>NW_028318047.1:1261501-1892252 GCF_062004578.1 Staurois parvus | reverse complement strand
TCCAACCCCAGCAGTGGGCCTTTCCTCCCTCCAACCCCCAATACACATCACTTCTCCCTCTAGTACACATCTCTTCCCCCTCCAACCACCTAGTACACATCTCTACCCCCTTCAGCACATATATCTGCCTAGTCTTATACCCCAGTACACATCTCTGCCTCCTCCACCCCCCAATACATATGTCTGCCCCCTCCAGTACACAATCTACATATCTCTGCCCCCTTCACCCCACAGAACACTTCTCTACTCCTATCCAATTTCCCCAAGTGCACATATCTTCTCCCTCCAGTACATATCCCTGCCTCCTTTAACTCACTCTCAGTATACATCACTCCCTCCTCTAGTACACATATCTGTCCCCTCAAAGCCTCCAGTACACATTTCTTTCTCCCCCAACACCCCAGTACACACCTCTGCCTCCTCCAGTACACATCTTGCCTTTCTCCAACTTCCCTAGTACACCTCTCTGCCTCCTCTAACTTCCCCCAGTATGCATCTCCCCCTCCCAATGCACATCATTTCTCTCTCCAGTACACATCTCTTACCCCTCCAAACTCCCAATATGCATCTTTCTTCCTTAGGTACATATCTCTGCCCCCTCCTATCCCTTCAGTATACATCTCTGCCCCCGCCAACCCCCCAGTATGCATCTTTCTCCCTCAGGTACATATCTCTGCCCCCTCCTACCCCTTCAGTACACTTCTCTGCCCTCTCCAACCCCCCAGTATGCATCTTACTTCCTCAGGTACACATCTCTGCCCCCTCCTACCCCACCAGTACATATATTTGCCTCCTTTACCCCCTCTCAGTGCACATCTTTCCCCTTCAACCCCTCAAGTGCACATATCTCCTCTCCCCCAACCCCCAGTGCACACCTCTGCTCTGTCCAGTACACATCTCTTCCCCATCCAACCCCCCAGTACATATCTCTGCTCCCTCCAGTGCACGGCTCTGCCCCTTTCACCTTCCCTAGTGCACATCTCTCCCCTCCACCCCTCCCCCAGTGCACTTCTCTCCCCTTCCCCCTCTCCCACACCTCTGCTCCCTCTAGTACACATCTGTTCCCCATCCAACTCTCCAATACATATCTCTGCTCCCTCCAGTGCACACCTCTGCCCCCTTTAAGCCTCCCAGTACACAACTCTCCCATCCAACCCTCCCCCTTAGTTCTCATCTCCCCCCCACCAATGCACACCTCTGCCCCCTCCAGTACACATCTCTTCCCCCTCAATGCATATCTCTGCCCCCTGCAACCCCACAGTACACATCTCACTCCTCTTACTTCCTCCAGTTCACATCTCTGCTCCCTTCAACATCTCTGTCCCATATCTAGCCACCCCCCCCCCACCAGTACACATCTCTCTTCTTCACCCTCCCTTCCCCATACACATCATTTCACAATAAATTAATGCATATCTGCACCATCCCACAGTCACAGCTTTTTCAGACCTCAGATACCACAGCAGATCAGCATGAGGGAAGTCTTTCCCTCACCTCTGTAATTTTAGCATATCAGAGCTGAGAATGCATCTGCTGTAAGCCTGCCACAGTATCTTAGTTATGTCAGAGGCTGCAGTGCAATAGGTACCAAAATCGTAAATAAAAAAAACATTGCTGGTGATCACAGCTTTGTGGACCTGTTGCACCCTGCAAGAGATGCAGGGAATGTGCTCTGGGTGCCACACTAGTGACACCATTGGTAACTTGTTTTCTGAAATTGTTAATAGGGGCTCTACCCTACCTTTTTGGAATAACATTACATCTCTACCCCCATTGCTGAACATACTCTTCATTGTCTATTTCCTCCAAACCCTTTGAAATAGATCTCTCCCTTCTGCAAATAGTAAGCATGTACTTTACAAACAGCGTGACACAAACATGTGTGTCCCGCAGCTTCACGTACACGGGCTTCCCCTCCCTATCACTTTAATGTCCCCAGGTAAGTCCCGAGATTCATCCTCCCTCCGGCATCGAATGTTGTAGCATAGGGAAGACCTCCCAGACAAACCTCTCGGTGTGTAAAAAGACACTGTCACCTCTCTACAATTTTGCCTGCTTCCATTTCTGCATTCAATATTCTTCTACATGAATACACTGAACAAAGGACATTTGTCATATATTCTCTGTAGATAAATGTGCACTTTTTGGACCTATGACAGTGACAGGAAGAACACTGACTATAAAGTCAATCGCTTAAATCATGTGAATAGCCAATAAAACAAGCTTAAGTAACAAATATATGATACCTTTGCAATTCAATAAGTAAGCTTCAATTGATCTACTACAAGATCAGGAGATGCTGGTGGTGTAAAGATTACAATTATCTCTCTGTGATTTATGGCTGGTGACTAGGAATTTGTCCAGTTATCTCAGACAAATGATGTTCATTATGAATTTTATATCAGCCTGTAATAATTCTGCAGAGTTCAACAATATTAACAGAGTGTTTTAGCCGCTCTTCTTACAAGAGTTTATTATTGAAACTCTTTTTTTTCTTGTCTGCAATTAGCAATTAAATGTTGGATACACAAGCACAATTGCAATCCATCTTGTTAAAAAAGCCCAGATGATAATATAATTTTCAGTTAGACTACATGGTTTATATAACATGGTATCATTTAGTTGGAAAATTGAGTTTTAGACGTTATGTTACATATCAAAAATTATTTTTAGTACAGTGTTGAGTTGCATATAAAATGTAAAGCTTTGGTTTTAGTTATTTTCAGTTTAAAAAAAAAACTATGAAACAAATGGATCTGAACACATTGCATGGTAATTGAACGTTTTTTTACCCTCCAGAAAAGATAAAAAGCAATTTAGAACAATGACTGAGCAATACACTAAACAAAATTACATGCTTAAATCTCACTCCTCCTACCTCCCACACCATGCTTCAGTCTGAAGTATGTCTGCAGTAAGTCTTTGTTGATAAATTGTTGTGCTTTAAACCGTGAATTCAAAGGGCAGACTATACCCATGCATTGATAAATTAATTGTACATCATTTTATATTTATTATTCTTTTGAAAACACCAAAGAAAACAACTATCACACTGAGTTCACCAGCAAAATAAATTATTGAGAACAGTACAGCTAATTTCTAAAAACTAATACAGAAAGAAAATAGTGGTGGTGTCCTTGGCAATCAAACAGGTTTTTAATTTAATTCTGTAAATGGCACTAATAAAGTAACAGTTGGAAACTGGCTGCTACCCACAATGTTTCAACCACTTGCCCTCAAGAGGATTTACCCCCCTTCCTGACCAGGCCATTTTCTGTGTTATTTTCAATGACAATTGCGCAGTCATGCAACACTGCACCCAAATGCAATTTACGTCCTTTTTTTCACACAAATAGAGCTTTCTTTTGGTTGTATTTGATTGCTTCTGCATTTTCTATTTTTTGCACTATAAACAAAAAAAATGACAGTTTTGAGAAAAAAACATTTTTGACTTTTTGCTATTAAACTTGTCCAATAAAAAAAATTTAAAAATCAAATTTCATCATAAGTTTCGGACAAAATGTATTCTGCTACATGTCTTTGCTAAAAAAAATCCCAATATGTGTAAATTAATTGGTTTATGCAAAAGTTATAGCGTTTACAAATGATAGTGTATATATACTGGAATTTTACATTTTTTTCACTAGTAATGGTGGCAATTAGCAATTTATAGTGGGAATGCAAAGGGCATTCTGACACTGGGGGGGGAACTGACTTGGTGTCACTGACATCCCCAGTGACACCAATAAAGTGATCAGTGCTAATAAAAAAGCACTGGCACTGTACTGATGGCACTGGACAGGAAGGGGATAATATCTGGGGCAATCAAAGGGTTATCTGTGTGCTGTGTGTTATACTATGAGGCTGTAGGCATGCTTTCCATTGTAAGAACACTGCTTTGTATGGCTCTGTTATATATGCTTACAGTGGAAAGCAGTGTGCAGGAGCTGACAGGGGAGAGAACTGTATTGTTTACATACAGTTCTCTCCTCCATCGGTGATGACCGAGTGCCGGCGAGTAATCACCGGCCAGGACCTGGTGATTGACAACTGAGGCCACGAATGGCGGCGCAGGTAGGGCATGCGTGCCCCCTACCTGGAAATGCAAAATCACGTATATATACAGTTGTGTTCAAAATAATAGCAGTCAGACATCACTAACCTGATCAATCACTGTTTTTGGTAGAAATGATATTTCTACATGGCAAATAATTTACTAGCAGGTGTAGTAGAGTAATAGAAATCCAACAGACCCAACAGTCATGACATGCATGCTGCTGATTCTGTGTTAACTGAATCACTAAGGAAGATCAAAGAAGGTCTAAAGTTACCTGTGAGTACTGTTACAATTAGAAGACGCCTATGTGAAGCCAAGCTATCTGCAAGAAGCCCCCTCAAAGTCCCACTGTTGAAAAAAAGACGTGCTGAAGAGGTTACAATTTGCCAAAGAGCACATTGACTGGCCTAAAGAGAAATGGCGCAACATTTTGTGGACTGATGAAAGTAAGATTGTTCTTTTTGGGTCTAGTGGCCGGAGACAGTTTGTCAGATGACCCCAAAACACTGAATTCAAGCCACAGTACACTGTGAAGACAGTGAAGCATGGTTGCGCAAGCATCATGATATGGGGATGTTTCTCATACTATAGTGTTGGGCCTATTTATCGCATACCAGGTATCATGGCATCAGTTTGAATACATCAGAATACTTGAGGAGGTCATGCTGCCTTTTGTGGACTGATAAAGTAAGATTGTTCTTTTTGGGTCTAGTGGCTGGAGCAGGTGTAGTAGAGTAGTAGAAATCCAACAGACCCAACAGTCATGACATGCATGCTGCTGATTCTGTGTAATTGAATCACTAATTGAAAGGGGCATGTTCAAAATAATAGTAGTGTGGAGTTCTATTAGTGAGGTCATTCATTCTTTGAAAAACAGGTGGCAATTATTGCCCTTATTTAAGCAAGGAAGGCAGCAAATGTTGTACATGCTGGTTACAGTGCATTTCTCTCTGAAATTCTGAGGAAAAGGGGTCGTTCCAGGCATTGTTCAGAAGAACAGCGTACCTTGATTAAAAAGTTGATTGGAGAGGGGAAAATATATAAAGAAGTGCAGAAAATGATAGGCTGTTCAGCTAAAATGATCGCAAATGCTTTAAAATGGCAACCAAAACCTGAAAGACGTGGAAGAAAGTGAAAAACTACCATTTGAATGGATAGAAGAATAGCCAAAATGGAAAGGACTCAGCCAACAATCAGCTCCAGGAAGATCAAAGAAGGTCTAAAGTTACCTGTGAGTACTGCTACAATTAGAAGACGCCTATGTGAAGCCAAGCTATCTGCAAGAAGCCCCCGCAAAGTCCCACTGTTGAAAAAAAGACGTGAAGAGGTTACAATTTGCCAAAGAGCACATTGACTGGCCTAAAGAGAAATAGCGCAACATTTTGTGGACTGATGAAAGTAAAATTGTTCTTTTTGGGTCTAGTGGCCACAGACAGTTTGTCAGACGACCCCAAACATTGAATTCAAGCCACAGTACACTGTGAAGACAGAGAAGCATGGTTGCGCAAGCATCATGATATGGGGATGTGTCTCATACTATAGTGTTGGGCCTATTTATCGCATACCAGGGATCATGGATCAGTTTGAATACATCAGAATACTTGAAGAGGTCATGCTGCCTTATGCTGAAGGGGAAATGCCCTTGAAATGGGTGTTCCAACAAGACAATGACCCCAAACACTGCAGTAAACGTGCAACATCTTGGTTCCAGACCAACAAGATTGATGTTATGGAGTGGCCAGCCCAATCCCCGGATCTTAATCCAATAGAAAACGTGTGGGGTGACATAAAAAATGTAGTTTCTGAGGCAAAACCAAGAAATAGAGAACTGTGGAATGTAGTCCAATCATCCTGGGCTGGAATACCTGTTCACAGGTGCCAGAAGTTGGTTGACTCCATGCAACACAGATGTACAGCAGTTCTCAGAAACAGTGCTTATACAACTAAATATTAATTAAGTGATTCAAAGGAAAGCAAAATCTTCAAACATTTTTCAGTTTATATAGTGAATGTTTGAGATTGTAAAGAAGAATACAAACACTGCTATTTTTTTGAACAGTCTAATATTCACTTTTCTTCAAATTTGTTTTAGAGGAACAACACAAATTTGATATATTTTTCTTCATGTTTTGATTTGGAATAGAATGTGTAGTGTTCCCAATGCATTTGTGTGTATGGAAATAAAAGCTATTAGAAGGATTTTGAGCTTTATTCACTTTTTTCAACACACTGCTATTATTTTGAACACAACTGTATATATCATATATATATGATTTTACGCACCCCTGCCGCCCTGTAACAGTATTTCTTCTATGGGGCGATAGGAAAGCGGTTAACGAACAACTATTGTTACAATCTTATTTGTATTGTTCTGCCTCTCCCCATGGGACAAAGTACATATAGTACTTTGTTCCATGTAGCTATGTGTTTAAGTCTGGTTATAAAGTCTTACCTATCCCTGTCCATTCTCCAGTCATCAAATCCAACAACCAATTGGATAGAGACAGATCCATCATAACTGCCATTTGCCTTAGATAAGAGCACTTTTCTGAGACAAGAAGAATGGAGAAGGAGAGGGTGGGGGTTGTCAGCTCCCTGTCTTTCTGCATTGCTAATGCCACAGCTTGTCTCTGGAAAGTGCTCTGAGCCAAGACAAGCTGCATTTACAAAGGATCCATTTCCTTCCAAGCTGTTGTCAGATTTGTCACACAGGGAATGGAGGGGAGCAGATCTTAGACTTAGGGGGAAGAATAATGTAAAAACAATTCTAATGATAATTCTTCTTTAAGTTTTACTTGTCGTGACTTTTATATATA
Organism: Staurois parvus; assembly: GCF_062004578.1. Classification (NCBI taxonomy): domain Eukaryota; kingdom Metazoa; phylum Chordata; class Amphibia; order Anura; family Ranidae; genus Staurois; species Staurois parvus. The sequence goes on along the minus strand of NW_028318047.1, from coordinate 1,885,379 downwards.
ACATTATGAGTGATTGCGTGTGTTTTAAATTGATAGTAATATTTTTTATATGAGCTACCAAAGCGGCTCCAAGAGCCTGGAAAATTTGGCGTTTGAATTAGGAAGTAGCCTTTCCACTTTGCAGCATGAACAATCACTATATTTCTCAGTGGCAGTATATTTCTCATACGTCTATCATGATTTTAAGATAATTTTATCCACATGTTAACATTACAAATATGCCTTTTAGTTTCCAGCAGCAATTGTAAGGACTGTGCTATGCAGATGATTTTAATCTCATGCTACTGAAAAATATAACTACTTGCTGCCGCCTCATTAGGTTAGAGCTACAGAGGAGATTTTTAGTAGTTCAATCATGTTTCTAAAACCCTGACACTTAAAACTGAATTCTAGGCAGAAAACTAAATGCACAGATCGAATACATATAATTGAGCTTTTTTAACTGCAGAAGAATTTGTATTTCTGGTCATCCAGACCTGAGGTTTATACAATTCCTCACAAAGCAAGGTGGATGGCACCTCCTGCAGTAAAGAAATACAGTGGTGGCCTTTCTCCACTCTAAACCTTCTGACTAGACAGTAAAAGAGCAGTCCAAGAACTAAGATGGCCGCCAGACCTTCGCAAGGAGCCAATATGCCGTGACGTCATGCTGCCAGAGCCTTGTGAAGGTCCGGCGGCCATCTTAGTTCCGGGATGGATAGTCCTATCTATATATCTTGTATACCGATGCATCAATTTTATAAATTTTAAACAGATATTCTTTGGAAATAAATACCTTTAATTATACTACACTATGGGCACTTTTTGTTTGGCTCCCCTGTGGAGCCATTGATTTCCAGAGCCCATCAAAGATTATGATCCATCCCAGTATCCAGAGAAGGGAGTCCCTGTAAACTCAGGATGCAACACCCATCCATCCCTTAAAGGGGACCTCTGGTTGATTGGATTTTCGTATAACCCAGGAGTATTTGCTGTGCTGCCCACCACCCAGAGGGAGGATAATCCTTTACCCTGCTTACCTTGCTTCCCTTAAGAGGACCTCTGATTTTATATTTATATGCACATTTCCATTGCGCATCTGGTGAGTACGTAATTTTACTACACCTACAAGCACAAGCACTGAAGCATTGTTACAGTTGGCACTTTAAGCACAGATTGTCCCCTTATGAACTTTTATCATTTATTATATTTTATTATATTGGGTCACACAAGTGGACACTCTTATGAATGTTTAACGCTGCACTTGGATTTATGAACTTTAGAAACACGACGTAGTCACTAAAAATCTTCAATGTGATGAGGTAAATGACACCAAGTAGTTAAATCACTCAATAGTAAGACATTAAAATTTCCATTGCAGTTGAGCCCAAACAATATCCCCATAAGTAGCAGCGTATGTAACATCTCAAGATATTTTATTTGATTTACTAAAGGCAAATAGACTTTTCGCTTTGCAAGGGAAGTTGCACTTTGCAAGAAAATTATCCCTTGAGCTTAGTGAATGAGATGAAGCTCTGCTGACCTCCATCATCTAATCATGTGCAAGCAAAAATGCCATTTTATTTTTACCTTGCACATGACCAGGTTTTTTTTTTTGCAAAGTGAAATTTTACCCTATTCAGTAAACTCTGGGGAAACTTTTCCTTGCAAAGTGAAACTTCCTCTGAAAAGTGATCAGCCTATTTGGCTTTAGTGAATCAACCTCATTGGGTGTCTAGTGCTTCTCAGTTAAGCTGACTGATAATAGCCCATGGCCTCTCTTAATGATACCTTGTTTACACAATATACAATCTGAGTCTAGCTATACACCTATAGATTTCTCTTGTTCAGCTTGTAGGTAGAATGAGAGAAATCTAATAAACTCCTTCATCCACACTGAAACCACAGCTGTCAGAATATCTGAACAGTGACTGCTTCCATTTGGACAACAATTTCCACCTGGCTGCATTGGCTAAAGTCAATTAAACAATTGTCTTTGGCCAAACTGGTTGGTGCCATCAGCAGTAAATGTCAGAAATTCAAGCCATGTATGGCAGGCTTAATTGAGAGACACTTGCCCAATTTGATTCCTTGGGCTTGACTCACCAGCTTGGTCCATTTGATCTAATAGAGATCTCCATCTGTGCTAAAAAGCATGGATAGAGGAATCTCCCTTGCCCGCTATTGTTTAAATATCCCTACCCTCACAGCTATCTAAATACCTATGCAGTGACTGCATCGGAATGGAAGCAGTGACTGTTTGGCCAGCACTCCTACTTTGATTTTTCAGTTGAAGTTTGTCGAGCCTGGAGTTGCTGACAGGGCCACCACTGGCTCAAGCTTTGACTGATTCAGCAGGAACCAGACAAAACTCAAGCGTTTATGGCTAGATTTAACCAGTTCCCACCCGGCCAATAGCAAAATGATGGCCGAGTGGTACTTTCATTGGTCTGAGTGGGCATCATATGACACCCTCCCAGATCACGGCCTAGCGCACCCACAGGACCACGTTGTGGTGAGATCTGTCACCGGCTGTGTCCATCGGACACGGTTGTTGACCAATCTGTGTACCGGCCCATTGCAGGTACCATGTGACCACTCACAGAAGGTCACATGACAACTGTAAACAATGGATGGCTTACTTTCATACCATCCATTGTATACAATTGTGTTTCTAGCTGTGATTGGCCACAGTGATCACATGGTACAGACTGGGCCAATCACAGCCCATCTGTGTCATGTGATTAGCTGTGGCCAGTCACAGCTAATCACAACAAAAAACACTGAATGAATTGATTTCATTAATTCAAATGCTTGCCTAAAGCAGTGAAATACACTGCTATAGGCAATCATAATGTGTAAAAAAAAAATACTGATCACTGTCAAAAAATTACATCTTAAAAAACTTGCCATGCCTCTTACTGTATACTGTCTACTTTTCAAAAAGAGGTACTTTGTGGGATATCTGTACTGTCCTGACATTTCTGGTCCTCAAGAAATGAGATCCTTTTCAGATATATACCATAGTTGGTGGACTCTATAAATTTCCTACAGACTAAATAATATTTTCACCATAGAAATGTAGCAGTATACATTTTGGCCTACATTTATGAAGAACAATTATTTATTTGCAAAATTTTATAACAGAATGAAGAAAAAAAGTTAGTCTTTTTTCGTTTATTTACCAAAAAATAAAAAATCTAGTGATTGGTGATTAAATACCACTAAAAGAAAGCTCTAGTTGTATGAACAAAATGATAAAAATTTAGTTTTGGTACAGTGTTGCATGACAGCGCAATTGTCATTCAAACTGTGAGAGCTCTGAAAGCTGAATATTGGCCTGGGCAGAAAGGGGGTAATAGTGCCTGCTACTGAAGTGGTTAAACTAGCCACACAGTACAGACTAAAGATTCACATTCACAGTGTACTCTACTGTAGATCCTTTGAGACATGTATTTTGGGATATTTTAACTCTACTACTACATTTTTAGATGATCATAAATCCCTGTTGGTTTTCAGGTCACTCTTTGCTGCTCATAGAATGCTTGCTGTTAAGTTGATTTCACCTCCCCCCCTATAATAGCAGGATGGCTACAGGAATTGAGCAGGTGCAAAGCATATGAAAAGTGGTCATGTTTCTTATGCAATGTAATGTGTAAATTTGACAGTATCTGGAAATGCTGGTTAGGCACTACATATTTAGATATTTTGTAATTTACATGTATCACCTGTATTTTGTTTATTTTTCATAATTGATTCGGTTGGGTAGGCTGTTAGGTACATCCTAGTACTAAGTTTTTTTGCATAGCATCTTGTTGGCTACACCAAAGTTGTATTAGATGAAATTCAGGTTTTTTTTTTCCTCTTTTGCCACCTCTAGTTTGGCTGCTATGTTATGTCTAAGGTTGTATGTATTGTGTACAAAATTCTTTAAATAAATAACATATGAGTAAATAAGAATAAATAATAAATATTAATAAATAAATAAAAAGATTCACTTTTGGCTACGTATTGTGAGGCTTTGTTTAAAAGGATGTAAATTAAATAGATTGTTGTAGACTTTTGCAATATGTGTGTGTGTGTAGAGTTGTTAGTATCTGCCATGCATAGTCATAATATCATGTTAAACATGGATTTCTTCTGGCCCTTTGACTGTAGATAAACAGCTGTTACCTAACATATAGGTTATTTTCAGGCATATTTGCAAATGGTCTTGCAATAAATATGTTCTCTGAGGATCTATGAAATAAGCCTGACATTTTTTTCCATTTTCCTTTTATTAATTTGTTGGATTGGCTCCATAAATAAACTCAGGGGATGTACATAGGGAACATGTACTGTAATGAAATCACAGGGTGAATAAAAATGTAACACATCATGTCTCATCCTTCAATACATATGTCTTGGAGGCTTTATCAGATTATTTAAATAATATGTACAATCAAATTAAACTAGGCATGTATGACACGGCAGACTCCTCAGGTTTATGTGTTGAATATGCTGCAGGTCCATAATCCAGGGTTCAGCTATGCAGATTTTTACCAGCTCTCCACTGTTCTACCTCATGTGCTTCACTGTTGGTTCATCACTGTGATGGATGGCCTGGACAATATTGATTTCCAAGAGGCTGAAGGGGGTGGGGGTGGGTTCATTACAGGAGCTAAATTTGCATACAGGAATGTTCCAAGTATAGAGGCATTTGGAAAGCTCACAAGGGAATCTGAAGAAAGGTGCGGGCAACTTGACATGGGCTTACTAGTTGGGATATACTTCGTTACATGTTTCACCACCTCCCAGGGGCGTAGATAAGGGGGGAGTCAGGGTGGTCTGAACCCCCCCAGAGGAAAATTGCCAACCTTCCCTGGCTGCAGACTTGAAATTTAGGCTGGGCAGTGAGAAGAACACAGTGGCGGGAACACAGCAGCAGTGGGAGGAAGGGGGGCAGAAAGAAAACCATTCTGTGCAGCGGTGGAGGCGGTGAGCAGCACCGGGGCTAGGGGTTTCTGGGAGGGGCGGCAGGGGGGACAGTGACAAGCAGCAATCTCCTGTATGGCTTTCAATGAAGCAGCTGAAAGCCACAGGAGGGAAAGGAGGAGAATCAGCTTCCAGCTGCTTCATTGAAAGCCATACAGAAGATCGCTGCTTGTCACCACCCCCACCGCTGCACAGAACAGTTTTCTTTCGGTCCCCCTCCCTCCGCCACTGTGTTATTCTCACTGCTCAGAAGCCCAGCCCCTCTCTCCATCCTCAGCACCAATAGGAGAAGAGGAGAGAAAGGCTGGATCTGCTCTGCCTCGCTCCTGTGCCTTGCCACACTCCACAGTCCGTGCCGCTTCAGAGGAGGTGTGGGCAGGAAACTGAACACAGCAACCGACAGTTACAGCTCTGATGCTTCTGAAGGAGTCATGGGGAGTTTGACCTAACCTTCCTTCCATCCTTCCACCCCCCCTCCCTTCCTTCCATCCTTCCACCCCCCCTCCCTTCCTTCCATCCTTCTACCCTCCCTTCTTTCCACCCTTCCACCCCCCCTCCCTTCCTTCTACCCCCTTCCTTCCACCCCCCACCCCCCTTCCATCCTTCCACCTCCCCTCCCTTTCACCCCCCCTCCCTTCCATCCCCCCTTCCTTCCATCATTCCACCGCCCCCTCCCTTCCTTCCTTCCACCCCCTCCTTTCCACCCTTCCACTCCCTTCCTTCCACCCCCCTTCCTTCCATCCTTCCACCTCCCCTCCCTTTCACCCCCCCTCCCTTCCATCCCCCCTTCCTTCCATCATTCCACCGCCCCCTCCCTTCCTTCCTTCCACCCCCTCCTTTCCACCCTTCCACTCCCTTCCTTCCACCCCCCTTCCTTCCATCCTTCCACCTCCCTCCTCCCTTCCATCTTTCTATCCCACCCCCTCCATTTCTTCCATCCTTCCACCCCCCCTCCCTTACATCCTTCCACCCCCTCCCTTATTTCTATCCTTCCACCTCCCCCTCCCTTATTTCCATCCTTCCACCTCCCCCTCCCTTCTTTCCATCTTTCCACCCTCCTTCCATTCCACCCCCTCTCCCTTCCTTCCACCCTCCCATCCTTCCATCCCCCCTCCATTCCTTCAACCCTCTCTTCCATCCCTCCACCCATTTTTTCCTTCCACCCTTTCCTTCCTTCCTTCCACCCACCCCTTCTTTCCTTCCACCCACCCCTCCCTTCCTTCCATCCTTCCTTCCTTCCTTTCACCCACCCTTCCTTCCTTCCACCCACCCCTCCTTTCCTTCCTTCCATCCACCCCTTCCTTCCTTCCAATCTAATAAATCCTTTTGTGGTACACATAAATCCCCAAAATTGTATTTACATAAATCCACACTCAATTCTATCTTAAAAAATAAAAAATAAACCCAAAAAAACAAAATTATATATATAAAAATTATATATAAAAAATTATATATGAAAACTGTGTTCGATAAACCCAAAGTGTCCAAGTTACAAAAAAAAAAAAAAATGTTTTTCTTTCAATCCAATAAAACAGAAAATTCATAGTGTATTACCCTTTTACAATATGTATATATATACTTCACTCTGTGCGCAACCAAAAACCACACTCAAAATCATTTAGTGCAAAATAAATCCAATATATATCACAATCCAAATAGGTGAATAAAATTAAATAAATTAAATAAAACCCAAAATGTGAAAAACCGTGATCACTCCAATCACAAGTGAATAGTGATACTAGGTACTAGTACCCTCTAAACTCCAGCCAAAAAATGATACTAGGTACTTTTACCCTCTTGCAGTATTTTTAAGCATGAACTGACATAGGAGATCCGTATTTCTCAATCCTTCATTTTCTTAGGTTTTCCTCCCAACTCCTCATAAAAGCATAAAAAGGCTCTTTAGGCAGAATCCATAAAAATGGACAAATTTTAATAGCAACTCACATATAAAACAGGGATATCCAGCTTCACATATTCCTCTTTCAAGTTTCAGGTTGAAAAACACATATGTTTCCAACCAACAAAATGGCCACGGCAACACTTCCGGTTGGCGTGCGTGCGTGATGACGTCACTCCCCTAACGCGTTTCGTCACTTCCGGACTTCATCTGAAGGGATACCGACGTCTCATTGGCCTCTCCTTTAATCCTAATGTCTCTCAATGAGGTGAGGCTATTTCCGCCATTTTGGATAAGGGAACATCGCAAAAAACAACATCCTATCAATCCCTAAAGCCGCAAATACCGGATACCTTCCTAATTCTCACATTCTATCATCCAAATCTTATCAAAAACATCAAGCCTATATATTAAACATATAGGAATAATATCCTATTAGACCCACATACAATATTCGTATATTTTAATCACCAACCTATATATTATACATGTAAAATCCTATCCTATTACCCATATACAACATTATTCATTATACAAATAAAATAAAATTAAAATTAATCTTTAATTAAAATATCATATCATATCATATAAAATATACCAACAAATAATCTTTATATACTTTTAATTTTATGTATTAAAATATATTAAAAATACTCCCTCTATTAATATAACCCTTAATATACCATTGCACTACTCCCTCTACTGGTTCTTTTTATCATAACACTCCCTCAAGTACTGCAATAAAGCAAATCTAATCACAAATATGCTACAAGAAACACCCATCCTTGCAGTAATTCATTACTATTCCCTCAGATACCCTAAATTACCACCGCTCATCAGAAATAATAATCTAAAATTAATAAAACATAAAATCATAAAAATCTACTAACTCAAGCTCCACATCCAAGAAAATAATAAATAAAATATCTACTCAGCCCTATATCTTATCTATCCGAAATAAAACTATTGAAGCATCCTGGTCTTCCATAACACCTCAGCAGTGCCACAGGCTGATAGCTTCCATGCCACGCTGCATTGAGGCAGTAATTGCTGCAAAAGGGGCCTAAACCAAGTACTGAGTACATATGCATGCTTATACTTTTCTGAGGTCCGATATTGTTCTATGTACAATCCTTGTTTTATTGATTGCATGTCATATTCTAATTTTCTGAGATTGTGGATTTGGGGTTTTCATGAGCTGTAAGCCATAATCATCACAATTATGACAAATCACGGCTTGAACTATCTTGCTTTGCATGTAATGAGTCTATCTCATATCTTAGTTTCACCTTTTAAGTTGCATTACTGAAATAAATGAACTTTTGCACGATATTCTAATTTTTTGAGTTTCACCTGTAGGAGCTTCTAATGGGTATATCTACTTCTCTATCTCTTCTCTCTCTTCCTGACATTTAAAGACTTTGGGGTTGATTTACTAAAGGCAAATAGACTGTACATTTGCAAAGTTGCTCCAGAACCTAGTAATTGAGGTAAAGCTTCACTTTGCAAGGAATACCCAGTCATATGCAGGGGAAAAAAAGAGCATTATTGATTGCATATTTACTAAGCTCTGCAGCAACTGCAGGGCATAGTCTATTTGCCTTTAGTAAATCATACCCCTAAACAGTGGTGTATGTAGGTTTCGTGCTGCCCTAGGCAACACAAAAATCAACTCCCCCCCCACCCCACGGAGAGACCCTGACACTGACAAACACCTCCTCCCCCATGATAAGGGGCTGACATTGACTAACAGCACCCCCCCCCCCACCCGAGAGAGCCTTCCACTACCACCGCCCCATGCACACTGGCAACCCCCCCCCACCACATACGCCCTGGCGAGAGAGAAAACACTCACCTTCACAGCTCCAGACATCCCCGGGAACAAGAGTCAGGCTCTGCATACACCATTAAGCCTCTCTCAGATCCCACCTGGTCCCCATGCTGCATGCGTCCTTTATTCCATCCCTTCTATCAGGGGGCAGCGCTGCTCGCCTGAAAAATGCTGCTTCCCCCCCCCCTGAAAAATGCCTCTGCCCTCTGAAAAATGCTACTGCCCCCTGAAAAAATGCCGCCCTAGGCAAATGCCTTGTTTGCCTTGTGGTAAATACGCCCGTGCCCCTAAATGCCTTTTTAATTGATCCTGTAATTATGGCACTATGATCTATTTAATGGTATTTTATGATTTTCATTGTTTAACCGCCTCTTGCTCACCGTAAAGGCAAATGATGGATGGGCAGGTGCTCTCTCGTTCTGGGAGGACGTCATATGATGTCCTCCCACTCTAGCCGCAACCGCTGGTGAAGTGTATTCCTTGGACACAGCTCATCATCGATCGAGGTAGAGCCATTGACTCTTTAACACATAATTGGCTGTGTCCAATGACAGCCTGTCACAAATGTAAACACAGAGTGGTAACACACTGTTACCAGCTTCCTCTCCTCACACACAGATCTTGTTACTGTTCTGTACACAGTGCACAAACACATCCACAGTGCCCACCATCAGTGTACCTGTCGCCCATCAGTGCACCTGTCACCCATCAATGCCCATCAGTGTACCTGTCGCCCATCAGTGCACCTGACACCCATCAGTGTACCTGCTGCCCATCAGTGCATCTGTCACCTATCAGTGCCCATCAGTGTTCCTGTCACCCATGAGTGCCCATCAGCAGTGCACCTGTCACCCATCAGTGCCTATCAGCCACATAGGTTTAATTTTTAGCCTTTTAAACTTGTTGCCCATTGGAAGATATTTTGCAGTGTGTTCACATACAGTCTTTTTGAAGAACTCACATTTCTGTGTTGTGTTCATTGATGCCAATATTTTCTCCCAGTCTAAGTCTTGGAGAGCAGCTCTCAGCCTTGGAAAATTAGCTCTCTTAAAATTGAGCGTTTGTATTTTATGTGCTCGGTGTTTACAGCTAACAATAAATTAAATCATGTTATGGTCACTGCTACCCAGATGTTCTTTTACATGGACATTGGTAATAAGCTCTGCATGGTTTGATATTACCAGGTCCAGCAGAGCATCATTCCTAGTTGGGACCTCTTTGAACCCATAAACCTCTCCCCCAGCACAGCAGACCCCCTTCCATTTAGGTGCAAACCATCTCTTGCATATAGGTTGCACCCCAATCAATAGTCAACCCAGTGCTCTAGAAACCCAAATCATTGCCTCTTACACCAGGGCTTCAGCCATGCATTGAGTTCTCTAATCTCCCCCCGTCTTTCCTGAGTGGCACATGGCACAGATAATATTTCAGAGAATATCACCTTGGAGGTCCTTCCCTTCAACTTGCAGCCTAGTTCTTTAAATTGATTCTTAAGGAGCCTCCACCTTCCATGTATTCTGTCATTGGTTCAAACATGGACCAAGACAGCTGGGTCGTGCCCAGCCCCTTCCAGTAATTTATTAACTCGGTCCACCACATGCCGAACCCTGGCACCAGGAAGATAGCAAACCATTCGGTTAAGGCGATCCTGGCAACAAATTATTCTATCAGTCCTTCTGATTATAGAATCCCCTACTATCACCAGCTGTCTAGGCCTTCCTGCATTACCCTCACCACCCCTCTAGATGGTCTGCCCTCCTGGCTGTTAGGGATAGCAGTGACATCCAGGACTGCCACCTCTGAGCTGGCCATCCCCACATCTGACATCTGAGTAAAGCGCTATTAGACTTGTGTGGTCTGATTTAAGGGTGAGAGGTCACCTAAGAGCACAGCTGGTGTATGCACGGCTATTTAATTCATAGCACTGGGTTCCTTTGGAGTTTTTACACATGAGGATGAAGGAGCACTAATATGGACCGCAATCTGTAAAATTGATTATCATTAATCATCATAGACTTGCATGGACTTTCTTTCCTTTTTTTATTATTATTATCCTTATTTAAATTCCCATTTATGTAAGCACTGTATATGTAAGGAATTCACTTTATTTTGATTGTCATCATTACTTTTTGTTTCATGTTGTTTTTGGGAGGTGATAATTTGTAACACAGGGACTTAGTTTGTTTGAGAGCTATAGGGACAGCGCCACACATTAAACTTTTTTTTGTTCACTGTGCTGGAAACACTTCTGTGTTGGCAGCAGTCTCCTGGACTTATCTATCTGAGTTTTCAACTGAGGCAGCAGCCCTTTTCACTTTTTATTTGTGTTATCTTGGATGTATTTTAAGATTCACTGGAGGCAACACACTAGTTTATCAGTTGTTTCATGGTAATGCTAATAGCCTGCAAGTAGAGCCATTGAATAGGCACTTTCTTTGTTATGGTGACAATGCTTTTCTTTCTGCAGTAAAATCTCTGCAGTGCTGTCACTATTGCTCATCCCTTTAGATTGGTAGCTGTATTTATCATTAAAAAGGCTGTACATTACATTTCTTTTAAGACAGTTAACATGCCAACTTGCCTTAAAATGCATGCACTCTGAAAGGAAAAAAATATAGGGTTTAAATATATGTTAAGTGTTAGGAATTAGGGACAGAAAATGGGGGGGGGGGTAAACTGACTTTTCCAGGAGAAAAATATGGGGGATGCTAGTGCAGGCCTCCCTATGAAATGGGTATATACAGTTGCAAGAAAAAGTATGAGAACCCCTTGGGATTATGTGCAGTTTTGCATGAATTGGGCATAAAATGTGCTCTGAACGTCATCTAAATCACAACAATAGATGAACACAGTCTGCTGAACATAACACTACACAAACATTAGATGTTGCCATGGTTTAATTGCACATAACATGTAAACATTCACAGTGCAGGGAGGAAAAAGTATGTGAACCTTTGGACTTAATAACTGGTTGACCCTCCTTTGGCAGCAATAACCTCAACCAAACGTTTCCTGTAGTTGCAGATCAGACCTGCACAACGTTCTGGAGTAATTTTGGACTACTCCTCTTCACAAAACTGTTTCAGTGTAGCAATATTCTTGGGATGTCTGGTGTGAATCGCTCTCTTAAGGTCATGCCACAGCATTTCAATCGGGTTGAGGTCAGGACTCTGACTGGGCCACTCCAAAAGGCGTATTCTGTGCTGTTGCAGCCATTGTTTTGTTGAATTACTTGTATGCTTTGGGTCATTGTCCTGTTGCATCACCCATCCTCTTGCAGTCATTTTTACAGGACGACAACGCCTAGGGAGAGTAGCAACAGTGCTAAACTTTCTCCATTTGTAGACAGTCTGTTTTACCGTGGACACATGAACATCAAGGCTTTTGGAGATACTTTTGTAACCCTTTCCAGCTTCATGCAAGTCAACAAATCTTGATCATAGGTCTTCTGAGAGCTCTTTTCTGTGAGGCATGGTTCACATCAGACAGTGCTTCTTGAAACCAGTAAACCCAAAACAGGTGTGTGTTTTTTAAGGGCAGGACAGCTGTCAGCAACACATCCAATATCATCACACTGATTGGAGTCAAGGTTGGCTCACTCCTGGCTCCAATTAGCTCTGGGAGAAGTCATTAAGCTAGGGCCTCACATACTTTTTCCTCCCTGCACTGTGAATGTTTACATGTTATGTGCAATTAAACCATGGCAACATCTAATGTTTGTGTAGTATTATGTTCAGCAGACTGTGTTCTACTATTGTTGTGACTTAGATGACGTTCAGAGCACATTTTATGCCCAATTCATGCAAAACTCCACATAATCCCAAGGGGTTCGCATCCTTTTTCTTGCAACTGTACCTGGCTGGTTGAATATCAGTATGGTTCAGTCTCAGACCTGGAAAAAGCATGCTGTATATGAGTTTCAGAACTACATATTTATAGACTTATTTCAAGTCAGCAACTCAGGCAGCATTACTGAACCCACAACAGTAAAATCAGTCTGTATATGCAGTAAAGCATGCTTGTTATACTTACTGTGGAACCTAAGGGGTTAATCCTCTGCTTTGTGTAAAAATGCTGTTTGATCCTGACTTTTCTGATCCTCCTCTTCCTTCAGTGTCTGCCTCTTATCTCCTAAGACATATCATGTGGAGACACTGCAAATGTTCAGCTTGCTGTGTATTGCTAGAGTGGTTTTTTTCTTGGGAGAGTGCATGTGATCAGCACAGGACCAATCAGCACTGTTCAGACAGAGGTCATGGGTTCTGCATCCTTCTAGAGGAAACTCCTCCTACAAGCTTTAACCAGTGCTCTGCTGAACACTGTTAGAAGTCACAAGACTGATATATACTGCTGAAAAGAAAAGGTATTTAGCAGTTTATTTTGACTAAAATAATTGCACTTCCATATGCTGTGTACTGTGGGAGACCAGATATAGTGAATGCAGGCTCCTGGGTTTAGTAACACTAACACTTTAAAATCAAAACATCAGAGTGGCAATCAGGGAACTAGCATTCTCAAAGGAGAGTTCAGTAATAGTAACCTCCATTAATCTCTCATGACAGTGTCCCTTTAGTTGTTGAGGTCACCTTTCCTAATGGTAATGTTATTGTTGGGTTCAGGACCTGTGGAAGAGTAATTTTCTTCTCCTTTTTTGCCTTTGCTGATGTTATCATTTTCTTTATTATAAATAAATTGGCATTAATACTTCTTATTTACTCTCAAAATAAACTTTCTATAGCATGTGAATTCCCTGCCTTTTAACTGTTAAGATGTTAAATGTGCTGAGATCAGTTATTAAAAATATATATCTTACAACTGAGCTTTACTAACCCAGCTGAGAGCTCTCTGTACCTGGCTGCCTTTCAGATTGTGTACTTGGCAGGTTTTCTGTTTTGAAAGAAAAAGTCTGACTACTCTGTATTATGATAGATTATTACTCAGAATACTGGTTTGTTCTCATCCTAGGCTACAATTCAATAGTCTGCTGCTGTATTACAGGAATATATGGAATATAAGTCTCTCTTGTTTAGCAAAGAGACAAGATGTTCATGGCCTCAACAGAATTGTTAAAGTGAATCTTTCCCTTCTTTCTCTAAAAATAATATCAGCATTCAGCTCTGCATGCTGACATGAAATCATCTTACATTGATTAGACAAACATTTTGCTTTTACTTACAATGGCTGTTTTTCCACTTCCTGGTTTCTTGTGGCACTGGTGATAATACCCTGGTCTCACAGACGAGTCTTGGGAGCTCCCTGCCATATGTTTCATGAGGCAGACCAAAAGTTCTAGTCAGAGTTCCAGGAAGTAAAGGTTGATGGATTATTTTGCCCTTATTGAAAATGCCTACTGTGCAAATAATGGGAAGGGAAAGAAAAATAAGGAATTAAAAAAAAAAAAAAAGCTTTCAATTATATATAAGTATCTCTTTGTACATTGCCATTGTGAGACATTGCTAAAGATGCCGTCATTTAAATTTTTATCATAAGAATTGCACTTTAATGTGTGTGTTGACCAAAAACATCTGTACACTTTAGTGTCTAAAGTGATCTAGTGCCCAGACTATGTACAGTAAAGTATTTACATATTTTAAGCATGTAGTAAAAGCACTTTAACACAATATCTCATTACTCTCTGTATCTGTAGGAGATGTGGAGAAAATTGTCTTTAAATTCACTACTAGGGATGAGCCAAACTGCCCTGAGTTTAGTTAAAGCAAGTTTAACCAAAATGTGAAGAGGTTTGGATGGCAAATCCAAGTCCCACTGAAATCAATGGATGCTTATTCTGTCATATAAAAAATTTCCACTTTCTGGGTAAAGGGGTGTCAAACAATAGTATAAGGGTAGGCACTGCCCACATAGCATCTACAAGTGCACACATGTTTTTAGGCCATTGCTAGCAAAGCAAAAGGTTTACAAAGGAAAACATTTTTAAATTGTTGTCAAATTGCATTCCCCCTCTTAGCTTCTATTTAAAAAACAAAATAGCACAAAGACACCTCCAAAAGTCCCCCAAAATATAATTTGCTGGCAATTTAAATTTCATAATTTTGCTGTAGCACATCCTACAGCAAGAATGCCCCCCCCCCCAAATGCAAATTAGACCCTTTGAATCTGGTATGGATTTTAAGGTTGTACTTCACACAAAGAAAGTGTGAGGCACCTCTAAAAATACAGTCCAGACCTTTTTTCTAAGCATGCAGCCTGTCTGGCCAGGAAAGGGGGATAAGTGACCCCCTGACCCATACTGCGTCACATGCCCTCAGCTTGTTGATGAGAACAAGGGCCTCTTCCCCACAGCCCTGATCAGTGGTTGTGGGGGTCTGCAGGCAGAGGACTTATCAGAATCTAGAACCACCCTTTAAAAATAAGGGGGACCCCAGATACCAGGCCCCCCTAAATGAATGAGTATGGGGTATATAGTACCCCTACTGTCAGGAAAAGCCTGCCCATAGTGCAGGCGAAGTTCCACGGCGCAGAAATATATGCATGCACAGAGTCCTTACTAGCCAAACAGATGTGCAGGCACTTGGACATAGGCGCTCACACGTGCGTGCACGCATGCGCACTTGAGCATACGGGAGCGCGCCTGTCACTAATGCTGGCGCCAAAAGGGCTATTTAAACTGGCTGCAGTAGTTGTCCCATTGCTGTATGGTCTTTTCCCTGCTTGTGTTCCCTGATTCCTGTGATTGTCTCCTGATATCGAACCAGCCTGTTCCTGATCTCAGCTTGATTGCTTCCTGCCCTGACCTTGACCTGTCTTGGATTATTCTTCTGTCTCCTCTCCTGTCTGATTGATCTAGCATTGCTGAACTGGCCTGTGACCTGACTACTCTTCCTCCTGCCGCTGTAAGCCTGATCTGCCTGACCGGTACCGAACCCGGCTCATCTGACCCTGCATCCTCAGCACGCAGCTCTAGAGTATCCATCCATCCAACATGGCTACATCAGAACCTTGCTCCCTGCCTAAGACTCATCAGGTGTTACTGGACTGATCACAGGCACTCATACCCCACCGTGCCCCTGCGACCGCTGTCTCACTATCAGCGGTCCTTGAGCCGGAGTTGTACGGGAGGCCTGCTTCTTCACGTCGGGCTCACTATCCAGGTATGTGACACCTACTCATTCAGAAAAAAATTTAACCTAGAAATAAAGACACACAAACATGTGACAAGTCTTTTATTAAAAAGAAAAAAAAATGTAATTGCCCAATTATGGTCAGTGACCATATTTGGGGAGTTATGTCACTGTTATCCCTGCTCCTTTGCTTACATGATGGGTGATTCCCAGCCATGTAAGTAATGTTCCTGTGACAGTGCTCATTGCTATGGACACAACAGGTGCTAGTACCTACTGCTAGTAAAGCCACTGACATCAGGAAGCGGTCATAAATAGAAGCAGTAAAAATACTGCTTCTATATATATGATGCTTGGCTGCTGTTGAATAAGGGGTCAAGCTGGAAAAAGTTTAAGCATTCATCCGATCACTCTAAAACCCAAGACTGAACAATTGGCTTTTCCCTTTTCTCAACATAGGCAGTGAAATCAAAAGAAAATCTGGGCACGTGGAGGCAGACTCAAACCAGAAGTGAGGTCATGAAGAAGTGTCTATCGATCGCTCTGTATTACAAGCATTTTTGAATGTAAAACTGTGAGTGCAATATATATTTTAATAAATAAGGGATTATTTTAACCACTTGCCCTCCAGAGGATTTAGCTCCCTTCTTGACCAGGCCATTTTTTGTGATACGGGCACGGCATTACTTTAAATGACAATTGCGAGGTTATGCAGTGCTGCACCGAAATGAAATGTATGTCCTTTTTTCTCACAAATAGAGCTTTCTTTCAGTGGTATGTGATTGCCTCTGCGTTTTTTATATTTTACGCTATAAAGGAAAAAAAAAAGACCGCCAATTTTGAGAGAAAAAAAAAACAATAATTTTGACTTTTTGCTATTAAACATGTCCAGTAAAAAAATTTAAAAAAATCAAATTTCATCATAAATTTACGCCAAAATGTATTCTGCTACATGTCTTTGCTAAAAAAAATCCCAGTATGTGTAAATTAATTGGTTTACGTGAAAGTCATATAGTGTCTACAAATGGCATAGGTAATGGAATTTTTTTTTCTGGTTATACTAGTAATGGTGGCGACTTATAGTGGGACTGTGGGACTGCGGTGGGCATTCTGACACTGGAGGGGAACTGACTGTCACTGACATCCCTAGTGACACTAATACAGTGATCAGTGCTAATAAAAAGTACTGACACTGTACTAATGACACTGGGCAGGAAAGGGTTAACATCTGGGGCAATCAAAGGGTTAACTGTGTGCTGTTTTACTGTGTGTGTGCTTTACACTGCTATGCAGAGCCATACAAAGCAGTGTGCAGGAGCTGACAGGGGAGAGATCTGTATTGTTTACAATACAGGTCTCTCCCCCGTCGATGATACACGGCGATCACCGAGTGCCAGCACAAAAGACATCTAATTCAAGTGATTTACTAGTACATTCCGAATTTAAAAGCCAGCCAAAAGGTAACTGGCTAACAATTATATTCGAACTGGCAGGTATGTATTCCTGTGGTCACTGCCAGATATGTCCTTTCGTAGAAAATTGTTGAATGTTCACCAATGTATATAAAACAAAAGTCTTTGAGATTAAGATATTTATAAATTGTTCAAGCAGCAAAGTTATCTATATGCTGGAATATCCATGCAATACATTTTATATAGGTAAGTTCAAACGTTCATTGAGGATCCGGATTGGTGAACATCGAAGAGATATCAAAGGTAATCACAAAGAAACTGAGAAGGAAAGGGAAAACCTGTCAGGAATGGACTTGCCAGTAATGGTGGGACTCACCTGCCTTGTGGGCTGCAGTACCAGGGCTGGCCAGCGGATGCTCTCAGCAATCAGAGACTCAACCCTGCAGTCAGCCAAAACACCTGAGGCTGATCACAGGTGTATTTAAGGGATGGCCAGACCTGCAGTCTGTGCCTTGGTGTGTGTTTTTCTATGGACCCCTGTATCTTGTTACCTGCGTTCCTGTCTGACTGATTCGTTGCCGACCCTGCCTGATCCGGACCTCTTCTGACTTCTCCTGTTTGATCCCTGGCTCGTGACCTGACTACTCTCTGCCTGCTCCTCCTGTTCCTACCTGCCCGATTGTTATTGACCCGGCCTGCCTGACGATGCTTGCATTGTATGTATTGTTATCTGTGGGTGGTTTGGTTCGTTTGCACCGTGTTATGTTTTAGTATTGCACTGCGTTTATGTATTGTTAGTATTAATAAATTATATTGTTTATAACATATCTGAAGCCTGCGTTTCCCTGCGTCAGTTCACATACCTCTGGTCATACCCTGGAGCCCTGACATTACACCAAGGCCCCAATCCTGACCAGAAGTGGCTGCACAGGGAAGCCATCTTGGCTTGTTGCTGGGAAGGATGGATCTTGATGAGGTTGTGTATTTGTCGCTGCTGGTTTTTGATGACAGAGAATATGCTTATCAGACTCTGAGGGAGTATACCCGGGATCAACTGCTAGAATGTATACGGATCACTCATGTTCTAGTAGATCAGGGCACAGAGTTCTCTGAGGTGCAACCTTTGATTCAGGTTTGTGTAGAGTTGGCTTCATCTGGTACCCCTGAAAGCAGGAATGACTTTTTGCCACCATTTAGTGCTGACCAGGTAGAGTCCCTGGTATGGTTATTAGAGGATGATGTGGATTGCTTCTTGGAGCATTATGCTGCATGTTCACCACAGGTATTAAGGGATTGTATAAACGCAGTGCAGTCTTTGACCAGACAGGCTTTGTGTAAGCTGAGCTTTGTTCAACCCATACTACAGACATGGTCAGACTTGTTGCACCCAGCCTCAGTCAGCTTACAACGTCATTCCTCCGCTCAAGGCACTCTTCCTACATCCCCAACAGCACCCCCAGCAACGGCCCAGTATACTCTGCTAACTACCACATATCAGTCCTCTGCTCCCACTCGCTGCACCTATCCTTTCTTTAACCCTGTAAAGAAGTCCTCTGTAGCAACTGCTCCCTCCTCTGTTCCATCTTCCAGCTCTTCTCTGTCCTCAGCTGCTCCATTCGTTTGCAGACCTGCGTTTACTTGCAATGCTCCAGTAGTTAAAACCAGAAAAAAGCGAAAATTCTTTCCAACCAGTACCATCCTGCCAGAATCCAAACCGGTGAGCCTGCCGTCTAAGAACCTGCCTTCCGTGGTTCAGCCTGGTGCCTCGGCACCCGCACTTCAGCCTGATGTCTCTACCCAGCCTGACGATCCAATGCCTGATGACCCGAAGCCCGCTGTTGATCCAGACAATCCGGTACCTGATGACCCAGTGCCTGCTGTCATGCCTGGTGACCCGATGCCCGCTGTCGAGCCAGACAATCCAATGCCTGATGACCCAGTGCCCGCTGTCATGCCTGGTGACCCGATGCCCGCTGTCGATCCAGACGATCCAATGCCTGATGACCCGATGCCCGCTGTCATGCCTGGTGACACGATGCCCACTGTCGAGCCAGACGATCCAGCGCCAGATGATCCGGTGCCTGCTGTCGAGCCAGACGATCTGGTACCTGATGACCCGGTGCCCACTGTCATGGTTGGTGACCTGATGCCTGCTGTCGAGCCAGACGATCCAATGCCTGATGACCCAGTGCCCGCTGTCGTGCCAATTGACTCAGAGCCCACTGTCATGCCTGGTGACTTGGTGCCCACTGCCTTGCCAGATGATGCGGTGCCCACTGTCCAGCCAAATGACTTGATGCCTGGTGACCCGATGCCCGCTGTCAAGCCAGACGATCCAATGTCTGACCCAGTGCCCGCGGTCATGCCAGTTGACTCGGAACCCACTGTCGTGCCTGGTGACTTGGTGCCCACTGCCTTGCCAGATGACGCGGTGCCCGCTAGCGAGCCAAATGACCTGATGCCTGGTGACCCGATGCCCGCCGCTCCGCCCGGGGGCCCGCCGCTCGGCCCGGCGCCCGCCGCTCCGCCCGGGGGCCGATGCCTGCCGCTCCACCTGGGGGCCCGATGTGCCGCTGCCCGGAGTCCGGCCCGATGTGCCGCTGCCCGGAGTCCGGCCCGATGTGCCGCTGCCCGGAGTCCGGCACATCGGGCCGCTGCCCAGAGTCCGGCCCGATGTGCCGCTGCCCGGAGTCCGGCCCGATGTGCCGCTGCCCGGAGTCCGGCCCGATGTGCCGCTGCCCGGAGTCCGGCCCGATGTGCCGCTGCCCGGAGTCCGGCCCCATGTGCCGCTGCCCAGAGTCCGGCCCGATGTGCCGCTGCCCGGCCCGATGTGCCAGTCTTTGATATCCCGCCAGTTACCAGACCCGGGCGGTGTAACATTTTGCCCAGCTAGGACTGTTTGGAGCGTCCTGAGGCCGCTCCTTGAGGGGGGGGGGTACTGTCAGGAATGGACTTGCCAGTAATGGTGGGACTCACCTGCCTTGTGGGCTGCAGTACCAGGGCTGGCCAGCGGGTGCTCTCAGCAATCAGAGACTCAACCCTGCAGTCAGCCAAAACACCTGAGGCTGATCAGAGGTGTATTTAAGGGATGGCCAGACCTGCAGTCTGTGCCTTGGTGTGTGTTGTTCTATGGGCCCCTGTATCTTGTTACCTGCGTTCCTGTTCCTGTCTGACTGATTCGTTGCCGACCCTGCCTGATCCGGACCTCTTCTGACTTCTCCTGTTTGATCCCTGGCTTGTGACCCCGACCATTCTCTGCCTGACCCCCTGTACCTACCTGCCCGTTAGTTGCTGTACCCGGCTCGTGACCTGACTACTCTCTGCCTGCTCCTCCTGTTCCTACCTGCCCGATTGTTATTGACCCGGCCTGCCTGACGACGCTTGCATTGTATGTATTGTTATCTGTGGGTGGTTTGGTTTGGTTCGTTTGCTCTGTGTTATGTTTTAGTATTGCACTGCGTTTATGTATTGTTAGTATTAATAAATTATATTGTTTATAACATATCTGAAGCCTGCGTTTCCCTGCGTCAGTTCACATACCTCTGGTCATACCCTGGAGCCCTGACAAAACCCATTAGCACAACATTTTAAGGAGGCGCATAAAGGACAAACAGAGGGTCTAAAAGTAAAAGGGATTTTCCTATTAAACCTGTCATCTAGAAGAGGAGATTATGATAAAGTTTTATTGCAAAAGAAAAAATACTGGATTTACGCGTTAGGGACGCTAATACCCAAGGGGTTAAATACCGAATAAAACTTCAAAGTATTCCTTGATTAAACTTTTTCTTTTTGGGTTTCCTCCCATGTTTAAGAACAGGACACTGGATGGTAGCTCCCTTTATTAAAAGCAGAAACTCACAAAAAGTTTAAAGCTATAGTAATAGCTCCTGGTCTTCTCTTGTTGATTATTTCCATCTAGAGATCTATTGATATTTTTCTACAGCCTAATTTTAAAGTTTTTCATATAATAATGATGACATCTCAACACAAGTGGGTGTAGTGACAGCATTATTACGCATGAGATAGTATTTAAGGAAGCATAGGACTGTCCCCTCCTAGTTCTGACAAAGTTCATGATGATTGGTGGACAAAATGCCTCAACATAGTGACATCATCACGTCCTGAAAATGACATATGCAAGTGTCCCAATGATGGATTTAACATGGTTGGATGGAAGCCAATATGTGCCGTACATCACATTGGAGTAACCGACATTCTCCTAAGCACTATGGAGATATACCGACAGTAGCAACATGAGGAAATAGGAACAGCCTTATTTTGGAAAGTGAAGTGCTGATACTGGGGAGATGATACATGGCAGTGTTTGGATCGGAGGTGGCAATAAGTGACTGACTCAATTATACCAATATATTCGGTTATGTTCTAATGTTCAAGCCACCACTATTCCTGTCTATCTCTAGCTGCAATAGACTTCCTCCCTATATACATGCTTGTCCTTTCCTAAACAAGCTGTTACCCTCCCTCATATTAAGTGGCCATTTATGATCATACTACTGCTGTCGCAGATTGAGTTTCCATCAATATATAACCTTTACAAATATCATACTAAATGGTCCATGGGGTTACTTAATGTTGTTTTATCTGTTTGCTGCTTGTGATTCCCAATATTTTGTGATGGAAGGTGGCTACTGTGATTGGGAGACTCCTGTTGAGTTCATATTGCTCACCCCTACACCTTTATCCCAGTACAGCTTAAGCAATCCAAAACAGGCGCTTTCATGATGGCTATATATTTTTTGTAATTGCAAGCGGATTGCAGACCAACATGTGATTTACCCTCTATTTAGTGAAATTTTATAACCTGATATATTTCCAATTTTAGCCACTATGTAGGAGGACTAATGGACTTGCTTGATGTGAAATTATTTCAGTTAAGCCTTCCACTGGTTACCCTGAGTCAATCCTTATCTACATGATATCTGCATGATGCTGTCCTATTTATCATTGTTATTGTTTGTAATTTAGAGAGCATATTTTGAGTCAGTTCTCCATTCAATGATATGCAATGGAACACACGTGGCCCCTTAGGCTATTTTGATGCACAATATTGACCATCAGCATACATCCTTAAAACAGACGATTTCTTTTATTTTATTGTATATGACTGGTGTTTGTTTGTCCCCCTTGACAGAGTAATGTTCTCATATTAATCTTTGATTAAATACTAATAAAGTTTTGTCTACTATTTTTCAATGGGCTATTCTGCTGGGGTATTTATAATTACTGACACCATACAGTCTGTTCAGTACAGTTGTTTGTTATTTTGAACCTTAAAGGCACCCCAACATCTGGCTCCAAGAGAGAGAAGAAAGGAGGGTCCCTAGTGGTTTGGAGGCGGAAGAGACAGATAAAGTTGGTGGAATATGGATGGAAAGACATATACATGTATTGAGAGAGTATCTTTAAGGTGAGAGTTCTGTGAGCACAGAGGTGGCACCTTCACTGTGCAAAGTTATTAAGGAGCACGTGTGGAAATTGTGGTGTTGGATAAGCACACACAGAATAATATGTGGACTTTATGAACTGATGTATTGGCACAAGGGATAATATTGATTCACATTACACATTGATTATATATCTATATATTTTTCTATTTATTTATCATATATATATATATATATATATATATATACACACACACAGTTGTGTTCAAAATAATAGCAGTCACTGTTTTTGGTAGAAATGATATTTCTACATGGCAAATAATTTACTAGCAGGTGTAGTAGAGTAATAGAAATCCAACAGACCCAACAGTCATGACATGCATGCTGCTGATTCTGTGTTAACTGAATCACTAAGGAAGATCAAAGAAGGTCTAAAGTTACCTGTGAGTACTGTTACAATTAGAAGACGCCTATGTGAAGCCAAGCTATCTGCAAGAAGCCCCAGGCAAAGTCCCACTGTTGAAAAAAAAGACGTGCTGAAGAGATTATAATTTGCCAAAGAGCACATTGACTGGCCTAAAGAGAAATGGAGCAACATTTTGTGGACTGATGAAAGTAAGATTGTTCTTTTTGGGTCTAGTGGCTGGAGACAGTTTGTCAGACGACCCCAAAACACTGAATTCAAGCCACAGTACACTGTGAAGACAGTGAGGCATGGTTGCACAAGCATCATGATATGGGGATGTTTCTCATACTACAGTGTTGGGTCTATTTATCGCATACCAGGGATCATGGATCAGTTTGAATACATCAGAATACTTGAAGAGGTTATGCTGAAGAGGAAATGCCCTTGAAATGGGTGTTCCAAAAAGACAACCACCCCAAACACACCAGTAAATGTGCAACATCTTGGTTCCAGACCAACAAGATTGACATTATGGAGCGGCCAGCCCAATCCCCAGATCTTAATCCAATAGAAAACTTGTGGGGTGAGATCAAAAAATGCAGTTTCTGGGGCAAAACCAAGAAATAAAGAACTGCGGAATGTAGTCCAATCATCCTGGGCTGGAATACCTGTTCACAGGTGCCAGAAGTTGTTTGACTCCATGCAACACAGATGTACAGCAGTTCTCAGAAACAGTGCTTATACAACTAAATATTAATTAGGTGATTCAAAGGAAAGCAAAATCTTCAAACAATTTTCAGTTTATATAGTGAATGTTTGAGTTTGTAAAGAAGAATACAAACACTGCTATTTTTTGGAACAGTCTAATATTCACTTTTCTTCAATTTTTTTTAGAGGAAGAACACAAATTTGATATATTTTTCTTCATGTTTTGATTTGGAGTAGAATGTGTAGTGTTCCCAATGCATTTGTGTGTAAGGAAATAAAAGCTATTAGAAGGATTTTGAGCTTTATTCACTTTTTTCAACACACTGCTATTATTTTGAACACAACTGTATATATATATTTGTATTTATTTTAATTGTTTATTTATATGGACTTGCACATATGAGTGATTCACATAAATAAGGTAACGAGGTTTTAGCAGCGCAACATCACTAGTCGTAAGAATTAAGATCTTGGCAGGCTTCCATTCCTGCTTCTAAGCTCTTAATATTCCAAGCTGTTAAATTGTTTCACATCACAAGTAGCTAGAAAGGCCAGGGATAGTTAGATTTAAAGCTATTTTGCTGTTTGCTAAGAATATGTAAATAATGTAATGCCCATAGTCTAAGCACTGGTGAACTTTAATTGCATCAAACTTTCCCCATTTGAACCAACTGAGGTGTTCTGGAGAGTTTACTAGAATTTTCTTGATTTGGGCCTCAAAATTTATGAGATAACCACATGGGTCATTTTAATTCTACTCAGGTTGTTCTAGACTTTTTTGTGTTGGGCAGATCCTGTCTCTCTGATAATCTTTTTTTTCCAGGTCCTTCCCCTGGTTGTTTCTTGGCAAGGAAAGATGTTGCTGGGAAAAAATTACAGCTCCTGTCAAAAGAGATTAGTGTTGATAGTTGTGATGTGAAAACAAGCAGCCAATCATTGTTTGTATCTTCTATCAAGCTGAACTGTTTTCCCTCCCATTCCGATTTGCTATCCTTTTTTGAAGTTATTATAGGTAGAAAAGAAATTCAATAAAGCTGCTGCACCACTTTTCTGGCCTTGATTGTTCTTTGTTGTGCATGATTAAAATAAACATTTGCAACAGTTTTAGTTCTAACAGCATCTTATGCACAAAATTCAGGTACTTCTAATTTGCTCTACTTCTACATTGCGGTGTAACCCCTGCACCAAATTGTAAAAAATACTGATAGCTTGTATCCTACAAAATGTAATTAAGACAGACTTTCGTTTGCAGTACAGAGAAAGATTTTGTGAAAGTATCTTGCATGCCTTCTAAAAGTGGCACAGCATGTGCCAAATTTAAGTACAAGTTCTAGACAGGTACATGAATTTGGTGCACTCTGTGCCACCTTTATAACACATGTGACACCTCTGAAAAATCTGTCTTCGCCAGTCTATGAATTCCAGGAAAAATATTAGTTTGGTATTTATATTGAACTGGTTTGTAAAGTGTAGGCTGGAGTCTTGGTGACTGTTAAAGTTTGGTTTATGGTTAATAATTCATTTATGCAGCTTAGTTTAAATAAAATGTTGTTTTACCCGCAATAAAGGGTCATGACCTATTTCACCCACTAATTTTGATGTCTGGTTGCATTTAACAATTTATTAATATTTTTCCTTACAGGTTGATGGGTGCCTGGTGTGGGGTTTACACTTGTAACAGTCTACACAGAAATCATCACATGCCCTACTTATAAATTATCTTTACAGTAACTGAATGTGGCTTAAATATCTGTACTCTGAGACTGAGAAACTTTCTGAAGCCCTCAAGTAAGACCTGGTAAATTTTGCTCCTAATACAAGAGCCACACCAGTACATGCATCTTGATAGTGACATGTGGCTTATATGCACACATATATGCAACTGAAGCCTCTGCTTTTATTAGGACTTTAGAAGATGTTTTTAGGGAGTATAACAAGTTTGGTATTTTAATTAAACAAAAGCTGAGCCTTTACAATCACTTTTAAAAATAAAAAAAGTCTTGCTAACTGTTAATAATGTTTTCCTATGTATAATTGGAATTAATAATTGATTTTAGGAAGAGCAAGACTGACATGGTTCCACTCTACATCAGAGGAGAATTGATAGAGTGGGTATCTGCTTTTACGTTTTTAGGTATTATGATTTCAGAAAATGTATCTTGGTCAATGAACACGACAGCTGTTACCAAGAAATGCCAGCAACATTTATATTTCCTGAGACATTTCAGAAAATATGGCCTAGAGAAAAACAACTTAGAGTCCTTCTATCTCTCCTCCATTGATAGGAGCACATATTGTATTTTAGCCTGGTATTCCAACTGCACATTGGCAGAGAAGGCTGCCCTTCAGAAAATGACAAAAGCTGCACAGAAGGTTGCGGGCTGTAGGATAGTTTCTTTAAACAAAATTTAAACGTCCTATTGTGTCAGCAGGGCAGGCAAAACAGTAAGCGCCCCTGGAAACTATCTTTTTGAACTACTACCATCTGGCAGGAGGTTCAGAAATATAAAGGTGAGGACAAACCAATTCAAGGAAAGTTTCTTTCCAAGAGCTATCAAGGCCTTAATTGGTAATTTTGAATGATATTATCTAGCTCCAAGTGACTTGGCTTGTTGTTGTGGTAGGGGTTCCTTTTTAGGTTTTTATATGGGGGACATAATGTTCACGTGTGTATGTTGAGGGTGTTATATGTTCACATATGTGTGGATTTTTTTTTATATATAATTTCATTGTAATTTGCGTTGTAATGACAATAAAGTATTTGTCTTATCTTATCTTAACAATGCAGTTCTAAAAGGTTGTCCAACCTACTAGTTCAGTCTGTCCAGATACACATTGTTGCTATCCCTGAGACGTTTGTGCATTTTTATGAAAGGAATATTGTACAGTGTATTTACTGCTCATTCCTTTTGAGTCAGTATATCTAGAACTGAATTGCCAGTACAGTTCAGCTGGCCATAGACGAGTCAGTTTTTTCCATTCAACCAGTAGGTTGAATGAAAAAAACATACCCAATTCCCCCATGCACACATTCAAATTTTTTTTCACTGTGTCATTGTATTCTGATAGCAAGGAGAATTCCCCACCATCAAAATACACGTCAGCACTGAAGGTTATAGCCTGCAGCACTGATCGAGCAGCTGAAATCAGACAGGAAGGTTGAACAGAAGTCAATCAGAAGATCAACTTCTATCCAACCACAGTGCCCATACATGGATCAAAACTTGGCCAGTGCCTCCTGAACTGGGCAAATTTCAATTCATGTATGGCCAACATAAAACAGCGGTTTACTTTTTCGGATTTCAATGCTATAATGAATCACAGGGCACAAACGGTTTCTTTTGTCTTTTTATGCCACCAATCACTACATTTTGTGGGTATTAGAACTCATTCCGACTGGCGAATTAGGGCAGATAGGACTATGTTTAGAGGCAGCTAAATGTTACTCCTGGACACAGCAGCCCTCTGTGTTACTGCCACATTCAAACTAGATGATTGGCTGTGGCCAGTTTGTATGCAGCTAAAAATGCCATCCCTAGGTGCAAACTGTCTGAGTTCACGGCCGATCAGAGTCCCTAACCACACAATTCCTCCAATTATAATTTATTTGCAAACAGTGATGGCACTGGCCATTGGTGTATATAGGATACTGGCTGTGCTGCTGCTGGCCACAACTGTCTGCACAGGCTGTGTGCAGGAAGCTAGTTTCTTTATATGTAAGAATCGGTGATTCTCACTGGCAGCTGCCCATGTGAATGAAGCCTTATCATTTGATCATGTGAACATAATAATAAAGCCTTACTCACACTGGCAATGATATGCATGCATTATTGTGCATTTACTGTATATGTGTTGATATGTGAAATGGTATAATTCACACTGTATGTTTACCTGCATTTAGTTTGTGTTTAGATTAAATAGAATTCTGTACATTCATGTGAAGATTAGATACTCTGAAGGCGTTGGAACACATGTAAATACATTCAAATGTGTGTAAGCGCATGTATATATAATACAGATAATTTCTCTGCATCTAAATAAAGTAAATGCAGGGGGCTAATGTTAATTTAAGTCCACTAAGATAGTTGGCACAGGCAGGAAGGAAATATAAATCTGGACCTGGACTTTCCCCACCTGGTGGTCTGGCATGAATTACATTTTTCTGATGAATTACATTTTTCTCATTGGCTAGTCCAACCTATCTCTGTTCTGGGATTCTGAGCTTACATTTAGCCATAATTCAAAATATTCAGAAAACCCAAACATACCCAGATATTCATACATTAGCCTACAGAATGACTGGCAAAAAGTAAAGTTGGCCATATGCTGCTCGAATATTGGTAGATAACTGCTGAATCAGCTCAAATTCAAGCTCTCTATCTGACTTCTGTCAAAGCAGCCAGGTGGGAAATTGCCAGATGAACAGTGGATATTCCTTCATTCACATGTTTTAGTACAGGCTCAGAAATGTTTGCGTGTGTGGTTACTTAAACTGGGTGTGCGTGGCAGCCAGTTCAGCAGAAACCAGCCAACCTTCAGACCATGTGTACAGCTGTCCTTCCAACAGAATCCTGAAGTCCAAGAACCCAGAAGTCTAAGAACCGACTTTTGGCGAAGGGGCATGCTGGAAAACTAGCATCCGATCAGCTCTTGCCGCCAATGACTGTGAGCGCTGATTAGGGTGTTCTGGCAGGGGAAGCTGTGGGCAGGAGGGCAGTCCCCCTGTCAGAACACAAAGGCACAGTGTGAGAGATCACTGTACTAGCATTGGTTATCTAGTACAGCAATCTCAGTTTTTTTCTTAATTCAGCCTGCTGGGTTGAACGAAAAAAAACCTCATTGTGTGTACCAGGCCTTAGTGTCGATTGAAAGTTGGAAAGATATTTTACACAGCTTTTTTAAGCAAGCCAGCAAGCCATAGATTATACAATATTCTTTCCTTCCACCACGGGTTGAAGGAAAAAAAACAAACAACGCTTGATTCCCACATCAACACAGTATTGATGGGGGATTCCCTCCCACAGCACTATTGTGCTCTGCTGATGGGAAGCCTTCCCTGTTGGCAGAACACAATGATCACTGCTTGCTGCTATGGCCACTGGCAGTGATCAAATGCAAAAAATTCAACAGATTGGTTGTACTAAAGTTGAATGATGGATTGATTACAGCACAACCATTTGGCCCATAGATAAATCGAATCTCGGCCAGTCCCTGATGAACAGGCCAAGATTCAATCCCTCTATGGTCAGCTTTAGTTCCAAGGTATAACTACTATCTAATGTTAACATATGGATGAAAAGATATAAGCCACAAGCTACCCATGGAGAGAAACATCCTTATGCCTTGTTTAAAATAAATTTCAAGTTTGCAATAACTTTAGGCTTTAGGCTCACAGATACTATGTCATGTATAGTCAAAAAATAGAAAGTATTTCCCTTTTTCATTACTATTTGCAGTTTGTGCCACAAACATTTCAATAGTAAGCACAAACAGTGAGCATTATAATATGTAGGGAGCATTGGAGCAGACAGGAGAGATTGTTTTTGAATGTTTTTCTTTGCAGCCTCAAGACAGAAACTTCATGGTTCACAGAGCACAGATTGTCACAAATGAGGGAGAGGGATAGAAGGGGGTACTGAAGCAGGAGAAAGGATGAGATGACAACTGAGACAAGATGATAGTGAAGTAAAACTTAGATGGAATTGAGACTCTGAGCTTGTGGAGGCTGGTCCAGGTGAACACAAAGCATGCACTTACTTCAGCACATGAACTCCTAGTTTTACACTTGTTTTGGGGATGTTGTGGTATGAAGAGAGAATAAGCAGGAGACAGATCTTAATTACATGGCAGTTATCTGTGCATGCTCCATGAGTACCGCAGATCCCAAACTGGCATCTGGGACATTTTTTGCAAGAACTTTGTGTGAGTTGTTTCTGCATTCATTTTCACAGACAGATGGTAACACTGCACAGCAGAGTTTTTTAAGGCCTAGTAAATATAGCCTAGTAAAAAGTAACTTTAGTGAACCTTAGGGCAATCCTGGAACAGCAAAAGCAATTTGATGTTTTGCCTCTTTGCAGCTGAAATATAACTAAGATATTAAAATCCATGTATTTGTAAAACTATCTGCGTATTCGTATATATAGACAATACATCATATGTAGAAATGTTGGCATTTATATTGAAAATATGACTGATCGTGCCAAACAACTGTCTGTGTCTTAAGAATATTGATCATATGAAGCCATTTATTATCATATAGTTGTTTGGCTCCTTTTTAAATCATAATGATAACAGAAATCACCCAAATGGACCTGATCAAAAGTTTACATACCCTGGAATGTTTGGCCTTGGTACAGACACACAAGGTTACGCATACAGGTTAAAAAGGCAATACAATGTTAGTGAGTTTGTTAGCTCTCACAAGAATGCACTGAGCAGGCCAGATACTGAACCACGGGGCAGAAAATAACTGTTAAAAGACCTGTGTAGCAAGGTAATGGAACTTTATAAAGATGAAAGGATACAAAAAGATACCCAAAGCATTGGATATGCCAGTCAGTACTGTTCAATCATCTATTAAGAAGTGGAAAGTTTGGGGATCTCTTGATACCAAGCTAAGGTCAGGTAGACCAAGAAAGATCACAGCCACAACTGCAGAAGAATTGTTTGGGATACAAAGAAAAACTCACAGGTAGACTGACGAGAAATACAGTCTGCCTTGGAAAAAGACAGTGTGGTTATTTTAGGAGCACAATATGACAATACTTAAACAAAAGTAAGCTGCATGGTCAAGTTGCCAGAGAGAAGCCTGTACTGCGCCAATACCACAAAAAAGCCTGGTGAGGCATCCCAAGGTGTTGTGAGGCATATTGTAACAGGACTTTTCTGTGCGTTTGTTGAGAGATACAGCATCTTGGGTCACACATGCAGATGCTTAGTACTTAGTTCAGGTAGGGGCCTGGGTTATGCACCCCCGTTCTGACAGATTGATATGCCCTTGTCCCTGTGCTCTGCAACTGTGAAGAGGAGGAGTGCTGGTGCTTGGTGCCTGCATATTTGGGCATAAAATGAGCAGGTGAGGTCAACACAACAACACCAGTCTCAGACTGACTGACTGAAACTTACAGACTGACTGACTGAGTAAGGCTAACTGACTGAGACTAAGAATGGGTTCACATCTGAGCTTAGCGGGAACTCATGTTCCTGCTTGTATGTTTTTCTTGTTTTTGCACATTTTGGAGCCTTTATTTTTTGCAGTGGTGCGGAACATGTTTTTTCATCACGCATGTTCGAAGAGCATTTGCCACAGAGCAAGTGGCAAACATATGTCTGCTACCAACACTTAGGATGCAATTAACAATTAATAGCAATGCAAGTGTGACATGTATTTGCAGTGTGTTTACAAGATGTATGGCAAAATGCACATTTTCTTTATGCTTTTTCGTGTGTTCTGGAAAAGCCAAGTGTGAATAGAGCCTAATTGATTGATTGACTGGCTGACTAAGACTGACTGACTGGCTGACTGACTTACTAACTGATATTACCTGACTGACTGAAAATGCAGGGGAGGTGGGTGATTACATTTCACTGCCACTGACCAATGAGAGATGAGGGTAGTACTGACACCAATGCTGAGGGTTATTATTGCACTCACTGGCACACATGCTGGGGGTTATTATTGCACTTCACTGATATTAATGTTGGTAGTTATTATTGTATCCCCTAACACCACTGATAAGGGTTATTACTATGTCTACTGACACCAGTGCTGGGAGTTAATAATGCATCCACTGATACCAACGCTGGAGGTTATGGATTGTGTCTACTGACACTAATGCTGAAGTTATTGTAATCTGTGGACTAGGGGCTTATTGTCTGTCTTTCATCAATTGCTGCCAGAATAGAGTGGTTGTGTGTATGGTCTCATGTCACTCATTGATGGGAAGTAACATTTAAATTTTTTACATTTTTTATGGTGTGCCCTGAGATTGTTCATAATTTTAAAGCGTGAGAGAAGAAAAGCGCCATCTGAGTGTGCTATGTAGTTAAAACCATTTAATGGAAGTAAATAATTGCAGTTACAAGAAAGAATAAAAACCAAGCATGTAGTGCTGTTAGAGGTCGTCATTGGTGCCGGTCCCGGTCCATGAGGTGGGACAAGGCTCTGGTCCTGCTGACAGGCTGCTCTGAAGTATCCTGGGCTTCCTACTCAGTGTGGAACACAGCAGTGGGGGGAGTGACATCACAACCGAACCTGACGAATGGTCATGGTGGTGCATTTGCAGAGCATGAGCTCCTTCTTCAGGCCATGGAGGTGCCATGTTGGATGGGGTATTTAAGTGCAAAACTGCAGTAAATAGAAATAAATATAATTTTGACAGCCTCTTGAACTGAATCGGGGATTCACAGCATATGGAATAAACTGTTCAATGTTCATAATAATAGTGAGACTGTATAGAAATAACAACACATCGATACTATGAATTGATGTGCAATAGCATTGGGACTACAAGTGTCAGCCCACCTCAAATAATAATAGGCAAAATATATATAAAAAAATACAGATTATAAAAAAAGTTGTTGGTGTACAGAAAGGAACCCAAAAGATTCATAAATACAAAAAATGGAAATAAAACAAAGATTAAAAAACAAAACAAAACAAAACAAAAAAAAAAAAAATATATATATATATATATATATATATATATATATAAAAATAAATAAACACTGAGTATTATATATTGGCCTCTTGGGTATAAAACCTGGGGTACTGTCAATATATGTTAGAATGTAAAGAGAATGCTGGTATAGTATAATTGCCTTTTGGGCATAATACCTGGGGTACTAACAGTATGAAGAGGGGGGGAAAATGGGAACAACCTGGATTATAGTAGTGTGCTGACCTCAATTTCCTCTTGAGGTCGCCATGGACCACAGTGTCCAGGGTGTAAATCCAGAACGTTTCTCTTTGGCAGAGATGTTTGAAATGCTCTGCTGCGGGGAACGTTCTGGGGATGGACTCTATGACTCAAACTTTGAGTCCAGAAGAAGATATGTCATGAGATTCCAGGAAATGTCTGGGAACACTGTGATCATTGGCCCCAGCTTCAATGAGACGTCAGTGTTCACCGAATATCTTGCGAAGGGTGTGGATTGTTCTACGGACGTAGAAAATACCACATGGCATGTCAAACAGTAAATAACATGGTCAGGAGAACAATTGTAGAAGTCATGGATGAAACATGTCTACCCCTTCGCAGTAAAGTTTCTCTGATCATGTTGGACATGGCTGCAGGTCAGGCAGGTCTTTTTCCGGGACTGGTACACACCCTTTAGGGCAAAAAAGCACAAGGTGGGATGTTGGGAATTGGTATGAGATTTGTATTTACTGGGGGCTATTAGACTTTTCACATTATGGGCTTTTCTACATGAGATTTTGGGTTTGTCAGTCAGAGAAGTCTTAAGGTGGGGATCCTGAAGTAGGATAGGCCAATGTTTTAGAAAATGTGTTCCATTTTTTGTACTGTGAGTGAAACTTGGTAGTGAACCTAGTGGGTTGGATGCTGGACCTAGGGGGATGTAGGGCATTGTTAACAGAAGAATTTTCTCATTCATCATGAATGAGAGGTTCTGGGTAGCCTTTTATCAATAAATTTTTGTTTAGGTTAGATACTCTGGGTGGTGTAATCTGTTTCTCGGATACAGTTCTTCGCAGACCGCAGAATTGACTTTTTGGAATATGTGAAATCCATTTAGGATGATGGCAACTGTTACAATCTAGGAAAGAGTTACCAGCCGAAGGTTTCACATAATTCTTGGCACAGATCTTATTGCCCTCGTGGTTCAGCTCTAAGTCTAAAAAAGCTAAGGTAGCTGGATCACAGACAGAGGTAAATTGTAAACTAAAGGGATTAGAGCTGCAATGATCAACAAAGTTATTCAACAGAGGCTGTGGGCCATCCTAGATGATAATATTGTCATCAATATACCGACCATAATATACGATGTGTGGTGCGAAGGGATTATCACGCCATATAAATTGGAATTCCCAGAGCCCCATGGCCACGTTGGCATAACATTGTACCTACATCATCCTAGATGGATTTCAAATATTCCAAAAAGTCAAGTCTGCCATCTGCGAAGGAACTGTACCCGAGAAACAGATTACATCACCGAGAGTATCCAGCTTAAATAAAAATTTATTGAAAAAGGGTACCCAGAACTTTCCATTCATGATGCCTATTCCTCATACTGTACTTAAATATTTCTCCAGTTAACAATGCCCTACATCCCCCTAGGTCCAGCATCCAATCCACTAGGTTCACTACCAAGTTTCACTCACAATACACAAAAATGGAATACATTTTCTAAAACATTGGCCTATCCTACTTCAAGATCCCCACCTTAAGACTTATCTCACTGACAAACCCAAAATCTCATATCGAAAAGCCTGTAATGTGAAAAGCCTAATAGCCCCCAGTAAATACAAATCCCATACCGGTATCCAACATCCCACCTTGCACTTTTTTTCCCTAAAGGGTGTGTACCATTCCTGGAAGAAGGCCTGCCTGACGTGCAGCAATGTTCAATATGGTCAGAGGAACTTTATTATGAAGGGGAAGTCATGTTTCATCCAATACTTCTACAGTTGTTCTTCTGACCATGTTATATACTGTTTGACATGCCCGTGTGGTCTTTTGTACGTTGGTAGAACAATCTACACGAATCTCTTCGTAAGAGATTCAGTGAACACTGACGTCTCATCGAAGCTGGGGCCGATGAACACAGTGTTCCCAGACATTTCCTGGAGTCTCATGACAAATGTTCTTCTGGACTCAAAGTATGGGTCATAGAGTCAATCCCAGAACTTTCCCCGCAGCAGAGCATTTCAAACAGCTCTGCCAAAGAGAAACGTACTGGATTCACACCCTGGACATTCTGGTCCCTGGAAGCCTCAACGAGGAATTTGAGGTCAGCATGCCACTATAATCCAGGTTGTTCTCTTCCCCCCCCTTCATACTGACAGGTATTATACCCAAACGGCAATTATACTATACTAGCATTCTCTCTACATTCTAACATATATTTATAGCACCCCAGGTTTTATCCCCAAGGGGCCAATATATAATACTCTATGTTCTTGTGTTTTTTTCCTAAACCTAAACATATGTATATTTGGATTCTTTACCCAGATTGCCTTCTATATCTTTTGGGATCATTATGGTCTGTCAGATCTACGATTTGTAAGTATATCCTTTACTACAATACAGATAGGTTAAGCTTATTATCCATGTTATATAGATCATAATATTTCCAATGGTGTTTATATTCTGTATATCTATATCATGTGTTTTTATATTGATGTGTGCATTTATTATATATATATATATATATATTTTTTTTTTTTAATCTTAGTTTTATTTCATTTTCTTTATTTTTGGTTCCTTTCTGTATACCAACAACTTTTTTTATAATCTGCCTTTTATATATATATTTTGCCTATTATTGTTTGAGGTGAGCGGACACTTGTAGTCCCACCGCTATTGCACATCATTTCATAGTATCAATGTGTTATTAATCTACAGTCTACTATTATGAGTGTTGAGCAGTTTGTTACATATGCTGTGAATCCCTGGTTTATTGTAAGTGGCTGTCAAAATTATATTTATTTCTATTTACCACCCTTTTGCCCTTAAATACCCCATCCAACATGGTACCTTCATAGCCTAAAGAAGGAACACATGCTCCTCAAATGCTTCACTACTTTCGTTCGTCACATCCGGTCATGATGTCACTTCTGCCTCCGCTGTGTTCCACACTGAGTAGAAAGCCCTGGTCACCCTGGAGCAGCCTGTCAGCAGGACCAGAGCCTTGTTTCACTGGTGGACTGGGACCAGCACCAATGATGACCTCATTAACAGCACTACATGCTTGGTTTTGTTCTTTATGACTGCAATTATTTACTTCCAATTAAATGATTTTAACTAAATACTACACTCAGATGGCACTTGTCTTCTCTCACTCTTGATTCTGATTTTAGAGCTATCTCCTGCTCTACAGACTAATACCCCTTTGACCT
Source organism: Staurois parvus (assembly GCF_062004578.1). NCBI lineage: Eukaryota > Metazoa > Chordata > Amphibia > Anura > Ranidae > Staurois > Staurois parvus. Next base: position 1,849,600 of record NW_028318047.1, on the reverse strand, counting down.
TCTATGGTGTCTTTGGACTTAGCACCACCCTCCCCCTTATTGCGCCTGTCTACAACATAACATTTTCATAATTTTAAAGGGTGCCTCAGCTAATAAAAAAGGTTGAGAAACACTACCATATACAATACGAACATAGAAAAAGATGACATCATATGACAATAGGGAGGAAAATCTCATCTCTACATTTCCACAGTTCACTGCAAACATGTATAGTAATGAAAATCTAGTGATCTAATGAAGATCTCTTTGACCCTATTGACATTGATGGGGGCATTTGGCAGGTTTATTGCCTACAGTACAGTGGGATGACATTATGTGGCCTTTGCAACATACACATATATTTACAAATGTGTGCAAACTAAACTCCTTGGTTTTAATGTGAACTGTTAGCCAGGGTTAATTTGGTTTGTTGCAGGCTGGCAGGTAAGTGATCTGGGGTTTTTTTTCTTTCATAATGCCAGTTAAACACAAATTCCTTTTTAAATCTAATGTGTCACAATGTAAACATACTAGTCTGTACTGCCCCATTTGGCAGTAAGGTAAGCAACAGACATAGCCCGCACTACCTTGATGCAAACATCTGTTTTTTTTTACCTTGTCCAATTGCCCATGTTAACATAGACCAGCAGCAGACAATTTTATATAGAATATAGAAGCTTTAGTCTGAAATTTACTACAGACCAGGTAGGGGTTTTACCACAAAAATTAAGAAACTCCAGAGGATACAGCTGTGTAAAACCAGCTAGCAACAGAACAATTGTAAATAGCAATTTTAGGTCCAAATTACTAGAGACAGCGATCATAGGTAGAAGCTTTACTACAAGAATGTAGAGACCACAGCGCATACAGTAGTGTAAAATTGGCCAGCAGCAGGACAGTTTGAATAAGAAGTAAAAGGCCTAACAGGTATATGCCTAAATCTAATTATTTTTTATATTGGATAAAGGAGTGTGGTGAATGTGAACAATGTAATGTGAGGTGGATTAGGTGCACAGTTTTTGCTTTTTTTTTTTTTTTTTTTTAAAAACAAAGGGAAAAGAACCAAATTAATAAATAAAAAGAAGCTAAGGTATTGACAATTGAACAGCTAGCTATCTATCAGTTGTTGCAGACAGATATTGGTCCTTTAAAAGGATTTTTGGGGGTACAGATCGATCTGTGCACCCATATGGGTCATATAAGAAAATGTAGCCCAGAACTGCAATTCTAAGAGTTCAAGTATAGTTTGTTAAAGTAGTCATAAACTCAAACACTGAAAGCTATATATATGTTTTAACAGCTGGTGTCACTTCTATAAATGTCCTTGTTTGGGCACTTTTGTTATGGGGTATTAATGTTCTTCCCCTCTCTCCCACAATTCCCAGCCTGTAATTCACCCAATCACATGCCTTCTTTTTTAAGAAGAGAAATTAAAATAAATGCTGCCAGCAACAATTAGCAAATATGCACATAAAGCACATGCAGCTCTTGACTGTACTATATGTGTGGAGGAAAAGGCTGTAAAAAAAATCAATTGCAGCCAGTAAAAAATAGAAAATATCTCCTGTGACTAAACACATGCAGCCTGTAGTGGATACAGAGACACTGTAAAGAAGCTGCAGGACACACATTGCAGCATTAAGATGTAAAAATACTTCCCTTCTCCCACCTTCAAATTTCTGGGGAGAGAACATTTTGTACTCTTTGTTCAATAAGTTACATAGAGGTGACAATCTTTGAAGCTTATTTTTTAACATTCATTTTTTTTCTTTTTTGCATTTGTTATATTCCTGCTATTGCTATAGTCAGGATTGGAACTTGGAAAGACAATTTTTTTGTATGTGTGCTTGTATACAGCTGCTGACATTACACATTCACAAGACTGATTGTTTTGCTGTGAGACAGCAGAAATGTTGGTCTAGTCTTGCTTGAGGGAATATGATTTTTCTCTTACCTATAAATTATTGAGTAATCTATCTTTGTGTTATATTTTGTGTCAAGCTATCTATGAAGACAATTTGTAATTTCTTGTATCAGGGTCTTCAGCATCCCTTATGTGCAGCTACCTTTAACTTGCAATGTACTCTACACAGAATCCAAACTTACTCTGGCAACTAGCATAAGCTTTAGGGAATTAAAATGTTGCCTTTCTGTCAATATGTTTGTGGTGGTCTATGACTTATCACTCCCTGACTCCCTGTACTTAATTGTCAGATGCTACAGTAGATCTGACATAACAAGGCAACTTTTTTTTTTATAGTCCTGAAAGTGCCAGCCCCAAGATCAGCTTTAAAATATAACTATAATCATGTTTTGGTTTTTCTTTAGTTTAAGTAAATTGGAATAGAGTTGGGAGATCCATTCTCTCTATTTACTTAGGTGGCGAAGAAATGGGAACTCTGAAATTTTACAGCTGCCATTAAGACAAAATGAGGGGGGGGGGATCTTTCCATGGGGACACCTGCTTCAGTGGATATCCTCTGACTTTGGAAAGATTTCTTCTTACTTCCTGTTGTGTCTCTAAAACAGGAAGTGAAGGAAAATCTTCCCAATAAAACCTATCCAGCAAAAAAAAATAAAAAATTCTTGAAGTATGTTTGAATATATTACCAGTATATACAAAACTACTTTGTTTCACATTTTATTTTCATTTCTATAGAACATTTTCGGAAAATGTGCCTCAAGAGAAGCTGCTATTTTACCTTCCCTGTCAGTCCACAGGTTCAGATATTGGAGCTCACTTGCAGTATTGTAATCCAGGTATTTTGTCCAAGGACAGACTCCCATAGCAAGGTCAGACTCCCACTTGAATCCAAATGCCTTTAAAAAAGCATGTTTGTTACTTGAGAAACAGTCACTGGCTATATGTATTTGACATGTTTTAGCCTTTGCCTTTCCTTTTGTGTTAAAATAAAGAGGGTGAGCACTCCTGGAGTATGCCATTGCTCAAAAACCTATATGTACCAAAGGTATATGAATAGCATTTAGTATAGATACATGTAGGGTACAAGCATTCTTGTTTATGCATATATTTGCAGATATGTGTATATGTATTGGGAGAGATAATTTGACCATCATCTAATATCTACAGGAAGATTTAGATATGAACATACAGTAATGGGGCTGATTTACTAAAACTGAAGAGTGCAAAATCTGGTGCAGCTGTGCATGGTAGCCAATCAGCGTCTAACTTTAGCTTGTTCAATTAAGCTTTAAGAGCTGATTGGTTTCTGTTCAGAGCTGCACCAGATTTTACACTCTCCAGTTTTAGTAAATCCACCTCTATGTGTCTGCGTTTTTCTACACCTATACAGGCTACGTTCTACTTATCAGTGCACCACAAGGATTTTGTTACATTGTGCCCCATACTAAATTTCTTCTATGTGACCTAGTTGGAGGAAACCAACTCATTCAGGTGAAAAAATATAATAAAAATATGAAAAAGCAAGAAAGTAAATGTTAAAATTACATCAAATTAATTCAATGAAAATTATACAATAAATCAAAAAAAGTAGCCCAATGTACATAAATGATGATCCTTTTTAACTTGCAGTCTATGCTTTTATAATAACGCGCAATTTTAATCAGACCTACCAAGCAAATGATTTACATGAAGTCTTGTTGATGGTGTTTCTTGTTACTTGGATTAGTTGTACAAATTTCTTGTTCTATGATTATATATCGTAGAAATAATATGGTTTTAAATTTATAGGAAGTTTATATAGCTGAGCTCTCTCAGGAGATATTAGTACTCTGTCCTTGATTTCACTCTGCAATTTCACGGATAATTTTAGTATGTTTCTTTTTCTGTCTTTATGCAATACAAAATGTCATAGCACAATTTCATGCATTATTAAATAGCATAACAATCAGTATCCTTTGATTTATTCCTTAAATTGTTTTCTTTTTTTTTCAGTGGATTTAAAAATATTTTGGTCTAAACTAAAACTATTTTCTAGTTTCTAATGATGGAGTTGCTTAGATGACTAATTATAACCTACTAAAAATGTTGTTTCTGAAACTGGAAATGCTTTAGTTATATAAATTAGATGGTCTTCTACAATTACTGAGATTCAAGGGTGCTAAATTGTGTACTGGACTGGACAGTTTAAGGATTATGACGTCTGACATTACAACATTTTTAGTTCTAGACCTACTAAGCTGTGACACACTAAAAGGGAAGACTGATAAAAAGTAATATGTAGTGAGCGCTCTCAAATGTATACAGCAGCTAGAACACTTCAGGTAACCACAATACCTATAAAATATACGTATATCAATTGTAACACTGAACGGTGGGTCATCAGAAACAACACGTCAGATCCAGAGGTCCCCTTAAGGTTGGTCACACTGATAGTGTAGATCCCTCTTCTGGCTGATAGGGGTACCCTTTCTGTGGGAGTAGCAGCTCCAAGAAGGAGCCCCAAAAAACAGGTGCCAGAGATAGTGTAGTATGTTCTTAAGGTGATTTTATTAGTCAGACATAGTAATAGGGTAGTATGCACATCACAGCATATGTGTAAAAGTAAAAAACAGCATTACTGACCCCAGTAAAGAGGGCCGCCGGGCCTCCTCGTGGCTCCGGCGGTAGGGAATGACGTCACGCTCTGCACAGCTCCTCCTTAGGCCTTTCGTGCTATAGGCACATCATCAGAGGGGAGGCTGTACCTCTGATGATGTGCCTATAGCACGAAAGGCCTAAGGAGGAGCTGTGCAGAGCGTGACGTCATTCCCTACCGCTACTCCCACAGAAAGGGTACCCCTATCAGCCAGAAGAGGGATCTACACTATCAGTGTGACCAACCTTAAGGGGACCTCTGGATCTGTCGTGTTGTTTCTGATGACCCACCGTGAATAGGACGCCCACCACTCGATCTTCGTCGGATCGGACACCCGGGATGATTACTCCTATATGCGCATATTCCATGCGTTTCCGGTGAGTGCGCATTGCTGTTATCTCGAGGCAGTACATACTTTGGAAGTATATTCATCAGACAATACCGCGGATATTGCATAGACTCTACATATGTACATTTTTTCTTCATCCATTTATCAATTCTTGAAGCCCTGCACTGTTGTTTGTTACAATTGATATACGTAAAAGGGAAGACTAGCCACACTACTGTATACTACATATATATATATATATATATATATATGTTAACATTATCTTCTAGTTCACTGTTTCACAACTGGGTTCCGCCGCAAATCAATATTGTGGCAGATGTATACCACCCAATATTGTTTCCACTTTTGTTCTCAATGTGCGCTGACAGTTAGTACTGTATGTGCGCATTGATACCCAATGCCTCCTCTGTAGTTCCAGCTTCTGTGAACTCAGAATGAGGTGCTGGGAGTAGAGCAGAGAGTGGGAAATGAAAAAGGAGGGGACTTCAAATGGCAACCTGATCACAGACAGTGGACGAGAACACAGAATGTGAGCCCATGGCTGGATAAGGAGGTGAGATCCATTGATGAGTCTGTAAAGCCAGAGCACTGTGTGTGAATGGTAGCAATGTGACCCATAGTACAGGGAGAGAGCTGGAGCACTGTGTGTATAAGGCAGCTGTGAATTCAGACTGTGGGTTGAGCAGAGAGAGGGATCACATGGCTAAAGCAGGAGGTGGCATCAGTGATGCAGACTGCAGAGAGTGGGAGCATGCAGCTGGAGAGACTGAATGTAGCAGGAGGTGAAACCATAATAGCTTTATGTTATGTTTGACACACTGGCTCTGAGAAAGAGGTACAACCTCGAAACGCGTCAGTCACCAGCTATCCAGAGGCTCACAGTCCCCCTCCAGATTACCCACAGGGGTTCCTGAACCATTCTGCATACCTTGCGACATATTTCCCATTTTAATTTGATTTTACATTTCTTTGTATTTTACTATTTATTAATAAATCCCATTTTTTAAGGTAATGCACTAGGCCTGTGCGCCCTCTCTGTTTTCTATATACACTGCTTTGCATGTCGGTCCCCAGCACAGCCATGCAAAGCAGTGTGATTACAGTGAAGCACAAACACACTGCCCCATAGTAAAACACACCCAGCACACAGTTAACCCTTTGATTGTCCCTTAAGTTAAACCCTTCCTGTCCAATGCCATTATATACAGTGTCAGTGCTTTTTTTAGCACTGACCACTGTATTGGTGTCACTAGGGATGTCAATGACACCGAGTCAGTTCTCCCCAGTGTCAGAATGCCCGCTACAGTCCTGCTATAAGTCGCTTGTTGCCGTCATTACTAGTAAAAAAGAATTCCACCATTTTAAAACACTAACTTTTATGTAAACCAATTAAATTTGCAGATATTGGGATTTTTTGTTAGCAAAGACATGTAGCAGAATACATTTTGACCTAAATTTATGATCAAATTTGATTTTTAAATTTTTTTTACTGGACATGTTTAAAGTAAAAAATATTGTGTTTTTTATAGCGCACAAAAATAAAAAATGTACAGGCAATCAAATACCACCAAAAGAAAGCTCAATTTGTGGGAAAAAAAGGATGCAAATTTCATTTGGGTGCAGTGTTGCATGACCACGCAATTGTCAGTTAAAGAAATGCAGCGCCGTAACACAAAAAATGGCCTGGTCAGGAGGGGTGGGGGGGGGGGGGGTAAATCCTCAGGAGGGCAAGTGATTAATTGAGATGCCTTCTGGTATTAAGAATTTACTATAAAGCAAAAATACAAGTACATTGTTTAATATATATATATATATATATATGCGCTATATTGTCAAAAGTATTGGGACACCCCTCCAAATCACTGAATTCAGGTGTTCCAATCACCTCCATGGTCACAGGTGTATAAAATCAATCACCTAGGCATGTAGACTGTTTCTACAAACATTTGTAAAAGAATGGGTCACTCTCAGGAGCTCAGTGAATTCAAGTGTGGTACCGTAATAGGTTGCCACCTGTGCAATAAGTCCATCCATGAAATTCCTTGCTACTAAATATTCCACAGTCAACTATTTGTGGTAATATAACAAAGTGGAAACAACTGGGAACAAGAGCAACTCAGCCACGAAGTGGTAGGCCATGCAAAATGACAGAGCAGGGTCAGCACATGCTGAAGCACACAGTGGGCAGAAGTCGCCAACTGTCTGCAGAGTCACTAGCTTAAAACGTCATGTGCCCTTCAATATAGCACACCAACAATGCGTAGAGAGCTTCATGGAATGGGTTTCCATGGCCGAGCAGCTGCATGCAAACCTTACATCTCCAAGTGCAATGCAAAGTGTCAGATGCAGTAATGTAAAGCACGCCATCGCTGGACTCTAGAGCAGTGGAGACGTGTTCTCTGGAGTGACAAATCAAGCTTCTCTGTCTGAAAATCCGATGGATGTGTATGGGTTTGGCAGTTGTCAGGAGAACGGTACTTGTCTGACTGCATTGTGCTGAGTGTAAAGTTTGGTGAAGAGGGGATTATTGTGTGGGTTTTTTTTCCAGGGGTTGGGTACCTTCGTTTCAATGAAGGCAACTCTTAAGGCATCAGCATACCAAGACATCCAGGACAATTTCATGCTCCCAGCTTTGTGGGAACAGTTTGGGGAAGGCCCCTTTCTGTTCCAACATGACTGCACACCAGTGCACAAAGCAAGGTCCATACAGACATGGATGAGCTACTTTGGGGTGGAGGAACTTGATTGGCTGGCACAGAGTCCTGACCTCAACCTCAGCATAGAACACCTTTTGGATAAATTAGAGTGAAGACTGCAAGCCAGGCCTTCTTGTCCAACATCACTGCCTGACCTCACAAATGCGCTTCTGGAAGAATGGTCAACATTCCCATAGACACACTCCTAAACCTTGTGGACAGCCTTTCCAGAAGAGTTGAAGCTGTTATAGCTGCAAAGGGTAGGCCAACTCAATACTGAACCCTGCAGACTAATACTGGGATGCCATTAAAAGGTAATGTGTGTATAAAGGCAGGCGTCCCAATACTTTAGTATAATATAGTGTGTGTATATATATATATACATATACACACACTGTATGTGTATGTATATATATATATATATATATATATATATATATATATATACATACACACACACACACTGCTCGAAAGAAATTAAATGAACACTTTGAAAAAAAAAATAATCTGATCTCAATGGGGAAATATATAATGCTGGATATCTATACTGATATGGACTGGGTAATGTGTTAGGAATGTAAGAATGCCCCATCATTTGATGGAAATGAAAATGATCAACTTACAGAGAGCTGAATTCAAAGACACCCCGAAAATAAAAGTGAAAAAATGAGGCAGGAGGCTAGTCCATTTTGCAGAAATGTCATTGCAGCAACTCAAAATGGTACTCAGTATTTTGTATGGCCCCACATGCTTGTATGCATGCCTGACAACGTCGGGGCTTGCTCCTCATTAGATGACGGATGGTGTCTTGGGGTATTTCCTCCCAGATCTGGACCAGAGCATCACTGAGCTCTTGGACAGTCTGAGGTGCAATCTGGTGGTGTCAGATGAACCAGAACATGATATCCCAGAGGTGTTCTATTGGATATAGGTCAGGCAAGAGTGGGGGCCATTCAATGGTATCAATTCCTTTATCCTCCAGGAACTCTCTGCATACTCTCGTCACATAAGGCCAGGTATTGTCATGCACCAGGAGGAACTCAGAACCCACTGCACCAGCGTAGGGTCTGGAAATGGGTCCAAGGATTTCATCCCAATACCTAATAGCAGTCAGGGTAGCATTGTCTAGCCTGTTGAGGTCTTTTTGTCCCTCCATGGATATGCCTCCCCAGACCATCACTGACCCACCACCAAAATACAGGCAGCATAACATTCTCCATGGCTTCAAACCATTTCACATCTGTCATATATGCTCAGGGTGAAGCTGCTCTCATCTGTGAAAAGCACAGGGCACCAGTGGCGGATTCTGGTGATCAATGGCAAATGCCAATTGAGCTGTATGGTGCCAGGTAATGAGAACAAGGCCTACTAGAGGACGTCAGGCCCTCAGGCCACTCTCATGAAGTCTGTTTATGATTGTTTGGTCAGAGACATTCACACCAGTGGCCTGCTGGAGGTCATTTTGTAGGGCTCTGGCAGTGCTCATCCTGTTCCTCCTTGCACAAAGGAGCAGATACCGGTCCTGCTGATGGGTTAAGGACCTTCTATGGCCATGTCCAGCTCTTCTAGAGTAACTGCCTTTCTCCAGGAATCTCATCTATGCTCTTGAGATTGTGCTGGGAGACACAGCAAACCACCTGGCAATGGTACATATTGATGTGCCATCCTGGAGGAGTTGGACTGCCTGTGCAATCTCTGTATGGTCCAGGTATTGCCTCATGCTACTAGTAGTGACACTGACCCTCGTCAAATGAAAAACTAGTTAAAAAACAGTCAGAAAGATGGAGTAGGGGAAAAAATGTCAGTGGCCCCCACCTGTCAACCCATTCCAGTTTTGGGGGTCATCTCATTGTTGCCCTTCTAGTACACCTGTTATTAATTTCTTAATGCAGCTGAAATTGATTAACAACCCCCTCTTCTACTTAACTGAGCAGATCAATATCCCAGGAGTCTAATTGACTTGATGCTATACTCTAAATAAAGAGTATTCCTTTAATTTTCTTGAGGAGTGTATATATTGTGACAGAACGAGACCCTGTCACATGGAGAAGACACAAAAATGTGACACAGGATTCACATTTAGGGTGAATTCAATGTTCCAGACTAATGTCTCTGGGCAGAGAAAGCTGTGGATTTGTAGCTTTCTCTGGATTCTACAGCTCTGGATTGGCACAGTCAATCCCGTGTCTGGATTTTGCTCAGGGCTCCCAGCTGGAGAATACTACCAGTGGGGGAGACAGGAGGTCTCATTGAGGGGTCAGAGGACCCAGCAGGAAGCCAAGATACAGGGGTTTCAGTTCCAGGAGTCAGGTCAGCTCCTATTTGGGTGTCAGGAGAACACCCATCCATAGGCCAGAGGTGGGCCTTACAGCAGGCCGCTGTGTCCAAATGCTAGAGAGCCAAGTATCCAAGACAGGTACTGCAAGTGAAGCTGAGTAAGCTTCTGAGCCAGGTGGCTCGGCATTTCCTGCGTGAGAAGTCATTTGTATGTGAACTTTTGTTTTCTTTTAAATAAAAGTGGGCTACCAAGCCCTTAAAAATCTAAAAAGTTACTGTCTGCCATGTAAAGTAAAATTTAAAAGTTACTGTCTGCCATGGACTCACTAAAATAATGCATCTACCACAAGAGCCAACTACCCCATGTCACATATGGTGACAGCGATTCCGCTACCTCTCGCACACCAAGCGAGAGCGCTACTATCTTAGCTAATTCCCCTTTAAAAAGGAAGTCAGACAGGCTAGGATTCCTGTTCATGACATCTAGCACAGAGGTACCAGAGTGAAGTGCTTGTGGAAACATACCTGGAAAAAGAACTGGGCCTGCACAACTAATGGCTGGCACAGAGGTGTGTCCCCACCCTCCCCTCTTTGTGTTCCTCCCTCTGTTTCGAAGGGACTCACTAAAATAACATATCTACTGTGAGAGTTAACTACATCATGTTATTTTTATATATATATATTCCCCCCCTGGCCACTTTATTAGGTACACTTTCTGAATGCCATGAAAATATCCACCACACCATTGCACCACCAGCCTAAACTGTTGATACAAGGCAGGATGAGTCCATGCTGTCATGTTATTGAAAGCTCCTCTGACATTTGACATCAACAAGGCATTTTTGTCCACACAACGCCCACTCACTAGATATTTTCTCTTTTCCAGACCATTCTCTGTAAACTCTAGAGATAGGCGTGCATTAAAATCCAAGTAGATCAGCAGTTTTTGAAATACTGAGACCAGCCCTTCAGGCACCAACAACCATGTCATGTTCAAAGTAATCTAAATCCCCTTTCAAGTTGTCTTCACCACATCTAGATGCCTGAATGCATTGAGTTGCTGCCATGTGGTTGGCTGATTAGCAATTTGTGTTGCCAAGCAATTGAACAGGTGTACCTAAAGAAGTGACCGATGAATGTATATCCTGTATATATTCTAACGTTTTGTTAATCATTTGCCTGGACTCCATTATATGTTGAAAACAAATTATATTAAGTACTTCATTTTATATCTACTCTTTATTTCAATTTATAATAGAATAATTTACCCTATTTATATAATGCACCTATTGTCCAGGTAAAACATAATATCGTTATCATTTTAACCTTCCATTCAGATACCAGACATTGGTTTCAAAAAGCTTTTTTAACCCACAATACTTAGAGTAAGTTAATGAGATTAGTGAAGGGCCAGAATGTCTGTCTAGAATGACATTAAACAAACCCCCAAAAAACAATAAGGTCAGGTAGAAAGTTGAACTGATGTTTTTCTGATGCAATAAATTATGCTATGAGAAATGTAACCATCCCACTTTGTCCTGGCACATGCAGGTATCTAAAATGGAGGTCGGAATGGACCTCTCTATTATACTATGTCAAGCCATTCACTTACAGTATAAGCAAGCATCTCATTGTGCTTCCAATATGCTATTCTTTGTAAATCTCCCCCAAATATATAAAGTCAGCCAAAGCTTAATCGAACCTCAGCCAGTTCAGCAGGGACCTGCCAAGATTCAATCCATCTATGGGCAGGCTGGTTGTACTGAAGTTGATCCGTTGATCAACTGTATGGCCAGTTTAACACTAGAGATGAGCGAATCGAAGTATCCGAAGTGGAATTCGAGTCGAATATCGGAAAAATTTCGATTCGTGCCGAATCCGAAAAACAGCCTAATTCGGACGCGCGAATCGAAATTTTTCCGAAAATGGCGGCTGACATGTGCGGCGACGGAGCGGGGATGTCGGGGAAGGCGCGCAGACAAGGCGCGCTGCCCCATAATGCATTCCTCAACGACATGTGATCGCATCAGCCAATCAGCAGCCAGCCAGCCAGCACTGTGTAATGGTCGAGGTATATATAGCGGCCATTTTGGAAATCTTCATTTGCCTGCAGTCATTGAACAGAGGCAGACCGCTCTGTACTAGGGACAGGGACAGAGTTAGGGCCACAGAAACGAGAATTGGGGACAGAGAGAAGTTACTTAGGGACAGAGAACCATTACTCAGGGACACAGACTTGTTAATGAGGGCCACAGAATCGTTATTTAGGGACAAAGAAACGCTAGTTAGGGCCACAGAATTCATACTCAGGGACAGACAGAATTTTCACTCAGTGCCAGAGAATTGTTACTTAGGGCCACAGAAACGTTATTAGGGCCACAGAATTTTTACTCAGGGACAGACAGAATTGTTACTGAGTGCCAGAGAATTGTTACTCAGGGACAGACAGAATTGTTACTGAGTGCCAGAGAATTCTTACTCAGGGCCACAGAATTCATTCTCAGGGACAGACAGAATTGTTACTCAGGGACAGACAGAATTGTTACTGAGTGCCAGAGAATTGTTACTCAGGGACAGACAGAATTGTTACTGAGTGCCAGAGAATTGTTACTCAGGGACAGACAGAATTGTTACTGAGTGCCAGAGAATTGTTACTCGCACAGACACAAAATTGTTACTTGCACAGACACAGAATTGTTACTCGCACAGACAGAATTGTTACTCAGGGCCACAGAATTCATACTCAGGGACAGACAGAATTGTTACTGAGTGCCAGAGAATTGTTACTCAGGGACAGACAGAATTGTTACTGAGTGCCAGAGAATTGTTACTCAGGGACAGACAGAATTGTTACTGAGTGCCAGAGAATTGTTACTCAGGGACAGACAGAATTGTTACTGAGTGCCAGAGAATTGTTACTCGCACAGACACAAAATTGTTACTTGCACAGACACAGAATTGTTACTCGCACAGACAGAATTGTTACTCAGGGCCACAGAATTCATACTCAGGGACAGACAGAATTGTTACTGAGTGCCAGAGAATTGTTACTCAGGGACAGACAGAATTGTTACTGAGTGCCAGAGAATTGTTACTCAGGGACAGACAGAATTGTTACTGAGTGCCAGAGAATTGTTACTCAGGGACAGACAGAATTGTTACTGAGTGCCAGAGAATTGTTACTCGCACAGACACAAAATTGTTACTTGCACAGACACAGAATTGTTACTCGCACAGACACAGAATTGTTACTCAGGGCCACAGAATTCATACTCAGGGACAGACAGAATTGTTACTGAGTGCCAGAGAATTGTTACTCAGGGACAGACAGAATTGTTACTGAGTGCCAGAGAATTGTTACTCAGGGACAGACAGAATTGTTACTGAGTGCCAGAGAATTGTTACTCGCACAGACACAAAATTGTTACTTGCACAGACACAGAATTGTTACTCGCACAGACACAGAATTGTTACTCAGGGCCACAGAATTCATACTCAGGGACAGACAGAATTGTTACTGAGTGCCAGAGAATTGTTACTCAGGGACAGACAGAATTGTTACTGAGTGCCAGAGAATTGTTACTCAGGGACAGACAGAATTGTTACTGAGTGCCAGAGAATTGTTACTCGCACAGACACAAAATTGTTACTTGCACAGACACAGAATTGTTACTCGCACAGACACAGAATTGTTACTGAGTGCCAGAGAATTGTTACTCAGGGACAGACAGAATTGTTACTGAGTGCCAGAGAATTGTTACTCAGGGACAGACAGAATTGTTACTGAGTGCCAGAGAATTGTTACTCAGGGACAGACAGAATTGTTACTGAGTGCCAGAGAATTGTTACTCAGGGACAGACAGAATTGTTACTGAGTGCCAGAGAATTGTTACTCGCACAGACACAAAATTGTTACTTGCACAGACACAGAATTGTTACTCGCACAGACACAGAATTGTTACTCAGGGCCACAGAATTCATACTCAGGGACAGACAGAATTGTTACTGAGTGCCAGAGAATTGTTACTCAGGGACAGACAGAATTGTTACTGAGTGCCAGAGAATTGTTACTCAGGGACAGACAGAATTGTTACTGAGTGCCAGAGAATTGTTACTCGCACAGACACAAAATTGTTACTTGCACAGACACAGAATTGTTACTCGCACAGACACAGAATTGTTACTGAGTGCCAGAGAATTGTTACTCAGGGACAGACAGAATTGTTACTGAGTGCCAGAGAATTGTTACTCAGGGACAGACAGAATTGTTACTGAGTGCCAGAGAATTGTTACTCAGGGACAGACAGAATTGTTACTGAGTGCCAGAGAATTGTTACTCGCACAGACACAAAATTGTTACTTGCACAGACACAGAATTGTTACTCGCACAGACACAGAATTGTTACTCAGGGCCACAGAATTCATACTCAGGGACAGACAGAATTGTTACTGAGTGCCAGAGAATTGTTACTCAGGGACAGACAGAATTGTTACTGAGTGCCAGAGAATTGTTACTCGCACAGACACAAAATTGTTACTTGCACAGACACAGAATTGTTACTCGCACAGACACAGAATTGTTACTCAGGGCCACAGAATTCATACTCAGGGACAGACAGAATTGTTACTGAGTGCCAGAGAATTGTTACTCAGGGACAGACAGAATTGTTACTGAGTGCCAGAGAATTGTTACTCAGGGACAGACAGAATTGTTACTGAGTGCCAGAGAATTGTTACTCGCACAGACACAAAATTGTTACTTGCACAGACACAGAATTGTTACTCGCACAGACACAGAATTGTTACTGAGTGCCAGAGAATTGTTACTCAGGGACAGACAGAATTGTTACTGAGTGCCAGAGAATTGTTACTCAGGGACAGACAGAATTGTTACTGAGTGCCAGAGAATTGTTACTCAGGGACAGACAGAATTGTTACTGAGTGCCAGAGAATTGTTACTCAGGGACAGACAGAATTGTTACTGAGTGCCAGAGAATTGTTACTCGCACAGACACAAAATTGTTACTTGCACAGACACAGAATTGTTACTCGCACAGACACAGAATTGTTACTCAGGGCCACAGAATTCATACTCAGGGACAGACAGAATTGTTACTGAGTGCCAGAGAATTGTTACTCAGGGACAGACAGAATTGTTACTGAGTGCCAGAGAATTGTTACTCAGGGACAGACAGAATTGTTACTGAGTGCCAGAGAATTGTTACTCGCACAGACACAAAATTGTTACTTGCACAGACACAGAATTGTTACTCGCACAGACACAGAATTGTTACTGAGTGCCAGAGAATTGTTACTCAGGGACAGACAGAATTGTTACTGAGTGCCAGAGAATTGTTACTCAGGGACAGACAGAATTGTTACTGAGTGCCAGAGAATTGTTACTCAGGGACAGACAGAATTGTTACTGAGTGCCAGAGAATTGTTACTCGCACAGACACAAAATTGTTACTTGCACAGACACAGAATTGTTACTCGCACAGACACAGAATTGTTACTCAGGGCCACAGAATTCATACTCAGGGACAGACAGAATTGTTACTGAGTGCCAGAGAATTGTTACTCAGGGACAGACAGAATTGTTACTGAGTGCCAGAGAATTGTTACTCGCACAGACACAAAATTGTTACTTGCACAGACACAGAATTGTTACTCGCACAGACACAGAATTGTTACTCAGGGCCACAGAATTCATACTCAGGGACAGACAGAATTGTTACTGAGTGCCAGAGAATTGTTACTCAGGGACAGACAGAATTGTTACTGAGTGCCAGAGAATTGTTACTCAGGGACAGACAGAATTGTTACTGAGTGCCAGAGAATTGTTACTCGCACAGACACAAAATTGTTACTTGCACAGACACAGAATTGTTACTCGCACAGACACAGAATTGTTACTGAGTGCCAGAGAATTGTTACTCAGGGACAGACAGAATTGTTACTGAGTGCCAGAGAATTGTTACTCAGGGACAGACAGAATTGTTACTGAGTGCCAGAGAATTGTTACTCAGGGACAGACAGAATTGTTACTGAGTGCCAGAGAATTGTTACTCAGGGACAGACAGAATTGTTACTGAGTGCCAGAGAATTGTTACTCGCACAGACACAAAATTGTTACTTGCACAGACACAGAATTGTTACTCGCACAGACACAGAATTGTTACTCAGGGCCACAGAATTCATACTCAGGGACAGACAGAATTGTTACTGAGTGCCAGAGAATTGTTACTCAGGGACAGACAGAATTGTTACTGAGTGCCAGAGAATTGTTACTCAGGGACAGACAGAATTGTTACTGAGTGCCAGAGAATTGTTACTCGCACAGACACAAAATTGTTACTTGCACAGACACAGAATTGTTACTCGCACAGACACAGAATTGTTACTGAGTGCCAGAGAATTGTTACTCAGGGACAGACAGAATTGTTACTGAGTGCCAGAGAATTGTTACTCAGGGACAGACAGAATTGTTACTGAGTGCCAGAGAATTGTTACTCAGGGACAGACAGAATTGTTACTGAGTGCCAGAGAATTGTTACTCGCACAGACACAAAATTGTTACTTGCACAGACACAGAATTGTTACTCGCACAGACACAGAATTGTTACTCAGGGCCACAGAATTCATACTCAGGGACAGACAGAATTGTTACTGAGTGCCAGAGAATTGTTACTCAGGGACAGACAGAATTGTTACTGAGTGCCAGAGAATTGTTACTCGCACAGACACAAAATTGTTACTTGCACAGACACAGAATTGTTACTCGCACAGACACAGAATTGTTACTCAGGGCCACAGAATTCATACTCAGGGACAGACAGAATTGTTACTGAGTGCCAGAGAATTGTTACTCAGGGACAGACAGAATTGTTACTGAGTGCCAGAGAATTGTTACTCAGGGACAGACAGAATTGTTACTGAGTGCCAGAGAATTGTTACTCGCACAGACACAAAATTGTTACTTGCACAGACACAGAATTGTTACTCGCACAGACACAGAATTGTTACTCGCACAGACACAGAATTGTTACTCAGGGCCACAGAATTCATACTCAGGGACAGACAGAATTGTTACTGAGTGCCAGAGAATTGTTACTCAGGGACACCTAATCGTTGAATTAAATAGTATGTCAGACAACATGCAGAGGAGTGGCAGAGGAGGCAATGTTTTAGGAGCGAGCAGACGTGGCAGCAGAGGAAGGGGTCGAGGCAGCAGTATTCGCAGCCAGAGGCCAGTGCTCCCGGTGTCATCCAGTGGTCGTGTCTCCACCGACAACCCTGCCGTCATTGATTGGTTGGCTCGGTCGTCTTCCTCTTCCCAGGTCACCTCTGACACCTACAGCCAACGGTCGGTGGGTACGTCAGACACAACCGTTAGTTGGCATGGCCCGGGAGCAAGCCCACTGAAATCACGTGTCCTCTACCTGCCCCTGTCCTTTGCTGTTCCCTCACCAAGCGAAGTATCGCATGCTGTGGGCTCAGCCCCACTGTACAGTGAGGAAGAGCTAACAGAGGGCGGTCAGGAACGGGGGGAGACATCGGCCTTTTCAGCAGCCAAGCGAACAAGTACTGGCGAGGAGAGTGGCTCGGTAGCCGGTCTAGAGACAGGTCTGTCTCCTGACCCAGACGCAGCCGAGGGGGCTAGTAGTGAGGCGGAGACCCTACTTGATGATGAGGAGGTTGATCGCACTTGGCAGCCTCGTCGTCATCAGGCAATTTCTTCCGCATCATCAGGAGAAGAGGGTGGCAGCTTGGCAGCGAGCAAAACAGTCGGTGGGTTGCCCAGGAGACAGCAGCAGGGTCGCATCAGTGTCAGTGGAGCCAAACGTCCACGGAGTAGAGCACCAGCTCCACTGCAGCCTACCACCACGGCCAGTAGTGGTGCCGGTGCGCACGGAGGAAGTAGCAGTCAGCCAGTGAAGAGTAGCGGGGGCAAAGTTTCCTACTCGGTGGTGTGGCAATTTTTCCTCAAGCCGCCCGAGGAAGTAAACGTAGCCGTATGTCGACTATGTGGCCAGAAATGCAAGCGTGGCCAGGGGGCCCATGTTGGGACTACAGCATTGCGTCAGCATATGCAGCGTCACCATTCGGTGGCCTGGGAAAACCGTGATAAACATACGGCGGTTCTGCCTGCCCCAGCCCCCGCTCCATCACCCGCTCCGTTACTTGCTCCGTCACCCGACGTCGTCAATCGCCCTCTATCAGCCAGTCAAGGCTCCAACACCTCTGCTGAGGGGAGTTGTCGCTCGTTGGCATCTTCCGCTCGTTCAGATGCTCCTTCTCCTGCTACTCCTCTTCTCGGATTCCGTCAACAGTCTTTCTTGGAATCCGTATCCAAGAGACAACAGTTTGCGAGCACGCACCCGACGGTGCAAAAGCTGAACGTCCTCCTGTCCAAGTTGCTGGTGCTGCAGTCCCTCCCTTTCCAACTGGTGGACTCAGCACCTTTCCGAGAAATGATGGCTTGTGCCGCGCCGCGGTGGAGAGTGCCAAGCCGTCATTTCTTTGCCCAAAAGGCAGTGCCAGCCCTGCATTCACATGTAGAAGAGATGGTGGGCCAGTCTTTGAGCATGTCGGTCTCTGCCAAAGTGCACGGCAGCGCCGACGTGTGGAGCTGTAACTACGGTCAGGGACAGTACATGTCATTTACGGCCCACTGGGTGAACGTGGTGCCGGCACAGCCGCACCAGCAACTTGGACAGGTCACGACGCTTTTGCCTCCACGTTTGCACGTCCTTGGTCCAGCAAGCATGTCCGCCTCTACCACCTCTTTTTCCGCCGTGTCCTCAGCCGCCACCCCCGTGCCAAGTCCCATTACCCGACCGGCATATCACATGTGCAGGGCGCAACGGTGTCACGCTATGCTGCACCTGGTATGCCTTGGCGAACGTAGTCACACAGGGGAGGAACTGCTGAGTGTAATGAACAGAGAAATCGACAGATGGCTGTCTCCGCGCAAACTAAAAATCGGAACCATGTTGACTGACAACGGAAAGAACATGGTGTCTGCTCTGCGTCAAGGAAGGTTGTGCCATGCGCCATGCATGGCTCACGTGTTCAATCTGGTTGTCAAGCGGTTCCTAAAATCCACCATCCCACTGCAAGACATCCTTAAAATGTCACGTAAACTGTGCATGCATTTCAGCCATTCCTACACCGCAAAGAACACCCTCATTGAGCTGCAGCGGCAGAACGGAATTCCACAGCATCGCCTGATCTGCGACGTTGCAACAAGGTGGAATTCAACCCTACACATGTTAGACCGCCTTTACGAGCAGCGAAAGGCCATCACCGATTTCCTGATGTTACAAGCGGATAAAGGTACTCCCCTGTGTAACTTAGATGTCAGCCATTGGCAGCTCATGCGTGACACCTGCCGCTTGCTCAGGCCCTTTGAGGAGGCCACGCTATTCGTGAGTCGGCAGGACTATGGGATGAACGACGTCATTCCTCTGTTGCACGTCCTGGAACAAATGCTGTTAACAATGGCTGGTCAGGGTGCGGTAGACGTGGCGCACAGATCTCAACGCCACATGACCCCTGTGGGGGCAGGACAGGAAGAAGAGGAGGAGGTAGAGGAGGACATTTGTGCTCAGGAATTATTGAGTGAAATGGGTGGTTTTTCCACTCAGCGGACAGGAGTGGAGGAGCAGGAGCATCTGGTAGAGGAGGAGGAGGAGGAGACAGAGGACCCAGACGCACTGTGGCAGTATGCTGTGGAGATGGAGGCAGGGAGTCCCTCGCATTCCTTGGCACAAATGGCCCATAGCATGCTCGGTTGCTTGCGTAGCGACAGCCGAATAATAACCATCAGACAGAGGGATGACTTTTGGCTGTCCACCTTGTTGGACCCTCGCTACCGGTCCAAAATGGTGGCCTTTTTCACACCTGCTGAGAGGGAGGCCAAAATTACGTACTATAAAAACCACCTATGTAGTCAGTTGGTCTCTGCCTTTGTGCGCCAACGTCCATCCTCAGACACTGTGGGCCCTGTGCGCTCGCGTTCCGCTGGCATGGCAGCAGGGGAGGGGTGGGGTGGTAGGAGCAGTGGCAGCTCCACCAGCAGTGGCTGCCTCAGTCTGCAGTCGATGATGAGTAGCTTTCTTCACCAGCGCAGTGAGGAAACTACTAACCAGCCGCAGCAGCAGCAGCAGCATCAGGTGGACCTGGAGCAGGAGCTCAAACAACAGGCTTGGGCCTACTTGGACAGCACCCTGCCAACCGAGGTAGACAATCCCCTTGACTACTGGGCAACGAAACTTGACCTTTGGCCCCAACTAGCTGAATTTGCCCTTGAAAGGCTGTCATGCCCGGCCAGTAGCGTGGCATCGGAGCGCGTGTTTAGTGCGGCAGGAGGTATTGTAACTCCGCGGAGGACACGACTGTCCACCCAAAGTGTGGAGAGACTCACGTTTGTGAAAATGAATCAGGCGTGGATTAGTCTGGATTTCAAACCACCAGTTCCTGACACAACTGACTAAATCCGCCATGAATCATGCCTCAAACATGTGCCACTTTCAGGTCTCCTCACACTGCTGGTGTGTTTAATTTTTTGACATAGGGTGCTGGCAGATTACGGGCCTCCTATAGCTGCTGCCAGGCCCCTAATCTGCCATAGGCCCCTATATACCGCCTCCTCATGCTGCTGCTAGGTCCAGAGTCTCTCATGGGTCCCTGTACGGCCTCCCATTGCTGCTGTCTCCATCGCCACACTCTGCTGCCATGTGCCACTTTCAGGTCTCTTCACACTGCTGGTGTGTTAAATTTTTTGACATAGGGTGCAGGCAGATTACGGGCCTCACATAGCTGCTGCCAGGCCCCTAATCTGCCATGGGCCCCTATATACCGCCTCCTCATGCTGCTGCCAAGTCTAGAGTCTCTCATGGGTCCCTGTACGGCCTCCCATTGCTGCTGTCTCCATCGCCACACTCTGCTGCCATGTGCCACTTTCAGGTCTCTTCACACTGCTGGTGTGTTAAATTTTTTGACATAGGGTGCAGGCAGATTACGGGCCTCACATAGCTGCTGCCAGGCCCCTAATCTGCCATGGGCCCCTATATACCGCCTCCTCATGCTGCTGCCAAGTCCAGAGTCTCTCATGGGTCCCTGTACGGCCTCCCATTGCTGCTGTCTCCATCGCCACACTCTGCTGCCATGTGCCACTTTCAGGTCTCTTCACACTGCTGGTGTGTTAAATTTTTTGACATAGGGTGCAGGCAGATTACGGGCCTCACATAGCTGCTGCCAGGCCCCTAATCTGCCATGGGCCCCTATAAACCGCCTCCTCATGCTGCTGCCAAGTCTAGAGTCTCTCATGGGTCCCTGTACGGCCTCCCATTGCTGCTGTCTCCATCGCCACACTCTGCTGCCATGTGCCACTTTCAGGTCTCTTCACACTGCTGGTGTGTTTAATTTTTTGACATAGGGTGCTGCAAGATAACGGGCCTCACATAACTGCTGCCAGGCCCCTAATCTGCCATGGGCCCCTATATACCGCCTCCTCATGCTGCTGCCAAGTCCAGAGTCTCTCATGGGTCCCTGTACGGCCTCCCATTGCTGCTGTCTCCATCGCCACACTCTGCTGCCATGTGCCACTTTCAGGTCTCCTTCACACTGCTGGTGTGTTAAATTTTTTGACATAGGGTGCAGGCAGATTACGGGCCTCACATAGCTGCTGCCAGGCCCCTAATCTGCCATGGGCCCCTATATACCGCCTCCTCATGCTGCTGCCAAGTCTAGAGTCTCTCATGGGTCCCTGTACGGCCTCCCATTGCTGCTGTCTCCATCGCCACACTCTGCTGCCATGTGCCACTTTCAGGTCTCTTCACACTGCTGGTGTGTTTAATTTTTTGACATAGGGTGCTGCAAGATAACGGGCCTCACATAGCTGCTGCCAGGCCCCTAATCTGCCATGGGCCCCTATATACCGCCTCCTCATGCTGCTGCCAAGTCCAGAGTCTCTCATGGGTCCCTGTACGGCCTCCCATTGCTGCTGTCTCCATCGCCACACTCTGCTGCCATGTGCCACTTTCAGGTCTCCTTCACACTGCTGGTGTGTTAAATTTTTTGACATAGGGTGCAGGCAGATTACGGGCCTCACATAGCTGCTGCCAGGCCCCTAATCTGCCATGGGCCCCTATATACCGCCTCCTCATGCTGCTGCCAAGTCTAGAGTCTCTCATGGGTCCCTGTACGGCCTCCCATTGCTGCTGTCTCCATCGCCACACTCTGCTGCCATGTGCCACTTTCAGGTCTCTTCACACTGCTGGTGTGTTAAATTTTTTGACATAGGGTGCAGGCAGATTACGGGCCTCACATAGCTGCTGCCAGGCCCCTAATCTGCCATGGGCCCCTATAAACCGCCTCCTCATGCTGCTGCCAAGTCTAGAGTCTCTCATGGGTCCCTGTACGGCCTCCCATTGCTGCTGTCTCCATCGCCACACTCTGCTGCCATGTGCCACTTTCAGGTCTCTTCACACTGCTGGTGTGTTTAATTTTTTGACATAGGGTGCTGCAAGATAACGGGCCTCACATAGCTGCTGCCAGGCCCCTAATCTGCCATGGGCCCCTATATACCGCCTCCTCATGCTGCTGCCAAGTCCAGAGTCTCTCATGGGTCCCTGTACGGCCTCCCATTGCTGCTGTCTCCATCGCCACACTCTGCTGCCATGTGCCACTTTCAGGTCTCTTCACACTGCTGGTGTGTTAAATTTTTTGACATAGGGTGCAGGCAGATTACGGGCCTCACATAGCTGCTGCCAGGCCCCTAATCTGCCATGGGCCCCTATAAACCGCCTCCTCATGCTGCTGCCAAGTCTAGAGTCTCTCATGGGTCCCTGTACGGCCTCCCATTGCTGCTGTCTCCATCGCCACACTCTGCTGCCATGTGCCACTTTCAGGTCTCTTCACACTGCTGGTGTGTTTAATTTTTTGACATAGGGTGCTGCAAGATAACGGGCCTCACATAGCTGCTGCCAGGCCCCTAATCTGCCATGGGCCCCTATATACCGCCTCCTCATGCTGCTGCCAAGTCCAGAGTCTCTCATGGGTCCCTGTACGGCCTCCCATTGCTGCTGTCTCCATCGCCACACTCTGCTGCCATGTGCCACTTTCAGGTCTCTTCACACTGCTGGTGTGTTAAATTTTTTGACATAGGGTGCAGGCAGATTACGGGCCTCACATAGCTGCTGCCAGGCCCCTAATCTGCCATGGGCCCCTATATACCGCCTCCTCATGCTGCTGCCAAGTCTAGAGTCTCTCATGGGTCCCTGTACGGCCTCCCATTGCTGCTGTCTCCATCGCCACACTCTGCTGCCATGTGCCACTTTCAGGTCTCTTCACACTGCTGGTGTGTTAAATTTTTTGACATAGGGTGCAGGCAGATTACGGGCCTCACATAGCTGCTGCCAGGCCCCTAATCTGCCATGGGCCCCTATAAACCGCCTCCTCATGCTGCTGCCAAGTCTAGAGTCTCTCATGGGTCCCTGTACGGCCTCCCATTGCTGCTGTCTCCATCGCCACACTCTGCTGCCATGTGCCACTTTCAGGTCTCTTCACACTGCTGGTGTGTTTAATTTTTTGACATAGGGTGCTGCAAGATAACGGGCCTCACATAGCTGCTGCCAGGCCCCTAATCTGCCATGGGCCCCTATATACCGCCTCCTCATGCTGCTGCCAAGTCCAGAGTCTCTCATGGGTCCCTGTACGGCCTCCCATTGCTGCTGTCTCCATCGCCACACTCTGCTGCCATGTGCCACTTTCAGGTCTCTTCACACTGCTGGTGTGTTTAATTTTTTGACATAGGGTGCTGCAAGATAACGGGCCTCACATAGCTGCTGCCAGGCCCCTAATCTGCCATGGGCCCCTATATACCGCCTCCTCATGCTGCTGCCAAGTCCAGAGTCTCTCATGGGTCCCTGTACGGCCTCCCATTGCTGCTGTCTCCATCGCCACACTCTGCTGCCATGTGCCACTTTCAGGTCTCTTCACACTGCTGGTGTGTTAAATTTTTTGACATAGGGTGCAGGCAGATTACGGGCCTCACATAGCTGCTGCCAGGCCCCTAATCTGCCATGGGCCCCTATATACCGCCTCCTCATGCTGCTGCCAAGTCCAGAGTCTCTCATGGGTCCCTGTACGGCCTCCCATTGCTGCTGTCTCCATCGCCACACTCTGCTGCCATGTGCCACTTTCAGGTCTCTTCACACTGCTGGTGTGTTAAATTTTTTGACATAGGGTGCAGGCAGATTACGGGCCTCACATAGCTGCTGCCAGGCCCCTAATCTGCCATGGGCCCCTATAAACCGCCTCCTCATGCTGCTGCCAAGTCTAGAGTCTCTCATGGGTCCCTGTACGGCCTCCCATTGCTGCTGTCTCCATCGCCACACTCTGCTGCCATGTGCCACTTTCAGGTCTCTTCACACTGCTGGTGTGTTTAATTTTTTGACATAGGGTGCTGCAAGATAACGGGCCTCACATAGCTGCTGCCAGGCCCCTAATCTGCCATGGGCCCCTATATACCGCCTCCTCATGCTGCTGCCAAGTCCAGAGTCTCTCATGGGTCCCTGTACGGCCTCCCATTGCTGCTGTCTCCATCGCCACACTCTGCTGCCATGTGCCACTTTCAGGTCTCCTTCACACTGCTGGTGTGTTAAATTTTTTGACATAGGGTGCAGGCAGATTACGGGCCTCACATAGCTGCTGCCAGGCCCCTAATCTGCCATGGGCCCCTATATACCGCCTCCTCATGCTGCTGCCAAGTCTAGAGTCTCTCATGGGTCCCTGTACGGCCTCCCATTGCTGCTGTCTCCATCGCCACACTCTGCTGCCATGTGCCACTTTCAGGTCTCTTCACACTGCTGGTGTGTTAAATTTTTTGACATAGGGTGCTGCAAGATAACGGGCCTCACATAGCTGCTGCCAGGCCCCTAATCTGCCATGGGCCCCTATATACCGCCTCCTCATGCTGCTGCCAAGTCCAGAGTCTCTCATGGGTCCCTGTACGGCCTCCCATTGCTGCTGTCTCCATCGCCACACTCTGCTGCCATGTGCCACTTTCAGGTCTCTTCACACTGCTGGTGTGTTAAATTTTTTGACATAGGGTGCAGGCAGATTACGGGCCTCACATAGCTGCTGCCAGGCCCCTAATCTGCCATGGGCCCCTATATACCGCCTCCTCATGCTGCTGCCAAGTCTAGAGTCTCTCATGGGTCCCTGTACGGCCTCCCATTGCTGCTGTCTCCATCGCCACACTCTGCTGCCATGTGCCACTTTCAGGTCTCTTCACACTGCTGGTGTGTTAAATTTTTTGACATAGGGTGCAGGCAGATTACGGGCCTCACATAGCTGCTGCCAGGCCCCTAATCTGCCATGGGCCCCTATAAACCGCCTCCTCATGCTGCTGCCAAGTCTAGAGTCTCTCATGGGTCCCTGTACGGCCTCCCATTGCTGCTGTCTCCATCGCCACACTCTGCTGCCATGTGCCACTTTCAGGTCTCTTCACACTGCTGGTGTGTTAAATTTTTTGACATAGGGTGCTGCAAGATAACGGGCCTCACATAGCTGCTGCCAGGCCCCTAATCTGCCATGGGCCCCTATATACCGCCTCCTCATGCTGCTGCCAAGTCCAGAGTCTCTCATGGGTCCCTGTACGGCCTCCCATTGCTGCTGTCTCCATCGCCACACTCTGCTGCCATGTGCCACTTTCAGGTCTCTTCACACTGCTGGTGTGTTAAATTTTTTGACATAGGGTGCAGGCAGATTACGGGCCTCACATAGCTGCTGCCAGGCCCCTAATCTGCCATGGGCCCCTATATACCGCCTCCTCATGCTGCTGCCAAGTCTAGAGTCTGTCATGGGTCCCTGTACGGCCTCCCATTGCTGCTGTCTCCATCGCCACACTCTGCCATGTGCCACTTTCAGGTCTCTTCACACTGCTGGTGTGTTTAATTTTTTGACATAGGGTGCAGGCAGATTACGGGCCTCACATAGCTGCTGCCAGGCCCCTAATCTGCCATGGGCCCCTATATACCGCCTCCTCATGCTGCTGCCAAGTCCAGAGTCTCTCATGGGTCCCTGTACGGCCTCCCATTGCTGCTGTCTCCATCGCCACACTCTGCTGCCATGTGCCACTTTCAGGTCTCTTCACACTGCTGGTGTGTTTAATTTTTTGACATAGGGTGCAGGCAGATTACGGGCCTCACATAGCTGCTGCCAGGCCCCTAATCTGCCATGGGCCCCTATATACCGCCTCCTCATGCTGCTGCCAAGTCTAGAGTCTCTCATGGGTCCCTGTACGGCCTCCCATTGCTGCTGTCTCCATCGCCACACTCTGCTGCCATGTGCCACTTTCAGGTCTCTTCACACTGCTGGTGTGTTAAATTTTTTGACATAGGGT
This sequence comes from Staurois parvus, assembly GCF_062004578.1. Lineage (NCBI taxonomy): Eukaryota > Metazoa > Chordata > Amphibia > Anura > Ranidae > Staurois > Staurois parvus. The sequence continues at coordinate 1,823,326 of NW_028318047.1, read as the reverse complement.
GCAGGCAGATTACGGGCCTCACATAGCTGCTGCCAGGCCCCTAATCTGCCATGGGCCCCTATAAACCGCCTCCTCATGCTGCTGCCAAGTCTAGAGTCTCTCATGGGTCCCTGTACGGCCTCCCATTGCTGCTGTCTCCATCGCCACACTCTGCTGCCATGTGCCACTTTCAGGTCTCTTCACACTGCTGGTGTGTTTAATTTTTTGACATAGGGTGCTGCAAGATAACGGGCCTCACATAGCTGCTGCCAGGCCCCTAATCTGCCATGGGCCCCTATATACCGCCTCCTCATGCTGCTGCCAAGTCCAGAGTCTCTCATGGGTCCCTGTACGGCCTCCCATTGCTGCTGTCTCCATCGCCACACTCTGCTGCCATGTGCCACTTTCAGGTCTCTTCACACTGCTGGTGTGTTAAATTTTTTGACATAGGGTGCAGGCAGATTACGGGCCTCACATAGCTGCTGCCAGGCCCCTAATCTGCCATGGGCCCCTATATACCGCCTCCTCATGCTGCTGCCAAGTCTAGAGTCTGTCATGGGTCCCTGTACGGCCTCCCATTGCTGCTGTCTCCATCGCCACACTCTGCCATGTGCCACTTTCAGGTCTCTTCACACTGCTGGTGTGTTTAATTTTTTGACATAGGGTGCAGGCAGATTACGGGCCTCACATAGCTGCTGCCAGGCCCCTAATCTGCCATGGGCCCCTATATACCGCCTCCTCATGCTGCTGCCAAGTCCAGAGTCTCTCATGGGTCCCTGTACGGCCTCCCATTGCTGCTGTCTCCATCGCCACACTCTGCTGCCATGTGCCACTTTCAGGTCTCTTCACACTGCTGGTGTGTTTAATTTTTTGACATAGGGTGCAGGCAGATTACGGGCCTCACATAGCTGCTGCCAGGCCCCTAATCTGCCATGGGCCCCTATATACCGCCTCCTCATGCTGCTGCCAAGTCCAGAGTCTCTCATGGGTCCCTGTACGGCCTCCCATTGCTGCTGTCTCCATCGCCACACTCTGCTACCATGTGCCACTTTCAGGTCTCCTTCACACTGCTGGTGTGTTAAATTTTTTGACATAGGGTGCAGGCAGATTACGGGCCTCACATAGCTGCTGCCAGGCCCCTAATCTGCCATGGGCCCCTATAAACCGCCTCCTCATGCTGCTGCCAAGTCTAGAGTCTCTCATGGGTCCCTGTACGGCCTCCCATTGCTGCTGTCTCCATCGCCACACTCTGCTGCCATGTGCCACTTTCAGGTCTCTTCACACTGCTGGTGTGTTAAATTTTTTGACATAGGGTGCAGGCAGATTACGGGCCTCACATAGCTGCTGCCAGGCCCCTAATCTGCCATGGGCCCCTATATACCGCCTCCTCATGCTGCTGCCAAGTCTAGAGTCTCTCATGGGTCCCTGTACGGCCTCCCATTGCTGCTGTCTCCATCGCCACACTCTGCTGCCATGTGCCACTTTCAGGTCTCTTCACACTGCTGGTGTGTTAAATTTTTTGACATAGGGTGCTGGCAGATTACGGGCCTCCCATTGCTGCTGCCAGACATGTAATCTGCCATGGGCCCCCGTACCGACTCCTCATGCTGTGACGTTGCAACAAGGTGTAATTCAACCCTACATATGTTAGACCGCCTTTACGAACAGCTAAAGGCCATCACAGATTTCCTGATGTTAAAAGCGGATAAAGGTACTCCCTGTGTAACTTAGATGTCAGCTATTGTCAGCTCATGTGTGACACCTGCGCTTGCTCAGGCCCTTTGAGGAGGCCACGCTATTCGTGAGTCGGCAGGACTATGGGATGAATGAGGTCAAATCGGCCATGGGCCCCCGTACCGCCTGTTCACGCTGATGCTGGTCCCACAGTGTGACCTGGGTCCCTGTACGGCCTCCCATTGCTTCCACTCTGCCATGTACCTCTTTGAAATCTCCTCACACTCCTGCGGTTGTCCATTTTGTCATAGGTTGCTGGCAGATTAGCGGCCTTCCATAGGTGCCGCCAGGCCCCATATCGACCATGGGCCCCCGTACCTCCTGGTCACGCTGCTGCTGAGCCCACAGTGTGACCTGGGTCCCTGTACGGCCTCCCATTGCTTCCACTCTGCCATGTGCCACTTTGAAATCTCCTCACACTCCTGCGGTTGTCCATTTTGTCATAGGTTGCTGGCAGATTACAGGCCTTCCATAGGTGCCACCAAGCCCCATATCGGCCATGGGCCCCCGTACCGCCTGGTCACGCTGCTGCTGGGCCCACAGTGTGACCTGGGTCCCTGTACCGCCTCCCATTGCTCCCACTCTGCCATGTGCCACTTTCAGGTCTCCTCACGCTCCTGCTGGTTTCCATTTTGTCATAGGTTGCTGTATGGCCTCCCATTGCTGCTGCCTCCACCGCCACACTGTGGCTCCAAACACTGGTTTTGGCCCCGTGACTGGCCAAAGGAGTGAAGTGTGCAGTGATTCTAAGATCGACGGCACTCATCTGCATGTCATACTGACAGACAGTATTATTTCTCTTCCCCAGCAGACTCCAAGGGCATTTAAATTAAAGGTACAGTGTTCTGCACTAATATTAAGTCTCTCTGAAGCCTAGAAACACCCTTTTTTAAGTTAAATTCACAGCGAATTTATTCGACTCGAATCGAATATTGTCCACGAATTCGCCGAATCAGTCGAATCGAATTTTTCATTTCTTCGCTCATCTCTATTTAACACCTTAATCTCATTTTGTAATAGTTTAAAAATCTTAATACCATTAGGATAAGTATGATGGATTAAACTTGGGCTTGAAAAGGTAAGAACAGTGATTTATGCACTCAAAATAGTTCTAAAGGATGAAGGTTTTTTTACCTTAATGCATTATCTACATTAAGGTAAAAAAAAATTCTGACCAGATCTTATCCCCCCTCCAGCCCCCATTATACTTACCTGAGCCTGATCTTGATCCAGCCTGAAAGAGAGCAGAGACTGTTGTCTCTCCCTCCTTGCAGGCTCAAAGACAACAGCCTGAGCCATTGTCTCCTGCTGCTGTCAATCACATTCAGTGAGGAGGGTGTATGGAACGGGGCTGAGTCATGCTCTGTGTGTCAATAGACACACAGAGCCAGTTTGGGAGCAAGCCCGCATAAGTGCCCTCATAGCAAGTGGTTTGCTATGGTGGGAAGAGGGGGAAAGAGCCATGAACGCCAGCAGGGAACTCGAGAAGAGTAGGATTGGGACTGCTCTGTACAAAATTATTGCAAAGAGCAGGTAAGTATACCATGTTTGTTGTTACAAAAAATATGGGTTTACCACCACTTTAAGATTTAAATAAAGATAAATATTAACCCCCTAAAAATTTTTGTCCAGTCTACTAAAACTATTACTCTAATACAAAGTTTAATTATAGAAATTACTTTATGTGTAAACCCTGGTGAGATTTCCTAACCATAGTTTGGATTTTCATTTCTTCCCACAAGACCATAAGTGGGTGACACTTTTCTTCAGATGAATTCTAAAATTAGTTGCTTATTCTACGTTTTGGGGAAACAATCAATGGGGCACAAAACCATCATTGGACTCTGCAATGAGCATAACTGCCCCCTGTCAGAACAGCACAGGAAAGAACTTCATATAGTAAATCCTACATTTATGATGACATGATATAGCACATCACAGCCAGTGTATGAAAAGTGCAATGTCTAAATTTCCTCATTTGATATGTCATTATCTTTTAATCATTCAACTATAACAGTCAACGTAATATTATCCACAAGCAAGGTTATTATATTTTACTATACAGACTACTGTGAAAATAATATGCCCTAAAAAGTTATAAAATATAATGTTATAAAAAAAGCTGCATTTCCTCTGGAGAGTTGTTGCCCTTCATGCATGCCATTGCTTACTAACAATTTTCAGAAGTTCACTGAAAGTCGAGAAAGTCATCTGAATGGTTTCATGGAAGTTAAGAAGGCTTATTTCCAGCCATTTTGCATTCCAATTACCTTGAACTGTAAGTTTTATGCCCAGTCTAACAGCTCAAATAAATATTAGAACTATATGATAAATGTATTAAATAACACTTTCTTAGTAATAATGTAAAACCTGTGGTCATATACAACTCAAATCTTAAAATTAAAAAAAAAATAAAGGTTTATGCCTTTTTCCTTTTTCAGCAAAATGGTATTAAATATGTTATTAACATTTTTAAGAACCGGAAAGCAATTACTTTGGTCCTGGTGTAAAAAAAAAAATATTAGACAATTAGTTTTTTTTTTTTTAAACGTGGGTTTAGGAAAAATATTTTGCATTTGAATAATGAATAGGTGGGGTTCATTTTTCATGAGTATAGTAAAGGAGAATAGCTTAGAAAACCTCAGTGTTTTACCTTTGCTGACTTTCAATGGTCATAGCAGCTAGGCATAGATGAGTTTTTTTTAGTTCAACCTGAAAAAAACTGATCCAGTTCCCTCTATCCACACACTTTGTGTGGATGGAGGAATCCTCTCCATTATGTGTTTGTATCCTGACAGTGGGGAGACTTCCTCGCTGCTGCTATAGCCTGCAGTGCTGATTAAGCGGAAATGTTCCAACAGGCTGGTTGAACAGAAAAAGATTGGTAGTTAGCTGATCCCTGCTGAACCAGCTGCATTTTGATCCATGTTTGGCCAACCTTATTATGGGGTTCAGTCGGAGACAAGTTCCGACAAGGCTAATTGTATTATTTAGCCAATGCTGAATCTGCCTTATTTATATTTTTAATCTAAAGAGTTAACTATAGGGTTGATTTCCTAAAAACAAATAGGCTGTTCACTTTGTGGGGAATTGTTAACTTTACAAGACAATTGTCCCTTAGCTTACTGAATGAGGGGAAGCTCTGCTGACTTCCATTGTTCAGTCATGTACAAGCAAAAATATCTTTATTTTTATTTTCCTTGCACATGATTGGACAGTCTTAGGAGCATGGATTTTCACCACATTCACTAAGCTAAGAAAAATTCCCTTGCAAAGTGAACAGCTTATTTGCCTGTAGTAAATCAACCCTTATGCATCTGAAGCCAGTCACAGGTAAATTTACCTCAGTTTGACAGATATATCAATGTTTTAGGTTACTAAATAAATACTCATAAAACACACATATTCAAAGTGGTTCTATTTAATCTGAATTATGTAAATATTCAGCTTGCATATGAATTTTTCATATTTATCACTTGAAGCCAGCAGATGGTGTTCTATACATGAACAGAAGTTTGTATCTGTTGTGCTAATAATAGAGCTTCTTGACATACCTGCTCCTTATTTTATAGAAGAAATGTGAGTGCTTTAACTAGTCAGCCTGCAGGGGCAGCTGAAAAGTAAGCAGGCAGGATGCTTAGCAGATTGAGAGTCATGATTGCATTTTAAAACAAATGTTTTTTTATAAAATAAAATCTTTGTACTAATAATGATAAATTATAAAAATATTGGTTTATAGATGTGTGCTCTAGTTTTTTAGGCACACTAATCATAGGAAAATATTGTAAAAGGAATGTTATTTGCATCACGATCAATTAAAATGCACAAAATGTAATGAAATCAGTGGCTGACAGTGTTATTTTTGATCATTCAATCTACATATTGTATTGCTCCAACTTCCCACATGTGATACTATACATTTGATAGCATGTTCAAAGTATGGCAGTAGTCACATATGTAGGATGAACCCAAACGCATTTAAATTATGTCTTCATCATCTTGAAATAGACTTTATGTATGTCTTCTTCAAATGCTAGAGATAGACATTATGTACGGTTTGTCTTCATTTGAGTCTGGGGATAGATATTATGTATATATGGCAATAAAATTACACATCAGCCAAATATAAAAACAGTCCCAGTTTCAACCCAGAGGTACCAGTGCTGGCCACTGGGGGAGGCAATGTGCGCACAAGGATCAAAGAAGCACCAGACATTCCTCTCCCCTTTCCCACCTCCCCTATTTCCCTACTCCTTGTTCTCCACCCCCTATAGATCTCTTCTACAACATTACATGGTTCAGAATATACTGAGCATACCTCTCATGCCATCACCACATACTATATTATTACCCCCAGCCAATTGGTGGGGAAAATATTGTTTACTATCCTGTACTGCAATATCTCGAAATTAACCGTATTTACCTACAATGTCTTGTTATTAAAACTTCAATAAAAATTTTGAAACCTAAAAAAAAAAAAAAAAAAAAAAAAAAAAAGCACCAGACAGTAGTAAGCTCAAATAGATTGCGTAAAAAGGAGAAACATTCCCGATGGCTTGAAGGATTCTTCTTCCTTCCTGAGAATGTTTCTTCTTTTTACATGAAAAGAAGACAGACCAAGAAACAGGGAAATTGCTGTGTTTGTTTGTGGTTTTCTGAAGTCCTGTTCTTCTATGTCCTGTTTGCAAAGAATACTCAAAAGTGTTCTTTCATAGTTTGATTTATGCTCTTCTGTTATTTGTCACAGATGTTTGACAACAGACAATTCTACCAGCTAGTTCTGCCATCTATATACACTACGCTGTGTGTGAGAACCTTCTATGAAGTAGCAAATGAACTGGAGAAAAGACTCTTTGTTTTTCATACCTAAGAGCTGTGAAGAAAGGGAATGGATATGTGGCACAGGCATTGTGCAAATGGGCTGTTCCAGGAAAAGCCCAACACTTCTACCACAGAAAATTAAAATATCTGTCTCTATTAAAAATAAAGCCAGAAAAGTTGTGGGCAGTCCCTATATGTACTGTAACCAGCTGTCTAACTTTGCAATACAAGCAGAAGAACTGTGCAAGATAAAAGGACTTTAAAATATGAATGAAAATGAAAACATAAAAACTGTTATGAAGATTAATCCGAAAGAGACATTTCATTAAGGATCAGGATTTCTTCTATATTCAACTTGTCTTTATTGGTTTTTACAATATATAATAGGAGGAAGGAAACCAGGTTCACAGCAGTACAGTCATATAAGGCATTAAACGGTTTGCAATTGTGTTATTTAGACTAATGATAGTCTAATCGAGGGAGGGTGTTTAATTAGGGTACCAGGCTTTTAAGCTCCTTTGTCTGCTCACATCAGTCCCAGCTCTGTGACAGTAACATAGGTTGCATCATCTGCAGATTACATCAGATCATTGTGTGAAAAGTAAACAAGATCTGTCATAAAAAGTCTGAGACTCTGTTGTCTGTTTGCAAGTATCCATGTGAGACACTACCAAGTTCACTTATACATGTCCTTTGAAACAGTGTGTTTGTTAACAGCTCACAGCTTTAAGTTGGCTACACATGGACCAAAATTCAGCTGGTTCAGCAGAGACCAGCCAATTTCAATCTGTGTGTAGCCCTCCCAGTTATACAGAAGCCCATTGTTTGATCAGCTTCTGTTGGACGGACCTGCTGGAAAACTTGTTTTAATCAAAGGCTTGCAGCCAAGCAGCTGCAGTGCTGATAACTGTATTCTGACAGCAGAGAGTCCCTGCTGTCAGAATACAATGTCCTGGTAGGGAGAGATTCATGCATCCACCTCTCGTGTGGATGCAGGAATGTCTGCTCTGTCTGCCATCTGTTCATCCAATGTGGATTAAATTAAAGTAACTCAATGTTTTAGTGACTTTTTAATTTTTTTTGTGAGTGCTGGTAATTTGACATAAATTGTCTTTGTCCTGTTTATCCAAATTGTGCTCAGTAAATATCTATCTGCATTAGAACAACTTATCTTTGTGGCTGGGAGAACAAAAATGCATACAGTAATGTTAAGCTTTGAACAAATGTGCCACCTGAGGTATATTGCAAATGACAAATGACTAAGCTGTAATGTTTCTGTTTGTAATAACATGTAATTATTTAGTTCAGTTTTTTTTTTGCTTATCCTTAACTATAGATGGCTAGAGAATTAAAAAGTATGCTTAAAATGTTAAGTGTCATTGGGATTTTGGGCTACTTCTGAACTCTTGCTCTTCAAATCAGTTAGCAGTGCTCACTATTCCAGATCCATTCTTCCCCTATATTGCAGAAAAAAAAGAATTAATGTCAAGTGTTCACAGATGGATTAGGGCAGAATGGGACCCTAGGCAATGTAGCAGCTCTGAACCCTATCCATCTGACTGAGACTGATAAGGATTCCAATATGCATGGAGAAACCATCTTATTTGCATTGTCTCCACTTGCATGACCTGCTTCTTCAGGCAACAACTATTATCTTCTCTTGTGAAGTGACAGGCAGATGCATATCTGTATAATCTTGTGCTATTCCGCTTATTTGCTGCAGAAGCAAGCAATTGTCTCTCCCACTACGGACATTCACTAGCCCTAGGTTTCTCCCTAAGGTGCTTTGTGGCTGATCTGACTTTGCCAGTGCTCATATGATTCCTCTACCAATCATTCTCAGGGATATATCTGCCCACATTTAGCCATCCAACTGTACATTTTCTGTTATCGCTTCTCGGCCTTTTGGCTGAGATCAAGTGCAGTTTCGGCTGTCTGATTCTCAGCTAGAAGGTGCCTGGGGTACCCAAGGGTCAGCCTTGGGGGGTGCGTCCCTTTTCGGAGGGCCCCCCCTTGCTGCTATTGGCTCGAGGCTTAGTCCCCAGGCAACGGGTTGCGATCACCTTGCCCGCCGTCTCCTCACGGAGCGGTTGAGGTTTCTTTCCCGCCTGCTCCCTGTGGGTAGGTTGAGGTAGTGTCCCCCAGGATGGCTTCTGGTGCTCCGGATGCGCCGAATACACTGCGGCTGGTCGTACCGGTCGGCAGGAGAGGTTCCGTTGGGCTTTACGTGGTGCAAAAGAGGATTATTGAGGAACTTTTCGGAATGGGCCGTGATCGTATTTTTTGCGTCCAGAGCTTTCCCACCAGTGGATTCTATGACGTTACATTTATGTCTTTGGCGGACTTGCAAACCTGTCTACAGCGGAAAAATGAGAAAAGGGATGACCCTCTGTTGGATGGAATTGAAATTTTATCAACAGAGTCTAAATTGAGGATTCCCCTTGTAGTCCATATGTATAATCCTTTTGTTTCTGATGAGGAAGTGAGTATTTTTTTATCTAGGTACTGCTCTTTTGTTTCCCGGGCCATCCAACAGACCAATGTCTTAGGTACGTATAATGGGTAGAGAAAGTTTTGGGTGAAGCTAAGAGCCGACTCAGGTGGTATTGGGGGTACATGTCATCCTCCCCAGTCTTTTTCCATTGGAAGTAACAGAGGCGTCCTATGGTACCCTGGTCAACCCCTTTTTTTCCGTAGCTGTTTGTCCTTTGGTCACACTAGAGAGGATTGTGAGGTTGGTGTGGTTTGTAGGAATAGTTTCAAATCCGGCCATAAAACCTCTGAGTGTGCTGTAGGACGGAAGTGTCATTTGTGTGGGGCTGAGGACCACCTGGCAAGGCGATGTCCTAGTATGCGTATGGGAAAGCCTTCGGTGGTTGGCAACGCGGACCATTCATGCGGAGATGCCGGTGACAAGGCTTCACCTGAGCCATGCCCAGCGCAGGTAGAGCCAGCGCGGTCTTATGCGGAAGTTGCCGGTGGAGCAGCTGGTGTAGTGTCTCCTACTGACCTTGATGCTACAGCCGCTATGGTTAAGGAGGTTTTTGGTGTATCGCTACAGGCAGTTGTGCCCCCCAGTGACACCAGTGGTGAGGTTGGGGACATAACACCTCTGTTGGAGTTTGTCCTTGAGACGCTTTTGGCAGAGGGGGAGGAGCAGGGTTGTGTGGAAGGGACTGGGACCAGCCTAGAGGTTGCTGTGTTGGGAGATGGGGAGGAGGATATGGATCTCTCTAAGGGCTCTCTAAAACGGAAGATGGAGGGATCCCCTTCTGTATCTCCTTCTGGAGTGATAGAGGAGTTCCTAAGCAAAGAGTCGGTCTCTAGTGCTGAACCTAATACGCCCGAATCTCCGGGGATGCCTTTCGTTAGCCCTATGCGAGTGACTGGTCTGGAGGAGGTCATGGGTTTTGGTAGACCAACGAGGAGTGTTCCTCCGGCCGTTGAGGCCGTTAACCAAATGATGGGTGTACAAGGGGGGGAGGATGAAGGTCCACCGCAGAGTCGGAGGTCCAGGGCAAGAGGGCCAAAGAAGAGACCATGAGGGTGCTTTTTGATGTTGTTTTTTTCCTCCTTAAATGCAGGTGAAGGTTTGTTCCCTAAATGTCCGGAGTATACGGGCGCCCTGTAGGCGTGCTGCGATTTTTGATCTATTAGCAGCGTATGATACTGATATTGTTTGTCTACAGGAATGTAATTTAGTGGAGCAACCTCGCACTGCAAAGTGGACAGCTGGGTCATCCTATTTCTCAACATGTGTAAGGAAGGGAGGTGGTGTAGGGATATTGTTTAAAAATGACAGATTTAAGGTTCAAAAAGTCATTCATATTGTTCAAGGTAGATGTCTACTTTTGGAGGTGGTGGTGGGAGGGGTGTCTTTGAAGATTATAAATGTATATGCATCGGCAATAAAGAGTGAGAGGGTTTCTCTTTTTGAAAAATTAAAATATTTTTTGATGGGTAAGACCCCGGTTATTTTGATCGGTGACTTTAACTGTGTGGTGGAGGGTGGTGATAGGAGTGGGAGAGGGGAGGTAAATGTGGATAGTTCTGGGAAAATATTAGTGGATATTATTCAAACCTTTGGGTTAGTGGATGTGGGGAAGAGAAAGGGATTTACCTATTTTTCAGATAGAGGAAGTGTGGAATCTCGCATTGATTTTTGTTTTATCTCTAAGGATTTATCTGCTGGAAAATTTGGGATACAGAGGGAACCTTTTTCAGATCACGGATGACTGGAGTGTGGTATACAGATAAAAACTGAAGTCGTGCGTGGTAAAGGAGTGTGGAAACTAAATATGTGTCTATTGGAGGATGAGGTTGTGAGGGGTGAGTATGGGTGTTTGTTTGTAAGGTGGAAGAAACGAGGGAATGAGTTTCGGGATGTTGTTGAATGGTGGGAGTGGGTAAAAGTGCGTACGAAAGAGTTTTGTGTGAGAAAGGGGTGTGAAAGAGTTAGAGAAAGGAGACGAATCTATGAGGCATGGCAGAGGCGTTTAGAATATTTGGAAGAGTTGAGAGGTTGGGGGGAGGATGTGAGAGAGGAAGTTGTGGAAGCAAGAGAATTTTTGAAGAGGTTTATGGATGAGGAGGGGCGGAAAATTGTGATGCAAGCAAAATCTGTGGTGAAGGAGTGGGACAAAAAATGCACTAAGTTCTTTTTTAAAAAAGTATGTAATAATAGATCTGAGATGGTGAAGGCAGTGGATGAGAATGGGAGTGTGGTTGAAGGGAATGAGAGTTTAAGGAAAGTGGTATGGAAGTATTATACAGAGTTGTTTGCTGAACGGGAGAGGGAGGTGAGTTTGGAATCGGAAGTGATTGAGTAGATTGGAAAGTGTTTGGGGGTGGAGGAGCGAGAGTGGCTTAGTATGGATATTACGAAGGATGAGGTGGAGAGGGTTTTGAAAGGAATGCGGAAGGGAAAGATGCCAGGAGGAGATGGTTTGCCTGTAGAATTCTATAGTATGTTGTGGGATGTGGTTGGTGAGTGTGTTGTGGAGGTATGTAAGAAGGTTTTGGAAGATGGGAGATTGTCTGTGTCTATGAGTGAGAGTATAGTGGTGTTACTGCACAAGAAGGGCGAGAAGAGTGATTTGCGAAACTGGAGGCCTATCTCCCTCCTAAATACTGATTATAAGATTGTGGTCAAACTAATTGCAGATAGAATGCGTGAAGTGATCGAGTGCATGGTGGGCAAAGAGCAGGTGTGTGCGGTACCAGGTAGAACGGTTGTGGAGTGTTTGCGGGATTGTTTGTGGTACGCAAAAGATAGGGGCCAAGCAGTGGCAGTGCTTGCCTTGGATTTTGAAAAAGCTTATGACAGCGTTTCACACGATTTCATGATCCATGTTTTAGAGAGAATGGGGGTGCCTGAGAGGATGTTGGGGTGGGTGAAGTGTCTTTATAAAGGATTGGTAAGTAGAGTGTTGTTGAACGGGTGGTTGACGAATGAGGTATGTGTAAAGTCGAGTGTGAGGCAGGGGTGTCCTTTGTCCCCTGTTCTCTTTGTGTGTTGGAACCTTTTTTGCGTATGTTGGTAAAAGACAAGTATGTGAGAGGTGTTGATGTGCCTGGAAGTGGGGGAAGTGTTTGAGTGTGTTGGGATATATGGACGATGTGACGGTGGTGTGTCGTAGTATGGTTGGATTGCGGAGAGTGAAACTGTTAGCGGACATTTTTTGTGCTGCGAGTGGGTTCCGTGTGAATGTAAGTATTTTGGTGCATGGAGTGAGGTTGAATCAAGTGTGTGGAAAGTATGTAAGGGTAGTATAAGGATTTTGGGAATTAAGTTTGGCGACAATATGTATGGGAGAGAGAGTTGGGAAGATGTATGGAAGAGAGTGGAAAAGAAGATACAATTTTGGTCTTTGAGGTCCTTATCATTAGAGGGGAGGGCCTTCATTATCAGGGCAGTCCTGTTACCAATTTTGATGTTCATATATTATGTTTTTCCGGCGCCAGATCGTGTATTGAAGAAAATAATAAGGTGTTGCTTTGTCTTCTTTTGGTCTTCCAGGATGGAAAAGCTAAGGCGTGAAAAGGTGGTGAAGACGAGAATGAAGGGTGGCAAGGGTGTGATAAATATTGAAAGATTTTTGAGTGTTAAGTATGTTAGTATGTGTGTAAAGGTGAGTAGGAAGGACGGTTTGGCTGGAAGCATGGTGAGATATGTGGGGGGAGGGGTGTTACGTAAGTGTGGGATGTATAAGACTGATCTTAGGAAGCCTGTTTGTTTTAGGGCCCCGTGGTATTATGTTCGTATTGAAAGGTGCATAAGAAGGTATGAGTTGGGGGATGTGTCGGGGGATGAGTGGTGTGATGGAAAGAAGGTGTTGAGGGGGGTGAGTGCGGAGGAGGTGACGGAGGTGGTGGGTGGGTTGAGTGAGGAGCAGTGTGTTCGGGTATGGAAAAATGTGTCTAACCCTGGGCTAGTGAATAAGCACAAGGATATTGCCTGGATGGTGGCTCATAGCTGCCTGCCTACTAGGGCCTTTCAGAGGAGGAGGAGATTGGTGGATAGCAAGATCTGTCCTAGAGAAGGGTGCAGATGTATGGAAACTGTAATGCATTTAATGTGGGAATGTAAGCATGCGAAGGAGGTGTGGGGTTTGTTTGGTAGTTTCATTAAGGGTTTGTTTGGTGTGGAAAGAATGACTGCGGAGTTGATGTTGTATGGTTTGTGTGAGATTGAGGGTGGAAGGGCAAGATTGTTGTGGATGTTTGTGAACTGCGTTAAGGAGTGTTTATGGGATGTGCGCAATATTTTAGTTTTTAAGAAAGATGTGGTGGAGGCTAAGGATTGTGTAGCCGTGATTCGAGGGAGTTTCTTTTTCTATGGGTGGTGTGATATGAAGAGGTTGGGGAGGAGAAAGCAGAGGAATTATGGAGGTTTTCAAAATGGAGGGAGTGGATTTCATGAGTTTCTTCTGAATATGTGCCTTTTTGGACTTACCGTTTTAATCCTTTTCCCTTTCCTTCAGTAGGTGGGTGGTCGGATTGGGTGCGTTGTGGTCCTTCGGATTTTCTTTCGCCTCCGTTTTGATCTTCCGTTTTGGACAAGGGGTGGGGTGGGTGGGTGGGTGGTTGGATAGGGTGTTTTGTGGGTTATGTGTTTTGGGGTCTTGTTTGTAATTTTTCATAATTTGGGGTTATGGAGTACATTTCAGTGATGGTCATGGGGTTTTTTTGGGTGTTTTTCTTATGTTATATGAGGATCACCTTATTGCTGGTGCATATGGATCATCGTATATGGATGTTGCTGTATAAAAGAAGGAAAAACGAGATGAGACTTCACACGCAAACCTGGAAATGTTTAATGTTTATTTTGTTTATTATGTCTGTAGATTTTATTTTTATTTTTCAAATTGATTTAAACTTTATTTTCACGTATTTATTTGTTTTTTGAAATGTATGTAATTTTTCGTGATGTTGATAGTCGAGGTTGTTGTGATGAATTTTGTCTTCTTGTTCGATTCTGGCCTTTTTGTTTTTTTTGAATCTGTAAACTGGAAAATTTTTGTTTTGTTATTATTTGTGAATTATTTTTTTTGATACATTTTAATAAAAGAATTAAAAAAAAATCTGTTCTTATCAGTGTCCAGTGGGGGTGCTCCCAGCCATTCTAGCTTTGCGGGGATGGCTGTTGTATAGTACCCTCACTGGTATGATGGGGGTCTGGATGGCTATTACGAGGGGAACAGAAACCGGGACGCCCACACGTAGCTGGGGCCTGGGAGTAATTCCCCTTTGGAACGTCTGAAGGACCCAGTACCTCCTGATTTGGACGGATCTACCTGGTCTGGCCAGGGGCTGGGAAGGCAGAAAGTCCGCAAACTCAGTGCCCCCTGAGTAGACGCCCTCAGGGGTGCCACTAGTAACACCTGGGTGTGGGACCCCACTGTGTGAAGATGGCACAAGGTCACTGTTTTTACACTCTTTTTGCACAGCACCCTTAGAACCAGGCCTTTTGGCTAGGACCAGGGCAATTTTTGCTACAGGCCTCAGGGCCTCGTCTGTGCACAATTTGGCACGGTACCACTTTTTTATTTTCTATTTATTTAATTTATTCACTCCCACATTTTGTCACTTTTTCTTGCTTTTGTGTGTGTTTTTCACAGGATGGAGGGTGTGGGTCCTCGGGCCTTCCCTGAAGTCTAGGGGGAGGATGTGTGGCCTTTTGGTTCCTTCCTCCCCTGATCCCTAGGGGGTTTTCTCTTCGGGAGAGCCCCCTGACCAAGTACTGGGTGTCCGGCTTCGGCTGGACACAAGGAACGGTGGTCCACCAGGCCTTTTGGCCAGGAGGACCAAATGGGAACCTTGTCCCTGTCAGGAGCTTCGTGCCCCGGGGGATCAGGGTAGTGGTCCAGCCCCTTTAGGGGTAGGACAAAAGCACACCCCTAAGTGCACTTTTTCGTGTGGTGTTCGCACTTGCACTTTTTTTGTGATCACTTACGGGTTTTTCGTTGTAGTTTGCACGTTTGCAGACTTAAAAAAAAAAACTGTACATTTTCTGCTAAGCATTTGTCAAGCTTTACTGAAACCTTGGTTATCTATACTGTAGCCAACATAAGTTAGCATGGCCAGTTTTGGATTGGCCAATGGTCACAGAAAAAAAGATTTCAAATCAGTTATGTACTAGTGATATCTGTTTATTGTATCATAAAGTTGAAAATGAAATAGGGTTGTGGTTTTCAGCTTTGTCTTTGTGATTCATTCAGGACTTTTTTTTTTGCACTATATGGCACTCCTCACAAAGGTTTGGTATGCTTTTACCAAGTGAAAACAATAAATGTTCACATTTTGTATCCACCGCCACTAAAGTCAATAAGTGAATAAGACAAATGCAGACTTGTGCATGAAATCATTAATAAACTTCTATTTACATATTATAATTGTATACTTGTTACCAGAATGATGCTATATTTTCTTTCTGGTATAATGGTACCAGTGTCAGAGAATCCATTTTTTTTCAGATTGGTACCTTTATCTACAAGTGAAAAACACGTCAGGTCCTGATTGGGGAACATGCTGTCCCATTTCTCACGCTTGTGTTCTTCTCTATGCTTTATAAAGTTCATCTCTCTACTTTGGAAAGATTGTGGTCTTCATTGTGGAATTCTTATTGATGGTCTCCGTCAACTGCTTACATTCTACAAGATGAAGCAGTGCTCACAAAGTGGAATGTGTTATGCAAAATGGAGAAAACAGGAAATCATATACAAGTCAGCAATTAACATCATGCTTTTATAGTAAGATAATTGCTTCACCTTGCAGGGAATAAAGAAGAAATGACAGACTGTCTCTTGACTGCTTACCAACATTTTTTTGTGCTGATAGGTGGCTATTGCAAAGCAGAGAGCATGAGGATAGGATGAAGTAAAAGAACCAAGTGTCCATACTGAAAGTACAAGAAGATTCTAGCTATAAGACTACTGTATATGCTAGAATTTAATGTAATGAATTTTGAAAGCGTTGAAAAGAGACCTGTGGGTGCTTACCTTCACAAAGACATGCTGTGTGACTGTGTAGGTGCACGTAGGTAAACCCAGTTCTGGCTACATCCTGATATTATTCTCCTACATGTAAAAAAAAATCATTTTTTTCTAGAAAACTACTTAGAACACCAAAAATGTATACATTTTTATGCATAGGCCCTAGAGAATAAAATGATGGATGTTGCATATTTTTACATATGATATTTACACAGTGGTTTTTCAAACTCAATTTTTTGTAGAAAAAATACACTTTAATGAATTTTAACACACAGAAACTCCATAAAATACCCATTTCTTTACAAAATATAAAAGATGATGTTACACCAGATAAATAGATACTAAACATGTCCCACTTTAAAATTGCATTTGCCTGTGGAATTGCGCCAAACTACAGTACCTGCAAATCTCCATAGTTGATGCTTTAAAAGCCTTTACAGGTTGCCAGTTTAGAGTTACCCAGGAGGTCTTGAATTAGAATTATTGCTCTGACTCTGACTATATGCATGTGGGACCAGGTGGGTGGGGGCGCTTTACATTTTTTTAATTTCATTATTTATTTACACTGTACTTTTTTAGTTTGTTTTCATCACATGTTTGTTTGTCTAATCCTTGTGATAGCATTGGCTATGACAGATCCTCTTTATAGAGGTCAGGCTCTCCTCTGACCTCCAATGCAGCAGATCAAACTGAGATCGGTTTAATCTGCTGCTTCACAAGTCGGTAACAGCTTATAAACAAAGAAACAAAAATCGGGAGTGGTGAAATCCTCCTAATCATCACTCCTAACTTTCGGATCACATGTAGGGGCGAATACTATTGGTGGCATCCTTACTGGGCCTCCCAATCACCTGGTAAAGGTAGCAGCAACAGGAGGGGGGACCCCCTTTTGTCTCTTATAAAAGTAGTCCAGTGGCTCTATAGCTACCCTGTTTCCCCGAAAATAAGACCTACCCCAAAAATAAGACCTAGTACTGTTTTTGGGAATTGCTGAAGTATAAGACCTACCCTGAAAATAAGACCTAGTTGTGATCAGCTGTTCCACCACCTCTGGCACTGACCCTGTGTACACCAATATCTACTGTCTCCTATAAACACAGAAGCGTGGCTTTTGTGTTTCCAAGTGACAATCCCTCTTGTAAATAACAGCACCATCTGCTCCCACAGAACCCCCCTACCTCTGTACTCACTGTGGGACAGGGAAGGAACAGATATCTGAGGGTGCAGTGTGTTTAGGGGTGGGGCGGGGTATCTCATCCTGCAGCATAATGCATGGAAGGCAATGCCCCAGGGGTGATCATTGGCCAGTGAGGAAGAGGCTGAGTGGTGAGCGAGTGCGCTTGGTGCACTGTGTGGGAAGATAGGACCCGAAGCTCACTTCTGCATCCCCTGTCTGTAACTCACCCCTGCACCCTGTCTGTGGCTCATCTCTGCACCCTGTTTGAAACTCACCTGTCAATTCACCTCTACAAACACCTGACTGCAGCTCACAACTGTCATCTGTCATCAGCTGTCCCTTTCTTTAGTAACCCTCATCCACAACTGCCTGCAGCTCACCTCTACACCCCCTGTCCACACCTGTACATTAAAAAAATAAGACCTACTCCGAAAATAAGACCTAGTGTGTTTTTTTGAGCCCCAAAAAATATAAGACTGTCTTATTTTCGGGGAAACATGGTACTAGGAATAATATACAAATACAGTGATTACTGCAGCACTACAAGATAAATAATAAATCACAAAAATGTGTAAACAAGTTCATTTGTTTTCATTGCAGTGCTTCTATCCTTATTTCCTTATTTAAACACCAAGTGCTCTGAAAGGAGCAAAAACTCAACCACCAGATATCTGCTCACCTCTAGCAGTGTGGCTTTACATAGTGTTATGTTTGGTCTCACTGCGCTTTTCATCCCAATGTGGACACTGAAGTTCAACTTGGTGGACCCCAATTACCATTCACAGCTTCTCTGGATTTATACTCCATTCATCACATCACCTCATAAATAAAAGACTCCACATAGTGCGTAAACTTTAAAACAAACATTCTAATATATCTATACCAAAACAAAATGCACACTCACATGTGATGGTTGCCCAATTGCACCAAATAAAATCAGCATCTATATGCAGTATTTGTCCGATATCCACAAACCTGAGCAATGGATAATCCACAATGGTTGCAGTGGCCTCACTCCATGAACACCGCTAGCTCTGTGGAGCATTGTGACATCATCCAAGACCCCTGCCTTATTTTAAAGACTTACGCATGGACGAAGGATGGAAGCACTGCAATGAAGAAAAATAAACTTGTTTACACATTTTTGTGATTTATTATTTATGTTGTAGCGCTGCACTAATCACTGTATTTGTATGTTATACCTGATATGAGATAAGGTCTTGAGTGCATTAGTGGCTATATATTGCTTAAATTAGGTTATAAATTTTGATTATTATTACACATTGTGATGATTTATTAGAGGTGAAGTTGATTTCCATAGAAGTGCGCAAGATTATTTAAATTATTTATTTATTATTAGCAACTGGGAATACTTTTACAGTGAAGGGAATCTCCGGATGAAAAAAATGGTATCTCGGTTATCGCTACAGCTTCACTAATGACAGAGATATCACCCTTTCCATCCAACGATGTATAAATACGTAGCTGGAAGTGGTTAAACATGGTGTGCGGCAGAAAATAAAGGACTAGTGAGAACTTTATGATTATAGTCAATAATATCATGAACAAACTGTTCATCTGTGGTTCATAAAAGATTTACGTTGTTTTTTTGTGCTTCCAGCTATGAATAATTATTATTAACTGATGCTGACTACAGAACGGACAACACTTAAACCAGACTCCTATTGCTGGCCATGAACATTTGATTTTTGAATTGTCAATTCAGCCAATTTTTACAGCATCAACTGATTTTATGAGCCATACATATTGGTTTAAAACTGTTAAACAGTGATTGACCTTTTGCACATTTTTGTGAAAACTTTATAAATAATACCCCCAAATAAATGAATTAGTATTTAGTCAATAACAGAACACTCACATCCTGGAAATGTAAAATAACTTATATACACATCATAGTCCAACATCCAGTTGATACAAAACAGGCAATCCTAGGCACAAATGCTTGAAGTTCAAAGTCTTAATGAGAAAAGATACAACAGGTTGGAAATAAACAAAATAACAGAAATTAACAGATCATGCCCATATGGTTTTTTATTATATAGATCAAATTACAGGTGAAACTCAAAAAATTAGAATAACGTGCAAAAGTTCATTTATTTCAGTAATGCAACTTAAAAGGTGAAACTAACATATGAGATAGACTCATTACATGCAAAGCAAGATAGTTCAAGCCGTGATTTGTCATAATTGTGATGATTATGGCTTACAGCTCATGAAAACCCCAAATCCACAATCTCAGAAAATTAGAATATTACATGCAATCAATAAAACAAGGATTGTACATATAAACAATATCGGACCTCTGAAAAGTGTAAGCATGCATATGTACTCAGTACTTGGTTTGGGCCCCTTTTGCAGCAATTACTGATTCAATGCGGCGTGGCATGGAAGCTATCAGCCTGTGGCACTGCTGAGGTGCTATGGAAGACCAGGATGCTTCAATAGCGGCCTTCAGCTTTTCTGCATTGTTCAGTCTCATGTCTCTCATCTTTCTCTTGGCAATGCTCCATAGATTCTCTATGGGGTTCAGGTCAGGCGAGTTTGCTGGCCAATTAAGCACAGTAATCCCACGGTCATTGGACCAGGTTTTGGTGCTTTTGGCAGTGTGGGCAGGTCCTGCTGGAAAATGAAGTCAGCATCCCCGTAAAGCTCATCTGTGGAAGGAAGCATGAAGCGCTCCAAACTCTCCTGGTAGACGGCTGCGTTGACCCTGGCCTTAATGAAGCACAGTGGACCAACACTTGCAGATGACATGGCTCCCCAAATCAACACAGACTGTGGAAACTTCACACAGGACTTCAAGCATCTTGCAGTGTGTGCCTCTCCATTCTTCCTCCATACTCTGGGACCTTGGTTTCCAAATGACATGCAAAAGTTGCTCTCATCAGAAAAGAGGACTTTGGACCACTGAGCAACAGACCAGGTCTGTTTTTCTTCAGCCCAGGTAAGGTGCTTCTGACGTTGTTTGTTGTTCATGAGCGGCTTGACAAGAGGAATACGACATTGGAAACCCATGTCCTGGATCCGTCTGTTGTGGCTCTTGATGCACTGATTCCAGCCTCAGTCCACTCCTTGTGAAAGTCCCCAACACTTTTGAATGGCCTTTTCCTGACAATCCTCTCCAGGCTGCGGTCATCCTTGCTGGTTATGCACCTTTTTCTTCCACACTTTTCCCTTCCACATAACTTTCTATTAATGTGCTTTGATACAGCACTTTGGGAACATCCAACTTCTTTTGCAATTACCTTTTGAGGCTTTCCCTCCTTATGGAGGGTGTCAATGATGGTTTTCTGCACAACTCTCAGGTCAGCAGTCTTTCCCATGATTGTGATTCCTACTGAACCAGACTGAGAGGCCATTTAAAGGCTCAGGAACCCTTTGCAGGTGTTATGGCTTAATTAGTGGATTAGAAAGGGACTTGCACCTTTTCACAATATTCTAATTTTCTGAGATTGTGGATTTGGGGTTTTCATGAGCTGTAAGCCATAATCATCACAATTATGACAAATCACGGCTTGAACTATCTTGCTTTGCATGTAATGAGTCTATCTCATATATTAGTTTCACCTTTTAAGTTGCATTACTGAAATAAATGAACTTTTGCACGTTATTCTAATTTTTTTAGTTTCACCTGTAAATAATTTTACTTACATATTGTAGCAGGAGGAGCACTAAACACAGGTGAGTATAAATCTCCTAGGCATTTGACCATGTAATCATCACTCCTACCTTTCAGATCACAAGTAGGGGCAAGAAAGGGACCCAGAAAAGTGCTTAATGACCTATATCCACATTTGTGGTATAGGCCCCCTGAGGGCCATCAACACATCCTCATAGGCTAATAGAAACAACTCAACTTCCAACATCACTCTGAATAATGAATTCAAATGTTCAATTTCAGGTTTAGGACAGGCCAGTGTAGGTTACAGCAAAACCAAACCTATCAATTTATCTGTTTCCCCAAACAGTTACATTCAAGGCATGCCTTGAATGATAATTGTCACAATTGCTTGTGCTCTCAACCAAGCTGTCAAGCACTCCGATGCACAACACGTGCATCAAACAAAAGTGTTGACGGACACTTCCTTGGCTGTAAAGGATAGGGGGATTTAGTTGCACTTTGTACAAATGTAAAGAGTTATGTCACAGTTACTTATTGTACCTGTGCAGGTTTTACGGTAACATTCTGTCACACGAAGCACCACATAACATTGTTTGGTTACTTAAGCTCGAGTGGGACATATAGGGGTTGATTTACTAAAAGACAAGAAGGTTGTTCATTTGAAAGGGAATTTTCTATTAGCTTTGTGAATATAGTGAAAAATCACTTTTCCAAGAATATTCATTCACATGTAAGGAAAATAAAAATATATTTTTGCTTGCAAATGATTCAAATATAGAAATCAGCAGACCTTCACCTCATTCACTAAGCAAACAAAAGTTCCCTTGTTAACTTATTTGTCTTTAGCTAATCCACCCCATAGTCTCTACTCAAGCAAGGAGTTACTAGGCTCCTCTAAGCTTTCTAAATCTCTGTATGCCACAGCATCACCTTTGTGCTCACAACCCACTGCACCTAATGCCAATCCTCTGATGCCCCTCAATCAATCCTCCACTGTACCCACAACCAAGTCTCCCCTGTGCCCACAGACAACGGTTTGTTGTATCACATCCTAGTCTCCATTAATTCTGTAGCCAAATCTTCACTGCATCAGCAGCCAAGTCTCCATTGCACTGGCCACCAGTCCTCCACACCATCACACCTGTTGTTCTCAACTGTAGTAGCATAGTAGTAGTATTGGCATTTTTAAATATCACAGTGTTATCATTTAAATGCTGAAATAAGACAAGGCCAGGTATCTAACTTTTTTAGAATGAGGCTTGCAATAACAACCACCATACATTTCTTATAACAACATCTGATCAAGTTGAAAACTGGGCTCAGGCCTTGGAACTGTGTCATGACCTGGTTCACCTGCTGGTGGTGCTGTGGATCTCTGCGCTGAAAACTAGTTTCAGTGTCCACCAGCAGGTGTCTTTCAGAGGTCAGCAGGCCCCAGTAACTAGTTCCAACTGGGTTCAGCTGCTAACAGGACATATAATGCTTCTTCCATTAATAAGCAGTGCATCAGTGTTTTGTTTGTTCCTGCCTTGTATCCTGTTTGCCGTGCTGCTGCCAAAATCTGTTGCCATTAACTCATGTTCCTGCTCTCGCCCCTGCCCTGTACGCAGTACCTTGCTGCCTTGCTCATTTCTCAGTCTTGTTTCCCTCCTTCCCATCTGCCCCTCTATGTTTCCCCTGCCTTGCATTTTTCCCACTTGTACATATTTGTGTATTTAGTTAGATTAGTTTCTGCATTTTGGCATGTCGTTCAGATTATCTTACATTTCATGTTTATTGCACTGGTGTGTAGTTATCTTGCATTCACTGTAAATAAATCTCACTTTAAAGATAATAACATATGGTCTGGTACCAGTTTCTTGGTGTAGCTACATATCTGGTCATCATCTGTGCTGAGCCCTGACAAATTGATAGAGATGTGGAGATCGGAACATTCAAGTAGCAGGGCATATGACCATTTATTCACCCTCTTAGGTTTAGCTCCTGTATTGATCTAGCTTTTTGCAACAAAACCTGTTAAAAGCTCTGGCTTTTCTTTGTGATGCTACTTACAAGAGTGATGACAGATAAAAGACCAAGTGCTCCTTCAAGTCTGCTTAATTTTTTAATTTTAATTTTTTAGTTATTTTTTAATTTTCCTCCCCTGGGCCTATGTATTCATGCCTCTTTGAAAATAGCAATCACAGTGGAAGGTGGCAATACTACAGCCTGCCAGCAACGTGCCCTGAGGCAAATTCAGAATTAGCAAGTACAGGAATTTAAGACAGACAATGCTGTACAGTACTGAACAATAATCAACAATTCTGCCCCTCCACAGATGGATTAGGACAACTTTAAGACAGCCATGCAGGGGAGCAATATCAAGCAGCTAAAGAAGACTATAAAGAAAGAAACCAGACATTTGAAGGAGTTGGAAGCACCCGCTGCTTATACGTATATATATACTGCTGATGAAGAAACTTATCAGGCCTTACTACAGGCTAGAAGTGACCTAGCTCTAAATGACCCTCAATGACACACAGTGACAGTCAGAAATTCACTAAGAATTGTTTGAAAAAGGGAAAAAATTAGTAACGTTTTAGCATCCTTGCATAACGTTGACAAACCACCACCCCTGTATACAGAACAGAACATAGACATAGGTCTCCATCTCATTCTTCAAGAGTTTGAGATCTGTTATTGAACCCTCTATTGTCTATAGCACTTTATAACTTAGAAGATATCAATCGCCTCCAAGAGTATATAATCATAAACAGTGATGTAGTACACCCATATATAATCACTGTTTATGATTATATGGGTTTAGGAGTGTGGTCAAATCACACATTGGTTGTGGGACGCACACTTCTGAATGGACTTTTCATTATTTGGGACTTTTTTGGACAAGTGATTATATATGGGTGTGCTACATTACTGCTTTTGATTATATGCATTTAGGAGGAGTGGTAAAATCACTAAACAATGTTTTATCAGCAACTTTTGATGTATTGATTTGTGTAGTTTATATTTGGTGTGAATATTGACTGCACTTATCCTCTTGGAGACAACTGAAATCCCAAAAGTAATCTCTCAGTCCCCTCTTTACTCCTGGAGATAGTCTCCATGTTGGAGACAGGGATATCCACTGATGAAATAGAGCTAGCCATTGGATGTTTTCCTGGGGACATGTCCCTGGGGCCAGATGATCATCAGAATGAGTGGTACAAATTGTATGGAGCTCTAAGTTGAAGTAGCTCTATGCCTATTGCCAGGACTCCATGAAACTTTCTATTCATGTATTATGCTCATATTGTTCTTAGCTCCAAACCAGGCAAAGACACTTACTCTGTTCATTATTCTGCCCCATCTCCTTGCTGAATTATGACCTAAAATTCCTAACCAAAATCCTGGAAATCAGACTAATGAAAACTAGAAACACTTGGACAGGAACCAATCTGGCTTTAAAACACATACTATAAATCTACTGACAATAATCTGCACATAGTGTTTACTCACCTGCTTATTTTCCCAGAGTACCAAGGAACTGGAATACTGAGAACATTAGATATTTAAAAGGCTTTTAATTTTGTTACCTGGATATATATCTTCAGGTTATGGGCTTTCAACAGGGTGCTCATAGGTAGGTTGTGAATCCATATAACGCACCACTGCCCAAATTAAAATTGCCATTGATCTCTCACCATTCCCAATAGCTAGGATGACTAGGCAAAGTTTCCTCCTTTTCTATGGCACTATTTGTGCTTGTGATGTAGGCCATTACCGTGGCACTCTGTCACATATTGTTAGGCTGGCCATAAATGATAAATTTAATTCATTTCACTAGCAGGTTGAACAGAAAAAAAGGAGCCAATTCTCCCATCCAAACATTCAAGTTGGATAGGAGAATCCTTCCCACTGTTCTATTGTATGCTGCTAGTAGGAAGCCTTCCCCACTGTCATAATACACTGATTAGTGCTGCTGGTGGCACTGATCATTTGGGAAAGAACAAATAGACTATTTGTGCACAAGTCGATCATAAGATCAATCTATCTCCAGACATTAGTGAAATCCAACTATACCCCCATCCACTGTCGAAGCTTGAATGTCTCTGCAAGAATGGGGAACCATCTAGACATATGATCTCACTCTTGTACAATCTACTGAGCACACTCCCTGCTGAGTCCTACCCATTGCTTATACGGCAATAGGAATTGGATCTTGAGATTACATGCTCAGCTCAACAAGCCAACATGATCCCCTATCTGTTCCACAAATCATCAATAACAAACAAGTACCAGGAAATGGGATATAAGATATTGTCCAGGTGGTACAGGGTGCCTTATGTGCTGCACAAAATAGACCATAATGTCCCAGACATTTGTTGGCGAAGCTCCAAGACTGTTGGCCAGCTGATCCATATTTTCTGGTACTGCCAAAATTGCAGTAATTCTGGGAGGATGTTACACCAACAACTAAACAACTGACATCAGTTGATTTAGGTAAGAATGCCGTAGTCTGTATTCTCCAGAAAGATCCCTCCCAAAATATAAAGCATCCCTCACTATCCATCTATCAAATGCATTGAGGCCTGCATTACATCTGTGGAAGCAATCACAACCATTGAATAAATTACTCTGGTATTCCAAAACTATCCTCCACATAGAGAACCTGACTGTCACCTGAGGAAAAATTTAGAGAGAAATGGAGATACTATACTACTTTTTTTTTTTTTTTTTTTTTTTAAGTCCGCAAACGTGCAACTATATCGAAAAAACCCGTAAGTGTCCGCAAAAAAGTGCAAGTGCAAAACACCACACGAAAAACGTGCACTTAGGGGTGTGCTGTGTCAGACCCCTAAAGGGGCTTGGACCGCTGTCCCTGATCCCCCGGGGCACGAAGCTCCTGACGGGGACTAGGTTCCCACTTGGTCCTCCTGACCAAAAGGCCGGGTGAACCACCGTTCCCTATGCCAAGCCGAAGCCGGACATTCAGTACTAGGCAAGGGGACTCTCCCGAAGAAGAGTCCTCTAGGGATCAGGGGAGGAAGGAACCGTATGGCCACACATCCTCCCCCTAGACTTCAGGGTAGGCCCGAGGACCCACACCCTCCATCCGTGAAAGCACACACATAAGAAAGCAAAAAGTGACAATACGTGGGAGTGTAATAAATTAAATTAAGTAAAGAAAGAAAAAATAAAAAAATGGTACCGTGCCGAAATGTGCACAGACCAGGCCCTGAGGCCCGTAGCAAAAATTGCCCTGGACTTAGCCAAAAGGCCTGGTCCTTAGGGCGCTGTGCAAAAAGAGGTGAAAAAACAGTGGCCATGTGTCATCTTCACACCGTGGGGTCCCACACCCAAGTGTTACTAGTGACACCCCTGAGAGCGTCTTCCCCAGGGGGCACTGAGTTTGCGGACTTTTTGCGTCCCCAGCCCCAGGCCAGACCAAGGTAGCACGTTCAGATCAGGAGGTACTGGGACTTTCCGGTCTCCCCAGAGGAATTACTCCCAAGGCCCCAGAACGAATCATGGCGCTCCCTGGTTTCTGTCCCTCCGGTACTAGCCTTCCGGACACCCATCATACCAGTGAGGGTACTATACAACAACCATCCCCGTAAACTAGAATGGTCGAGAGCACCCCCACTGGACACTGATAAGAACAGATACTACACTTGATCTTAGCCAAAAGGCCGAGAGGAGATACTATACTACTGCTGAACACAACCTACAGGTGATGCCCAGCGTCCAGGAAGAGTGAGCATGGTTCCGTAGTTTCTAGATCCTGACTCAAAATTCATGGTCCTCATAAGAACACCCCTAGTGAGTGACAACCCCTCCTCTACCTATCTTTTCTGTTCCCTCCACCACACTTCCCCCCTTTTTCTTTCTCCTTTCCTAATTCCATTCCTCTATGGCCATTTAGTACCAACATCTCTTTTCACCCTCTTTTATTATATACTACAATGATATTTGGATACAGGAAAGTTATTGATACCCTTGACCAAAAATGTAAGCAGGTTGTTAGATGATCATTATTTCCTTTGCTTTGGGTCTTTTATGGCATGTTTTCTTCAGATATCCAAAGATGACCTATCACAACAATATAATATTCACCCCCTTTTTTCCATATATCTGACAGCAGACCATTCCATTGGTCAGCTTTGCTACCTGGATCAACTGCCCTGCCATTTAGAAAATTTGAGATTTACCATATGAAATAGAGGAAAAACTTTCTTTCATACCTGACAGCTACGAAGGGGAATGGATTTATGGCATAGATCAAGTGGGATCCAGGAAAAGGCAAAGACTTTTACAACCGAATATTAAAATGTGTCTTTATTGAAATAAAGACCCAAAAAAAACTGCACTGTCCTTATGGGTGTTGTCACAAATTATCTAACTATACAAAACAAAAAGAAGAACTAAATCAAATGAAAACTCTCTACAATCTGAATGTTTGTGAAAACACGACAGTTGGACCAAACACTACTTAAAGATCCATCCAAAGAAAAGACTGCTGAAGCATTTCTTTAAAAATCAGAATGAATGATGGTTTCATTGATTTATTTATTTTTGAAAAAATAAAATGAAAAAAAAAAATCTGATTGTATTGTTTCCTTTGTGTCTTTTTACAACCAAATATCAAACAACTCAATGCAGGCTTCTACGGTATGAAATGTGGTGATTGTATGGTGTGACTAAAGATGTGAAATGATATTTGTGTAAGTTAACTAAACACCAATAAATAACATTTTTTAGACTGATTTGCTTATTAGATAGAAAAGCAAACCATCAAAGCAGTGTTCTTAGAAATGTTGGAAAACTAGGCAAAGGGAATGTATAAGGTGGGCTTTAATTTAGATTGTTAAAAGTTAGGGAAATATCCACAGGAACTGGTCAACTAGGTTAATTTCACCTAGGTCAAGTTCATTCCAAATACAACCTAAATTTGTGTGAATCTATCCAGAAAACCCCTAAACTAAAATATTTTATTGCCTATAAAATGTATTTAAAATCCAAATCCAAACACAATTTAAATTCATGTAACTGTAGCCACTATTGATTAGAATAGTAGAAAGGAAATTTGATACTAAGTTCATTCCAAATATAAATCTTAAGTAATGTGACATATCCACCAACAACTTGAGGAATTATATTAGGAAAGCTTTTTATCTATTAGTGACATGATTTGTTCTTATAATATTTTTAGTTTGTGATTATCACTTAAGAATACCAAGAGTTAAAACATTAACTTTTTTTCTGGAAAGCAGTTTCAAATAGAAAAGGTCCCTTTTCAGGTGGAAACAGGATGTAGTTTCATACAATGTGTATTGGGTAGGAATGGTGGACATATTAACATAATTTGCATTTGAATGGTGAGGAAGGGGTGTGTGAGGTTGAAACTGGTATAAAACAAACACAAACTGTACTTCAGCAACCTCACTGCTCTACCTTTGCTGACCAACAATGAACACAACTGTGACTATGGATGTTCAAGCAGATACAAGTCTTGAGGAGGTAAGTTGGATCATTTTGTCTATACTGAATCTGATTTATGGTTGTTTTTCAGACTTTGAGGGACATAACTGTGGCATTGTTGTTTTTAAAGTTAATTTTAGGCATTATAGGCACACCTTAAAAAAAATGGTTTTAGTCCTATGCTGTGACAAAAAGGTAGCTTAATGGCAAATGAATGAAAACTGATCTCTAAGAGGTTGCTTTGGGTTCTCTTACACCAATGCTGTTGTGCTCTAAAGTCTAGAAAAGATTTCAGCTAATGCTTAGAGGTACACAATATTACTGTTAATTAGACATAGTTTAAAATTTACTGTAAGGAAAGGTTTATTTGCCAAGTGTGCGTGCCTTCTGTCTTTTTCTAAATGTCTTTTTGAATAATTTGTAACTCATCGTTCAATGCCTCTAGCAATTTGTGATTTGAACATGAAGAAGAGGTATATCCCTGTGCACTGTGCAAGGGATTTTTCTCCAGAGCTTAGTAGATGAAGGGAAGTTCTGTCGACTTCCATCATCCGGTCACCTGCCATGAAAAAACTTTTTTTCTTGCATGTCATTGGGCGTTCTTTGTAAAGTGAACCATCCCCTCATTTACTAAGCTCTGGAGCAAATGTCTTTTCAGAGTGCCATTGCACTTGCAAAATCTATTTGCCTATAGAATCCTAATGAGTTTTGGCAAGAGTTTCTGTTTCTTTGAGCTAATTTTAAAGTAATTCTAATCCGCTGTTACCATAGAGAAGAGTAAGAGATAAGAATTAGATACCGTCAATATTTCAAATGTAAAAAAAGTGCATTCAAATGAATTTCAAATTAAAACCTAAATTATACCTTTAACCGTACATGTAAGCAGGTTGTTAGATGATGATTATTTCCTTTGCTTTGGGTCTTTTATGGCATGTTTTCTTCAGATATCCAAAGATGACCTATCACAACAATATAATATTCACCCCCTTTTTTGTATTGCAGATTTCTGACAGTAGACCAAAGCCAGCTTTGCTAGATGGACCAACTGCCCTGCCTGTGAGAACCTTAGATGAAATGGAGGAAAGACTTCTTTTCGCACCTGACAGCTATGAAGGGGATTTGATTTGTGGCACAGACCTAGTGCAAATGGGACCCAGGAAAAGGCCAAGACTGTTACCACCCGATATAAAAATGTATGTCTTTATTGAGAAAAGACCCAGAAAAACTGCAGACTGTCCTTATGGGTGTTGTCACAAATTATCTCACTGTGCAACACAAACAGAAGAACTAAATCAAATGAAAACTCGCTACAATCTGAAAATTAATGAAAACACGAAGACAGATGCACCAGAACACAACTTAAAGATCCATCCAAAGAAAAGACTGCTGAAGCGTTTCATTACAAATCAGAATGAATGATTGTTTCATTGATTTATTTATTTTTGAAAAAATAAAATGAAAAAAAAAAATCTGATTGTATTGTTTCCTTTGTGTCTTTTTACAACCAAATATCAAACAACTCAATGCAGGCTTCTACGGTATGAAATGTGGTGATTGTATGGTGTGACTAAAGATGTGAAATGATCTTTGTGTAAGTTAACTAAACACCAATAAATAACATTTATAAGACTGATTTGCTTATTAGATAGAAAAGCAAACCATCAAAGCAGTGTTCTTAGAAATGTTGGAAAACTAGGCAAAGGGAGTGTATAAGGTGGGCTTTAATTTAGATTGTTAAAAGTTAGGGAAATATCCACAGGAACTGGTCAACTAGGTTAATTTCACCTAGGTCAAGTTCATTCCAAATACAACCTAAATTTGTGTGAATCTATCCAGAAAACCCCTAAACTAAAATATTTTATTGCCTATAAAATGTATTCAAAATCCAAATCCAAACACAATTTAAATTCATGTAACTGTAGCCACTATTGATTACAATAGTAGAAAGTAAATTTGATTCTAAGTTCATTCCAAATACAATCTTAAGTAATGTGACATATCCACCAACAACTTGAGGAATTATATTAGTAAAGCTTTTTAACTATTAGTGACATGATTTGTTCTTATAATATTGTTAGTTTGTGATTATCACTTAAGAATACCAAGAGTTAAAACATTAACTTTTTTTCTGGAAAGCAGTTTCAAATAGAAAATGTCCCTTTTCAGGTGGAAACAGGATGTAGTTTCATACAATGTATATTGGGTAGGAATGGTGGACATATTAACATAATTTGCATTTGAATGGTGAGGAAGGGGTGTGTGAGGTTGAAACTGGTATAAAACAAACACAAACTGTACTTCAGCAACCTCACTGCTCTACCTTTGCTGACCAACAATGAACACAACTGTGACTATGGATGTTCAAGCAGATACAAGTCTTGAGGAGGTAAGTTGGATCATTTTGTCTATACTGAATCTGATTTATGGTTGTTTTTCAGACTTTGAGGGACATAACTGTGGCATTGTTGTTTTTAAAGTTAATTTTAGGCATTATAGGCACACCTTAAAAAAAATGGTTTTAGTCCTATGCTGTGACAAAAAGGTAGCTTAATGGCAAATGAATGAAAACTGATCTCTAAGAGGTTGCTTTGGGTTCTCTTACACCAATGCTGTTGTGCTCTAAAGTCTAGAAAAGATTTCAGCTAATGCTTAGAGGTACACAATATTACTGTTAATTAGACATAGTTTAAAATTTACTGTAAGGAAAGGTTTATTTGCCAAGTGTGCGTGCCTTCTGTCTTTTTCTAAATGTCTTTTTGAATAATTTGTAACTCATCGTTCAATGCCTCTAGCAATTTGTGATTTGAACATGAAGAAGAGGTATATCCCTGTGCACTGTGCAAGGGATTTTTCTCCAGAGCTTAGTAGATGAAGGGAAGTTCTGTCGACTTCCATCATCCGTTCACCTGCCATGAAAAAACTTTTTTGCTTGCATGTCATTGGGCGTTCTTTGTAAAGTGAACCATCCCCTCATTTACTAAGCTCTGGAGCAAATGTCTTTTCAGAGTGCCATTGCACTTGCAAAGTCTATTTGCCTATAGAATCCTAATGAGTTTTGGCAAGAGTTTCTGTTTATTTGAGCTAATTTTAAAGTAATTCTAATCCGCTGTTACCATAGAGAAGAGTAAGAGATAAGAATTAGATACCGTCAATATTTCAAATGTAAAAAAAGTGCATTCAAATGAATTTCAAATTAAAACCTAAATTATACCTTTAACCGTACATGTAAGCAGGTTGTTAGATGATGATTATTTCCTTTGCTTTGGGTCTTTTATGGCATGTTTTCTTCAGATATCCAAAGATGACCTATCACAACAATATAATATTCACCCCCTTTTTTGTATTGCAGATTTCTGACAGTAGACCAAAGCCAGCTTTGCTAGATGGACCAACTGCCCTGCCTGTGAGAACCTTAGATGAAATGGAGGAAAGACTTCTTTTCGCACCTGACAGCTATGAAGGGGATTTGATTTGTGGCACAGACCTAGTGCAAATGGGACCCAGGAAAAGGCCAAGACTGTTACCACCCGATATAAAAATGTATGTCTTTATTGAGAAAAGACCCAGAAAAACTGCAGACTGTCCTTATGGGTGTTGTCACAAATTATCTCACTGTGCAACACAAACAGAAGAACTAAATCAAATGAAAACTCGCTACAATCTGAAAATTAATGAAAACACGAAGACAGATGCACCAGAACACAACTTAAAGATCCATCCAAAGAAAAGACTGCTGAAGCGTTTCATTACAAATCAGAATGAATGATTGTTTCATTGATTTATTTATTTTTGAAAAAATAAAATGAAAAAAAAAAATCTGATTGTATTGTTTCCTTTGTGTCTTTTTACAACCAAATATCAAACAACTCAATGCAGGCTTCTACGGTATGAAATGTGGTGATTGTATGGTGTGACTAAAGATGTGAAATGATCTTTGTGTAAGTTAACTAAACACCAATAAATAACATTTATAAGACTGATTTGCTTATTAGATAGAAAAGCAAACCATCAAAGCAGTGTTCTTAGAAATGTTGGAAAACTAGGCAAAGGGAGTGTATAAGGTGGGCTTTAATTTAGATTGTTAAAAGTTAGGGAAATATCCACAGGAACTGGTCAACTAGGTTAATTTCACCTAGGTCAAGTTCATTCCAAATACAACCTAAATTTGTGTGAATCTATCCAGAAAGCCCCTAAACTAAAATATTTTATTGCCTATAAAATGTATTCAAAATCCAAATCCAAACACAATTTAAATTCATGTAACTGTAGCCACTATTGATTAGAATAGTAGAAAGTAAATTTGATTCTAAGTTCATTCCAAATACAATCTTAAGTAATGTGACATATCCACCAACAACTTGAGGAATTATATTAGTAAAGCTTTTTAACTATTAGTGACATGATTTGTTCTTATAATATTTTTAGTTTGTGATTATCACTTAAGAATACCAAGAGTTAAAACATTAACTTTTTTTCTGGAAAGCAGTTTCAAATAGAAAATGTCCCTTTTCAGGTGGAAACAGGATGTAGTTTCATACAATGTATATTGGGTAGGAATGGTGGACATATTAACATAATTTGCATTTGAATGGTGAGGAAGGGGTGTGTGAGGTTGAAACTGGTATAAAACAAACACAAACTGTACTTCAGCAACCTCACTGCTCTACCTTTGCTGACCAACAATGAACACAACTGTGACTATGGATGTTCAAGCAGATACAAGTCTTGAGGAGGTAAGTTGGATCATTTTGTCTATACTGAATCTGATTTATGGTTGTTTTTCAGACTTTGAGGGACATAACTGTGGCATTGTTGTTTTTAAAGTTAATTTTAGGCATTATAGGCACACCTTAAAAAAAATGGTTTTAGTCCTATGCTGTGACAAAAAGGTAGCTTAATGGCAAATGAATGAAAACTGATCTCTAAGAGGTTGCTTTGGGTTCTCTTACACCAATGCTGTTGTGCTCTAAAGTCTAGAAAAGATTTCAGCTAATGCTTAGAGGTACACAATATTACTGTTAATTAGACATAGTTTAAAATTTACTGTAAGGAAAGGTTTATTTGCCAAGTGTGCGTGCCTTCTGTCTTTTTCTAAATGTCTTTTTGAATAATTTGTAACTCATCGTTCAATGCCTCTAGCAATTTGTGATTTGAACATGAAGAAGAGGTATATCCCTGTGCACTGTGCAAGGGATTTTTCTCCAGAGCTTAGTAGATGAAGGGAAGTTCTGTCGACTTCCATCATCCGTTCACCTGCCATGAAAAAACTTTTTTTCTTGCATGTCATTGGGCGTTCTTTATAAAGTGAACCATCCCCTCATTTACTAAGCTCTGGAGCAAATGTCTTTTCAGAGTGCCATTGCACTTGCAAAGTCTATTTGCCTATAGAATCCTAATGAGTTTTGGCAAGAGTTTCTGTTTATTTGAGCTAATTTTAAAGTAATTCTAATCCGCTGTTACCATAGAGAAGAGTAAGAGATAAGAATTAGATACCGTCAATATTTCAAATGTAAAAAAAGTGCATTCAAATGAATTTCAAATTAAAACCTAAATTATACCTTTAACCGTACATGTAAGCAGGTTGTTAGATGATGATTATTTCCTTTGCTTTGGGTCTTTTATGGCATGTTTTCTTCAGATATCCAAAGATGACCTATCACAACAATATAATATTCACCCCCTTTTTTGTATTGCAGATTTCTGACAGTAGACCAAAGCCAGCTTTGCTAGATGGACCAACTGCCCTGCCTGTGAGAACCTTAGATGAAATGGAGGAAAGACTTCTTTTCGCACCTGACAGCTATGAAGGGGATTTGATTTGTGGCACAGACCTAGTGCAAATGGGACCCAGGAAAAGGCCAAGACTGTTACCACCCGATATAAAAATGTATGTCTTTATTGAGAAAAGACCCAGAAAAACTGCAGACTGTCCTTATGGGTGTTGTCACAAATTATCTCACTGTGCAACACAAACAGAAGAACTAAATCAAATGAAAACTCGCTACAATCTGAAAATTAATGAAAACACGAAGACAGATGCACCAGAACACAACTTAAAGATCCATCCAAAGAAAAGACTGCTGAAGCGTTTCATTACAAATCAGAATGAATGATTGTTTCATTGATTTATTTATTTTTGAAAAAATAAAATGAAAAAAAAAAATCTGATTGTATTGTTTCCTTTGTGTCTTTTTACAACCAAATATCAAACAACTCAATGCAGGCTTCTACGGTATGAAATGTGGTGATTGTATGGTGTGACTAAAGATGTGAAATGATCTTTGTGTAAGTTAACTAAACACCAATAAATAACATTTATAAGACTGATTTGCTTATTAGATAGAAAAGCAAACCATCAAAGCAGTGTTCTTAGAAATGTTGGAAAACTAGGCAAAGGGAGTGTATAAGGTGGGCTTTAATTTAGATTGTTAAAAGTTAGGGAAATATCCACAGGAACTTGTCAACTAGGTTAATTTCACCTAGGTCAAGTTCATTCCAAATACAACCTAAATTTGTGTGAATCTATCCAGAAAACCCCTAAACTAAAATATTTTATTGCCTATAAAATGTATTCAAAATCCAAATCCAAACACAATTTAAATTCATGTAACTGTAGCCACTATTGATTAGAATAGTAGAAAGTAAATTTGATTCTAAGTTCATTCCAAATACAATCTTAAGTAATGTGACATATCCACCAACAACTTGAGGAATTATATTAGTAAAGCTTTTTAACTATTAGTGACATGATTTGTTCTTATAATATTTTTAGTTTGTGATTATCACTTAAGAATACCAAGAGTTAAAACATTAACTTTTTTTCTGGAAAGCAGTTTCAAATAGAAAATGTCCCTTTTCAGGTGGAAACAGGATGTAGTTTCATACAATGTATATTGGGTAGGAATGGTGGACATATTAACATAATTTGCATTTGAATGGTGAGGAAGGGGTGTGTGAGGTTGAAACTGGTATAAAACAAACACAAACTGTACTTCAGCAACCTCACTGCTCTACCTTTGCTGACCAACAATGAACACAACTGTGACTATGGATGTTCAAGCAGATACAAGTCTTGAGGAGGTAAGTTGGATCATTTTGTCTATACTGAATCTGATTTATGGTTGTTTTTCAGACTTTGAGGGACATAACTGTGGCATTGTTGTTTTTAAAGTTAATTTTAGGCATTATAGGCACACCTTAAAAAAAAATGGTTTTAGTCCTATGCTGTGACAAAAAGGTAGCTTAATGGCAAATGAATGAAAACTGATCTCTAAGAGGTTGCTTTGGGTTCTCTTACACCAATGCTGTTGTGCTCTAAAGTCTAGAAAAGATTTCAGCTAATGCTTAGAGGTACACAATATTACTGTTAATTAGACATAGTTTAAAATTTACTGTAAGGAAAGGTTTATTTGCCAAGTGTGCGTGCCTTCTGTCTTTTTCTAAATGTCTTTTTGAATAATTTGTAACTCATCGTTCAATGCCTCTAGCAATTTGTGATTTGAACATGAAGAAGAGGTATATCCCTGTGCACTGTGCAAGGGATTTTTCTCCAGAGCTTAGTAGATGAAGGGAAGTTCTGTCGACTTCCATCATCCGTTCACCTGCCATGAAAAAACTTTTTTGCTTGCATGTCATTGGGCGTTCTTTGTAAAGTGAACCATCCCCTCATTTACTAAGCTCTGGAGCAAATGTCTTTTCAGAGTGCCATTGCACTTGCAAAGTCTATTTGCCTATAGAATCCTAATGAGTTTTGGCAAGAGTTTCTGTTTATTTGAGCTAATTTTAAAGTAATTCTAATCCGCTGTTACCATAGAGAAGAGTAAGAGATAAGAATTAGATACCGTCAATATTTCAAATGTAAAAAAAGTGCATTCAAATGAATTTCAAATTAAAACCTAAATTATACCTTTAACCGTACATGTAAGCAGGTTGTTAGATGATGATTATTTCCTTTGCTTTGGGTCTTTTATGGCATGTTTTCTTCAGATATCCAAAGATGACCTATCACAACAATATAATATTCACCCCCTTTTTTGTATTGCAGATTTCTGACAGTAGACCAAAGCCAGCTTTGCTAGATGGACCAACTGCCCTGCCTGTGAGAACCTTAGATGAAATGGAGGAAAGACTTCTTTTCGCACCTGACAGCTATGAAGGGGATTTGATTTGTGGCACAGACCTAGTGCAAATGGGACCCAGGAAAAGGCCAAGACTGTTACCACCCGATATAAAAATGTATGTCTTTATTGAGAAAAGACCCAGAAAAACTGCAGACTGTCCTTATGGGTGTTGTCACAAATTATCTCACTGTGCAACACAAACAGAAGAACTAAATCAAATGAAAACTCGCTACAATCTGAAAATTAATGAAAACACGAAGACAGATGCACCAGAACACAACTTAAAGATCCATCCAAAGAAAAGACTGCTGAAGCGTTTCATTACAAATCAGAATGAATGATTGTTTCATTGATTTATTTATTTTTGAAAAAATAAAATGAAAAAAAAAAATCTGATTGTATTGTTTCCTTTGTGTCTTTTTACAACCAAATATCAAACAACTCAATGCAGGCTTCTACGGTATGAAATGTGGTGATTGTATGGTGTGACTAAAGATGTGAAATGATCTTTGTGTAAGTTAACTAAACACCAATAAATAACATTTATAAGACTGATTTGCTTATTAGATAGAAAAGCAAACCATCAAAGCAGTGTTCTTAGAAATGTTGGAAAACTAGGCAAAGGGAGTGTATAAGGTGGGCTTTAATTTAGATTGTTAAAAGTTAGGGAAATATCCACAGGAACTGGTCAACTAGGTTAATTTCACCTAGGTCAAGTTCATTCCAAATACAACCTAAATTTGTGTGAATCTATCCAGAAAACCCCTAAACTAAAATATTTTATTGCCTATAAAATGTATTCAAAATCCAAATCCAAACACAATTTAAATTCATGTAACTGTAGCCACTATTGATTAGAATAGTAGAAAGTAAATTTGATTCTAAGTTCATTCCAAATACAATCTTAAGTAATGTGACATATCCACCAACAACTTGAGGAATTATATTAGTAAAGCTTTTTAACTATTAGTGACATGATTTGTTCTTATAATATTTTTAGTTTGTGATTATCACTTAAGAATACCAAGAGTTAAAACATTAACTTTTTTTCTGGAAAGCAGTTTCAAATAGAAAATGTCCCTTTTCAGGTGGAAACAGGATGTAGTTTCATACAATGTGTATTGGGTAGGAATGGTGGACATATTAACATAATTTGCATTTGAATGGTGAGGAAGGGGTGTGTGAGGTTGAAACTGGTATAAAACAAACACAAACTGTACTTCAGCAACCTCACTGCTCTACCTTTGCTGACCAACAATGAACACAACTGTGACTATGGATGTTCAAGCAGATACAAGTCTTGAGGAGGTAAGTTGGATCATTTTGTCTATACTGAATCTGATTTATGGTTGTTTTTCAGACTTTGAGGGACATAACTGTGGCATTGTTGTTTTTAAAGTTAATTTTAGGCATTATAGGCACACCTTAAAAAAAATGGTTTTAGTCCTATGCTGTGACAAAAAGGTAGCTTAATGGCAAATGAATGAAAACTGATCTCTAAGAGGTTGCTTTGGGTTCTCTTACACCAATGCTGTTGTGCTCTAAAGTCTAGAAAAGATTTCAGCTAATGCTTAGAGGTACACAATATTACTGTTAATTAGACATAGTTTAAAATTTACTGTAAGGAAAGGGTTATTTGCCAAGTGTGCGTGCCTTCTGTCTTTTTCTAAATGTCTTTTTGAATAATTTGTAACTCATCGTTCAATGCCTCTAGCAATTTGTGATTTGAACATGAAGAAGAGGTATATCCCTGTGCACTGTGCAAGGGATTTTTCTCCAGAGCTTAGTAGATGAAGGGAAGTTCTGTCGACTTCCATCATCCGTTCACCTGCCATGAAAAAACTTTTTTTCTTGCATGTCATTGGGCGTTCTTTGTAAAGTGAACCATCCCCTCATTTACTAAGCTCTGGAGCAAATGTCTTTTCAGAGTGCCATTGCACTTGCAAAGTCTATTTGCCTATAGAATCCTAATGAGTTTTGGCAAGAGTTTCTGTTTATTTGAGCTAATTTTAAAGTAATTCTAATCCGCTGTTACCATAGAGAAGAGTAAGAGATAAGAATTAGATACCGTCAATATTTCAAATGTAAAAAAAGTGCATTCAAATGAATTTCAAATTAAAACCTAAATTATACCTTTAACCGTACATGTAAGCAGGTTGTTAGATGATGATTATTTCCTTTGCTTTGGGTCTTTTATGGCATGTTTTCTTCAGATATCCAAAGATGACCTATCACAACAATATAATATTCACCCCCTTTTTTGTATTGCAGATTTCTGACAGTAGACCAAAGCCAGCTTTGCTAGATGGACCAACTGCCCTGCCTGTGAGAACCTTAGATGAAATGGAGGAAAGACTTCTTTTCGCACCTGACAGCTATGAAGGGGATTTGATTTGTGGCACAGACCTAGTGCAAATGGGACCCAGGAAAAGGCCAAGACTGTTACCACCCGATATAAAAATGTATGTCTTTATTGAGAAAAGACCCAGAAAAACTGCAGACTGTCCTTATGGGTGTTGTCACAAATTATCTCACTGTGCAACACAAACAGAAGAACTAAATCAAATGAAAACTCGCTACAATCTGAAAATTAATGAAAACACGAAGACAGATGCACCAGAACACAACTTAAAGATCCATCCAAAGAAAAGACTGCTGAAGCGTTTCATTACAAATCAGAATGAATGATTGTTTCATTGATTTATTTATTTTTGAAAAAATAAAATGAAAAAAAAAAATCTGATTGTATTGTTTCCTTTGTGTCTTTTTACAACCAAATATCAAACAACTCAATGCAGGCTTCTACAGTATGAAATGTGGTGATTGTATGGTGTGACTAAAGATGTGAAATGATCTTTGTGTAAGTTAACTAAACACCAATAAATAACATTTATAAGACTGATTTGCTTATTAGATAGAAAAGCAAACCATCAAAGCAGTGTTCTTAGAAATGTTGGAAAACTAGGCAAAGGGAGTGTATAAGGTGGGCTTTAATTTAGATTGTTAAAAGTTAGGGAAATATCCACAGGAACTGGTCAACTAGGTTAATTTCACCTAGGTCAAGTTCATTCCAAATACAACCTAAATTTGTGTGAATCTATCCAGAAAACCCCTAAACTAAAATATTTTATTGCCTATAAAATGTATTCAAAATCCAAATCCAAACACAATTTAAATTCATGTAACTGTAGCCACTATTGATTAGAATAGTAGAAAGTAAATTTGATTCTAAGTTCATTCCAAATACAATCTTAAGTAATGTGACATATCCACCAACAACTTGAGGAATTATATTAGTAAAGCTTTTTAACTATTAGTGACATGATTTGTTCTTATAATATTTTTAGTTTGTGATTATCACTTAAGAATACCAAGAGTTAAAACATTAACTTTTTTTCTGGAAAGCAGTTTCAAATAGAAAATGTCCCTTTTCAGGTGGAAACAGGATGTAGTTTCATACAATGTATATTGGGTAGGAATGGTGGACATATTAACATAATTTGCATTTGAATGGTGAGGAAGGGGTGTGTGAGGTT
Organism: Staurois parvus; assembly: GCF_062004578.1. Taxonomy (NCBI): domain Eukaryota; kingdom Metazoa; phylum Chordata; class Amphibia; order Anura; family Ranidae; genus Staurois; species Staurois parvus. The sequence goes on along the minus strand of NW_028318047.1, from coordinate 1,783,364 downwards.
GAAACTGGTATAAAACAAACACAAACTGTACTTCAGCAACCTCACTGCTCTACCTTTGCTGACCAACAATGAACACAACTGTGACTATGGATGTTCAAGCAGATACAAGTCTTGAGGAGGTAAGTTGGATCATTTTGTCTATACTGAATCTGATTTATGGTTGTTTTTCAGACTTTGAGGGACATAACTGTGGCATTGTTGTTTTTAAAGTTAATTTTAGGCATTATAGGCACACCTTAAAAAAAATGGTTTTAGTCCTATGCTGTGACAAAAAGGTAGCTTAATGGCAAATGAATGAAAACTGATCTCTAAGAGGTTGCTTTGGGTTCTCTTACACCAATGCTGTTGTGCTCTAAAGTCTAGAAAAGATTTCAGCTAATGCTTAGAGGTACACAATATTACTGTTAATTAGACATAGTTTAAAATTTACTGTAAGGAAAGGTTTATTTGCCAAGTGTGCATGCCTTCTGTCTTTTTCTAAATGTCTTTTTGAATAATTTGTAACTCATCGTTCAATGCCTCTAGCAATTTGTGATTTGAACATGAAGAAGAGGTATATCCCTGTGCACTGTGCAAGGGATTTTTCTCCAGAGCTTAGTAGATGAAGGGAAGTTCTGTCGACTTCCATCATCCGTTCACCTGCCATGAAAAAACTTTTTTTCTTGCATGTCATTGGGCGTTCTTTGTAAAGTGAACCATCCCCTCATTTACTAAGCTCTGGAGCAAATGTCTTTTCAGAGTGCCATTGCACTTGCAAAGTCTATTTGCCTATAGAATCCTAATGAGTTTTGGCAAGAGTTTCTGTTTATTTGAGCTAATTTTAAAGTAATTCTAATCCGCTGTTACCATAGAGAAGAGTAAGAGATAAGAATTAGATACCGTCAATATTTCAAATGTAAAAAAAGTGCATTCAAATGAATTTCAAATTAAAACCTAAATTATACCTTTAACCGTACATGTAAGCAGGTTGTTAGATGATGATTATTTCCTTTGCTTTGGGTCTTTTATGGCATGTTTTCTTCAGATATCCAAAGATGACCTATCACAACAATATAATATTCACCCCCTTTTTTGTATTGCAGATTTCTGACAGTAGACCAAAGCCAGCTTTGCTAGATGGACCAACTGCCCTGCCTGTGAGAACCTTAGATGAAATGGAGGAAAGACTTCTTTTCGCACCTGACAGCTATGAAGGGGATTTGATTTGTGGCACAGACCTAGTGCAAATGGGACCCAGGAAAAGGCCAAGACTGTTACCTCCCGATATAAAAATGTATGTCTTTATTGAGAAAAGACCCAGAAAAACTGCAGACTGTCCTTATGGGTGTTGTCACAAATTATCTCACTGTGCAACACAAACAGAAGAACTAAATCAAATGAAAACTCGCTACAATCTGAAAATTAATGAAAACACGAAGACAGATGCACCAGAACACAACTTAAAGATCCATCCAAAGAAAAGACTGCTGAAGCGTTTCATTACAAATCAGAATGAATGATTGTTTCATTGATTTATTTATTTTTGAAAAAATAAAATGAAAAAAAAAAATCTGATTGTATTGTTTCCTTTGTGTCTTTTTACAACCAAATATCAAACAACTCAATGCAGGCTTCTACGGTATGAAATGTGGTGATTGTATGGTGTGACTAAAGATGTGAAATGATCTTTGTGTAAGTTAACTAAACACCAATAAATAACATTTATAAGACTGATTTGCTTATTAGATAGAAAAGCAAACCATCAAAGCAGTGTTCTTAGAAATGTTGGAAAACTAGGCAAAGGGAGTGTATAAGGTGGGCTTTAATTTAGATTGTTAAAAGTTAGGGAAATATCCACAGGAACTGGTCAACTAGGTTAATTTCACCTAGGTCAAGTTCATTCCAAATACAACCTAAATTTGTGTGAATCTATCCAGAAAACCCCTAAACTAAAATATTTTATTGCCTATAAAATGTATTCAAAATCCAAATCCAAACACAATTTAAATTCATGTAACTGTAGCCACTATTGATTAGAATAGTAGAAAGTAAATTTGATTCTAAGTTCATTCCAAATACAATCTTAAGTAATGTGACATATCCACCAACAACTTGAGGAATTATATTAGTAAAGCTTTTTAACTATTAGTGACATGATTTGTTCTTATAATATTTTTAGTTTGTGATTATCACTTAAGAATACCAAGAGTTAAAACATTAACTTTTTTTCTGGAAAGCAGTTTCAAATAGAAAATGTCCCTTTTCAGGTGGAAACAGGATGTAGTTTCATACAATGTGTATTGGGTAGGAATGGTGGACATATTAACATAATTTGCATTTGAATGGTGAGGAAGGGGTGTGTGAGGTTGAAACTGGTATAAAACAAACACAAACTGTACTTCAGCAACCTCACTGCTCTACCTTTGCTGACCAACAATGAACACAACTGTGACTATGGATGTTCAAGCAGATACAAGTCTTGAGGAGGTAAGTTGGATCATTTTGTCTATACTGAATCTGATTTATGGTTGTTTTTCAGACTTTGAGGGACATAACTGTGGCATTGTTGTTTTTAAAGTTAATTTTAGGCATTATAGGCACACCTTAAAAAAAATGGTTTTAGTCCTATGCTGTGACAAAAAGGTAGCTTAATGGCAAATGAATGAAAACTGATCTCTAAGAGGTTGCTTTGGGTTCTCTTACACCAATGCTGTTGTGCTCTAAAGTCTAGAAAAGATTTCAGCTAATGCTTAGAGGTACACAATATTACTGTTAATTAGACATAGTTTAAAATTTACTGTAAGGAAAGGGTTATTTGCCAAGTGTGCGTGCCTTCTGTCTTTTTCTAAATGTCTTTTTGAATAATTTGTAACTCATCGTTCAATGCCTCTAGCAATTTGTGATTTGAACATGAAGAAGAGGTATATCCCTGTGCACTGTGCAAGGGATTTTTCTCCAGAGCTTAGTAGATGAAGGGAAGTTCTGTCGACTTCCATCATCCGTTCACCTGCCATGAAAAAACTTTTTTTCTTGCATGTCATTGGGCGTTCTTTGTAAAGTGAACCATCCCCTCATTTACTAAGCTCTGGAGCAAATGTCTTTTCAGAGTGCCATTGCACTTGCAAAGTCTATTTGCCTATAGAATCCTAATGAGTTTTGGCAAGAGTTTCTGTTTATTTGAGCTAATTTTAAAGTAATTCTAATCCGCTGTTACCATAGAGAAGAGTAAGAGATAAGAATTAGATACCGTCAATATTTCAAATGTAAAAAAAGTGCATTCAAATGAATTTCAAATTAAAACCTAAATTATACCTTTAACCGTACATGTAAGCAGGTTGTTAGATGATGATTATTTCCTTTGCTTTGGGTCTTTTATGGCATGTTTTCTTCAGATATCCAAAGATGACCTATCACAACAATATAATATTCACCCCCTTTTTTGTATTGCAGATTTCTGACAGTAGACCAAAGCCAGCTTTGCTAGATGGACCAACTGCCCTGCCTGTGAGAACCTTAGATGAAATGGAGGAAAGACTTCTTTTCGCACCTGACAGCTATGAAGGGGATTTGATTTGTGGCACAGACCTAGTGCAAATGGGACCCAGGAAAAGGCCAAGACTGTTACCACCCGATATAAAAATGTATGTCTTTATTGAGAAAAGACCCAGAAAAACTGCAGACTGTCCTTATGGGTGTTGTCACAAATTATCTCACTGTGCAACACAAACAGAAGAACTAAATCAAATGAAAACTCGCTACAATCTGAAAATTAATGAAAACACGAAGACAGATGCACCAGAACACAACTTAAAGATCCATCCAAAGAAAAGACTGCTGAAGCGTTTCATTACAAATCAGAATGAATGATTGTTTCATTGATTTATTTATTTTTGAAAAAATAAAATGAAAAAAAAAAATCTGATTGTATTGTTTCCTTTGTGTCTTTTTACAACCAAATATCAAACAACTCAATGCAGGCTTCTACGGTATGAAATGTGGTGATTGTATGGTGTGACTAAAGATGTGAAATGATCTTTGTGTAAGTTAACTAAACACCAATAAATAACATTTATAAGACTGATTTGCTTATTAGATAGAAAAGCAAACCATCAAAGCAGTGTTCTTAGAAATGTTGGAAAACTAGGCAAAGGGAGTGTATAAGGTGGGCTTTAATTTAGATTGTTAAAAGTTAGGGAAATATCCACAGGAACTGGTCAACTAGGTTAATTTCACCTAGGTCAAGTTCATTCCAAATACAACCTAAATTTGTGTGAATCTATCCAGAAAACCCCTAAACTAAAATATTTTATTGCCTATAAAATGTATTCAAAATCCAAATCCAAACACAATTTAAATTCATGTAACTGTAGCCACTATTGATTAGAATAGTAGAAAGTAAATTTGATTCTAAGTTCATTCCAAATACAATCTTAAGTAATGTGACATATCCACCAACAACTTGAGGAATTATATTAGTAAAGCTTTTTAACTATTAGTGACATGATTTGTTCTTATAATATTTTTAGTTTGTGATTATCACTTAAGAATACCAAGAGTTAAAACATTAACTTTTTTTCTGGAAAGCAGTTTCAAATAGAAAATGTCCCTTTTCAGGTGGAAACAGGATGTAGTTTCATACAATGTATATTGGGTAGGAATGGTGGACATATTAACATAATTTGCATTTGAATGGTGAGGAAGGGGTGTGTGAGGTTGAAACTGGTATAAAACAAACACAAACTGTACTTCAGCAACCTCACTGCTCTACCTTTGCTGACCAACAATGAACACAACTGTGACTATGGATGTTCAAGCAGATACAAGTCTTGAGGAGGTAAGTTGGATCATTTTGTCTATACTGAATCTGATTTATGGTTGTTTTTCAGACTTTGAGGGACATAACTGTGGCATTGTTGTTTTTAAAGTTAATTTTAGGCATTATAGGCACACCTTAAAAAAAATGGTTTTAGTCCTATGCTGTGACAAAAAGGTAGCTTAATGGCAAATGAATGAAAACTGATCTCTAAGAGGTTGCTTTGGGTTCTCTTACACCAATGCTGTTGTGCTCTAAAGTCTAGAAAAGATTTCAGCTAATGCTTAGAGGTACACAATATTACTGTTAATTAGACATAGTTTAAAATTTACTGTAAGGAAAGGTTTATTTGCCAAGTGTGCATGCCTTCTGTCTTTTTCTAAATGTCTTTTTGAATAATTTGTAACTCATCGTTCAATGCCTCTAGCAATTTGTGATTTGAACATGAAGAAGAGGTATATCCCTGTGCACTGTGCAAGGGATTTTTCTCCAGAGCTTAGTAGATGAAGGGAAGTTCTGTCGACTTCCATCATCCGTTCACCTGCCATGAAAAAACTTTTTTTCTTGCATGTCATTGGGCGTTCTTTGTAAAGTGAACCATCCCCTCATTTACTAAGCTCTGGAGCAAATGTCTTTTCAGAGTGCCATTGCACTTGCAAAGTCTATTTGCCTATAGAATCCTAATGAGTTTTGGCAAGAGTTTCTGTTTATTTGAGCTAATTTTAAAGTAATTCTAATCCGCTGTTACCATAGAGAAGAGTAAGAGATAAGAATTAGATACCGTCAATATTTCAAATGTAAAAAAAGTGCATTCAAATGAATTTCAAATTAAAACCTAAATTATACCTTTAACCGTACATGTAAGCAGGTTGTTAGATGATGATTATTTCCTTTGCTTTGGGTCTTTTATGGCATGTTTTCTTCAGATATCCAAAGATGACCTATCACAACAATATAATATTCACCCCCTTTTTTGTATTGCAGATTTCTGACAGTAGACCAAAGCCAGCTTTGCTAGATGGACCAACTGCCCTGCCTGTGAGAACCTTAGATGAAATGGAGGAAAGACTTCTTTTCGCACCTGACAGCTATGAAGGGGATTTGATTTGTGGCACAGACCTAGTGCAAATGGGACCCAGGAAAAGGCCAAGACTGTTACCACCCGATATAAAAATGTATGTCTTTATTGAGAAAAGACCCAGAAAAACTGCAGACTGTCCTTATGGGTGTTGTCACAAATTATCTCACTGTGCAACACAAACAGAAGAACTAAATCAAATGAAAACTCGCTACAATCTGAAAATTAATGAAAACACGAAGACAGATGCACCAGAACACAACTTAAAGATCCATCCAAAGAAAAGACTGCTGAAGCGTTTCATTACAAATCAGAATGAATGATTGTTTCATTGATTTATTTATTTTTGAAAAAATAAAATGAAAAAAAAAAATCTGATTGTATTGTTTCCTTTGTGTCTTTTTACAACCAAATATCAAACAACTCAATGCAGGCTTCTACGGTATGAAATGTGGTGATTGTATGGTGTGACTAAAGATGTGAAATGATCTTTGTGTAAGTTAACTAAACACCAATAAATAACATTTATAAGACTGATTTGCTTATTAGATAGAAAAGCAAACCATCAAAGCAGTGTTCTTAGAAATGTTGGAAAACTAGGCAAAGGGAGTGTATAAGGTGGGCTTTAATTTAGATTGTTAAAAGTTAGGGAAATATCCACAGGAACTTGTCAACTAGGTTAATTTCACCTAGGTCAAGTTCATTCCAAATACAACCTAAATTTGTGTGAATCTATCCAGAAAACCCCTAAACTAAAATATTTTATTGCCTATAAAATGTATTCAAAATCCAAATCCAAACACAATTTAAATTCATGTAACTGTAGCCACTATTGATTAGAATAGTAGAAAGTAAATTTGATTCTAAGTTCATTCCAAATACAATCTTAAGTAATGTGACATATCCACCAACAACTTGAGGAATTATATTAGTAAAGCTTTTTAACTATTAGTGACATGATTTGTTCTTATAATATTTTTAGTTTGTGATTATCACTTAAGAATACCAAGAGTTAAAACATTAACTTTTTTTCTGGAAAGCAGTTTCAAATAGAAAATGTCCCTTTTCAGGTGGAAACAGGATGTAGTTTCATACAATGTATATTGGGTAGGAATGGTGGACATATTAACATAATTTGCATTTGAATGGTGAGGAAGGGGTGTGTGAGGTTGAAACTGGTATAAAACAAACACAAACTGTACTTCAGCAACCTCACTGCTCTACCTTTGCTGACCAACAATGAACACAACTGTGACTATGGATGTTCAAGCAGATACAAGTCTTGAGGAGGTAAGTTGGATCATTTTGTCTATACTGAATCTGATTTATGGTTGTTTTTCAGACTTTGAGGGACATAACTGTGGCATTGTTGTTTTTAAAGTTAATTTTAGGCATTATAGGCACACCTTAAAAAAAAATGGTTTTAGTCCTATGCTGTGACAAAAAGGTAGCTTAATGGCAAATGAATGAAAACTGATCTCTAAGAGGTTGCTTTGGGTTCTCTTACACCAATGCTGTTGTGCTCTAAAGTCTAGAAAAGATTTCAGCTAATGCTTAGAGGTACACAATATTACTGTTAATTAGACATAGTTTAAAATTTACTGTAAGGAAAGGTTTATTTGCCAAGTGTGCGTGCCTTCTGTCTTTTTCTAAATGTCTTTTTGAATAATTTGTAACTCATCGTTCAATGCCTCTAGCAATTTGTGATTTGAACATGAAGAAGAGGTATATCCCTGTGCACTGTGCAAGGGATTTTTCTCCAGAGCTTAGTAGATGAAGGGAAGTTCTGTCGACTTCCATCATCCGTTCACCTGCCATGAAAAAACTTTTTTGCTTGCATGTCATTGGGCGTTCTTTGTAAAGTGAACCATCCCCTCATTTACTAAGCTCTGGAGCAAATGTCTTTTCAGAGTGCCATTGCACTTGCAAAGTCTATTTGCCTATAGAATCCTAATGAGTTTTGGCAAGAGTTTCTGTTTATTTGAGCTAATTTTAAAGTAATTCTAATCCGCTGTTACCATAGAGAAGAGTAAGAGATAAGAATTAGATACCGTCAATATTTCAAATGTAAAAAAAGTGCATTCAAATGAATTTCAAATTAAAACCTAAATTATACCTTTAACCGTACATGTAAGCAGGTTGTTAGATGATGATTATTTCCTTTGCTTTGGGTCTTTTATGGCATGTTTTCTTCAGATATCCAAAGATGACCTATCACAACAATATAATATTCACCCCCTTTTTTGTATTGCAGATTTCTGACAGTAGACCAAAGCCAGCTTTGCTAGATGGACCAACTGCCCTGCCTGTGAGAACCTTAGATGAAATGGAGGAAAGACTTCTTTTCGCACCTGACAGCTATGAAGGGGATTTGATTTGTGGCACAGACCTAGTGCAAATGGGACCCAGGAAAAGGCCAAGACTGTTACCACCCGATATAAAAATGTATGTCTTTATTGAGAAAAGACCCAGAAAAACTGCAGACTGTCCTTATGGGTGTTGTCACAAATTATCTCACTGTGCAACACAAACAGAAGAACTAAATCAAATGAAAACTCGCTACAATCTGAAAATTAATGAAAACACGAAGACAGATGCACCAGAACACAACTTAAAGATCCATCCAAAGAAAAGACTGCTGAAGCGTTTCATTACAAATCAGAATGAATGATTGTTTCATTGATTTATTTATTTTTGAAAAAATAAAATGAAAAAAAAAAATCTGATTGTATTGTTTCCTTTGTGTCTTTTTACAACCAAATATCAAACAACTCAATGCAGGCTTCTACGGTATGAAATGTGGTGATTGTATGGTGTGACTAAAGATGTGAAATGATCTTTGTGTAAGTTAACTAAACACCAATAAATAACATTTATAAGACTGATTTGCTTATTAGATAGAAAAGCAAACCATCAAAGCAGTGTTCTTAGAAATGTTGGAAAACTAGGCAAAGGGAGTGTATAAGGTGGGCTTTAATTTAGATTGTTAAAAGTTAGGGAAATATCCACAGGAACTGGTCAACTAGGTTAATTTCACCTAGGTCAAGTTCATTCCAAATACAACCTAAATTTGTGTGAATCTATCCAGAAAACCCCTAAACTAAAATATTTTATTGCCTATAAAATGTATTCAAAATCCAAATCCAAACACAATTTAAATTCATGTAACTGTAGCCACTATTGATTAGAATAGTAGAAAGTAAATTTGATTCTAAGTTCATTCCAAATACAATCTTAAGTAATGTGACATATCCACCAACAACTTGAGGAATTATATTAGTAAAGCTTTTTAACTATTAGTGACATGATTTGTTCTTATAATATTTTTAGTTTGTGATTATCACTTAAGAATACCAAGAGTTAAAACATTAACTTTTTTTCTGGAAAGCAGTTTCAAATAGAAAATGTCCCTTTTCAGGTGGAAACAGGATGTAGTTTCATACAATGTGTATTGGGTAGGAATGGTGGACATATTAACATAATTTGCATTTGAATGGTGAGGAAGGGGTGTGTGAGGTTGAAACTGGTATAAAACAAACACAAACTGTACTTCAGCAACCTCACTGCTCTACCTTTGCTGACCAACAATGAACACAACTGTGACTATGGATGTTCAAGCAGATACAAGTCTTGAGGAGGTAAGTTGGATCATTTTGTCTATACTGAATCTGATTTATGGTTGTTTTTCAGACTTTGAGGGACATAACTGTGGCATTGTTGTTTTTAAAGTTAATTTTAGGCATTATAGGCACACCTTAAAAAAAATGGTTTTAGTCCTATGCTGTGACAAAAAGGTAGCTTAATGGCAAATGAATGAAAACTGATCTCTAAGAGGTTGCTTTGGGTTCTCTTACACCAATGCTGTTGTGCTCTAAAGTCTAGAAAAGATTTCAGCTAATGCTTAGAGGTACACAATATTACTGTTAATTAGACATAGTTTAAAATTTACTGTAAGGAAAGGGTTATTTGCCAAGTGTGCGTGCCTTCTGTCTTTTTCTAAATGTCTTTTTGAATAATTTGTAACTCATCGTTCAATGCCTCTAGCAATTTGTGATTTGAACATGAAGAAGAGGTATATCCCTGTGCACTGTGCAAGGGATTTTTCTCCAGAGCTTAGTAGATGAAGGGAAGTTCTGTCGACTTCCATCATCCGTTCACCTGCCATGAAAAAACTTTTTTTCTTGCATGTCATTGGGCGTTCTTTGTAAAGTGAACCATCCCCTCATTTACTAAGCTCTGGAGCAAATGTCTTTTCAGAGTGCCATTGCACTTGCAAAGTCTATTTGCCTATAGAATCCTAATGAGTTTTGGCAAGAGTTTCTGTTTATTTGAGCTAATTTTAAAGTAATTCTAATCCGCTGTTACCATAGAGAAGAGTAAGAGATAAGAATTAGATACCGTCAATATTTCAAATGTAAAAAAAGTGCATTCAAATGAATTTCAAATTAAAACCTAAATTATACCTTTAACCGTACATGTAAGCAGGTTGTTAGATGATGATTATTTCCTTTGCTTTGGGTCTTTTATGGCATGTTTTCTTCAGATATCCAAAGATGACCTATCACAACAATATAATATTCACCCCCTTTTTTGTATTGCAGATTTCTGACAGTAGACCAAAGCCAGCTTTGCTAGATGGACCAACTGCCCTGCCTGTGAGAACCTTAGATGAAATGGAGGAAAGACTTCTTTTCGCACCTGACAGCTATGAAGGGGATTTGATTTGTGGCACAGACCTAGTGCAAATGGGACCCAGGAAAAGGCCAAGACTGTTACCACCCGATATAAAAATGTATGTCTTTATTGAGAAAAGACCCAGAAAAACTGCAGACTGTCCTTATGGGTGTTGTCACAAATTATCTCACTGTGCAACACAAACAGAAGAACTAAATCAAATGAAAACTCGCTACAATCTGAAAATTAATGAAAACACGAAGACAGATGCACCAGAACACAACTTAAAGATCCATCCAAAGAAAAGACTGCTGAAGCGTTTCATTACAAATCAGAATGAATGATTGTTTCATTGATTTATTTATTTTTGAAAAAATAAAATGAAAAAAAAAAATCTGATTGTATTGTTTCCTTTGTGTCTTTTTACAACCAAATATCAAACAACTCAATGCAGGCTTCTACGGTATGAAATGTGGTGATTGTATGGTGTGACTAAAGATGTGAAATGATCTTTGTGTAAGTTAACTAAACACCAATAAATAACATTTATAAGACTGATTTGCTTATTAGATAGAAAAGCAAACCATCAAAGCAGTGTTCTTAGAAATGTTGGAAAACTAGGCAAAGGGAGTGTATAAGGTGGGCTTTAATTTAGATTGTTAAAAGTTAGGGAAATATCCACAGGAACTGGTCAACTAGGTTAATTTCACCTAGGTCAAGTTCATTCCAAATACAACCTAAATTTGTGTGAATCTATCCAGAAAACCCCTAAACTAAAATATTTTATTGCCTATAAAATGTATTCAAAATCCAAATCCAAACACAATTTAAATTCATGTAACTGTAGCCACTATTGATTAGAATAGTAGAAAGTAAATTTGATTCTAAGTTCATTCCAAATACAATCTTAAGTAATGTGACATATCCACCAACAACTTGAGGAATTATATTAGTAAAGCTTTTTAACTATTAGTGACATGATTTGTTCTTATAATATTTTTAGTTTGTGATTATCACTTAAGAATACCAAGAGTTAAAACATTAACTTTTTTTCTGGAAAGCAGTTTCAAATAGAAAATGTCCCTTTTCAGGTGGAAACAGGATGTAGTTTCATACAATGTATATTGGGTAGGAATGGTGGACATATTAACATAATTTGCATTTGAATGGTGAGGAAGGGGTGTGTGAGGTTGAAACTGGTATAAAACAAACACAAACTGTACTTCAGCAACCTCACTGCTCTACCTTTGCTGACCAACAATGAACACAACTGTGACTATGGATGTTCAAGCAGATACAAGTCTTGAGGAGGTAAGTTGGATCATTTTGTCTATACTGAATCTGATTTATGGTTGTTTTTCAGACTTTGAGGGACATAACTGTGGCATTGTTGTTTTTAAAGTTAATTTTAGGCATTATAGGCACACCTTAAAAAAAATGGTTTTAGTCCTATGCTGTGACAAAAAGGTAGCTTAATGGCAAATGAATGAAAACTGATCTCTAAGAGGTTGCTTTGGGTTCTCTTACACCAATGCTGTTGTGCTCTAAAGTCTAGAAAAGATTTCAGCTAATGCTTAGAGGTACACAATATTACTGTTAATTAGACATAGTTTAAAATTTACTGTAAGGAAAGGTTTATTTGCCAAGTGTGCATGCCTTCTGTCTTTTTCTAAATGTCTTTTTGAATAATTTGTAACTCATCGTTCAATGCCTCTAGCAATTTGTGATTTGAACATGAAGAAGAGGTATATCCCTGTGCACTGTGCAAGGGATTTTTCTCCAGAGCTTAGTAGATGAAGGGAAGTTCTGTCGACTTCCATCATCCGTTCACCTGCCATGAAAAAACTTTTTTTCTTGCATGTCATTGGGCGTTCTTTGTAAAGTGAACCATCCCCTCATTTACTAAGCTCTGGAGCAAATGTCTTTTCAGAGTGCCATTGCACTTGCAAAGTCTATTTGCCTATAGAATCCTAATGAGTTTTGGCAAGAGTTTCTGTTTATTTGAGCTAATTTTAAAGTAATTCTAATCCGCTGTTACCATAGAGAAGAGTAAGAGATAAGAATTAGATACCGTCAATATTTCAAATGTAAAAAAAGTGCATTCAAATGAATTTCAAATTAAAACCTAAATTATACCTTTAACCGTACATGTAAGCAGGTTGTTAGATGATGATTATTTCCTTTGCTTTGGGTCTTTTATGGCATGTTTTCTTCAGATATCCAAAGATGACCTATCACAACAATATAATATTCACCCCCTTTTTTGTATTGCAGATTTCTGACAGTAGACCAAAGCCAGCTTTGCTAGATGGACCAACTGCCCTGCCTGTGAGAACCTTAGATGAAATGGAGGAAAGACTTCTTTTCGCACCTGACAGCTATGAAGGGGATTTGATTTGTGGCACAGACCTAGTGCAAATGGGACCCAGGAAAAGGCCAAGACTGTTACCTCCCGATATAAAAATGTATGTCTTTATTGAGAAAAGACCCAGAAAAACTGCAGACTGTCCTTATGGGTGTTGTCACAAATTATCTCACTGTGCAACACAAACAGAAGAACTAAATCAAATGAAAACTCGCTACAATCTGAAAATTAATGAAAACACGAAGACAGATGCACCAGAACACAACTTAAAGATCCATCCAAAGAAAAGACTGCTGAAGCGTTTCATTACAAATCAGAATGAATGATTGTTTCATTGATTTATTTATTTTTGAAAAAATAAAATGAAAAAAAAAAATCTGATTGTATTGTTTCCTTTGTGTCTTTTTACAACCAAATATCAAACAACTCAATGCAGGCTTCTACGGTATGAAATGTGGTGATTGTATGGTGTGACTAAAGATGTGAAATGATCTTTGTGTAAGTTAACTAAACACCAATAAATAACATTTATAAGACTGATTTGCTTATTAGATAGAAAAGCAAACCATCAAAGCAGTGTTCTTAGAAATGTTGGAAAACTAGGCAAAGGGAGTGTATAAGGTGGGCTTTAATTTAGATTGTTAAAAGTTAGGGAAATATCCACAGGAACTGGTCAACTAGGTTAATTTCACCTAGGTCAAGTTCATTCCAAATACAACCTAAATTTGTGTGAATCTATCCAGAAAACCCCTAAACTAAAATATTTTATTGCCTATAAAATGTATTCAAAATCCAAATCCAAACACAATTTAAATTCATGTAACTGTAGCCACTATTGATTAGAATAGTAGAAAGTAAATTTGATTCTAAGTTCATTCCAAATACAATCTTAAGTAATGTGACATATCCACCAACAACTTGAGGAATTATATTAGTAAAGCTTTTTAACTATTAGTGACATGATTTGTTCTTATAATATTTTTAGTTTGTGATTATCACTTAAGAATACCAAGAGTTAAAACATTAACTTTTTTTCTGGAAAGCAGTTTCAAATAGAAAATGTCCCTTTTCAGGTGGAAACAGGATGTAGTTTCATACAATGTGTATTGGGTAGGAATGGTGGACATATTAACATAATTTGCATTTGAATGGTGAGGAAGGGGTGTGTGAGGTTGAAACTGGTATAAAACAAACACAAACTGTACTTCAGCAACCTCACTGCTCTACCTTTGCTGACCAACAATGAACACAACTGTGACTATGGATGTTCAAGCAGATACAAGTCTTGAGGAGGTAAGTTGGATCATTTTGTCTATACTGAATCTGATTTATGGTTGTTTTTCAGACTTTGAGGGACATAACTGTGGCATTGTTGTTTTTAAAGTTAATTTTAGGCATTATAGGCACACCTTAAAAAAAATGGTTTTAGTCCTATGCTGTGACAAAAAGGTAGCTTAATGGCAAATGAATGAAAACTGATCTCTAAGAGGTTGCTTTGGGTTCTCTTACACCAATGCTGTTGTGCTCTAAAGTCTAGAAAAGATTTCAGCTAATGCTTAGAGGTACACAATATTACTGTTAATTAGACATAGTTTAAAATTTACTGTAAGGAAAGGTTTATTTGCCAAGTGTGCGTGCCTTCTGTCTTTTTCTAAATGTCTTTTTGAATAATTTGTAACTCATCGTTCAATGCCTCTAGCAATTTGTGATTTGAACATGAAGAAGAGGTATATCCCTGTGCACTGTGCAAGGGATTTTTCTCCAGAGCTTAGTAGATGAAGGGAAGTTCTGTCGACTTCCATCATCCGTTCACCTGCCATGAAAAAACTTTTTTTCTTGCATGTCATTGGGCGTTCTTTGTAAAGTGAACCATCCCCTCATTTACTAAGCTCTGGAGCAAATGTCTTTTCAGAGTGCCATTGCACTTGCAAAGTCTATTTGCCTATAGAATCCTAATGAGTTTTGGCAAGAGTTTCTGTTTATTTGAGCTAATTTTAAAGTAATTCTAATCCGCTGTTACCATAGAGAAGAGGAAGAGATAAGAATTAGATACCGTCAATATTTCAAATGTAAAAAAAGTGCATTCAAATGAATTTCAAATTAAAACCTAAATTATACCTTTAACCATACATGTAAGCAGGTTGTTAGATGATGATTATTTCCTTTGCTTTGGGTCTTTTATGGCATGTTTTCTTCAGATATCCAAAGATGACCTATCACAACAATATAATATTCACCCCCTTTTTTGTATTGCAGATTTCTGACAGTAGACCAAAGCCAGCTTTGCTAGATGGACCAACTGCCCTGCCTGTGAGAACCTTAGATGAAATGGAGGAAAGACTTCTTTTTGCACCTGACAGCTATGAAGGGGATTTGATTTGTGGCACAGGCCTAGTGCAAATGGGACCCAGGATAAGGCCAAGACTGTTACCACCCGATATAAAAATGTATGTCTTTATTGAGAAAAGACCCAGAAAAACTGCAGACTGTCCTTATGGGTGTTGTCACAAATTATCTCACTGTGCAACACAAACAGAAGAACTAAATCAAATGAAAACTCGCTACAATCTGAAAATTAATGAAAACACGAAGACAGATGCACCAGAACACAACTTAAAGATCCATCCAAAGAAAAGACTGCTGAAGCGTTTTCTTACAAATCAGAATGAATGATTGTTTCATTGATTTATTTATTTTTGAAAAAATAAAATGAAAAAAAAAAATCTGATTGTATTGTTTCCTTTGTGTCTTTTTACAACCAAATATCAAACAACTCAATGCAGGCTTCTACGGTATGAAATGTGGTGATTGTATGGTGTGACTAAAGATGTGAAATGATATTTGTGTAAGTTAACTAAACACCAATAAATAACATTTATAAGACTGATTTGCTTATTAGATAGAAAAGCAAACCATCAAAGCAGTGTTCTTAGAAATGTTGGAAAACTAGGCAAAGGGAGTGTATAAGGTGGGCTTTAATTTAGATTGTTAAAAGTTAGGGAAATATCCACAGGAACTGGTCAACTAGGTTAATTTCACCTAGGTCAAGTTCATTCCAAATACAACCTAAATTTGTGTGAATCTATCCAGAAAACCCCTAAACTAAAATATTTTATTGCCTATAAAATGTATTCAAAATCCAAATCCAAACACAATTTAAATTCATGTAACTGTAGCCACTATTGATTACAATAGTAGAAAGTAAATTTGATTCTAAGTTCATTCCAAATACAATCTTAAGTAATGTGACATATCCACCAACATCTTGAGGAATTATATTAGTAAAGCTTTTTAACTATTAGTGACATGATTTGTTCTTAGAATATTTTTAGTTTGTGATTATCACTTAAGAATACCAAGAGTTAAAACATTAACTTTTTTTCTGGAAAGCAGTTTCAAATAGAAAATGTCCCTTTTCAGGTGGAAACAGGATGTAGTTTCATACAATGTATATTGGGTAGGAATGGTGGACATATTAACATAATTTGCATTTGAATGGTGAGGAAGGGGTGTGTGAGGTTGAAACTGGTATAAAACAAACACAAACTGTACTTCAGCAACCTCACTGCTCTACCTTTGCTGACCAACAATGAACACAACTGTGACTATGGATGTTCAAGCAGATACAAGTCTTGAGGAGGTAAGTTGGATCATTTTGTCTATACTGAATCTGATTTATGGTTGTTTTTCAGACTTTGAGGGACATAACTGTGGCATTGTTGTTTTTAAAGTTAATTTTAGGCATTATAGGCACACCTTAAAAAAAATGGTTTTAGTCCTATGCTGTGACAAAAAGGTAGCTTAATGGCAAATGAATGAAAACTGATCTCTAAGAGGTTGCTTTGGGTTCTCTTACACCAATGCTGTTGTGCTCTAAAGTCTAGAAAAGATTTCAGCTAATGCTTAGAGGTACACAATATTACTGTTAATTAGACATAGTTTAAAATTTACTGTAAGGAAAGGTTTATTTGCCAAGTGTGCATGCCTTCTGTCTTTTTCTAAATGTCTTTTTGAATAATTTGTAACTCATCGTTCAATGCCTCTAGCAATTTGTGATTTGAACATGAAGAAGAGGTATATCCCTGTGCACTGTGCAAGGGATTTTTCTCCAGAGCTTAGTAGATGAAGGGAAGTTCTGTCGACTTCCATCATCCGTTCACCTGCCATGAAAAAACTTTTTTTCTTGCATGTCATTGGGCGTTCTTTGTAAAGTGAACCATCCCCTCATTTACTAAGCTCTGGAGCAAATGTCTTTTCAGAGTGCCATTGCACTTGCAAAGTCTATTTGCCTATAGAATCCTAATGAGTTTTGGCAAGAGTTTCTGTTTATTTGAGCTAATTTTAAAGTAATTCTAATCCGCTGTTACCATAGAGAAGAGTAAGAGATAAGAATTAGATACCGTCAATATTTCAAATGTAAAAAAAGTGCATTCAAATGAATTTCAAATTAAAACCTAAATTATACCTTTAACCGTACATGTAAGCAGGTTGTTAGATGATGATTATTTCCTTTGCTTTGGGTCTTTTATGGCATGTTTTCTTCAGATATCCAAAGATGACCTATCACAACAATATAATATTCACCCCCTTTTTTGTATTGCAGATTTCTGACAGTAGACCAAAGCCAGCTTTGCTAGATGGACCAACTGCCCTGCCTGTGAGAACCTTAGATGAAATGGAGGAAAGACTTCTTTTCGCACCTGACAGCTATGAAGGGGATTTGATTTGTGGCACAGACCTAGTGCAAATGGGACCCAGGAAAAGGCCAAGACTGTTACCTCCCGATATAAAAATGTATGTCTTTATTGAGAAAAGACCCAGAAAAACTGCAGACTGTCCTTATGGGTGTTGTCACAAATTATCTCACTGTGCAACACAAACAGAAGAACTAAATCAAATGAAAACTCGCTACAATCTGAAAATTAATGAAAACACGAAGACAGATGCACCAGAACACAACTTAAAGATCCATCCAAAGAAAAGACTGCTGAAGCGTTTCATTACAAATCAGAATGAATGATTGTTTCATTGATTTATTTATTTTTGAAAAAATAA
This sequence comes from Staurois parvus, assembly GCF_062004578.1. Taxonomy (NCBI): domain Eukaryota; kingdom Metazoa; phylum Chordata; class Amphibia; order Anura; family Ranidae; genus Staurois; species Staurois parvus. The sequence goes on along the minus strand of NW_028318047.1, from coordinate 1,765,400 downwards.
AATGAAAAAAAAAAATCTGATTGTATTGTTTCCTTTGTGTCTTTTTACAACCAAATATCAAACAACTCAATGCAGGCTTCTACGGTATGAAATGTGGTGATTGTATGGTGTGACTAAAGATGTGAAATGATCTTTGTGTAAGTTAACTAAACACCAATAAATAACATTTATAAGACTGATTTGCTTATTAGATAGAAAAGCAAACCATCAAAGCAGTGTTCTTAGAAATGTTGGAAAACTAGGCAAAGGGAGTGTATAAGGTGGGCTTTAATTTAGATTGTTAAAAGTTAGGGAAATATCCACAGGAACTGGTCAACTAGGTTAATTTCACCTAGGTCAAGTTCATTCCAAATACAACCTAAATTTGTGTGAATCTATCCAGAAAACCCCTAAACTAAAATATTTTATTGCCTATAAAATGTATTCAAAATCCAAATCCAAACACAATTTAAATTCATGTAACTGTAGCCACTATTGATTAGAATAGTAGAAAGTAAATTTGATTCTAAGTTCATTCCAAATACAATCTTAAGTAATGTGACATATCCACCAACAACTTGAGGAATTATATTAGTAAAGCTTTTTAACTATTAGTGACATGATTTGTTCTTATAATATTTTTAGTTTGTGATTATCACTTAAGAATACCAAGAGTTAAAACATTAACTTTTTTTCTGGAAAGCAGTTTCAAATAGAAAATGTCCCTTTTCAGGTGGAAACAGGATGTAGTTTCATACAATGTGTATTGGGTAGGAATGGTGGACATATTAACATAATTTGCATTTGAATGGTGAGGAAGGGGTGTGTGAGGTTGAAACTGGTATAAAACAAACACAAACTGTACTTCAGCAACCTCACTGCTCTACCTTTGCTGACCAACAATGAACACAACTGTGACTATGGATGTTCAAGCAGATACAAGTCTTGAGGAGGTAAGTTGGATCATTTTGTCTATACTGAATCTGATTTATGGTTGTTTTTCAGACTTTGAGGGACATAACTGTGGCATTGTTGTTTTTAAAGTTAATTTTAGGCATTATAGGCACACCTTAAAAAAAATGGTTTTAGTCCTATGCTGTGACAAAAAGGTAGCTTAATGGCAAATGAATGAAAACTGATCTCTAAGAGGTTGCTTTGGGTTCTCTTACACCAATGCTGTTGTGCTCTAAAGTCTAGAAAAGATTTCAGCTAATGCTTAGAGGTACACAATATTACTGTTAATTAGACATAGTTTAAAATTTACTGTAAGGAAAGGTTTATTTGCCAAGTGTGCGTGCCTTCTGTCTTTTTCTAAATGTCTTTTTGAATAATTTGTAACTCATCGTTCAATGCCTCTAGCAATTTGTGATTTGAACATGAAGAAGAGGTATATCCCTGTGCACTGTGCAAGGGATTTTTCTCCAGAGCTTAGTAGATGAAGGGAAGTTCTGTCGACTTCCATCATCCGTTCACCTGCCATGAAAAAACTTTTTTTCTTGCATGTCATTGGGCGTTCTTTGTAAAGTGAACCATCCCCTCATTTACTAAGCTCTGGAGCAAATGTCTTTTCAGAGTGCCATTGCACTTGCAAAGTCTATTTGCCTATAGAATCCTAATGAGTTTTGGCAAGAGTTTCTGTTTATTTGAGCTAATTTTAAAGTAATTCTAATCCGCTGTTACCATAGAGAAGAGGAAGAGATAAGAATTAGATACCGTCAATATTTCAAATGTAAAAAAAGTGCATTCAAATGAATTTCAAATTAAAACCTAAATTATACCTTTAACCATACATGTAAGCAGGTTGTTAGATGATGATTATTTCCTTTGCTTTGGGTCTTTTATGGCATGTTTTCTTCAGATATCCAAAGATGACCTATCACAACAATATAATATTCACCCCCTTTTTTGTATTGCAGATTTCTGACAGTAGACCAAAGCCAGCTTTGCTAGATGGACCAACTGCCCTGCCTGTGAGAACCTTAGATGAAATGGAGGAAAGACTTCTTTTTGCACCTGACAGCTATGAAGGGGATTTGATTTGTGGCACAGGCCTAGTGCAAATGGGACCCAGGATAAGGCCAAGACTGTTACCACCCGATATAAAAATGTATGTCTTTATTGAGAAAAGACCCAGAAAAACTGCAGACTGTCCTTATGGGTGTTGTCACAAATTATCTCACTGTGCAACACAAACAGAAGAACTAAATCAAATGAAAACTCGCTACAATCTGAAAATTAATGAAAACACGAAGACAGATGCACCAGAACACAACTTAAAGATCCATCCAAAGAAAAGACTGCTGAAGCGTTTTCTTACAAATCAGAATGAATGATTGTTTCATTGATTTATTTATTTTTGAAAAAATAAAATGAAAAAAAAAAATCTGATTGTATTGTTTCCTTTGTGTCTTTTTACAACCAAATATCAAACAACTCAATGCAGGCTTCTACGGTATGAAATGTGGTGATTGTATGGTGTGACTAAAGATGTGAAATGATATTTGTGTAAGTTAACTAAACACCAATAAATAACATTTATAAGACTGATTTGCTTATTAGATAGAAAAGCAAACCATCAAAGCAGTGTTCTTAGAAATGTTGGAAAACTAGGCAAAGGGAGTGTATAAGGTGGGCTTTAATTTAGATTGTTAAAAGTTAGGGAAATATCCACAGGAACTGGTCAACTAGGTTAATTTCACCTAGGTCAAGTTCATTCCAAATACAACCTAAATTTGTGTGAATCTATCCAGAAAACCCCTAAACTAAAATATTTTATTGCCTATAAAATGTATTCAAAATCCAAATCCAAACACAATTTAAATTCATGTAACTGTAGCCACTATTGATTACAATAGTAGAAAGTAAATTTGATTCTAAGTTCATTCCAAATACAATCTTAAGTAATGTGACATATCCACCAACATCTTGAGGAATTATATTAGTAAAGCTTTTTAACTATTAGTGACATGATTTGTTCTTAGAATATTTTTAGTTTGTGATTATCACTTAAGAATACCAAGAGTTAAAACATTAACTTTTTTTCTGGAAAGCAGTTTCAAATAGAAAATGTCCCTTTTCAGGTGGAAACAGGATGTAGTTTCATACAATGTGTATTGGGTAGGAATGGTGGACATATTAACATAATTTGCATTTGAATGGTGAGGAAGGGGTGTGTGAGGTTGAAACTGGTATAAAACAAACACAAACTGTACTTCAGCAACCTCACTGCTCTACCTTTGCTGACCATCAATGAACACAACTGTGACTATGGATGTTCAAGCAGATACAAGTCTTGAGGAGGTAAGTTGGATCATTTTGTCTATACTGAATCTGATTTATGGTTGTTTTTCAGACTTTGAGGGACATAACTGTGGCATTGTTGTTTTTAAAGTTAATTTTAGGCATTATAGGCACACCTTAAAAAAAATGGTTTTAGTCCTATGCTGTGACAAAAAGGTAGCTTAATGGCAAATTAATGAAAACTGATCTCTAAGAGGTTGCTTTGGGTTCTCTTACACCAATGCTGTTGTGCTCTAAAGTCTAGAAAAGATTTCAGCTAATGCTTAGAGGTACACAATATTACTGTTAATTAGACATAGTTTAAAATTTACTGTAAGGAAAGGTTTATTTGCCAAGTGTGCGTGCCTTCTGTCTTTTTCTAAATGTCTTTTTGAATAATTTGTAACTCATCGTTCAATGCCTCTAGCAATTTGTGATTTGAACATGAAGAAGAGGTATATCCCTGTGCACTGTGCAAGGGATTTTTCTCCAGAGCTTAGTAGATGAAGGGAAGTTCTGTCGACTTCCATCATCCGTTCACCTGCCATGAAAAAACTTTTTTGCTTGCATGTCATTGGGCGTTCTTTGTAAAGTGAACCATCCCCTCATTTACTAAGCTCTGGAGCAAATGTCTTTTCAGAGTGCCATTGCACTTGCAAAGTCTATTTGCCTATAGAATCCTAATGAGTTTTGGCAAGAGTTTCTGTTTATTTGAGCTAATTTTAAAGTAATTCTAATCCGCTGTTACCATAGAGAAGAGTAAGAGATAAGAATTAGATACCGTCAATATTTCAAATGTAAAAAAAGTGCATTCAAATGAATTTCAAATTAAAACCTAAATTATACCTTTAACCATACATGTAAGCAGGTTGTTAGATGATGATTATTTCCTTTGCTTTGGGTCTTTTATGGCATGTTTTCTTCAGATATCCAAAGATGACCTATCACAACAATATAATATTCACCCCCTTTTTTGTATTGCAGATTTCTGACAGTAGACCAAAGCCAGCTTTGCTAGATGGACCAACTGCCCTGCCTGTGAGAACCTTAGATGAAATGGAGGAAAGACTTCTTTTCGCACCTGACAGCTATGAAGGGGATTTGATTTGTGGCACAGACCTAGTGCAAATGGGACCCAGGAAAAGGCCAAGACTGTTACCACCCGATATAAAAATGTATGTCTTTATTGAGAAAAGACCCAGAAAAACTGCAGACTGTCCTTATGGGTGTTGTCACAAATTATCTCACTGTGCAACACAAACAGAAGAACTAAATCAAATGAAAACTCGCTACAATCTGAAAATTAATGAAAACACGAAGACAGATGCACCAGAACACAACTTAAAGATCCATCCAAAGAAAAGACTGCTGAAGCGTTTCATTACAAATCAGAATGAATGATTGTTTCATTGATTTATTTATTTTTGAAAAAATAAAATGAAAAAAAAAAAATCTGATTGTATTGTTTCCTTTGTGTCTTTTTACAACCAAATATCAAACAACTCAATGCAGGCTTCTACGGTATGAAATGTGGTGATTGTATGGTGTGACTAAAGATGTGAAATGATATTTGTGTAAGTTAACTAAACACCAATAAATAACATTTATAAGACTGATTTGCTTATTAGATAGAAAAGCAAACCATCAAAGCAGTGTTCTTAGAAATGTTGGAAAACTAGGCAAAGGGAGTGTATAAGGTGGGCTTTAATTTAGATTGTTAAAAGTTAGGGAAATATCCACAGGAACTGGTCAACTAGGTTAATTTCACCTAGGTCAAGTTCATTCCAAATACAACCTAAATTTGTGTGAATCTATCCAGAAAACCCCTAAACTAAAATATTTTATTGCCTATAAAATGTATTCAAAATCCAAATCCAAACACAATTTAAATTCATGTAACTGTAGCCACTATTGATTACATTAGTAGAAAGTAAATTTGATTCTAAGTTCATTCCAAATACAATCTTAAGTAATGTGACATATCCACCAACAACTTGAGGAATTATATTAGTAAAGCTTTTTAACTATTAGTGACATGATTTGTTCTTAGAATATTTTTAGTTTGTGATTATCACTTAAGAATACCAAGAGTTAAAACATTAACTTTTTTTCTGGAAAGCAGTTTCAAATAGAAAATGTCCCTTTTCAGGTGGAAACAGGATGTAGTTTCATACAATGTGTATTGGGTAGGAATGGTGGACATATTAACATAATTTGCATTTGAATGGTGAGGAAGGGGTGTGTGAGGTTGAAACTGGTATAAAACAAACACAAACTGTACTTCAGCAACCTCACTGCTCTACCTTTGCTGACCAACAATGAACACAACTGTGACTATGGATGTTCAAGCAGATACAAGTCTTGAGGAGGTAAGTTGGATCATTTTGTCTATACTGAATCTGATTTATGGTTGTTTTTCAGACTTTGAGGGACATAACTGTGGCATTGTTGTTTTTAAAGTTAATTTTAGGCATTATAGGCACACCTTAAAAAAAATGGTTTTAGTCCTATGCTGTGACAAAAAGGTAGCTTAATGGCAAATGAATGAAAACTGATCTCTAAGAGGTTGCTTTGGGTTCTCTTACACCAATGCTGTTGTGCTCTAAAGTCTAGAAAAGATTTCAGCTAATGCTTAGAGGTACACAATATTACTGTTAATTAGACATAGTTTAAAATTTACTGTAAGGAAAGGTTTATTTGCCAAGTGTGCGTGCCTTCTGTCTTTTTCTAAATGTCTTTTTGAATAATTTGTAACTCATCGTTCAATGCCTCTAGCAATTTGTGATTTGAACATGAAGAAGAGGTATATCCCTGTGCACTGTGCAAGGGATTTTTCTCCAGAGCTTAGTAGATGAAGGGAAGTTCTGTCGACTTCCATCATCCGTTCACCTGCCATGAAAAAACTTTTTTTCTTGCATGTCATTGGGCGTTCTTTGTAAAGTGAACCATCCCCTCATTTACTAAGCTCTGGAGCAAATGTCTTTTCAGAGTGCCATTGCACTTGCAAAGTCTATTTGCCTATAGAATCCTAATGAGTTTTGGCAAGAGTTTCTGTTTATTTGAGCTAATTTTAAAGTAATTCTAATCCGCTGTTACCATAGAGAAGAGTAAGAGATAAGAATTAGATACCGTCAATATTTCAAATGTAAAAAAAGTGCATTCAAATGAATTTCAAATTAAAACCTAAATTATACCTTTAACCGTACATGTAAGCAGGTTGTTAGATGATGATTATTTCCTTTGCTTTGGGTCTTTTATGGCATGTTTTCTCCAGATATCCAAAGATGACCTATCACAACAATATAATATTCACCCCCTTTTTTGTATTGCAGATTTCTGACAGTAGACCAAAGCCAGCTTTGCTAGATGGACCAACTGCCCTGCCTGTGAGAACCTTAGATGAAATGGAGGAAAGACTTCTTTTCGCACCTGACAGCTATGAAGGGGATTTGATTTGTGGCACAGACCTAGTGCAAATGGGACCCAGGAAAAGGCCAAGACTGTTACCACCCGATATAAAAATGTATGTCTTTATTGAGAAAAGACCCAGAAAAACTGCAGACTGTCCTTATGGGTGTTGTCACAAATTATCTCACTGTGCAACACAAACAGAAGAACTAAATCAAATGAAAACTCGCTACAATCTGAAAATTAATGAAAACACGAAGACAGATGCACCAGAACACAACTTAAAGATCCATCCAAAGAAAAGACTGCTGAAGCGTTTCATTACAAATCAGAATGAATGATTGTTTCATTGATTTATTTATTTTTGAAAAAATAAAATGAAAAAAAAAAATCTGATTGTATTGTTTCCTTTGTGTCTTTTTACAACCAAATATCAAACAACTCAATGCAGGCTTCTACGGTATGAAATGTGGTGATTGTATGGTGTGACTAAAGATGTGAAATGATCTTTGTGTAAGTTAACTAAACACCAATAAATAACATTTTTAAGACTGATTTGCTTATTAGATAGAAAAGCAAACCATCAAAGCAGTGTTCTTAGAAATGTTGGAAAACTAGGCAAAGGGAGTGTATAAGGTGGGCTTTAATTTAGATTGTTAAAAGTTAGGGAAATATCCACAGGAACTGGTCAACTAGGTTAATTTCACCTAGGTCAAGTTCATTCCAAATACAACCTAAATTTGTGTGAATCTATCCAGAAAACCCCTAAACTAAAATATTTTATTGCCTATAAAATGTATTCAAAATCCAAACAGAATTTAAATTCATGTAACTGTAGCCACTATTGATTAGAATAGTAGAAAGGAAATTTGATTCTAAGTTCATTCCAAATACAATCTTAAGTAATGTGACATATCCACCAACAACTTGAGGAATTATATTAGTAAAGCTTTTTAACTATTAGTGACATGATTTGTTCTTATAATATTTTTAGTTTGTGATTATCACTTAAGAATACCAAGAGTTAAAACATTAACTTTTTTTCTGGAAAGCAGTTTCAAATAGAAAAGGTCCCTTTTCAGGTGGAAACAGGATGTAGTTTCATACAATGTGTATTGGGTAGGAATGGTGGACATATTAACATAATTTGCATTTGAATGGTGAGGAAGGGGTGTGTGAGGTTGAAACTGGTATAAAACAAACACAAACTGTACTTCAGCAACCTCACTGCTCTACCTTTGCTGACCAACAATGAACACAACTGTGACTATGGATGTTCAAGCAGATACAAGTCTTGAGGAGGTAAGTTGGATCATTTTGTCTATACTGAATCTGATTTATGGTTGTTTTTCAGACTTTGAGGGACATAACTGTGGCATTGTTGTTTTTAAAGTTAATTTTAGGCATTATAGGCACACCTTAAAAAAAATGGTTTTAGTCCTATGCTGTGACAAAAAGGTAGCTTAATGGCAAATGAATGAAAACTGATCTCTAAGAGGTTGCTTTGGGTTCTCTTACACCAATGCTGTTGTGCTCTAAAGTCTAGAAAAGATTTCAGCTAATGCTTAGAGGTACACAATATTACTGTTAATTAGACATAGTTTAAAATTTACTGTAAGGAAAGGTTTATTTGCCAAGTGTGCGTGCCTTCTGTCTTTTTCTAAATGTCTTTTTGAATAATTTGTAACTCATCGTTCAATGCCTCTAGCAATTTGTGATTTGAACATGAAGAAGAGGTATATCCCTGTGCACTGTGCAAGGGATTTTTCTCCAGAGCTTAGTAGATGAAGGGAAGTTCTGTCGACTTCCATCATCCGTTCACCTGCCATGAAAAAACTTTTTTTCTTGCATGTCATTGGGCGTTCTTTGTAAAGTGAACCATCCCCTCATTTACTAAGCTCTGGAGCAAATGTCTTTTCAGAGTGCCATTGCACTTGCAAAGTCTATTTGCCTATAGAATCCTAATGAGTTTTGGCAAGAGTTTCTGTTTATTTGAGCTAATTTTAAAGTAATTCTAATCCGCTGTTACCATAGAGAAGAGTAAGAGATAAGAATTAGATACCGTCAATATTTCAAATGTAAAAAAAGTGCATTCAAATGAATTTCAAATTAAAACCTAAATTATACCTTTAACCATACATGTAAGCAGGTTGTTAGATGATGATTATTTCCTTTGCTTTGGGTCTTTTATGGCATGTTTTCTTCAGATATCCAAAGATGACCTATCACAACAATATAATATTCACCCCCTTTTTTGTATTGCAGATTTCTGACAGTAGACAAAAGCCAGCTTTGCTAGATGGACCAACTGCCCTGCCTGTGAGAACCTTAGATGAAATGGAGGAAAGACTTCTTTTCGCACCTGACAGCTATGAAGGGGATTTGATTTGTGGCACAGACCTAGTGCAAATGGGACCCAGGAAAAGGCCAAGACTGTTACCTCCCGATATAAAAATGTATGTCTTTATTGAGAAAAGACCCAGAAAAACTGCAGACTGTCCTTATGGGTGTTGTCACAAATTATCTCACTGTGCAACACAAACAGAAGAACTAAATCAAATGAAAACTCGCTACAATCTGAAAATTAATGAAAACACGAAGACAGATGCACCAGAACACAACTTAAAGATCCATCCAAAGAAAAGACTGCTGAAGCGTTTCATTACAAATCAGAATGAATGATTGTTTCATTGATTTATTTATTTTTGAAAAAATAAAATGAAAAAAAAAAATCTGATTGTATTGTTTCCTTTGTGTCTTTTTACAACCAAATATCAAACAACTCAATGCAGGCTTCTACGGTATGAAATGTGGTGATTGTATGGTGTGACTAAAGATGTGAAATGATATTTGTGTAAGTTAACTAAACACCAATAAATAACATTTATAAGACTGATTTGCTTATTAGATAGAAAAGCAAACCATCAAAGCAGTGTTCTTAGAAATGTTGGAAAACTAGGCAAAGGGAGTGTATAAGGTGGGCTTTAATTTAGATTGTTAAAAGTTAGGGAAATATCCACAGGAACTGGTCAACTAGGTTAATTTCACCTAGGTCAAGTTCATTCCAAATACAACCTAAATTTGTGTGAATCTATCCAGAAAACCCCTAAACTAAAATATTTTATTGCCTATAAAATGTATTCAAAATCCAAATCCAAACACAATTTAAATTCATGTAACTGTAGCCACTATTGATTAGAATAGTAGAAAGTAAATTTGATTCTAAGTTCATTCCAAATACAATCTTAAGTAATGTGACATATCCACCAACAACTTGAGGAATTATATTAGTAAAGCTTTTTAACTATTAGTGACATGATTTGTTCTTATAATATTTTTAGTTTGTGATTATCACTTAAGAATACCAAGAGTTGAAACATTAACTTTTTTTCTGGAAAGCAGTTTCAAATAGAAAATGTCCCTTTTCAGGTGGAAACAGGATGTAGTTTCATACAATGTGTATTGGGTAGGAATGGTGGACATATTAACATAATTTGCATTTGAATGGTGAGGAAGGGGTGTGTGAGGTTGAAACTGGTATAAAACAAACACAAACTGTACTTCAGCAACCTCACTGCTCTACCTTTGCTGACCAACAATGAACACAACTGTGACTATGGATGTTCAAGCAGATACAAGTCTTGAGGAGGTAAGTTGGATCATTTTGTCTATACTGAATCTGATTTATGGTTGTTTTTCAGACTTTGAGGGACATAACTGTGGCATTGTTGTTTTTAAAGTTAATTTTAGGCATTATAGGCACACCTTAAAAAAAATGGTTTTAGTCCTATGCTGTGACAAAAAGGTAGCTTAATGGCAAATGAATGAAAACTGATCTCTAAGAGGTTGCTTTGGGTTCTCTTACACCAATGCTGTTGTGCTCTAAAGTCTAGAAAAGATTTCAGCTAATGCTTAGAGGTACACAATATTACTGTTAATTAGACATAGTTTAAAATTTACTGTAAGGAAAGGTTTATTTGCCAAGTGTGCGTGCCTTCTGTCTTTTTCTAAATGTCTTTTTGAATAATTTGTAACTCATCGTTCAATGCCTCTAGCAATTTGTGATTTGAACATGAAGAAGAGGTATATCCCTGTGCACTGTGCAAGGGATTTTTCTCCAGAGCTTAGTAGATGAAGGGAAGTTCTGTCGACTTCCATCATCCGTTCACCTGCCATGAAAAAACTTTTTTTCTTGCATGTCATTGGGCGTTCTTTGTAAAGTGAACCATCCCCTCATTTACTAAGCTCTGGAGCAAATGTCTTTTCAGAGTGCCATTGCACTTGCAAAGTCTATTTGCCTATAGAATCCTAATGAGTTTTGGCAAGAGTTTCTGTTTATTTGAGCTAATTTTAAAGTAATTCTAATCCGCTGTTACCATAGAGAAGAGGAAGAGATAAGAATTAGATACCGTCAATATTTCAAATGTAAAAAAAGTGCATTCAAATGAATTTCAAATTAAAACCTAAATTATACCTTTAACCGTACATGTAAGCAGGTTGTTAGATGATGATTATTTCCTTTGCTTTGGGTCTTTTATGGCATGTTTTCTTCAGATATCCAAAGATGACCTATCACAACAATATAATATTCACCCCCTTTTTTGTATTGCAGATTTCTGACAGTAGACCAAAGCCAGCTTTGCTAGGTGGACCAACTGCCCTGCCTGTGAGAACCTTAGATGAAATGGAGGAAAGACTTCTTTTCGCACCTGACAGCTATGAAGGGGATTTGATTTGTGGCACAGACCTAGTGCAAATGGGACCCAGGAAAAGGCCAAGACTGTTACCTCCCGATATAAAAATGTATGTCTTTATTGAGAAAAGACCCAGAAAAACTGCAGACTGTCCTTATGGGTGTTGTCACAAATTATCTCACTGTGCAACACAAACAGAAGAACTAAATCAAATGAAAACTCGCTACAATCTGAAAATTAATGAAAACACGAAGACAGATGCACCAGAACACAACTTAAAGATCCATCCAAAGAAAAGACTGCTGAAGCGTTTCATTACAAATCAGAATGAATGATTGTTTCATTGATTTATTTATTTTTGAAAAAATAAAATGAAAAAAAAAAATCTGATTGTATTGTTTCCTTTGTGTCTTTTTACAACCAAATATCAAACAACTCAATGCAGGCTTCTACGGTATGAAATGTGGTGATTGTATGGTGTGACTAAAGATGTGAAATGATATTTGTGTAAGTTAACTAAACACCAATAAATAACATTTATAAGACTGATTTGCTTATTAGATAGAAAAGCAAACCATCAAAGCAGTGTTCTTAGAAATGTTGGAAAACTAGGCAAAGGGAGTGTATAAGGTGGGCTTTAATTTAGATTGTTAAAAGTTAGGGAAATATCCACAGGAACTGGTCAACTAGGTTAATTTCACCTAGGTCAAGTTCATTCCAAATACAACCTAAATTTGTGTGAATCTATCCAGAAAACCCCTAAACTAAAATATTTTATTGCCTATAAAATGTATTCAAAATCCAAATCCAAACACAATTTAAATTCATGTAACTGTAGCCACTATTGATTAGAATAGTAGAAAGTAAATTTGATTCTAAGTTCATTCCAAATACAATCTTAAGTAATGTGACATATCCACCAACAACTTGAGGAATTATATTAGTAAAGCTTTTTAACTATTAGTGACATGATTTGTTCTTATAATATTTTTAGTTTGTGATTATCACTTAAGAATACCAAGAGTTAAAACATTAACTTTTTTTCTGGAAAGCAGTTTCAAATAGAAAAGGTCCCTTTTCAGGTGGAAACAGGATGTAGTTTCATACAATGTGTATTGGGTAGGAATGGTGGACATATTAACATAATTTGCATTTGAATGGTGAGGAAGGGGTGTGTGAGGTTGAAACTGGTATAAAACAAACACAAACTGTACTTCAGCAACCTCACTGCTCTACCTTTGCTGACCAACAATGAACACAACTGTGACTATGGATGTTCAAGCAGATACAAGTCTTGAGGAGGTAAGTTGGATCATTTTGTCTATACTGAATCTGATTTATGGTTGTTTTTCAGACTTTGAGGGACATAACTGTGGCATTGTTGTTTTTAAAGTTAATTTTAGGCATTATAGGCACACCTTAAAAAAAATGGTTTTAGTCCTATGCTGTGACAAAAAGGTAGCTTAATGGCAAATGAATGAAAACTGATCTCTAAGAGGTTGCTTTGGGTTCTCTTACACCAATGCTGTTGTGCTCTAAAGTCTAGAAAAGATTTCAGCTAATGCTTAGAGGTACACAATATTACTGTTAATTAGACATAGTTTAAAATTTACTGTAAGGAAAGGTTTATTTGCCAAGTGTGCGTGCCTTCTGTCTTTTTCTAAATGTCTTTTTGAATAATTTGTAACTCATCGTTCAATGCCTCTAGCAATTTGTGATTTGAACATGAAGAAGAGGTATATCCCTGTGCACTGTGCAAGGGATTTTTCTCCAGAGCTTAGTAGATGAAGGGAAGTTCTGTCGACTTCCATCATCCGTTCACCTGCCATGAAAAAACTTTTTTTCTTGCATGTCATTGGGCGTTCTTTGTAAAGTGAACCATCCCCTCATTTACTAAGCTCTGGAGCAAATGTCTTTTCAGAGTGCCATTGCACTTGCAAAGTCTATTTGCCTATAGAATCCTAATGAGTTTTGGCAAGAGTTTCTGTTTATTTGAGCTAATTTTAAAGTAATTCTAATCCGCTGTTACCATAGAGAAGAGTAAGAGATAAGAATTAGATACCGTCAATATTTCAAATGTAAAAAAAGTGCATTCAAATGAATTTCAAATTAAAACCTAAATTATACCTTTAACCATACATGTAAGCAGGTTGTTAGATGATGATTATTTCCTTTGCTTTGGGTCTTTTATGGCATGTTTTCTTCAGATATCCAAAGATGACCTATCACAACAATATAATATTCACCCCCTTTTTTGTATTGCAGATTTCTGACAGTAGACCAAAGCCAGCTTTGCTAGATGGACCAACTGCCCTGCCTGTGAGAACCTTAGATGAAATGGAGGAAAGACTTCTTTTCGCACCTGACAGCTATGAAGGGGATTTGATTTGTGGCACAGACCTAGTGCAAATGGGACCCAGGAAAAGGCCAAGACTGTTACCACCCGATATAAAAATGTATGTCTTTATTGAGAAAAGACCCAGAAAAACTGCAGACTGTCCTTATGGGTGTTGTCACAAATTATCTCACTGTGCAACACAAACAGAAGAACTAAATCAAATGAAAACTCGCTACAATCTGAAAATTAATGAAAACACGAAGACAGATGCACCAGAACACAACTTAAAGATCCATCCAAAGAAAAGACTGCTGAAGCGTTTCATTACAAATCAGAATGAATGATTGTTTCATTGATTTATTTATTTTTGAAAAAATAAAATGAAAAAAAAAAAATCTGATTGTATTGTTTCCTTTGTGTCTTTTTACAACCAAATATCAAACAACTCAATGCAGGCTTCTACGGTATGAAATGTGGTGATTGTATGGTGTGACTAAAGATGTGAAATGATATTTGTGTAAGTTAACTAAACACCAATAAATAACATTTATAAGACTGATTTGCTTATTAGATAGAAAAGCAAACCATCAAAGCAGTGTTCTTAGAAATGTTGGAAAACTAGGCAAAGGGAGTGTATAAGGTGGGCTTTAATTTAGATTGTTAAAAGTTAGGGAAATATCCACAGGAACTGGTCAACTAGGTTAATTTCACCTAGGTCAAGTTCATTCCAAATACAACCTAAATTTGTGTGAATCTATCCAGAAAACCCCTAAACTAAAATATTTTATTGCCTATAAAATGTATTCAAAATCCAAATCCAAACACAATTTAAATTCATGTAACTGTAGCCACTATTGATTACATTAGTAGAAAGTAAATTTGATTCTAAGTTCATTCCAAATACAATCTTAAGTAATGTGACATATCCACCAACAACTTGAGGAATTATATTAGTAAAGCTTTTTAACTATTAGTGACATGATTTGTTCTTAGAATATTTTTAGTTTGTGATTATCACTTAAGAATACCAAGAGTTAAAACATTAACTTTTTTTCTGGAAAGCAGTTTCAAATAGAAAATGTCCCTTTTCAGGTGGAAACAGGATGTAGTTTCATACAATGTGTATTGGGTAGGAATGGTGGACATATTAACATAATTTGCATTTGAATGGTGAGGAAGGGGTGTGTGAGGTTGAAACTGGTATAAAACAAACACAAACTGTACTTCAGCAACCTCACTGCTCTACCTTTGCTGACCAACAATGAACACAACTGTGACTATGGATGTTCAAGCAGATACAAGTCTTGAGGAGGTAAGTTGGATCATTTTGTCTATACTGAATCTGATTTATGGTTGTTTTTCAGACTTTGAGGGACATAACTGTGGCATTGTTGTTTTTAAAGTTAATTTTAGGCATTATAGGCACACCTTAAAAAAAATGGTTTTAGTCCTATGCTGTGACAAAAAGGTAGCTTAATGGCAAATGAATGAAAACTGATCTCTAAGAGGTTGCTTTGGGTTCTCTTACACCAATGCTGTTGTGCTCTAAAGTCTAGAAAAGATTTCAGCTAATGCTTAGAGGTACACAATATTACTGTTAATTAGACATAGTTTAAAATTTACTGTAAGGAAAGGTTTATTTGCCAAGTGTGCGTGCCTTCTGTCTTTTTCTAAATGTCTTTTTGAATAATTTGTAACTCATCGTTCAATGCCTCTAGCAATTTGTGATTTGAACATGAAGAAGAGGTATATCCCTGTGCACTGTGCAAGGGATTTTTCTCCAGAGCTTAGTAGATGAAGGGAAGTTCTGTCGACTTCCATCATCCGTTCACCTGCCATGAAAAAACTTTTTTTCTTGCATGTCATTGGGCGTTCTTTGTAAAGTGAACCATCCCCTCATTTACTAAGCTCTGGAGCAAATGTCTTTTCAGAGTGCCATTGCACTTGCAAAGTCTATTTGCCTATAGAATCCTAATGAGTTTTGGCAAGAGTTTCTGTTTATTTGAGCTAATTTTAAAGTAATTCTAATCCGCTGTTACCATAGAGAAGAGTAAGAGATAAGAATTAGATACCGTCAATATTTCAAATGTAAAAAAAGTGCATTCAAATGAATTTCAAATTAAAACCTAAATTATACCTTTAACCGTACATGTAAGCAGGTTGTTAGATGATGATTATTTCCTTTGCTTTGGGTCTTTTATGGCATGTTTTCTCCAGATATCCAAAGATGACCTATCACAACAATATAATATTCACCCCCTTTTTTGTATTGCAGATTTCTGACAGTAGACCAAAGCCAGCTTTGCTAGATGGACCAACTGCCCTGCCTGTGAGAACCTTAGATGAAATGGAGGAAAGACTTCTTTTCGCACCTGACAGCTATGAAGGGGATTTGATTTGTGGCACAGACCTAGTGCAAATGGGACCCAGGAAAAGGCCAAGACTGTTACCACCCGATATAAAAATGTATGTCTTTATTGAGAAAAGACCCAGAAAAACTGCAGACTGTCCTTATGGGTGTTGTCACAAATTATCTCACTGTGCAACACAAACAGAAGAACTAAATCAAATGAAAACTCGCTACAATCTGAAAATTAATGAAAACACGAAGACAGATGCACCAGAACACAACTTAAAGATCCATCCAAAGAAAAGACTGCTGAAGCGTTTCATTACAAATCAGAATGAATGATTGTTTCATTGATTTATTTATTTTTGAAAAAATAAAATGAAAAAAAAAAATCTGATTGTATTGTTTCCTTTGTGTCTTTTTACAACCAAATATCAAACAACTCAATGCAGGCTTCTACGGTATGAAATGTGGTGATTGTATGGTGTGACTAAAGATGTGAAATGATCTTTGTGTAAGTTAACTAAACACCAATAAATAACATTTTTAAGACTGATTTGCTTATTAGATAGAAAAGCAAACCATCAAAGCAGTGTTCTTAGAAATGTTGGAAAACTAGGCAAAGGGAGTGTATAAGGTGGGCTTTAATTTAGATTGTTAAAAGTTAGGGAAATATCCACAGGAACTGGTCAACTAGGTTAATTTCACCTAGGTCAAGTTCATTCCAAATACAACCTAAATTTGTGTGAATCTATCCAGAAAACCCCTAAACTAAAATATTTTATTGCCTATAAAATGTATTCAAAATCCAAATCCAAACACAATTTAAATTCATGTAACTGTAGCCACTATTGATTAGAATAGTAGAAAGGAAATTTGATACTAAGTTCATTCCAAATACAATCTTAAGTAATCTGACATATCCACCAACAACTTGAGGAATTATATTAGTAAAGCTTTTTAACTATTAGTGACATGATTTGTTCTTAGAATATTTTTAGTTTGTGATTATCACTTAAGAATACCAAGAGTTAAAACATTAACTTTTTTTCTGGAAAGCAGTTTCAAATAGAAAATGTCCCTTTTCAGGTGGAAACAGGATGTAGTTTCATACAATGTGTATTGGGTAGGAATGGTGGACATATTAACATAATTTGCATTTGAATGGTGAGGAAGGGGTGTGTGAGGTTGAAACTGGTATAAAACAAACACAAACTGTACTTCAGCAACCTCACTGCTCTACCTTTGCTGACCAACAATGAACACAACTGTGACTATGGATGTTCAAGCAGATACAAGTCTTGAGGAGGTAAGTTGGATCATTTTGTCTATACTGAATCTGATTTATGGTTGTTTTTCAGACTTTGAGGGACATAACTGTGGCATTGTTGTTTTTAAAGTTAATTTTAGGCATTATAGGCACACCTTAAAAAAAATGGTTTTAGTCCTATGCTGTGACAAAAAGGTAACTTAATGGCAAATGAATGAAAACTGATCTCTAAGAGGTTGCTTTGGGTTCTCTTACACCAATGCTGTTGTGCTCTAAAGTCTAGAAAAGATTTCGGCTAATGCTTAGAGGTACACAATATTACTGTTAATTAGACATAGTTTCAAATTTACTGTAAGGAAAGGTTTATTTGCCAAGTGTGCGTGCCTTCTGTCTTTTTCTAAATGTCTTTTTGAATAATTTGTAACTCATCGTTCAATGCCTCTAGCAATTTGTGATTTGAACATGAAGAAGAGGTATATCCCTGTGCACTGTGCAAGGGATTTTTCTCCAGAGCTTAGTAGATGAAGGGAAGTTCTGTCGACTTCCATCATCCGTTCACCAGCCATGAAAAAACTTTTTTGCTTGCATGTCATTGGGCGTTCTTTGTAAAGTGAACCATCCCCTCATTTACTAAGCTCTGGAGCAAATGTCTTTTCAGAGTGCCATTGCACTTGCAAAGTCTATTTGCCTATAGAATCCTAATGAGTTTTGGCAAGAGTTTCTGTTTATTTGAGCTAATTTTAAAGTAATTCTAATCCGCTGTTACCATAGAGAAGAGTAAGAGATAAGAATTAGATACCGTCAATATTTCAAATGTAAAAAAAGTGCATTCAAATGAATTTCAAATTAAAACCTAAATTATACCTTTAACCGTACATGTAAGCAGGTTGTTAGATGATGATTATTTCCTTTGCTTTGGGTCTTTTATGGCATGTTTTCTTCAGATATCCAAAGATGACCTATCACAACAATATAATATTCACCCCCTTTTTTGTATTGCAGATTTCTGACAGTAGACCAAAGCCAGCTTTGCTAGATGGACCAACTGCCCTGCCTGTGAGAACCTTAGATGAAATGGAGGAAAGACTTCTTTTCGCACCTGACAGCTATGAAGGGGATTTGATTTGTGGCACAGACCTAGTGCAAATGGGACCCAGGAAAAGGCCAAGACTGTTACCACCCGATATAAAAATGTATGTCTTTATTGAGAAAAGACCCAGAAAAACTGCAGACTGTCCTTATGGGTGTTGTCACAAATTATCTCACTGTGCAACACAAACAGAAGAACTAAATCAAATGAAAACTCGCTACAATCTGAAAATTAATGAAAACACGAAGACAGATGCACCAGAACACAACTTAAAGATCCATCCAAAGAAAAGACTGCTGAAGCGTTTCATTACAAATCAGAATGAATGATTGTTTCATTGATTTATTTATTTTTGAAAAAATAAAATGAAAAAAAAAAATCTGATTGTATTGTTTCCTTTGTGTCTTTTTACAACCAAATATCAAACAACTCAATGCAGGCTTCTACGGTATGAAATGTGGTGATTGTATGGTGTGACTAAAGATGTGAAATGATATTTGTGTAAGTTAACTAAACACCAATAAATAACATTTATAAGACTGATTTGCTTATTAGATAGAAAAGCAAACCATCAAAGCAGTGTTCTTAGAAATGTTGGAAAACTAGGCAAAGGGAGTGTATAAGGTGGGCTTTAATTTAGATTGTTAAAAGTTAGGGAAATATCCACAGGAACTGGTCAACTAGGTTAATTTCACCTAGGTCAAGTTCATTCCAAATACAACCTAAATTTGTGTGAATCTATCCAGAAAACCCCTAAACTAAAATATTTTATTGCCTATAAAATGTATTCAAAATCCAAATCCAAACACAATTTAAATTCATGTAACTGTAGCCACTATTGATTAGAATAGTAGAAAGTAAATTTGATTCTAAGTTCATTCCAAATACAATCTTAAGTAATGTGACATATCCACCAACAACTTGAGGAATTATATTAGTAAAGCTTTTTAACTATTAGTGACATGATTTGTTCTTATAATATTTTTAGTTTGTGATTATCACTTAAGAATACCAAGAGTTAAAACATTAACTTTTTTTCTGGAAAGCAGTTTCAAATAGAAAATGTCCCTTTTCAGGTGGAAACAGGATGTAGTTTCATACAATGTGTATTGGGTAGGAATGGTGGACATATTAACATAATTTGCATTTGAATGGTGAGGAAGGGGTGTGTGAGGTTGAAACTGGTATAAAACAAACACAAACTGTACTTCAGCAACCTCACTGCTCTACCTTTGCTGACCAACAATGAACACAACTGTGACTATGGATGTTCAAGCAGATACAAGTCTTGAGGAGGTAAGTTGGATCATTTTGTCTATACTGAATCTGATTTATGGTTGTTTTTCAGACTTTGAGGGACATAACTGTGGCATTGTTGTTTTTAAAGTTAATTTTAGGCATTATAGGCACACCTTAAAAAAAATGGTTTTAGTCCTATGCTGTGACAAAAAGGTAGCTTAATGGCAAATGAATGAAAACTGATCTCTAAGAGGTTGCTTTGGGTTCTCTTACACCAATGCTGTTGTGCTCTAAAGTCTAGAAAAGATTTCAGCTAATGCTTAGAGGTACACAATATTACTGTTAATTAGACATAGTTTAAAATTTACTGTAAGGAAAGGTTTATTTGCCAAGTGTGCGTGCCTTCTGTCTTTTTCTAAATGTCTTTTTGAATAATTTGTAACTCATCGTTCAATGCCTCTAGCAATTTGTGATTTGAACATGAAGAAGAGGTATATCCCTGTGCACTGTGCAAGGGATTTTTCTCCAGAGCTTAGTAGATGAAGGGAAGTTCTGTCGACTTCCATCATCCGTTCACCTGCCATGAAAAAACTTTTTTTCTTGCATGTCATTGGGCGTTCTTTATAAAGTGAACCATCCCCTCATTTACTAAGCTCTGGAGCAAATGTCTTTTCAGAGTGCCATTGCACTTGCAAAGTCTATTTGCCTATAGAATCCTAATGAGTTTTGGCAAGAGTTTCTGTTTATTTGAGCCAATTTTAAAGTAATTCTAATCCGCTGTTACCATAGAGAAGAGGAAGAGATAAGAATTAGATACCGTCAATATTTCAAATGTAAAAAAAGTGCATTCAAATGAATTTCAAATTAAAACCTAAATTATACCTTTAACCATACATGTAAGCAGGTTGTTAGATGATGATTATTTCCTTTGCTTTGGGTCTTTTATGGCATGTTTTCTTCAGATATCCAAAGATGACCTATCACAACAATATAATATTCACCCCCTTTTTTGTATTGCAGATTTCTGACAGTAGACCAAAGCCAGCTTTGCTAGATGGACCAACTGCCCTGCCTGTGAGAACCTTAGATGAAATGGAGGAAAGACTTCTTTTCGCACCTGACAGCTATGAAGGGGATTTGATTTGTGGCACAGACCTAGTGCAAATGGGACCCAGGAAAAGGCCAAGACTGTTACCACCCGATATAAAAATGTATGTCTTTATTGAGAAAAGACCCAGAAAAACTGCAGACTGTCCTTATGGGTGTTGTCACAAATTATCTCACTGTGCAACACAAACAGAAGAACTAAATCAAATGAAAACTCGCTACAATCTGAAAATTAATGAAAACACGAAGACAGATGCACCAGAACACAACTTAAAGATCCATCCAAAGAAAAGACTGCTGAAGCGTTTCATTACAAATCAGAATGAATGATTGTTTCATTGATTTATTTATTTTTGAAAAAATAAAATGAAAAAAAAAAATCTGATTGTATTGTTTCCTTTGTGTCTTTTTACAACCAAATATCAAACAACTCAATGCAGGCTTCTACGGTATGAAATGTGGTGATTGTATGGTGTGACTAAAGATGTGAAATGATATTTGTGTAAGTTAACTAAACACCAATAAATAACATTTATAAGACTGATTTGCTTATTAGATAGAAAAGCAAACCATCAAAGCAGTGTTCTTAGAAATGTTGGAAAACTAGGCAAAGGGAGTGTATAAGGTGGGCTTTAATTTAGATTGTTAAAAGTTAGGGAAATATCCACAGGAACTGGTCAACTAGGTTAATTTCACCTAGGTCAAGTTCATTCCAAATACAACCTAAATTTGTGTGAATCTATCCAGAAAACCCCTAAACTAAAATATTTTATTGCCTATAAAATGTATTCAAAATCCAAATCCAAACACAATTAAATTCATGTAACTGTAGCCACTATTGATTACAATAGTAGAAAGTAAATTTGATTCTAAGTTCATTCCAAATACAATCTTAAGTAATGTGACATATCCACCAACAACTTGAGGAATTATATTAGTAAAGCTTTTTAACTATTAGTGACATGATTTGTTCTTAGAATATTTTTAGTTTGTGATTATCACTTAAGAATACCAAGAGTTAAAACATTAACTTTTTTTCTGGAAAGCAGTTTCAAATAGAAAATGTCCCTTTTCAGGTGGAAACAGGATGTAGTTTCATACAATGTGTATTGGGTAGGAATGGTGGACATATTAACATAATTTGCATTTGAATGGTGAGGAAGGGGTGTGTGAGGTTGAAACTGGTATAAAACAAACACAAACTGTACTTCAGCAACCTCACTGCTCTACCTTTGCTGACCAACAATGAACACAACTGTGACTATGGATGTTCAAGCAGATACAAGTCTTGAGGAGGTAAGTTGGATCATTTTGTCTATACTGAATCTGATTTATGGTTGTTTTTCAGACTTTGAGGGACATAACTGTGGCATTGTTGTTTTTAAAGTTAATTTTAGGCATTATAGGCACACCTTAAAAAAAATGGTTTTAGTCCTATGCTGTGACAAAAAGGTAGCTTAATGGCAAATGAATGAAAACTGATCTCTAAGAGGTTGCTTTGGGTTCTCTTACACCAATGCTGTTGTGCTCTAAAGTCTAGAAAAGATTTCAGCTAATGCTTAGAGGTACACAATATTACTGTTAATTAGACATAGTTTAAAATTTACTGTAAGGAAAGGTTTATTTGCCAAGTGTGCGTGCCTTCTGTCTTTTTCTAAATGTCTTTTTGAATAATTTGTAACTCATCGTTCAATGCCTCTAGCAATTTGTGATTTGAACATGAAGAAGAGGTATATCCCTGTGCACTGTGCAAGGGATTTTTCTCCAGAGCTTAGTAGATGAAGGGAAGTTCTGTCGACTTCCATCATCCGTTCACCTGCCATGAAAAAACTTTTTTGCTTGCATGTCATTGGGCGTTCTTTGTAAAGTGAACCATCCCCTCATTTACTAAGCTCTGGAGCAAATGTCTTTTCAGAGTGCCATTGCACTTGCAAAGTCTATTTGCCTATAGAATCCTAATGAGTTTTGGCAAGAGTTTCTGTTTATTTGAGCTAATTTTAAAGTAATTCTAATCCGCTGTTACCATAGAGAAGAGTAAGAGATAAGAATTAGATACCGTCAATATTTCAAATGTAAAAAAAGTGCATTCAAATGAATTTCAAATTAAAACCTAAATTATACCTTTAACCGTACATGTAAGCAGGTTGTTAGATGATGATTATTTCCTTTGCTTTGGGTCTTTTATGGCATGTTTTCTTCAGATATCCAAAGATGACCTATCACAACAATATAATATTCACCCCCTTTTTTGTATTGCAGATTTCTGACAGTAGACCAAAGCCAGCTTTGCTAGATGGACCAACTGCCCTGCCTGTGAGAACCTTAGATGAAATGGAGGAAAGACATCTTTTCGCACCTGACAGCTATGAAGGGGATTTGATTTGTGGCACAGACCTAGTGCAAATGGGACCCAGGAAAAGGCCAAGACTGTTACCACCCGATATAAAAATGTATGTCTTTATTGAGAAAAGACCCAGAAAAACTGCAGACTGTCCTTATGGGTGTTGTCACAAATTATCTCACTGTGCAACACAAACAGAAGAACTAAATCAAATGAAAACTCGCTACAATCTGAAAATTAATGAAAACACGAAGACAGATGCACCAGAACACAACTTAAAGATCCATCCAAAGAAAAGACTGCTGAAGCGTTTCATTACAAATCAGAATGAATGATTGTTTCATTGATTTATTTATTTTTGAAAAAATAAAATGAAAAAAAAAAATCTGATTGTATTGTTTCCTTTGTGTCTTTTTACAACCAAATATCAAACAACTCAATGCAGGCTTCTACGGTATGAAATGTGGTGATTGTATGGTGTGACTAAAGATGTGAAATGATATTTGTGTAAGTTAACTAAACACCAATAAATAACATTTATAAGACTGATTTGCTTATTAGATAGAAAAGCAAACCATCAAAGCAGTGTTCTTAGAAATGTTGGAAAACTAGGCAAAGGGAGTGTATAAGGTGGGCTTTAATTTAGATTGTTAAAAGTTAGGGAAATATCCACAGGAACTGGTCAACTAGGTTAATTTCACCTAGGTCAAGTTCATTCCAAATACAACCTAAATTTGTGTGAATCTATCCAGAAAACCCCTAAACTAAAATATTTTATTGCCTATAAAATGTATTCAAAATCCAAATCCAAACACAATTTAAATTCATGTAACTGTAGCCACTATTGATTACAATAGTAGAAAGTAAATTTGATTCTAAGTTCATTCCAAATACAATCTTAAGTAATGTGACATATCCACCAACAACTTGAGGAATTATATTAGTAAAGCTTTTTAACTATTAGTGACATGATTTGTTCTTAGAATATTTTTAGTTTGTGATTATCACTTAAGAATACCAAGAGTTAAAACATTAACTTTTTTTCTGGAAAGCAGTTTCAAATAGAAAATGTCCCTTTTCAGGTGGAAACAGGATGTAGTTTCATACAATGTGTATTGGGTAGGAATGGTGGACATATTAACATAATTTGCATTTGAATGGTGAGGAAGGGGTGTGTGAGGTTGAAACTGGTATAAAACAAACACAAACTGTACTTCAGCAACCTCACTGCTCTACCTTTGCTGACCAACAATGAACACAACTGTGACTATGGATGTTCAAGCAGATACAAGTCTTGAGGAGGTAAGTTGGATCATTTTGTCTATACTGAATCTGATTTATGGTTGTTTTTCAGACTTTGAGGGACATAACTGTGGCATTGTTGTTTTTAAAGTTAATTTTAGGCATTATAGGCACACCTTAAAAAAAATGGTTTTAGTCCTATGCTGTGACAAAAAGGTAGCTTAATGGCAAATGAATGAAAACTGATCTCTAAGAGGTTGCTTTGGGTTCTCTTACACCAATGCTGTTGTGCTCTAAAGTCTAGAAAAGATTTCAGCTAATGCTTAGAGGTACACAATATTACTGTTAATTAGACATAGTTTAAAATTTACTGTAAGGAAAGGTTTATTTGCCAAGTGTGCGTGCCTTCTGTCTTTTTCTAAATGTCTTTTTGAATAATTTGTAACTCATCGTTCAATGCCTCTAGCAATTTGTGATTTGAACATAAAGAAGAGGTATATCCCTGTGCACTGTGCAAGGGATTTTTCTCCAGAGCTTAGTAGATGAAGGGAAGTTCTGTCGACTTCCATCATCCGTTCACCTGCCATGAAAAAACTTTTTTGCTTGCATGTCATTGGCCGTTCTTTGTAAAGTGAACCATCCCCTCATTTACTAAGCTCTGGAGCAAATGTCTTTTCAGAGTGCCATTGCACTTGCAAAGTCTATTTGCCTATAGAATCCTAATGAGTTTTGGCAAGAGTTTCTGTTTATTTGAGCTAATTTTAAAGTAATTCTAATCCGCTGTTACCATAGAGAAGAGTAAGAGATAAGAATTAGATACCGTCAATATTTCAAATGTAAAAAAAGTGCATTCAAATGAATTTCAAATTAAAACCTAAATTATACCTTTAACCGTACATGTAAGCAGGTTGTTAGATGATGATTATTTCCTTTGCTTTGGGTCTTTTATGGCATGTTTTCTTCAGATATCCAAAGATGACCTATCACAACAATATAATATTCACCCCTTTTTTTGTATTGCAGATTTCTGACAGTAGACCAAAGCCAGCTTTGCTAGATGGACCAACTGCCCTGCCTGTGAGAACCTTAGATGAAATGGAGGAAAGACTTCTTTTCGCACCTGACAGCTATGAAGGGGATTTGATTTGTGGCACAGACCTAGTGCAAATGGGACCCAGGAAAAGGCCAAGACTGTTACCACCCGATATAAAAATGTATGTCTTTATTGAGAAAAGACCCAGAAAAACTGCAGACTGTCCTTATGGGTGTTGTCACAAATTATCTCACTGTGCAACACAAACAGAAGAACTAAATCAAATGAAAACTCGCTACAATCTGAAAATTAATGAAAACACGAAGACAGATGCACCAGAACACAACTTAAAGATCCATCCAAAGAAAAGACTGCTGAAGCGTTTCCTTACAAATCAGAATGAATGATTGTTTCATTGATTTATTTATTTTTGAAAAAATAAAATGAAAAAAAAAAATCTGATTGTATTGTTTCCTTTGTGTCTTTTTACAACCAAATATCAAACAACTCAATGCAGGCTTCTACGGTATGAAATGTGGTGATTGTATGGTGTGACTAAAGATGTGAAATGATCTTTGTGTAAGTTAACTAAACACCAATAAATAACATTTTTAAGACTGATTTGCTTATTAGATAGAAAAGCAAACCATCAAAGCAGTGTTCTTAGAAATGTTGGAAAACTAGGCAAAGGGAGTGTATAAGGTGGGCTTTAATTTAGATTGTTAAAAGTTAGGGAAATATCCACAGGAACTGGTCAACTAGGTTAATTTCACCTAGGTCAAGTTCATTCCAAATACAACCTAAATTTGTGTGAATCTATCCAGAAAACCCCTAAACTAAAATATTTTATTGCCTATAAAATGTATTCAAAATCCAAATCCAAACACAATTTAAATTCATGTAACTGTAGCCACTATTGATTAGAATAGTAATGTGACATATCCACCAACAACTTGAGGAATTATATTAGTAAAGCTTTTTAACTATTAGTGACATGATTTGTTCTTAGAATATTTTTAGTTTGTGATTATCACTTAAGAATACCAAGAGTTAAAACATTAACTTTTTTTCTGGAAAGCAGTTTCAAATAGAAAATGTCCCTTTTCAGGTGGAAACAGGATGTAGTTTCATACAATGTGTATTGGGTAGGAATGGTGGACATATTAACATAATTTGCATTTGAATGGTGAGGAAGGGGTGTGTGAGGTTGAAACTGGTATAAAACAAACACAAACTGTACTTCAGCAACCTCACTGCTCTACCTTTGCTGACCAACAATGAACACAACTGTGACTATGGATGTTCAAGCAGATACAAGTCTTGAGGAGGTAAGTTGGATCATTTTGTCTATACTGAATCTGATTTATGGTTGTTTTTCAGACTTTGAGGGACATAACTGTGGCATTGTTGTTTTTAAAGTTAATTTTAGGCATTATAGGCACACCTTAAAAAAAATGGTTTTAGTCCTATGCTGTGACAAAAAGGTAGCTTAATGGCAAATGAATGAAAACTGATCTCTAAGAGGTTGCTTTGGGTTCTCTTACACCAATGCTGTTGTGCTCTAAAGTCTAGAAAAGATTTCAGCTAATGCTTAGAGGTACACAATATTACTGTTAATTAGACATAGTTTAAAATTTACTGTAAGGAAAGGTTTATTTGCCAAGTGTGCGTGCCTTCTGTCTTTTTCTAAATGTCTTTTTGAATAATTTGTAACTCATCGTTCAATGCCTCTAGCAATTTGTGATTTGAACATGAAGAAGAGGTATATCCCTGTGCACTGTGCAAGGGATTTTTCTCCAGGACTTAGTAGATGAAGGGAAGTTCTGTCGACTTCCATCATCCGTTCACCTGCCATGAAAAAACTTTTTTTCTTGCATGTCATTGGGCGTTCTTTGTAAAGTGAACCATCCCCTCATTTACTAAGCTCTGGAGCAAATGTCTTTTCAGAGTGCCATTGCACTTGCAAAGTCTATTTGCCTATAGAATCCTAATGAGTTTTGGCAAGAGTTTCTGTTTATTTGAGCTAAGTTTAAAGTAATTCTAATCCGCTGTTACCATAGAGAAGAGTAAGAGATAAGAATTAGATACCGTCAATATTTCAAATGTAAAAAAAGTGCATTCAAATGAATTTCAAATTAAAACCTAAATTATACCTTTAACCGTACATGTAAGCAGGTTGTTAGATGATGATTATTTCCTTTGCTTTGGGTCTTTTATGGCATGTTTTCTTCAGATATCCAAAGATGACCTATCACAACAATATAATATTCACCCCCTTTTTTGTATTGCAGATTTCTGACAGTAGACCAAAGCCAGCTTTGCTAGATGGACCAACTGCCCTGCCTGTGAGAACCTTAGATGAAATGGAGGAAAGACTTCTTTTCGCACCTGACAGCTATGAAGGGGATTTGATTTGTGGCACAGACCTAGTGCAAATGGGACCCAAGAAAAGGCCAAGACTGTTACCACCCGATATAAAAATGTATGTCTTTATTGAGAAAAGACCCAGAAAAACTGCAGACTGTCCTTATGGGTGTTGTCACAAATTATCTCACTGTGCAACACAAACAGAAGAACTAAATCAAATGAAAACTCGCTACAATCTGACTATTTATGACAGTTCTGGGACATTCACTCCATACAGCGGTTTCAACCGCTGTATGGAGGGAATGTCATAGAACTGTCAGAAATAGACTATTTCTAACAGTTCTGGGACATTCCTTCCATACAGCGGTTGAAACATTGTATCTATTTGTTTCCATAAATGGATTCATTTATGGAAACAAATAGATACAATGTTTCAACCGCTGTATGGAAGGAATGTCCCAGAACTGTCATAAATAGTCTATTCTGACAGTTCTATGACATTCCCTCCATACAGCGGTTTCAACCGCTGTATGGAGTGAATGTCCCATAACTGTCAGAAATAGACTATTTCTGACAGTTCTGGGACATTCCTTCCATACAGCGGTTGAAACATTGTATCTATTTTTTTCCATAAATGACATTCTGCAAATACACTTAGAGGAGCGCTGCAGATACACATTTTGCCGGCTTGGAATTAATCTTATTTTCATCCTACCATTTATATAAACAAATAGATACAATGTTTCAACCGCTGTATGGAAGGACAGTCCCAGAACTGTCATTAATAGTCTATTTCTGACAGTTCTATGACATTCCTTCCATACAGCGGTTGAAACATTGTATCTATTTTTTTCCATAAATGACATTCTGCAAATACACTTAGAGGAGCGCTGCAGATACACATTTTGCCGGCTTGGAATTAATCTTATTTTCATCCTACTTCTTCTTCTTCTTCATCCTCATCCTTATAAGAAGAAGAAGAGGATGAGGATGAAGAAGAAGAAGAAGTAGGCAAAAAGTGTATCTGCAGCGCTCCTCTAAGTGTATCTGCAGAATGTCATTTATGGAAAAAAATAGATACAATGTTTCAACCGCTGTATGGAAGGACAGTCCCAGAACTGTCATTAATAGTCTATTTCTGACAGTTCTATGACATTCCCTCCATACAGCGGTTGAAACCGCTGTATGGAGTGAATGTCCCAGAACTGTCATAAATAGTCTATTTCTGACAGTTCTGGGACATTCACTCCATACAGCGGTTGAAACATTGTATCTATTCTTTTCCATAAATGACATTCTGCAGATACACTTAGAGGAGCGCTGCAGATACACTTTTTGCCGGCTTGGAATTATTCTTATTTTCATCCTACTTCTTCTTCTTCTTCTTATGAGGATGAGGATGAAGAAGAAGTAGGATGAAAATAAGATTAATTCCAAGCCGGCAAAAAGTGTATCTGTAGCACTCCTCTAAGTGTATTTGCAGAATGTCATTTATGGAAAAAAATAGATACAATGTTTCAACCGCTGTATGGAGTGAATGTCCCAGAACTGTCATAAATAGTCTATTTCTGACAGTTCTATGACATTCCCTCCATACAGCGGTTGAAACCGCTGTATGGAGTGAATGTCCCAGAACTGTCAGAAATAGTCTATTTCTGACAGTTATGGGACATTCCCTCCATACAGCGGTTTCCGGCAAAAAGTGTATGTGCAGAGTTCCTCTATTCTGCAGATACACTTAGAGGAGCTCTGCAGATACACTTAGAGGAGCTCTGCACATACACTTTTTGCCGGCTTGGAATTATTCTTATTTTCATCCTACTTCTTCTTCTTCTTCTTCTTCTTCTTCATCCTCATCCTCTTCTTCTTCTGAGGATGAGGATGAGGATGAAGAAGAAGAAGAAGTAGGATGAAAATAAGATTAATTCCAAGCCGGCAAAAAGTGTATGTGCAGAGCTCCTCTAAGTGTATGTGCAGAGCTCCTCTAAGTGTATCTGCAGAATAGAGGAACTCTGCACATACACCTTTTGCCGGCTTGGAATTATTCTTATTTTCATCCTACTTCTTCTTCTTCATCCTCATCCTCTTCTTCTTCTGAGGATGAGGATGAGGATGAAGAAGAAGAAGAAGTAGGATGAAAATAAGATTAATTCCAAGCCGGCAAAAAGTGTATGTGCAGAGCTCCTCTAAGTGTATCTGCAGAGCTCCTCTAAGTGTATCTGCAGAATAGAGGAACTCTGCACATACACTTTTTGCCGGCTTGGAATTATTCTTATTTTCATCCTATTTCTTCTTCTTCTTCTTCATCCTCATCCTCTTCTTCTTCTGAGGATGAGGAGGAGGATGAAGAAGAAGAAGAAGTAGGATGAAAATAAGATTAATTCCAAGCCGGCAAAAAGTGTATGTGCAGAGCTCCTCTAAGTGTATCTGCAGAGCTCCTCTAAGTGTATCTGCAGAATAGAGGAACTCTGCACTTACACTTTTTGCCGGCTTGGAATTATTCTTCTTTTCATCCTACTTCTTCATCCTCATCCTCAGAAGAAGAGGATGAGGATGAGGATGAGGATGAAGAAGAAGAAGAAGAAGAAGAAGAAGAAGTAGGATGAAAAGAAGAATAATTCCAAGCCGTCAAAAAGTGTATGTGCAGAGTTCCTCTATTTCTGACAGTTCTCTGACAGCTTCTTCACATGTACAGCGGTTGAAACATCTGTATCCTAAATGGAAACTAATAGATACAATGTTTCAACCGCTAAACATGTGTTCCTTCTGTCAGAGAACTGTCAGAAATAGCGGAGCTCACTGCAGGGACACTTTTGCCGGCTGATCGGGAAATGTTCGATTCGCGCACCCGAAGTAGGCAAAATTTCGGATCGAATATTTCCTGAAATTCGACTCGAATTCCGGTTCGCCTGGTTCGATTCGCTCATCTCTAACGATGATGACCAGGAGTGGTCTGAGATACTCAAAAGCGCTTTTTATTGCACTATCTGGTTAGAACAATATATTCTCATTTCCACAACTCACTTGGAGCACGGTTTACACCTATCTGTTTATTGGACTTTTATTATCACCTATGCACCATTTGCGCCATAACCAGATGCAATCTATATACTCACTGTCATGCCAATTAGCGCACTCAGATATCAGTATTTGGTAGGACTGTATACAGCCTGGCAGCACAAAATGCTAGTTTTATTAATATTTGGTGTTTGCATATGAACGTTTATACAAACGCATTCACTTTGTTTTTTGATTTATATATATCATTATGTCTGTTTAGAGTGCTGCATTTCTATTTATTTTTGTACATGTGCATATGTGTAAACAGTTGAGAAACTGACCTTGAGGTATGCGGGCCTCAGAGGGGGCTGGAGCTCCCCCATAGCACCCTGGGCATCCTGAGGTAAAACTATGCGAAGAGTAAAAAAAGCGCAAGTAAAGATGTGAGCCCTGACATTCGAGAAACAAATGGGTGTTAAACAGTCACATAGTACAGGCCCCGGGTAGTCAGCGCTAGCCCTAGCTAACATAGCAAAGTCCTCTTTCGGTTTAGGTTACTAAACTAGATGACTAGAACCAGAAGGGCTTAAGGTCAAAATCGTTTGGCCGCTTGTTGGCACCCACACTCCAGCAAGCTGCTCATATTCTACAATGATAACATACGCTGGCATTCTATTAATGTTTCACATTACCTTAGGACCTACCCAAATGTCACAGCCGACAGCCATGACAAAGAACAGTCTTCCTTGGCAGTGGTGTGGTGTCAGCATTACAATGTTGGAGAGCCTTGCTCTTGACAAGAGGAATTGGCTCACATATCAGCTTAGCTACGCTTACACTACAGTAAGAGTGGAAACACGAATTGGCCAGCCATTCCCACTTTCCTTCCTGGGGGTCTACAGTATAGTGACTTCAAGCATCCCAAAGCAGAGGCCACAGGTCAGCAGCAGATCTGAGGCTTCACAAGAAGATGTCACAAGGTATAAGTCTGACAGTCTAACTGCAGAAGGGCTCAGTACATACAATATTCCCCTCCCTTACGCAAAAACACAAATGCCCCCCTTGAGTGTCAACACATGCACACTGCAAAGTGGCATTTTGACCTTGGAGCAGATTGTGAACCAAAAAAACAAAGACGTCTTGGGCCAGCTGTTCCAGCCTTTCCCCACCACACCTCATGTCACACCCCCACACATAGACACTGTCCAAAAGAAAATATTGTAAAGTGGTTTAAATTCACACAAATGGGACATAGCTGGCCAAATTGGGCTCTGGGGATCTGGGGAATCCAACTCCTCTGAGGACTCCTCGGCCATCCAGACTCTCCTGGGGGCTCTGGAGACCATCCACGCCCTTTCAGAGTACCAGGAAACTTGACAAAACCACAAGCAAAAGAGCTCCAGATGTCAGTCTATTTCTAGGCTTTGTAAATGTAAGAGTTTACTAGAAACACAGGCAATGTTGAACCCAAGCCTGAAATTCTCTCATACTTCAAGCACAAGGAACAGACTAACTCCAGATAAGTTTGGATAGTGTATGACCTTAGGGAGCCACGGAATTCAAAGAAATTTGAACATGTGAAATTCTGGCTTCTGAACAATTAAATAGAAAAGGGTGCACTCTGGAAAATGAACAAAGTCCAATATTTATGTTGAATATTGTAAGGGATTGCGGTGTCAATAGCCCCTATACCTTTAGCTGTAACCTTTTCAAAAGGTTGACACAAGGGAAAGGCTTTAACTAGAGATGAGCGAATTATTCAAAAATTCGATTCGGCTGATCGCCGAATTCGCGGAATAAATTTGATTCAAGGCGAATATATTTGCTGCGAATTTAACTTATAAAAAGGGTGTTTCTAGGCTTCAGAGAGCCTTTATATTAGTGCAGAACACTGTACCTTTAATTTAAATGCCCTTGGAGTCTGCTGGGGAAGAGAACTAATACTGTCAGTCAGTATGACATGCAGATGAGTGCCGTCGATCTTAGAATCACCGCACACTTCACTCATTTGGGCAGTCACGGGGCCAAAACCAGAGTGTGGAGCCACAGTGTGGCGGTGGAGGCAGCAGCAATGGGAGGCCATACAGCACCCTATGACAAAATGGAACCCACCAGCAGTGTGAGGAGACCTGAAAGTGGCACATGGCAGAGTGTGGCGATGGAGACAGCAGCAATGGGAGGCCGTACAGGGACCCATGACACACTCTGGACCTGGCAGCAGCATGAGGAGGCGGTACAGGGGCCCATGACAGATTACGGGCCTGGCAGCAGCATGAGGAGTCGGTACGGGGGCCCATGGCAGATTACGGGCCTGGCAGCAGCATGAGGAGGCGGTACAGGGGCCCATGGCAGAGTGGCGGAGCGTAAGCAGCTAAAATTGAAGGCCATACAGAGGCCTATGTTAAAAAGTCCCCCCAGCAGCAGCGTGGGGAGACGACTATCAAGAGTCCAATGGCAGAGTGGCGGAGCAGAAGCAGCTTCAATTGAAGGCCATACACAGGCCTAGGTTTAAAAGTCCCTCACAGTTAATTCCAATAACGAACTCTACTCCTCCGTGCAATCTACTTACGAGACCCTGGGCAGGTCTGGGTCCAATTTGTGGTAGAGACTGGTTTTGTTCAGCCATGCTTGAGCGAGTAATAACAGGTCTGTGCTGCCCTTTGGTGTCTGGCTTAATGCGCACAACACTGAACGTCCCAGCGTTTGTCAACGATTTGCCGTTAAGTGATGCAAACCCGCTGAACCACGTTCATGAGGAGCCGGTACAGGGGGCCATGAATCAGTATGGACCTGGCAGCAGCGTGAGCAGACGACAGAGGCACATGGCGCAGGGTGGCGGTGTAGGCAGCATTATTCTGAAGCCATACACAGGCCTAGGTTAAAAAGCGGAAGCCGTCAGCAGCGTGAGCAGACGACAGAGACACATGGCGCAGGGTGGCGGTGGATGCAGCAGTATTCGGAAGCCAAACACAGGCCTCGGTTAAAAAGCGGAAGCCGTCAGCAGCGTGAGCAGACGACAGAGGCACATGGCGCAGGGTGGCGGTGGAGGCAGCAGCAATGGAAGGCCATACAGCACCCTATCACAAAATGGAACCCACCAACAGTGTAAGGAGACCTGAAAGTGGCACATGGCAGAGTCTGGCGATGAAGTCAGCAGCAATGGGAGGCCGTACAGGGACCCATGACACACTCTGGACCTGGCAGCAGCAAGAGGAGGCGGTACAGGGGCCCATGGCAGAGTGGCGAAGCGTAAGCAGCTTAAATTGAAGGCCATACAGAGGCCTATGTTAAAAATAATAACATGTTTGGGGCATGATTCATGGCGGATTTAGTCAGTTGTGTCAGGAACTGGTGGTTTGAAATCCAGACTAATCCACGCCTGATTCATTTTCACAAACGTGAGTCTCTCCACACTTTGGGTGGACAGTCGTGTCCTCCGCGGAGTTACAATACCTCCTGCCGCACTAAACACGCGCTCCGATGCCACGCTACTGGCCGGGCATGACAGCCTTTCAAGGGCAAATTCAGCTAGTTGGGGCCAAAGGTCAAGTTTCGTTGCCCAGTAGTCAAGGGGATTGTCTACCTCGGTTGGCAGGGTGCTGTCCAAGTAGGCCCAAGCCTGTTGTTTGAGGTCCTGCTCCAGGTCCACCTGATGCTGCTGCGGCTGGTTAGTAGTTTCCTCACTGTGCTGGTGAAGAAAGCTACTCATCATCGACTGCAGACTGAGGCAGCCGCTGCTGGTGGAGCTGCCACTGCTCCTACCACCCCACCCCTCCCCTGCTGCCATGGCAGCGGAACGCGAGCGCACAGGGCCCACAGTGTCTGAGGATGGACGTTGGCGCAGAAAGGCAGAGACCAACTGACTACATAGGTGGTTTTTATAGTACTTTATTTTGGCCTCCCTCTCAGCAGGTGTGAAAAAGGCCACCATTTTTGAACGGTAGCGAGGGTCCAACAAGGTGGACAGCCAAAAGTCATCCCTCTGTCTGATGGTTATTATTCGGCTGTCGCTACGCAAGCAACCGAGCATGCTATGGGCCATTTGTGCCAAGGAATGCGAGGGACTCCCTGCCTCCATCTCCACAGCATACTGCCACGGTGCGTCTGGGTCCTCTGTCTCCTCCTCTTCCTCTACCAGATGCTCCTGCTCCTCCACTCCTGTCCGCTGAGTGGAAAAACCACCCATTTCACTCAATAATTCCTGAGCACCAATGTCCTCCTCTACCTCCTCCTCTTCTTCCTGTCCTGCCCCCACAGGGGTCATGTGGCGTTGAGATCTGTGCGCCACGTCTACCACACCCTGACCAGCCATTGTTAACAGCATTTGTTCCAGGACGTGCAACAGAGGAATGACGTCGTTCATCCCATAGTCCTGCCGACTCACGAATAGCGTGGCCTCCTCAAAGGGCCTGAGCAAGCGGCAGGTGTCACGCATGAGCTGCCAATGGCTGACATCTAAGTTACACAGGGGAGTACCTTTATCCGCTTGTAACATCAGGAAATCGGTGATGGCCTTTCGCTGTTCGTAAAGGCGGTCTAACATATGTAGGGTTGAATTCCACCTTGTTGCAACGTCGCAGATCAGGCGATGCTGTGGAATTCCGTTCTGCCGCTGCAGCTCAAGGAGGGTGTGCTTTGCGGTGTAGGAATGGCTGAAATGCATGCAAAGTTTACGTGACATTTTAAGGATGTCTTGCAGTGGGATGGTAGATTTTAGGAACCGCTTGACAACCAGATTGAACACGTGAGCCATGCATGGCACATGGCACAACCTTCCTTGACGCAGAGCAGACACCATGTTCTTTCCGTTGTCGGTCAACATGGTTCCGATTTTCAGTTTGCGCGGAGACAGCCATCTGTCGATTTCTCTGTTCATTACACTCCCCTCCCCTGTGTGACTACGTTCGCCAAGGCATACCAGGTGCAGCACAGCGTGACACCGTTGCGCCCTGCACATGTGATATGCCGGTCGGGTAATGGGACTTGGCACGGGGGTGGCGGCTGAGGACACAGCGGAAGAAGAGGTGGTAGAGGCGGACATCTTTGCTGGACCAAGGACGTGCAAACGTGGAGGCAAAAGCGGCGTGACCTGTCCAAGTTGCTGGTGCAGCTGTGCCGGCACCACGTTCACCCAGTGGGCCGTAAATGACATGTACTGTCCCTGACCGTAGTTACAGCTCCACACGTCGGCGCTGCCGTGCACTTTGGCAGAGACCGACATGCTCAAAGACTGGCCCACCATCTCTTCTACATGTGAATGCAGGGCTGGCACTGCCTTTTTGGCGAAGAAATTCCGGCTTGGCACTCTCCACCGCGGCTCGGCACAAGCCATCATTTCTCGGAAAGGTGCTGAGTCCACCACTTGGAAAGGGAGGGACTGCAGCACCAGCAACTTGGACAGGAGGACGTTCAGCTTCTGCACCGTCGGGTGCGTGCTCGCAAACTGTTGTCTCTTGGAAACGGATTCCAAGAAAGACTGCTGACGGAATCCGTGAAGAGGAGTAGCAGGAGAAGGAGCATCTGAACGAGTGGAAGATGCCAACGAGCGACAACTCCCCTAAGCAGAGGTGTTGGAGCCTTGACTGGCTGATAGAGGGCGATTGACGTCGGGTGACGGAGCAAGTAACGGAGCGGGTGATGGAGCGGGGGCTGGGGCAGGCAGAACCGCCGTATCTTTATCACGGTTTTCCCAGGCCACCGAATGGCGACGCTGCATATGCTGACGCAACGCTGTAGTCCCAACATGGGCCCCCTGGCCACGCTTGACTTTCTGGCCACATAGTCGACATACGGCTACGTTTACTTCCTCGGTCGGCTTGACGAAAAATTGCCACACCGCCGAGTAGGAAACTTTGCCCCCGCTACTCCTCACTGGCTGACTGCTACTTCCTCCGTGCACACCGGCACTACTGGCCGTGGTGGTAGGCTGCAGTGCTCTACTCCGTGGCCGTTTGCCTCCACTGACACTGCTGCGACCCTGCTGCCTCCTGGGCAGCCCACCGACTGTTTTTCTCGCTGGCAAGCTGGCACCCTCTTCTCCTGATGATGCGGAAGCAATAGCCTGATGACGACGAGGCTGCCAAGTGCGATCAGCCTCATCATCATCAATTAGGGTCTCCGCGTCACTACTAGCCCCCTCGGCTGCGTGTGGGTCAGGAGACAGACCTGTCTCTAGACCGGCTACCGAGCCACTCTCCTCGCCAGTACTTCTTCGCCTGGCTGCTGAAGAGGCGGATGTCTCCCCCCGTTCCTGACCGCCCTCTGTTAGCTCTTCCTCACTGTACAGTGGGGCTGAGCCCACAGCATGCGATACTTCGCTTGGTGAGGGAACAGCAAAGGACAGGGGCAGGTCGAGGACACGTGATTTCAGTGGGCTTGCTCCCGGGCCATGCCAACTAACGGTTGTGTCTGACGTACCCACCAACCGTTGGCTGTAGGTGTCAGAGGTGACCTGGGAAGAGGAAGACGACCGAGCCAACCAATCGATGACGGCAGGGTTGTCGGTGGAGACACGACCGCTGGATGACACCAGGAGCACTGGCCTCTGGCTGCGACTAGTGCTGCCTCGACCCCTTCCTCTGCTGCCACGTCTGCTCGCTCCTGAAACATTGCCTCCTCTGCCACTCCTCTGCGTGTTGTCTGACATACTCTTTAATTCAATAAGCACCCCAAACATAGAACAGGATTTAACTCTTTGAACGTACAATAGTGGTTGTGAAGCAGAAAGTAACGATTCTGTGTCCCTGAGTAACGATTCTGTGTCCCTCAGTAACGATTCTGTGTCACTGAGTAATGATTCTGTGTCTGTCCCTGAGTAACGATTCTGTGTCTGTCCCTGAGTAACGATTCTGTGTCTGTCCCCGAGTAACGATTCTGTGTCTGTCCCCGAGTAACGATTCTGTGTCTGTCCCCGAGTAACGATTCTGTGTCTGTCCCCGAGTAACGATTCTGTGTCTGTCCCCGAGTAACGATTCTGTGTCTGTCCCCGAGTAACGATTCTGTGTCTGTCCCCGAGTAACGGTTCTGTGTCTGTCCCCGAGTAACGATTCTGTGTCTGTCCCCGAGTAACGATTCTGTGTCTGTCCCCGAGTAACGATTCTGTGTCCCTGAGTAACGATTCTGTGTCCCGGAGTAACGATTCTGTGTCCCTCAGTAACGATTCTGTGTCCCTGAGTAACGATTCTGTGTCCCTCAGTAACGATTCTGTGTCCCGGAGTAACGATTCTGTGTCCCGGAGTAACGATTCTGTGTCCCGGAGTAACGATTCTGTGTCCCGGAGTAACGATTCTGTGTCTGTCCCTGAGTAACGATTCTGTGTCTGTCCCTGAGTAACGATTCTGTGTCTGTCCCTGAGTAACGATTCTGTGTCTGTCCCTGAGTAACGATTCTGTGTCTGTCCCTGAGTAACGATTCTGTGTCTGTCCCTGAGTAACGATTCTGTGTCTGTCCCTGAGTAACGATTCTGTGTCCCTGAGTAACGATTCTGTGTCCCTGAGTAACGATACTGTGTCCCGGAGTAACGATTCTGTGTCCCGGAGTAACGATTCTGTGTCCCTCAGTAACGATTCTGTGTCCCTCAGTAACGATTCTGTGTCCCTCAGTAACGATTCTGTGTCCCTCAGTAACGATTCTGTGTCCCTGAGTAACGATTCTGTGTCCCTCAGTAACGATTCTGTGTCTGTCCCTGAGTAACGATTCTGTGTCTGTCCCTGAGAAACGATTCTGTGTCTGTCCCTGAGTAACGATTCTGTGTCCCTGAGTAACGATTCTGTGTCCCGGAGTAACGATTCTGTGTCCCGGAGTAACGATTCTGTGTCCCGGAGTAACGATTCTGTGTCCCGGAGTAACGATTCTGTGTCCCTGAGTAACGATTCTGTGTCCCTGAGTAACGATTCTGTGTCCCTGAGTAACGATTCTGTGTCTGTCCCTGAGAAACGATTCTGTGTCTGTCCCTGAGTAACGATTCTGTGTCCCTGAGTAACGATTCTGTGTCCCGGAGTAACGATTCTGTGTCCCGGAGTAACGATTCTGTGTCCCGGAGTAACGATTCTGTGTCCCGGAGTAACGATTCTGTGTCCCTGAGTAACGATTCTGTGTCTGTCCTTGAGTAACGATTCTGTGTCCCTGAGTAACGATTCTGTGTCCCTGAGTAACGATTCTGTGTCTGTCCCTGAGTAACGATTCTGTGTCTGTCCCTGAGTAACGATTCTGTGTCTGTCCCTGAGTAACGATTCTGTGTCTGTCCCTGAGTAACGATTCTGTGTCTGTCCCTGAGTAACGATTCTGTGTCTGTCCCTGAGTAACGATTCTGTGTCTGTCCCTGAGTAACGATTCTGTGTCTGTCCCTGAGTAACGATTCTGTGTCTGTCCCTGAGTAACGATTCTGTGTCTGTCCCTGAGTAACGATTCTGTGTCTGTCCCTGAGTAACGATTCTGTGTCCCTGAGTAACGATACTGTGTCCCGGAGTAACGATTCTGTGTCCCGGAGTAACGATTCTGTGTCCCTGAGTAACGATTCTGTGTCCCTGAGTAACGATTCTGTGTCCCTGAGTAACGATTCTGTGTCCCTCAGTAACGATTCTGTGTCCCTCAGTAACGATTCTGTGTCCCTCAGTAACGATTCTGTGTCCCTCAGTAACGATTCTGTGTCTGTCCCTGAGTAACGATTCTGTGTCTGTCCCTGAGAAACGATTCTGTGTCTGTCCCTGAGTAACGATTCTGTGTCCCTGAGTAACGATTCTGTGTCCCGGAGTAACGATTCTGTGTCCCGGAGTAACGATTCTGTGTCCCGGAGTAACGATTCTGTGTCCCGGAGTAACGATTCTGTGTCCCGGAGTAACGATTCTGTGTCCCGGAGTAACGATTCTGTGTCTGTCCTTGAGTAACGATTCTGTGTCTGTCCCTGAGTAACGATTCTGTGTCCCTGAGTAACGATTCTGCGTCCCTGAGTAACGATTCTGCGTCCCTGAGTAACGATTCTACGTCCCTGAGTAACGATTCTACGTCCCTGAGTAACGATTCTACGTCCCTGAGTAACGATTCTACGTCCCTGAGTAACGATTCTGTGTCCCTGAGTAACGATTCTGTGTCCCTGAGTAACGATTCTGTGTCCCTGAGTAACGATTCTGTGTCTGTCCCTCAGTAACGATTCTGTGTCCCTCAGTAACGATTCTGTGTCCCTCAGTAACGATTCTGTGTCCCTCAGTAACGATTCTGTGTCCCTCAGTAACGATTCTGTGTCCCTCAGTAACGATTCTGTGTCCCTCAGTAACGATTCTGTGTCCCTCAGTAACGATTCTGCGTCCCTCAGTAACGATTCTGCGTCCCTCAGTAACGATTCTGCGTCCCTGAGTAACGATTCTGCGTCCCTCAGTAACGATTCTGCGTCCCTCAGTAACGATTCTGCGTCCCTCAGTAACGATTCTGCGTCCCTCAGTAACGATTCTGCGTCTCTGAGTAACGATTCTGCGTCCCTCAGTAACGATTCTGCGTCCCTCAGTAACGATTCTGCGTCCCTGAGTAACGATTCTGCGTCCCTGAGTAACGATTCTTCGTCCCTGAGTAACGATTCTGCGTCCCTCAGTAACGATTCTGTGTCTGTCCCTGAGTAACGATTCTGCGTCCCTCAGTAACGATTCTGCGTCCCTCAGTAACGATTCTGTGTCCCTCAGTAACGATTCTGTGTCCCTCAGTAACGATTCTGTGTCCCTCAGTAACGATTCTGTGTCCCTCAGTAACGATTCTGTGTCCCTCAGTAACAATTCTGTGTCCCTCAGTAACAATTCTGTGTCCCTCAGTAACAATTCTGTGTCTGTCCCTCAGTAACAATTCTGTGTCTGTCCCTGAGTAACAATTCTGTGTCCCTCAGTAACGATTCTGTGTCCCTCAGTAACGATTCTGTGTCTGTCCCTGAGTAACAATTCTGTGTCCCTCAGTAACGATTCTGTGTCTGTCCCTCAGTAACAATTCTGTGTCTGTCCCTGAGTAACAATTCTGTGTCCCTCAGTAACGATTCTGTGTCCCTCAGTAACGATTCTGTGTCTGTCCCTGAGTAACAATTCTGTGTCCCTCAGTAACGATTCTGTGTCCCTCAGTAACGATTCTGTGTCCCTCAGTAACGATTCTGTGTCCCTCAGTAACGATTCTGTGTCCCTCAGTAACGATTCTGTGTCCCTGAGTAACGATTCTGTGTCCCTGAGTAACGATTCTGTGTCCCTGAGTAACGATTCTGTGTCTGTCCCTGAGTAACGATTCTGTGTCCCTCAGTAACGATTCTGTGTCCCTCAGTAACGATTCTGTGTCCCTCAGTAACGATTCTGTGTCCCTGAGTAACGATTCTGTGTCCCTGAGTAACGATTCTGTGTCCCTGAGTAACGATTCTGTGTCCCTCAGTAACGATTCTGTGTCCCTCAGTAACGATTCTGTGTCCCTCAGTAACGATTCTGTGTCCCTGAGTAACGATTCTGTGTCTGTCCCTGAGTAACGATTCTGCGTCCCTGAGTAACGATTCTGCGTCCCTGAGTAACGATTCTGCGTCCCTGAGTAACGATTCTGCGTCCCCGAGTAACGATTCTGCGTCCCCGAGTAACGATTCGGTGTCCCCGAGTAACGATTCGGTGTCCCCGAGTAACGATTCGGTGTCCCTGAGTAACAATTCGGTGTCCCTGAGTAACAATTCGGTGTCCCTGAGTAACAATTCGGTGTCCCTGAGTAACGATTCTGTGTCCCTGAGTAACGATTCTGTGTCCCTGAGTAACGATTCTGTGTCCCTGAGTAACGATTCTGTGTCTGTCCCTGAGTAACGATTCTGTGTCCCTGAGTAACGATTCTGTGTCCCTGAGTAACAATTGTGTCCCTGAGTAACGATTCTGTGTCCCTGAGTAACAATTCTGTGTCCCTCAGTAACAATTCTGTGTCCCTCAGTAACAATTCTGTGTCCCTCAGTAACAATTCTGTGTCCCTCAGTAACAATTCTGTGTCCCTCAGTAACAATTCTGTGTCCCTCAGTAACAATTCTGTGTCCCTCAGTAACAATTCTGTGTCCGTCCCTGAGTAACGATTCTGTGTCCCTGAGTAACGATTCTGTGGCCCTAAAGTCTCTGTGGCCCTAACTCTGTCCCTAATACAGACAGGTCTGTCTCTCTTGAATGACCGGAGGCTAATGGAGAATTCTAAGATGGCCGCGATTTATAGCTCCACCATTACACAGTGCTGGCTGGCTGGCTGCTGATTGGCTAATGCGATCACATGTCATGAATGAATGAATGCATTATGGGTCAGCGCGCCTTGTCTGCGCGCCTTCCCAGAGATCCCCGCTCCGTCGCCACACATGTCGCCGCCATTTTTGGGAAAATTCGATTCGTGCATCCGAAGTTTGCTAATTTTCGAATTCGGCGCGAATCGAATTTTTCCTAATCTTCGAAACTAATTCCACTTCGTCATGTTCGATTCGCTCATCTCTAGCTTTAACCATTGGATAGTAAAAGACACACAACTCAGAACACTTGCCAAACACTAAGAGCTGGGAAGCTCCTCAGAGATAGGCTCTCCCACCCCTCTGCTAGTGTATTTTGGGGGCACATATCCTGCACTGGTAGGTCACTGGAAATTTGGCCAAAGACAGATGTTTCTTGCCTTCATGCATTCGCAGAATTAAGGCCCCACTGCTTGGCATCCTCCTCAGGCCCCCAAAATGCTGACCTGTGGTCAATTGTCATACCATGCTGTGCTAGAGAGCAGTACCTTGTCTCAGAAAGGTATGGATGTGTACACGCCTACACATATTGAGCTAATAACTGCCTAGCCACTACAGTAGGATCCACATTGGAAGCTGTATTGCTTGAGCATGTGTGATGAGGAAGCAAGCAATGGTACTTAAAGTATTACTAAACCCACAACAGTCAAATCAGTCTGGATATGCAGTAAAAGCATCCTTTTTATACTCACTGTGTGACCTTAGGGGTTATTCCTCTGCCTTTTGTAAAAAGGCTGTTTGATTCTGTCTTCTCTGCCCCTCCTCTTGTTGAAATGACCACCTGATACAGACTGAATCTGTAGTCACGTGCACATGCTCAGTTTGGTGTGCATTGCTATACTTTTTGGGGGTTGGTCTTGGGAGGGTGCATGTGATCAGCACAGGACCAATCAGCACTGTTCAGACAAAGGGGCAGAGGTTTCACATCCTCCTAGAGCAAAAAGAAAACTCCTCTCACAAACTTTAAACAGTGCTCTGCTGAAGTCACAAGACTGCTCTAACTGCTGATGAGAAAAGGTATTTAGCAGTTTTTATGGACTAAAATACTTGCATTGCCATGTTCTGTGTACTGTGGGAGACCAGAGAGTGAATGCAGGATCCGGGGTTCAGTAACACTCTAAGCCTGACATATATAGAAGGGAAGTCCAGGCAAAGATTTTTTGGCTGTACCTCTCCTGTGGAGTACAGAAGTGTAGTTCATTTGGCACTCCTACGACCCATTTTCAGGGGACAGCTGCCTGAAGTCCACTGACATCATACAGCATGGCCAGGCCGGGTCAGGAGCCCAACTTCAAAAGCTGGGATCCACTGCAGACTCTGGAGCAGCAATTGGCTCAGCCTAGCCACAAATAACAGAGTTTGAGCCTGCTGCTGCCTCCCCCTCCACAGCCCAGGGCTACATTGATTGCTGGGGGGGGGGTTTGAGCTGACAGCGAACATGTGATTGCACAGCTAGCACCCTTACAGTCTAAGGGGGACAGATGAAGCAATGGACCAATGCTTCATCCACCTAGGTAAGTTGCAGTAGTGGAAACAAAAACAAGGTGGACTTAGATAAGAAACTACGGTCTGGCCAATATTAATTAGCCAAAATTACACTACAGCTATGGTCAGCATGATTCTACACAAGGCAAATGAGCATTTGTCTTGGGTACAACCAGTATGTCTGCTTTTTGTAAAGACAGTTACTTGCAGCTGAGATAGCCATGAGGACTAAAAACAGGGTATTGTACTAGCCCTGAATGCTGCCCACATCTCCAACTGCCAGAATCTAGGCAGACAATCACACAGCAGCAATGACTGTGTTGATGTTTGAAGAAAGTGACTTTCGCCCCTTCCACATGAGGCGGAAGGAAAGAAAAGCATAGCAGCAATGGAAAGCCTAACATTGGCCCTGATGAGAGCAGCTTTGTCTCAGTCACCAAATCCTACAATTCAACCTTGATGTCACCTACAGAGACAAATATGCCCAAACACATTGAAGGTACTTACAGTTGGCTAGAGGGGGTGATAAGCCATCCATCTCCTCTGGCTCCAGCTCGCCCTGACGAGCAAGATGAATCGCGATCAGAAATGTGCATGCACATAGGAATTCCCGCAGGAGAATTGCCGGTTGTGTGCATGTGCGCACGTGCACACGCATGGAGAAGATTGGCGCCAGATGGCCTAGTTAAGGAGTGTCTCTGCTCATGTTCAGTGCTGACTGGTCTTCAGTTCCCCCGTGTCCTGCTTGTTCCTGTATGATTCCTTTGTTGCTGACCCGGCTTGTTCCTCACCTGACTCGGATTGCTCTCCTGATTGATACTGGTTCCTGATTTCGGCTCTGCTCCTGACCTTGGCTTTTCCTTCTGACTCTGTACCATGCTGTCCGACTGTCGATGACCCTGGCTATTCCATGAAACTGCTCCTGTCTCTTGTCCTCACTACCTTCCTTGTTCTGGTGCATGCCTGGCAATCTACAAAACCTGCTCTGCCTACTAGTGTTCCAAAATCAGAGGATCATCAGCCTTCCAAGGTCATCATCTGCAAGAGCTGCAAACAACAACTACTGGTGTTCTTGTTCCCCTGGGTCCTAGACTCCCTCTGTTCCAACTCCAGCAGGGTCAGGGCTAGTGACACAAGTGAGGCCGACCCCGTCATTTCAGTCTCCCATCAGGTACATGACAGCTACACAAACAACAAGAAAATACACAACAAACACCTTCAAGACATCTCAGATCCAGAATGCACACAGAGAACAGGCAAGCACATTCCAGGCACTTACAG
Organism: Staurois parvus; assembly: GCF_062004578.1. NCBI lineage: Eukaryota > Metazoa > Chordata > Amphibia > Anura > Ranidae > Staurois > Staurois parvus. The sequence goes on along the minus strand of NW_028318047.1, from coordinate 1,720,643 downwards.
TGGGCTGGAACAGAGGGGACCTCCTCGTGGGGGGGATGGTGCTGGGGTTCCTCCACCCCCACAGAAAACATGGCTGGTACTACACAAACAAGAACACCACCAACCCCTTTGAGAGAGCCAAGTAGTGCAAGAAACACAGAGAACAGGCAAGCATATTCAACGCACTTACAGTGGGTTGGAGGTGAGGGGGCCTCCTGGTGGGGCGGAGCCAGCTGGGGATGCTCTTCCTCCCCTGCAGACAACATGGCAGAAGCTACACAAACAATAAGAAAGAACAGCACTAACCCCTTTGAGAGAGCAGGTACAACAAGGAACACAGAGAACAGGCAAGCACAGTCAAGGCACTTACAGTGGGCCTGAGGTGAGGTGGCCTCCTCCTGGTGCTCCTCTTCATGCCCCTCTGCAAACATGGCTGGTGCTACAGCAACAACAAGAAAGAACACAACAAACACATTGCAGACATCAAAGTTCTATAATGCACACAGAGAACAGGCAATCACATTGAATGCACTTACAGTGGTCCTGCTCTTCTTCACTATCTTGCTCTACAGAAAGAATAACACAGAATTTTAAAATTAGCAACCTAAAACATATCAGACGTTTACTCATTTCTCACAAACCTGTGTGCCAAAGCTAAGGCCACAGGACTGAATGACAACTGTACATTTCCTGGGGTCAGGCCACACATACAGGCACAATTGCGTTCATGTCCCTAATTTGTTGTGTTTTGACTTGGGATGTGCATCCGCTGGGACAGACCGCATCCTTTTCCCAAACTTTGTACATCACACTACAGCAGATGGCAACTCGTGGTAGCAGGATGATTTGTTCAGCCTAGTGACCATGTCTTTGCTATGCAATGACATGATCACAATGTCAATTCATATATTAGGAACTCTTGGAAATCCTAATGTGATTGGACCACACTTATCACATGGTATTTGGACCACACTTATCACATGGTATTTGGACCAATCACAGCACCCTGTGCAATGTGATTAGCTGTAGACTATCCCAGATCACGAAAAAGGCCAGATGGCAGTAATGTAAGCAAGTCCAGACAATGTTAAACATTTCTGTTACAATGATCCTCAAAGTAAGGACAAGACAAGATTAGGACATTCCCTCCCCAACAAAAAAAAAACCTGATTTCTCCTCTCTCTAATACAGTAATCATGTGTTAATACTAATGTACTATGCATTGTGGAATATTTCTACTGTTTTGTCATTTTATGGGGCCTCCCCAAATGACATTGGCTGTCAGTACATCATGGAGTTGCATTTTTGGCAGAAATATTCCATAATTTGTATACTCTGCAACATAACAGCATGAATAATATACACTTATTGTAATTTAGGGCTCATAACTTAGCACTCAATTTAGGGTTCAGGAGCTTTTCTGCATTTTTTTCAGCAGCCCCTGAACTCTCCCTAATGGTGTCCTATATGTCCATATACACTGTCGTTTACAATAGTTTACAGGCACTTGAGTTTACAGTAGTTTTTTTGAACACACCAAACTTGCGTTCAGGAGTAGATTTTATCAGTGTTTCAAATGCCAAACTCTTGTAAATGCATGTAAACACGGCTAACTGCGTTTATAAGCATTCATGTTTAGAAGCATTTTTTTAACTGTTCCATATCCAGATGGTGTCCAGAGCGTTTTTTCATCATCAGCATTTTCCATGTATTCAAATGGACCTAGCAAACCAGCGCAGTCAGTTCCAGGTTTTGCGGGAAGGAAAAAATGGTAGAACAAGCTGCATTATGTTCATGATGGGTTCCATAGTGAATACAACCAGAAAATACAGGTAATCTCAACACATACTGCTCTTGCTGCTTCTGCTCTCTCTATTGCTCTCAAAATGTCTGAAATAGTTAATTTTTTACTGTTTTTCTGGGCATTTTGGAAGGTCTCCTAATGTTATCTTTAAAAAACGCTTCTGTACACAAACTCGCACACATGAGGTATGCAAACGCGAGTAAACAGACTTTTTTTAACCTATGTTTTCCAGCAGTCAGTTTTCATCATTCAGAAGTGTTTTCCAAATGTCCCATGTACATGAGCCCTGAAATGGTTCAAAACAAGTCCAATTCTGTCAATTTTTCCAAAGAAATATTATGAGTGAGATTTTGATGGGATAGGTTTTTGAACATCCAAGCCATAATGTTTGTATACCAAAATCTCTAATCCCCAAAAAACAGCCATTGGGGATCAAATGACACCAAAGGCAGCTTTATTAGTGATTAAGAAATGGTTACTATATAATTTGCAAATAATGTGGCATTAATATACAATTGATAGTCACTCTAGATCAGTGTGGAGATGCCAACAATGGCAAGGTCATGAGATCCAAGCTTCCAGAGCTTGTGCTTACCTTCCACAATCTGAAGCCTGCATGGGGGATGCACCCCATGTGCAAGATAGTGAAGGAGAGCAGTCCTATGTGGCTTCTTCGCCAAGCAGACCATTGCCTGGCACCCATCAGCTGTGACTAGAACAAGTCAACAAAGACAACATTATTGCATAACAAATTAGGAATGCATGTAGTAAAGCGTTTTTCACAGGACAAAAAACTACTTTGATTTTTTTTCCATCTTGACTTACCAGGGGTTTGGCGTGCAACTTATTTTAAAAAGTTGGGGTTCCACTGCTTCACATTACTCCAAGTGTGCTGGATTTTTGCACAGTTGTTGTGCTGAAACTGCTGCCACAGCAGCTGTCTGATGTTGCGCAGGATGGTCGGTTTGGTGAAGTTCGACAAGGCACCGTCATTTTTGCGGAGGAGGAGGATCTGTGGATGACAAAAAAAAGGGCAAGAAATAAACTTTGAAATGTTTGTGTAATCAAACATACAAACATGCAAAATATGCCACGCCAAGCTGGGGATAATTGTCCCAAAAGGCAAGCCAAAACATTATGTATATCTACACATATATCTACAAGTGTGTGTACTGAACCTTTTTGGGCATGGAGTGTTGTGTGTTTTTTCAATACGTATTTTGTGGCGTTGATAGTGTATTTGTCAAATGCCAAAATGTGCGGCAAAATGCATGTCTACTAACAGCATTTGGGGTTTCATCAACAATGAATGGCACCTAAAAGCACGCTGCGTATTTTAAGACAATTTTAGCATAATTTTGAATTGCAGCAAGAATTGTGCAATTCTGCCAACAATTCTGCATTGCTCAAGTGAGAATGCATTGTAAAATGACAAAACGATATAACTATACTGTACGTATATGCTGTATACTATATATACACAACACATATATAGTTATAATTTATACCAATGTTAACCCCGCTGGTGCTATAAGGAAGAAAGAAGCCTTCTTCCTCCTATCACAGCAGCTTCTCACCAAGATTCTCCAGCTCTGGGCTGCAGAATCTGAGACGGAGATATTTTATAGAGATTGCCAGTGAGATCTTCAGATCTCACCTTCATAAAACTGAACATCTCTGTAAAAGTGAATGACAGAAGGGTGTGTCCTGTGATGAGAAGTGAAGAAAATGCTCTCCACTCCTCACCTCAGCTTCCTAAACTGGCACACCTGAGAGATCAGCCAAAATCATTAGGATCTCGGCTGATCTCTCTTAAATAGACACCTCTTGATGTATTGTCGTTTAGGACCCATTCATTCACACCTGAGCAATACAGAATTGTTGGCAGAATTGCACAATTCTTGCCCCAGTTCCAAATTGTGCTAAAATACGCGGTGTGCTTTTGGGTGCCATTCATTGTTAATGACACCCCAAATGCTGTTAGCAAACATGCATTTTGCCACACATGTTGGCATTTGACAAATACGCTATCAACGCAACAAAATACGTATTGAAAAAATACACAACACTCCATGCCCAAAAAAGGTTCAGTTTGGCTTTTTGGGGCCTTTTTAATGCACATTTTGGGGAAGTTTTTAACCAACATTTTGCTGCTATTTTCAACACACATTTTTTTTAAAAATGTGAGCTTAAATAGTTTGGTGCATTTTGTTTCTTTTTTAATGTGTTCCGGCTCATTTTTTTACCTCCGTTTTTGTGTGTGTTCTGGTAACACATGCAAAATGCATGTCATGTTGGGGTGCTATTATTTGTTCATGAAACCCAAAAGTGGCTAGCAGATGTGCAGTTTGCCAAAATATGCTTAAAAACCAAATCCAAATGCATTTTTAAAAAGTGCAAAAATACATGCTAAGAAAAGTGCCAAAATGTGTGTTACAAACCACACTAAAATGCATGTTAAAATAACCTGTGACAAAATGTGAGCTAAAGTGCCTAAGGCTAGGTTCACACCCAAGCAGGTTGCGTTGGAGCCATTTTCTGCTTTGTGTTTTTGCACTTTTTAATGCCTTTTTAGGCATTTTTTTATCGTTCTTGTTGCTAGGCAGATTTAAAATGACAAAACGCAGCTAAAATGCAATACATGCTTTTCTGCAGTGTTTCCATTTAAGTTTTTAGAACCAAAAATGCAACTTTTTGCATTAAAAAAAAAAGTCTCTGACCCTTTCCAACAAAACGCCCCAGATGAAAACGCAAAGGTGTGAACATGTCTCATAGGAAATCATCTTAAATAGACTGTACTGCGTTTCTGCCAAACGGTGCTGAAAATGTGGTGTGGACCTAGGGTAAATGCGTGTTTAGAAAAGTGCCAAAATGCACATAAAAAAACACCACATTAAAATGCATGTTAAACATATACAGCATGTTAAACAGTGGCAAAATGCACATAACTAATGCTAAAATGCACAATAAAAAGGAGCCAATATACCATTCAGCCTGGGTTCACATATATGCGGTGCAGTATATTGCCTGTGATTTTCACAGGAACCGCACGGCATTCCTGTGCAAATCACATGCAATTTGTGTGCGGTGCGACTGTAGTCATACATTTGGCATGGCTCAAATCACACCGCGTCCGCACCAAAAAGGTGCAGGACCCTTTTTTTGGGTCCGCACATGGGTGTGAATACCCATGCGATCCAATTCTGCACATCGCACTGCATTTTGTAGACCAATTTCGGGGTTTTGTTAACTTAACATACACACCCGCAGCAGGTGGCATGAACGGGTTGCGGTTGTGATGCGGTGCAGCATTTCCACAGAAAACGCTGCAAATTCTGCACTGCATTAGTGTGAACCCGGAATGTGCCAAAATGTGCCTTAAAAAATCTCAGTGGTCAGTGCTTATTATTTTCATGAAATGGTCTTTATGACTTTGGTGTCACTGTTTGAACTCAGGTGATCTGTAATCACAATTATCTCAGGAGATCACATGCAGCCCCTCACCCGTCTACACAGATCTTAGCTGTTCTCAGAGAAAAAAACTTCTCCTCTCTTCTCCTTCTGAGAACAAATGTCCTCCGTCTCATAAACAGGGGGACAAAGAAGAAGACTTCTCCCTGAGAACAGAAATTAGATAAATTATGTCTGCTTAATAAACATACACCAATATTGCAAATGCAGTGTACGCTCTAACACATTGCACACTCTAATACATTTTACACTAACGCACTGTACACTCTAATGCATTGTACACTAAAACAGTAAAATGCGTTTGAGTGTACAATGTGTTGGTGTACAATGCGTTAGAGTTTTCAGTGCATTAGTGTAAAATGCGTTAGTGTACAATGCACTGTACAAGCTAACACATTTTACACTAATGCACTGTACACTAACGCATTGTGCGCTAACACATTTTACACTAAAACAGTAAAATTCATTAGCGTGTACAGTGCATTAGTGTAAAATGCGTTTGAGTACAATGCACTGTACACTCTAACGCCTTGTACGCTTACACATTTTACACTAATGCACTGTATACTCTAATGCATTGTACTCTAATGCATTTTACACTAAAACAGTAAAATGCGTTAGAGTGTACAGTGCATTAGAGTATACAGTGCGTTAGTATAAAATCCATTAGTGTAAAATGTGTTATAGTGTACAATGCACTGGTGTACAATGCGTTAGTGTGTACAGTGCATTAGAGTATACAGTGCGTTAGTATAAAATGCATTAGTGTAAAATGTGTTATAGTGTACAATGCACTGGTGTACAATGCGTTAGAGTGTACAGTGCATTAGAGTATACAGTGCGTTAGTATAAAATGCATTAGTGTAAAATGTGTTATAGTGTACAATGCGTTAGTGTGTACAGTGCATTAGTGTATAATGCGTTCGAGTACAATGCATTGTACACTCCTATACATTTTACACTAACGCATTTTACACGAATGCACTGTAAATCCTAACGCATTTTACACTAATGCACTGTACACTAATGCATTGTACTTCTAATGCATTTTACACTAACAGTAAAATGTGTCAGCGTGTACAGTGCATTAATGTAAAATGCATTTGAGAACAATGCACTGTACACTAACGCATTGTACTCTAACACATTTTTCACTAATGCATTGTACACTCATGCATTTTACACTAACGCACTGTACATATTAATGCATTGGACTCTAAATCATTGTACACTCTAACGCATTGTACTGTTTTAGTGTAAAATGCGTTAGCCATACAGTGCATTAGTGTAAAATGTGTTAGAGTACAACACACTACACTCTAACGCATTGTATTCTAATGCATTTTACACAAATGCACTGTACACTCTAATTCATTGTACACCAATGCATTTTACTCTAATGCATTTTGCATTAATGCACTGTACACTCTAACTCATTGGACTCTAACGCATTTTACACTAACACATTGTACACTCTAACGCACTGTACACTATCACATTGTACTGTTTTAGTGTAAATACATTTATACTTTAATGAGTGTACAGTGCGTTAGAGTAAAATACATTAAAGTACAGTGCGTTAGAGTGTACAAGTGTGAAAATAACCTGGCCTATTACCAGGTTGGATTTAGAGCACGCCAAACAAGGCCCCAAGCCCAATGAAGACCATACCCACCACTTATTCATTTGGTCAGAGAAAGTGATTGCAGCTGATTAGCCCGCACAAATTCTCTTTTCACCTGCGTTAACCCTTGGTATACAGGACCCACAAATCAGAGTCAGAAAAAAGCAACAGTGAAGTGTACCTGTGCAGCATACAACAGGCAATTGAACAGGGATGTGAAGGGGAACCCCATGGCAACATTTATTGACACTATGGGCACAATAAATCCAAAGCTTAAATCAAGCTTATCGCATGAGTTAAGGCAGTCACATGACCACTTCTCGTATGCGATACTGAAAATGTCAATTCACTTTTGCTAGTATGTGGGATTTCCCATAAATCTGAAAAACACTCAGGAAATCAAACATAAATAGACCTTTCACCCCAGTCACATCAAAGCCAATTTGGAACTCGTGCAACTTACAGTGAAGTTGCCAATTTCCTTGCGATTTGCAAGACATCTGACACAGATGTCTATGAAAATCGCCACAAAAGTAGTACATGTACTACTTTAGAAATCACTGTCAGAAATGCACCCATGTGACCGCTCTAATAGCAGACAATAGGGTGCAACTTGGCATACAGTTTTCAAGTCTCATGTCATGCAAAACCCATGCCAAGTCTCACTCGATGTGACCGCTATTAGAGCGGTCATATCAGTGTGGTTCAAACTTGGTTGCAGCCGCAACAATTTATAAAATAGTGAATACACTACTTTTTGTGTGATTTGCAGAGAGATCTGTGTCAGACGTCTTGCAAATCACGCTTGAAATCGGCATCTCCCCCGACTTTGAAATCATGCAACTTCACAGTAAGTCGCACACTTTAAAAGTTGTGCTTGATGTTACCGTGGTGTAAGTTGCAAAATCAGCTTGGTGGCCCCGGTCACATCGGATGCAATTTGGCATGCGATTTGCATGCCAGGCGACTTGCAAATCGTAGGCCAACTCGCAACCTATTGACTGCTATAGGCTTTGTTCACATCAAATCCAATGTTGAAATTGTGTGACTTCACTGTAAGTCGCACCACTTCAAAATCCGATTTTATGTGACTGGTATGGCCCCCAGTAACATCGGGTGCAGTTTGGCATGATATTTGCATGCCAGGTGACTTGCAAATCTTAGGCTCGATTTCAGGTGCAATTTGAAAATTGAAATCGTACCTGATAACTAGAGATGAGCGAATCGAACCTGGCGAAGTGGAATTCGTTTCGAATTTCAGGAAAAATTCGATTCGCATCGAATCCGAATTTTAGCAAACTTCGGGTGCACGAATCGAATTTTTCCCGATCAGCCGGCAAAAGTGTCACTGCAGAGAGCTCCGCTATTTCTGACAGTTCTGACAGTTCATTTACAGCGGTTGAAACATTGTATCTATTTGTTTCCATTTAGGATACAGATGTTTTTATTCGGAAATAAATAGATACAATGTTTCAACCGCTGTAAATGTGAAGGAACTGTCAGAGAACTGTCAGAAATAGCGGAGCTCTCTGCAGATACACTTTTTGCTGTACTGGAATACTTCTTCTTTTCATTCTTCTTCTTCTTTTCATTCTTCTTCTTCTTTTCATTCTTCTTCTTCTTCTTTTCATTCTTCTTCTTCTTCTTTTCATTCTTCTTTTCATTCTTCTTCTTCTTCTTTTCATTCTTCTTCTTTTCATTCTTCTTCTGCTTCTTTTCATTCTTCTTCTTTTCATTCTTCTTCTTCTTCTTTTCATTCTTCTTTTCAGTCTTCTTCTTTTAATTCTTCTTTTCATTCTTCTTCTTCTTCTTTTCATTCTTCTTCTTCTTCTTTTCATTCTTCTTCTTCTTCTTTTCATTCTTCTTCTTCTTTTCATTCTTCTTTTCATTCTTCTTTTCATTCTTCTTTTCATCTTTTCATTCTTCTTCTTCTTCTTCTTTTCATTCTTCTTCTTTTCATTCTTCTTCTTCTTCTTTTCATTCTTCTTCTTCTTGTCATTCTTCTTCTTCTTCTTCTTCTTGTCATTCTTCTTCTTCTTGTCATTCTTCTTCTTCTTCTTGTCATTCTTCTTCTTCTTCTTGTCATTCTTCTTCTTGTCATTCTTCTTCTTCTTTTCATTCTTATTTTCATTCTTCTTCTTCTTATTTTCATTCTTCTTTTCCTTCTTCTTCATTCTTCTTTTCCTTCTTCTTCATTCTTCTTTTCCTTCTTCTTCATTCTTCTTCTTTTCATTCTTCTTCTTCTTCTTCTTTTCATTCTTCTTCTTCTTCTTCTTTTCATTCTTCTTCTTCTTTTCATTCTTCTTTTCATTCTTCTTCTTTTCATTCTTCTTTTCATTCTTCTTCTTCTTCTTTTCATTCTTCTTTTCATTCTTCTTCTTCTTCTTTTCATTCTTCTTTTCATTCTTCTTCTTCTTCTTTTCATTCTTCTTTTCATTCTTCTTCTTCTTCTTTTCATTCTTCTTCTTCTTCTTTTCATTCTTCTTCTTCTTTTCATTCTTCTTTTCATTCTTCTTTTCATTCTTCTTTTCATTCTTCTTTTCATTCTTCTTTTCATTCTTCTTCTCATTCTTCTTCTCATTCTTCTTCTTCTTCTTTTCATTCTTCTTTTCATTCTTCTTCTTCTTCTTTTCATTCTTCTTCTTTTCATTCTTCTTTTCATTCTTCTTCTTCTTCTTTTCATTCTTCTTCTTCTTCTTCTTTTCATTCTTCTTCTTCTTCTTTTCATTCTTCTTTTCATTCTTCTTCTTCTTTTCATTCTTCTTCTTCTTTTCATTCTTCTCATTCTTCTTTTCATTCTTCTTTTCATTCTTCTTTTCATTCTTCTTTTCATTCTTCTTTTCATTCTTCTTCTCATTCTTCTTTTCATTCTTCTTCTTCTTCTTTTCATTCTTCTTCTTCTTCTTCTTTTCATTCTTCTTTTCATTCTTCTTCTTCTTCGTCGTGCCCCGTGACTGCCCAAATGAGTGAAGTGCGCGGTGATTCTAAGATCGACGGCACTCATCTGCATGTCATACTGACTGACAGTATTATTTCTCTTCCCCAGCAGACTCCAAGGGCATTTAAATTAAAGGTACAGTGTTCTGCACTAATATAAAGGCTCTCTGAAGCCTAGAAACCCTTTAAATAAGTTAAATTCGCGGCGAATAAATTCGCATCAAATCGAATTTCTCCCGCAAATTCGGCGAATTGGCCGAATCAAATTTTTGAATAATTCACTCATCTCTACTGATAACAGATCTAAAGAATGTGAATGTGAGTGTTGTAACAGACGACATTTGCTGCAGCACAATTTCAAAAATAGTTCTTGTCTAACTTTTTCTGAATTTTGTAGCGATTTCACATATAGACTACAACAGTGAAATTGCCAAACAAAAGCACAATTTTAAATTCCATCTAGTGTGAACCAAGCAGGCAATTCAACAAAGGAAATAAATCTTTAAAGGCATGTGATGTCTGCATGCTCCGATAAGGGTCTGTTATGTATTTTTGGGGGGACCCCACACCATTATTTTGTTAAATTTTGGCATTTGGTTTCCCCTCCAAATCCTTCTCAGACCCAAAGGGCTTGGTATGGATGGGAAGGGGGACCCCACACCGTTTTTTTTCCTTTTTAATTACTGCAAATTCTCTTTTGTATTCAGCTGGGGAACTCTGCTGACAGCTGCAACATGAACACTGCATTGATTTTCACTACTAAAAAGCCACCTGACTTGCTAAAATAACTCATGCTGTATTTTGGTAGCGTTTTTTAGGGAATGCAAATGTTTTTTCTAAAAAATGCTGTATGGGATCCCACCAGACGAGCAAGCACCCCCCTTCTGTACCATACCAGGCCACATGCTCCCCCCCAAAGCACCTTGTCCCCTTGTTGATGGGGACAAGGGCTTCTTCCCTACAACCCTGGGCTGTGGTTGTGGGGGTCTACGAACAAGGGGCTTATCAGAATCTGCACCCCAGATCCCACCCCCCATGTGAATGAGTATTAGGTACATGGAACTCCGTACTCATTCACAAAAAACAAAAAGTGTAGTGTGAAAAAATACAGGACACAGTCTTTGACAAGTCCTTTATTAAAAGAAAAAACTTAAAGAATGTCCCCAGCAGTAAATCCAACATCAATTACGATGCCCACCACCACAGACCCAAAAACAAAGTTCCGCACTCGAAGCTGGATTCAAGCCGTGTGCCTCTGAGCTGCCTTGACAGTTCTTAAATATGTAAAGGGCGGGGTCACCTGGGGACATCACGCATGTGACCCCGTGGGCAGGTCACTCGGATGATGTCCCTTGGTGGCCACGCCCCTTACATATTTAAGAACTGTCAAACCACCGGAGCAGTCACACGGTGGGAGCCATGGTCAGGAACTGAACCTTTTTTTCTCTTTTCTCGGGTCAGCGGCGGTGGCGGGCATCATGGTTGACGTTGGATCTACTGCAGGAGACATTCTTTTAGATCGTTCTTTTAATAAAGGAATGTCAAAGACCGCGTCCTGTCTTTTTTTTTTTTACAATACACTTTTTGTTTTTTGTGAAAACTTACTCATTCAAATAGGGGGGTCGAGATCTGGGGGCTACCTTATTAAAAGGGGGCTTCCAGATTCAAGTAAGCCCCCGCCCGCAGACCCCCACAACCACAACCCAGGGTTGTAGGGAAGAGGCTCTTGTCCCCATCTCCAGGGCTTCTTCTAGAAATAGTGAACGGTGGAAACAAATTCAGAAACTTACCCTAGAATTGGAAGCACATTATAGAGCCCATGTTGGCAATCCATCTCTCCTTAATAAAACAATTTTATCGCAAAAGCATCTAGAATCTAGAATACTTTACTTTCCCAGAAAACTGAAAAAGCTCTGCGCTGGTCGAAGGCCTCATTTTTATTACAAAGTAATTCAGCCTCTACTATGTTTGCACAGAAAACAACTCTATACGACCCCCACATATCTACAAGTTACGTACTAAATCTGGCACTCTCTCCTCTCTCCCCATGAAGTCCGGGGAATTTTTGAAAATGTTTATTCCACCCTATTAGCTCCCCCACAACCAACATCCGCTTCTCCAAAAGGCTCATGGCTTGACTCTATACCCCTCCCTGCTCTCACACCCTCTCAGATATCCTCTCTCAATGCCCCATGCACTTTGGAGGAAATAACCCGTGCGATTAGCACATTATAACTTCCACAGCACCGGGCCCTGATGGGTTTACTTCCAGTTATTATAAACATTTTGCCCCTACATTGACTCCCTTTTTGATGTCCTTATTCAATGATGTTTTGCAGGGAGGTAGGTTTCCTGAGGAGATGCTGTTGGCTAACATGTCTCTATTACCTAAACCACTAAAAGACCATCATCTACCTCAAAACTATAGACCAATCTCAGTAATGCACAATGACTTGAAAATATTCAGCAGCATTCTGGCAGATAGGTTGGCCCCTATTATCTCCTCTTTGGTCTCTCCAGACCAATTGGGATTTATCCCAGATAGACTTATTACGGACAACATACGTCTCACAATAAATGATATTCAGGATGCCAATTTACATTCTAAAGAGGTTTTGCTGCTGAGCCTGGACATTAACAAGGCCTTTGATAGTGTCCTCTGGCCCTATTTGTTTTCATTACTGCAGAAGATGGGCTTTAGTGCAGAATTTCTGTCTGGTGTACATTCCTTATACGACTCCCTCCCCCAAAACAAGAATAAGACTTCCAGGCTGTAAATCAGATTTTTTTTACACTGGGCAGGGGCACCCGTCAGGGTTGTCCTCTTTCGTTCTTGTTATTTGCGCTAGTGCTGGAACCCTTGGCAATTGCAATAAGATCACATTCGGACATTTCTGGTTTCACATTTCAAAATATGTATGTATGCTGATGATGTTGTTGTCACAAGTTAGCCTGCAGTTTTGTTTTTGTTCTTACCTTCTTGCTACAGCCCTGTTCCTGATCCCTTCTCATGTGTTTGTCTGTGCTCATCTATGGGCGTCATCTGCTGTCCTCTGGGTTTTATTTCCTTCTCTTCCATCACGTCCTGTCCAGCCTCCTTGTCTGCCTGTCTATATAAGATGTGCTCAGACTAGTCCACTTTGCCTGAGCAACGTCTTAGTTGTTGGAGCTCCCATGTGTTTCTGCTGTGAATCCCTGTGTACTGACCCCGGCTTTGTTCCCGACCTTGCTTGTTTTCCTCCTGTCCTGACCTCAGCTTGCCTATTGGATTCCCTTTGTCTTCTCCCGTCATACTCTGCTCCCGCGAGCGGTCTCCTCCACCTCAGCTGGGTGTACCTGGGGGCCGTGACCTGGTCCCAGCCTGCTGCAAGTCCATCCCCACCATCAGGGGCTCTGGTGAACAGGCTGGGGCTTAGACTCTGCACCCTGGGGAACCCCAAATTGAGGATCAATAGAGCGCACTACCACAGGTGATGATAGTTTGCTGAGGCCATGAGCTCCTCGGAGTCACTGTGGCCTCTCCTGGAACAACTTCAGGGTTTGGCGCAGAGAGTCGATGTCCATCAGGCCTGTCAAAAACAAATTATGCACTGTCTGCAGGAACTCTCCTCCCGGTTGGATCAGCTACAGGTTGTGTCCACTTCCTCACCCTCTGTTTCAGCTCCTGTTCCAGCCCCTGCTCCAGTTTCTGCTGCTCCACCTTCCGCTGTTCCCCCAGGGGAACACCATCCTTCGAGACTCCAGCTGCCTCCACCGCCTCACTTCTCTGGTGATCCCAAAGCTTGTCGAGGCTTCATCAATCAGTGCTCTATTAAATTTTGAACTAGCAGCCGATCATTTCCCTATTGATCGTTCCAAGGTGGCATACATGATTTCTCTCCTTTCAGGTGAAGCACTGGCTTGGGTCTTGCCACTGTGGGACCGTCAAGACCCCACTATCTCCAATCTCCCAGCCTTCCAGAAAGCTTTCCAGAAAACCTTCAATGTGCCTGGCCGGACTTCATCTGCAGCGGGAGCCTTTCTTCGGCTACGCCAAGATAGCATGACGGTTGGTCAGTATGCAATTCAGTTTCGTACCTTAGCTTCGGAACTTGCATGGAATAACGAGGCCCTTTCTGCAACCTTTTGGCAAAGTCTAGCGAACTGTATTAGGATGAATTAGATGGAAGAACCATACCCACCGCCCTGGATGACTTGATTGCTCTTACCATCCAAATCGATGTCTGCTTCCAGGAGCGAGATCTGGAAAAATCTGGTCCACGTCACTCCCAAGTGGGTTCGTTTGCTCCTATTTTCCAAAAATTCCCTGAACCATCTACAGTTGTGTCCAAAATTATTCAACCCCCACTGAAATTGAGTGTTTTGGCCAGTTTGACATTGCTTTTGATCATTCAGTCATCTTGCTTACATTTACATTAAAGAGGCACTTGTAGGTCAGACAAATATAACATAACAGTTATAATGAAATAACCACAAATGTCTTTTCTGTGCTCACAGCATTATCAGTTTTATTCAACCCCCAAGTGACATTCAATCTTAGTACTTAGTACAGCATCCTTTTACAGTTATAACAGCTTTTAAACGTGAAGCATAGCTTGACACAAGTGTCTTGCAGCGATCTACGGGTATCTTCGCCCATTCTTCATGGGCAAAGGCCTCCAGTTCAGTCACATTCTTAGGCTTGCGCACTGCAACTGCTTTCTTTAAGTCCCACCAGAGGTTCTCAATCGGATTTAAGTCTGGTGACTGCGATGGCCACTCCAAAATGTTCCAGCCTTTCCTCTGCAACCATGCTCTAGTGGACTTGGAGGTATGCTTGGGATCATTGTCCTGTTGAAAGGTCCAACGTCTCCCAAGCCTCAGGTGTGTGACGGACTGCATCACGTTTCCATCCAATATCTCCTGGTACTGAAGAGAATTCATGGTACCTTGCACACGCTGAAGCTTCCCTGTACCTGCAGAAGCAAAACAGCCCCAAAGCATGATTGACCCTCCACCATGCTTCACAGTAGGCAAGGTGTTCTTTTCATCATAGGCCTTGTTCTTCCTCCTCCAAACATAGCGTTGATCCATGGGCCCAAACAGTTCTAATTTTGTTTCATCAGTCCACAGAACACTATCCCACAACTTTTGTGGTTTGTCCACATGGCTTTTGGCATACTGCAGTCGACTCTTCTTATTCTTTGGAGACAGCAAGGGGGTACGCCTGGGAGTTCTGGCACGGAGGCCTTCATTACGCAGTGTGCGTCTTATTGTCTGGGCTGAAACTTCTGTACCCACATCTGACAAATCTTTTCTCAGTTCCTCAGCAGTCACACGGGGACTTCTCTCCACTCTACGCTTCAGGTAGCGCACAGCAGTCGAAGTCAGCATCTTCTTTCTGCCACGACCAGGTAGCGTTTCAACAGTGCCCTTTGCCTTGAATTTGCGAATGATGCTTCCTAAGGTGTCTCTTGGTATGTTTAACATCTTTGCAATCTTCTTATAGCCATTGCCCTTCCTGTGAAGAGAAATCACCTCTTCTCTTGTCTTCCTGGACCATTCTCTTGCCTTCACCATGTTTGTAACCACACCAGTAAATGTCTAGAAGGAGCTGAGTATCACAGTCATTTTAAAGCTGCCTAATTGGTGCTTATTATGCTTGATTGCTGCTCGGTGACATCCACAGGTGTTTTCAATACCTGATGGAAAGCACCTGTATGAACCTCTGTTCTTCAGAGTGGTAGTCTTTAAGGGGTTGAATAATTGTGGCAATGAAGAAACCACATAAGAACCATTTACTACTGTATTACATAAACAATTGATGTCATTTTAGTTGCATTTGGGTAGTTACAACGTCCTTGTAGGATTTGATTCTGAATACAATTCCAAATGTACACTATAGTCCCTAAACCCCTTTACAGCATTGGGGGTTGAATAATTTTGGACACAACTGTATCTCCGCAACTGTGCTGACATCCGAGGAACCTATGCAGTTTGGCCGAACACGCCTCACTCCACAGGAGCGATCGCGTCGCCTTAGACTTGGTCTATGCCTTTACTGTGGGGCTAAGGGACATGTAATTAAGTCTTGTTCAGTCCGTCCGGGAAACTCTTGGGTCTAGGTCACTTTGAGGGAGGAGATCTAGACCAGAACCTAAACTCCGCCTCCTTCCCTCGATTTGTTATACCTGTCTCCATCCATTGGGCTCTGAACTCATATCAGGTTTCGGCTTATGTGGACTCTGGGGAAACCGGAAATTTCATTGAACAATCCTTGGCCGCTGAATTGGGCATGCCTCTTGTTCCCTTGATGATACCCCTATCAGTATCTGCAGTTGATGGCTCTACCTTGGCCTTAGGACCTCTACGTTTTTGAAATAACAGCATAACTATGCATGTGAGTGTTCTTCTTCATGAGGAAATCTCCTTCCTGGTCCTTCCTAAGTCTTCAAGTCCCATCGTTCTGGGACTTACATGGTTGCAGAAACATTCACCCTATCTTGACTGGAGCTCTGGCCAAGTATTGTCATGGGGGTTTACAATGCCATCAGACTTGTCTCCCTAAAGTGTGTCCACCTAGGTGTGTACCCGTGGCTGAGGTCATCACCTCTCCGATACTCCCTCCGCATTATCAGGCCTTCCAAGACGTCTTTTGTAACTTCTCCACCACAAGGTAAAGTTTACCCTCTCTCCATTCCTGAGACTCAAGCCATATCTGAATACGTCCAGGAGAATCTGCAGAAAGTATTTATCCATAAGTCCAATTCTCCTGCTGGGGCTGGCTTCTTCTTTGTGGACTCTTTACCTCTGATTTCTGAACTCTTTGACAGACTCCGAGATGCTTGAATTTTCACTAAGCTAGACCTCCGTGGAGCATACAATCTGGTTAGGATCCATGAGGATGATGAGTAGAAAACAGCTTTCAATACCAGAGACGGGCATTATGAATATCTTGTAATGCCCTTCAGCTTGTGTAATGCCCCAGCCGTCTTTCAGAACTTTGTTAATGACATTTTTTCTGATCTTCTGTATGCTTGTGTCATTTTCTATCTGGATGACAAACTAATTTTTTCTTCAGATTTAGAAACTCATCCTCAGCACGTGTGTACTGTCCTCCTACGTCTTCGGGACCACCCCCTGTATGCAAAGTTGGAGAAGTGTCTCTTCGAACAAACCCAGGTTTCTTTTCTAGGCTGCATAGTCATGGATAAAGGGCTGCTTATGGATCCTGCCAAACTCCAAGCCATCTCCAACTGGCCTCAGCCCTCTGGGTTGAAAGCCACACAGCGCTTCTTGGGATTCACCAACTTCTATCGCCAGTTCATTCCTGACTATTCTTCGCTGGTGGCCCCAATCACTTCTTTGACTCAAAAGGGTTCCAACGCCAGAACCTAGCCTCCTGAGGCAGTCGACACATTCCACAGACTAAAATCCACCTCTCTCTCTGCATCAATTCGCATATGTCTGGACATTTTTCAGCCTTTTTTCTTGGAGGTGGATGCTTCATCTTTGGAATTAGGGGTCGTCCTGCTCCAGATGCATGATGGTAAGCTCCGTCCTTGTGCCTTCTTCTCTAAAAAATTTTTGGATGCCAAAAAGAATTACACCATTGGTGATCGGGAACTGCTGGTGATAAAGCTGTGCCTTCCTGCAGTGTCTTTACTGATGGCCCTCACTGTGGAAGGATGTTGAAGAATATGTCTAGGCTTGCTCCATTTGTGTGCAGTCTAAGTCCTCCAAGTCTGCTCCAGCAGGTCTCCTTTTACCTCCACCTGTTCCAGATGAACCTTGGCATTGCATTTTCATGGACTTTATTTCTGAACTGCTCCCTTCAGCTGGTTCCACTGTTATCTGGGTGGTTGTGGACAGGTTTTCAAAAATGTGCCACTTAACTCCACTTCCGTGACTTCCTTCAGCCATCACGTTGGCCTCCAACTTCATTAAGGAAATCTTCCGTCTTCACAGTATGCCTCACACATTGTTTCTGATACAGGTGTTCAATTTACAGCTCGCTTCTGGAGGGCTCTAGCCACATCCTTCGGAGTCGAGTTGGACTTCTCCGCAGCCTTTCATCCACAGTCAAATAGCAAAAACAAAAGGGTCAACCAGACCGTGGAACGCTATATTCGTGCCTTCATTTCGGCCCATTAGGATGATTGGGTAGACCTTCTACCATGGGCAGAGTTTGCTCTTAATAACCATGCCAGTGCCAGTACTGGTGAGTACCCCTTTTTACACGGTGTATGGTCATCATCCTTTGTTGCTGTTTCCTGTTCCTATCTCCTCTACGGTACCCGCGGCTGCAGATAAACAATGATTATTCAATTCCATCTGGGCAGATGTTTCCAAGAATTTACATATGGCAGCTTCCAAGTACAAAACAGCTGCAGATCGCTAATCACCGCGTGAGTCCCAAATTTCTCCCTGGTGACAAGGTTTGGCTCTCTACCAAGAATATCCATCTATGGGTATCCTCTATGAAGTTTGCTCCTCGGTTCATGGGTCCCTTTACCATCCTTTGCCAGGTCAATCCTGTTGCTTTTAGACTTCGCCTCCTTTTACATTTGAGAATCCCTAATGTTTTCCATGTTTCTCTTCTGTGACTGTATGTCATCAACAGATTTTCCCATCGTCATCTTTCCCCAATTGCGAGTACCTCGGATCAGTATGAAGTCAAACAAATCTTGGATTCTAAATTCATCAGAGGGAAGCTCTTGTATCTAATTGACTGGAAGGGATATGGTCCTGAGGAGAAGTGTTGGATTCCTTCCTCTGATGTTTCTGCACCCCGTCTGGTGGAATTTTTTCATCAGAAGTTTCCCCTTAAGTCTGGCCCTAAAAGAGTGGGGAGACATCGTAAGAGAGGGGGGTACCGTCACAAGTTAGCCTGCAGTTTTGTTTGTGTTCTTACCTACTTGCTGCAGCCCTGTTCCTGATCCCTTCTCATGTGTTTGCCTGTGCTCATCTATGGGCGTCGTCTGCTGTCCTCTGGGTTTTATTTCCTTCCCTTCCATCACTTTCTGTCCCATCTCCTTGTCTGCCTGTCTATATAAGCTGTGCTCAGACTAGGCCACTTTGCCTGAGCAACTTCTTAGTTGTTGGAGCTCCCATCTGTTTCTGCTGCGAATCCTATATTGTCTACCTGTGTACCGACCCCAACTTTGTTCCCGACCTTGCTTGTTTGCCGCCTGTCCTGACCTTGGCTTGCCTATTGGATTCCCTTTGTTTTCTCCTGTTTATACTCTGCTCCCGTGAGCAGTCTCCTCCACCTCAGCTGGGTGTACCTGGAGGCCACGACCTGGTCCCAGCCTGCTGCAAGTCTATCCCCACCATCAGAGGCTCTGGTGACCAAGCAGGCTGGGGCTTAGACTCCACGCCCTGGGGAACCCCAAGTTGAGGATCAATAGAGCTCACTACCACAGGTGCTGACAGATGTTATGTTTTTCCTTACTAAACCATTAGTATCATTGCCTAATTTATGCGCAGTGTTGAATGCATCAGTATCAGGTCTTACTGTAAATTTTACTAAATCAGTAGTTATGCCTATCAATGTTCCTGATTCCCTGTGTGCATCTCTCTGCAATTCTTTTCCATTTCGTTGGGCCACAGATCGGATTTCATACCTATGTATTAACCTCCTCAAAATTATTTGCTGCTAATAACCCACCATGTGTGTCATGCCTCTCTACTCTATTGAAGAACTGGCATGGATACCCTATCTCATTCTTGGGCAGAGTCACGGCAGTTAAAATGAATGTCTTGCCTAAATTACTTTATCTATTTAGGGCACTCCCAATTCCTGTCTTGAAAATGTTCCTAGATCACTTTCAATGGATGATTAACAATTTTATTTGGCGTAACAAACGTCCTCGTTTTACTTCATCGGTGCTATACCGGTCGCAACGGGCGGGAGGACTCGGTCTCCCCAATTTCTGGCTTAACTACCTATCAGCCCATTTCACATAATTATCACAATGGGCGACTATTAATTCCGAGATCCCGTGGATCAGATTTGAATCTCACTCTATACATCCGTTCTATTTACAAGGCATATTGTGGTCCAAAATTCCCCCCGCTCATTATGGATCCATAATTCCATTGTGGCCCAATCATTGATGCTTTGGTCTCGATATAAACTTAGATTAAATCTGGTCTCCTCTGTCTCTCCAGGTTCATCATTTTTTGGTGACCCAAATTTTATTACGGATTTTTCATCTCTACAGGCATCTCTTTATAGACAAAAATGGTAAACTGATAGTGGTATCATCTTTTCGGATAAGGATTGGGACTCTATGGTGGATAACATACGTAAGAGTTCCAGATCCCTTTCTGTCCGTGAGACAGCCATCAAGGTATTAACCAGATGGTATTATACCCCATCGAGACTACATGTCCTGTATGCAGGCATGTCCCACCTATGTTTTCTGGGCTGCGGCCTTGCCGGTACTCTGGTGCATACATTTTGGGCCTTTCCAGGCCTCTCCTTGGTGTGGTGCAGGTTCTCTGAGGTGGCTTCTGCATTGGCGGGTGCTCCGGTGCATCTGACTATGCAGTCCTGCCTATTGGGAGCCCATATCTCGGGAGTTCAGACTGAGGTTATGAGGCTAAACCACACCATTTGTATATCCACCCTATGGGCTATTTCCCTACACTGGAAATCTCTCACAGTACCATTGACCTCTGTTCTGCATAGGGTTGATGCTGTGATGCACATGGAAAGAATTCATTACACTTTACTGGGCAAGATGCACTTATTTGATAGAAAATGGGAAATTTGGAGAACTCAGACATTTACTACATGACTAAGGAACACCCATGTTTGGATTGATTGAGTTACTCTCTCGGTACGTGTATTGTAAAGGATTTCCGGCAAGATGAATCACGATCGAAAATGCGCATGCACATAGGAATTGCCGGAGAAGAATTACCGTTTGTGCGCATGCGTGCAGAAATGCACAATCGGGCACACGCACAGTGAAGATTGGCACCAGACGGCCTATTCAAAGAGTGTCTCTGCCCATGTTGAGTGCTGACTGGTCTTCAGCTCCCCCCGTGTCCTGCTTGTTCCTATGTGATTCCTTTGTTGCTGACCTGGTTGTTCCTCACCTGATTCTGATTGCTCTCCTGATTTATACTGGTTCCTGACTTCGGCTTTGCTCCTGACCTTGGCTTTCCTTCTGATTTCCGTGCTGCGCGACTGTTGATGACCCTGGCTATTCTCATGACACTGCTCCGGTCTCTTACCCTCACTACCTGCCCTGCTCTGGTGCACGCCTGGGAATCTACAAGACCCACTCTGCTTGTTACTACTGTGGCTGAATCAGAGGATCATCAGTCTTCCAGAGTCATCATCTGCAAGAGCTGCAAACAACAACTACTGGTGCTCTTGTTCCCCTGGGTCCTAGACTCCCTCTGTTCCAACTCCAGTGGGGTCAGGGCTAGTGACACAAGTGAGGCCGACCTCGTCATTTCAGTCTCCCATCAGGTACGTGACAGTACCAGTCAGCCAATGATGGAGTCTGAAAGGGAGCCCTCTGCATTAGGGGACATTTGTCAATCAGTATCTGCCTTGTTTTACTTGGTGCAAGATTTGCAGAGAAACTTTGAGCATCTGGAGAGTCAACTGCTAACCAAGTCTAATGACCCCACAGATCTCACTGCAGCCTCAGATGTAACCACTCAAACAGAGTTCAGTATGATCTTTGGAACTCCTTCCCTGCCGGAAACCCGGGTGCCTACGCCTGAGTTTTTCACGGGAGACCGCAGGAAGTTCAGAACTTTCCGTAACTCCTGTGAGCTATATTTTTCCCTGCTTCCAAGGACCTTTACATCACCAAGCACCAAAGTGGGGTTCATCATCACACTTCTTAGGAATGAACCCCAATCCTGGGAACACCACTTTCGTGAGCAACATGATCCAGCTCTCACTAAGGTGGACTCTTTTTTCACAGCAATGGCACAACTCTATGCTGAACTGTTCCTGCGTCAGACTGCTGAATCCATGCTCAGCAATTTACAGCAGGGCCAAAGGCCTGTTGAGGAATATGTTACCGATTTCTGCATCTGGAGTTCCGATACTCAATGGAATGAGTCTGCTCTCCGCTACCAGTTCCATCTTGGCCTGACACCCTGAAAGATGAGCTTGCCCAAGTGGAGGTACCAATCAGGCTGGAGAACCTGATAGACCTGACTATCCACATTGACCGTCGGATTCGGGAAAGACAGGATGAGAAACTAACGGGGAGATTCTGATACAGTTGTGTCCAAAATTATTCAACCCCCACTGAAATTGAGTGTTTTGGCCAGTTTGACATTGCTTTTGATCATTCAGTCATCTTGCTTACATTTACATTAAAGAGGCACTTGTAGGTCAGACAAATATAACATAACAGTTATAATGAAATAACCACAAATGTCTTTTCTGTGCTCACAGCATTATCAGTTTTATTCAACCCCCAAGTGACATTCAATCTTAGTACTTAGTACAGCATCCTTTTACAGTTATAACAGCTTTTAAACGTGAAGCATAGCTTGACACAAGTGTCTTGCAGCGATCTACGGGTATCTTCGCCCATTCTTCATGGGCAAAGGCCTCCAGTTCAGTCACATTCTTAGGCTTGCGCACTGCAACTGCTTTCTTTAAGTCCCACCAGAGGTTCTCAATCGGATTTAAGTCTGGTGACTGCGATGGCCACTCCAAAATGTTCCAGCCTTTCCTCTGCAACCATGCTCTAGTGGACTTGGAGGTATGCTTGGGATCATTGTCCTGTTGAAAGGTCCAACGTCTCCCAAGCCTCAGGTGTGTGACGGACTGCATCACGTTTCCATCCAATATCTCCTGGTACTGAAGAGAATTCATGGTACCTTGCACACGCTGAAGCTTCCCTGTACCTGCAGAAGCAAAACAGCCCCAAAGCATGATTGACCCTCCACCATGCTTCACAGTAGGCAAGGTGTTCTTTTCATCATAGGCCTTGTTCTTCCTCCTCCAAACATAGCGTTGATCCATGGGCCCAAACAGTTCTAATTTTGTTTCATCAGTCCACAGAACACTATCCCACAACTTTTGTGGTTTGTCCACATGGCTTTTGGCATACTGCAGTCGACTCTTCTTATTCTTTGGAGACAGCAAGGGGGTACGCCTGGGAGTTCTGGCACGGAGGCCTTCATTACGCAGTGTGCGTCTTATTGTCTGGGCTGAAACTTCTGTACCCACATCTGACAAATCTTTTCTCAGTTCCTCAGCAGTCACACGGGGACTTCTCTCCACTCTACGCTTCAGGTAGCGCACAGCAGTCGAAGTCAGCATCTTCTTTCTGCCACGACCAGGTAGCGTTTCAACAGTGCCCTTTGCCTTGAATTTGCGAATGATGCTTCCTAAGGTGTCTCTTGGTATGTTTAACATCTTTGCAATCTTCTTATAGCCATTGCCCTTCCTGTGAAGAGAAATCACCTCTTCTCTTGTCTTCCTGGACCATTCTCTTGCCTTCACCATGTTTGTAACCACACCAGTAAATGTCTAGAAGGAGCTGAGTATCACAGTCATTTTAAAGCTGCCTAATTGGTGCTTATTATGCTTGATTGCTGCTCGGTGACATCCACAGGTGTTTTCAATACCTGATGGAAAGCACCTGTATGAACCTCTGTTCTTCAGAGTGGTAGTCTTTAAGGGGTTGAATAATTGTGGCAATGAAGAAACCACATAAGAACCATTTACTACTGTATTACATAAACAATTGATGTCATTTTAGTTGCATTTGGGTAGTTACAACGTCCTTGTAGGATTTGATTCTGAATACAATTCCAAATGTACACTATAGTCCCTAAACCCCTTTACAGCATTGGGGGTTGAATAATTTTGGACACAACTGTATGTTCAGAAATGGGGACTCCTGTGCCCTCTACAACTGCTGTTCCATCAGAGTTACACATTAATAAAAGAAAACATCTTAATCCATCTAGAACAGCAATGGGCAAACTACGGCCCGCGGGCCGTTTACGGCCCGGCAGACCTTTTAATCTGGTCCGCGGAGCGTGATACTGTCAGGATTGCTGTCAGGATGTGTGTAGGCGGGGCAGCGTGACAAACGTGAGGGGAGCTAGGCTCCTCTCACAGTCCGAAAAAAGGGGGGTTGTGAAAAGAAATTCACAGAGAAAGTGGCTACATTATGAACAGAGTGTGACAATCAGAAAAATTTCCAAAAATTATGCTTTATTACATATACAAGTTTGACATTTGGGCAATCGCCCTGGTTTACCATCACCTCAGTATGAGACAATGCACACAGACCTAAAACCATATAAAATGACACCAAGACCGGTCCAAATAATTGTGCAACAAAGACAGTGACTACTAGAGCCTAAAGTCTTTGTAGCACTGGTTCACAGGTGAACACTTCCCACAGGAGGTGTATGCAAAAATTATACCATAGGTATACCATGTAACATGTTGTAAATATGTAGACATATGCTACTACCAAAATGGTTATATCCCAAGCAGGGAGTGTCAAAACATTACACTATAGATATAAAATATCACATGTATGCAGTGCAGC
Source organism: Staurois parvus (assembly GCF_062004578.1). Taxonomy (NCBI): domain Eukaryota; kingdom Metazoa; phylum Chordata; class Amphibia; order Anura; family Ranidae; genus Staurois; species Staurois parvus. The sequence continues at coordinate 1,696,291 of NW_028318047.1, read as the reverse complement.
AAGCACAGTATGCGTCAAAAAGAGAAACATGCCTCTAGGCCTATAAGAGACAAGAAAAAATGAATGTCATATATAAAATGCAGTACACTCCTATGCCGGCACATGTGGTTGGGGCCCATTCATCTGTAATATAAGCGACTGTTTCCTTAGGGGACATTAAAATTAAGTTTCGGGAACATAAAAAGCTTGTCATTAAACGTCTTAATCGGAAATGGGATGTATGCTTCTTGGAAGCCTACATTAGACAAAGTATTATTCCACGTGGTTTGAGAAGTAAGGTAGTCCCAGCTGAACATTTACATAATGAAAGGTTTCTAGAGAAATGGAAAGTGCTATGCATAGAACATGGGATTAATGGTATGAAACTTATAGTTGAGGAGGAAAAATTACAACTTGAAGAATTAGATCAAGCTATCAGTAAAAGTGTATCTGGATTAGATCCCTTTAAAAATCAGGAGAACTTTGAAAGATATAATGAACAACTTAAAAAGGAAGTTGAAAAAGTACAAAAAAATCTTAGAACTACTAAACAAACTAAATTTAGACGCGACCTTAAAGATTGGGAAACAGGTGAGATATTTGATCTCACTACAAAAAGAAGTAGAAGTCGATCTAAACGAAGAGTATTTCGTTCACACTCTAGATCAATGGGGGAAACCATGTCTAGTGAAAGTGAGTCTGAAAATCTAGGGAAATCTGTTTCTTTTTTAGACAAACAAGATGGAAAACCTCCTCGCACCAATCAATTACAGATGGGAAGAGGATCCAAAAAGAAAGTAGAGGAATCCTTAAAAAACAAATATCAGGAAGACAAGGGCAGAACAAGAAGTCAGAGGAGGTAGTAGATGGAAGTATTCATGATAAAAAGGTAATCAATTTGGCTAATTTTCCACTCAAAAGGGAACATGTCTCTTTACTAAATAAGGGTATGTCCTTTTCACCAGTGACCCCCATGGATGAGTTCGAGGTATTTAAAGATGTCAATTTATTTTTAAGAAAAGTTTTCTTGAGAATGATACATGGTAATCCCACTATTTTGGAGGATATGGCCTCTGACTCATCCATGGAGGATCGCAAGATGCTCGATGTGTTGATATCTCTCATGGAGGAAAGTGAGGATGGTGATGAGAACGAAATAGATCTGGATAATCACAGCAATGTGATTAGAAAAGTCGATCTGAATATTAGATCGACAAAAATGCCGAAAATACATTCCAACATGAGGATCTCGACATTTCTAGATTTTGTTGCTGACGATCTTAAAAATCTTGAGTGGAAAATGCCAATTGGTGATAATCTTACAAAAAAAGAAAGAAAAGCCCTCAAAGAATTAAAAGAGACTAAGAATATTGTAATTAAGAGAAGTGACAAAGGGGGTAATGTAGTTATTTTAAATGAACAAAACTACGTTAAAGAGGTGAAGCGCCTATTAAGTGATCCATCTACATATAGGAAAGTAGCCACTAATCCTTTTCATGTGGTGGCGAAAAAATTAAATTCCATCTTAACATTGGGAAAAGAAGTGGGTCTGTTAACCAAAAAAGAGTATGAATATCTGAGAACTGAAGAATTTAACTATCCTACCTTTTATATTATCCCTAAAATACATAAAAATCAAGAAAATCCTCCGGGTAGACCGATTGTTTCTGCCATTAATGGTCCCCTAGATAAAACAGGGAAATATATAGATCTGTTTCTCAAAGATATGGTTCCTAATCTCCCCTCTTATGTAAGAGATACTAAAGATGTGTTGGCCAAGATTGAAAATATGATTATTAATGAAAATTCCATTCTAGTGGGAATAGATGTGGAATCACTTTACACTTCTATCCCACATGAATGTGGTGTGAGATCGGCTTCTTACTTCCTTGATAAAACATACCCTACTTTAGGAGGACAGAATGAATTTATTAGTGAGTTGTTGGACTTTGCATTACGAGATAACTTTTTTCAATTTAATAATACCTTTTATCAACAGACTAAAGGTACTAGTATGGGAGCACCGTGGTCCCCGGCCTACGCATGTCTACATTTGGGTTTCTGGGAGGAGCAGGTTGTCTTCAGATCATCAAGGTTTCTTGTTAATGTCCAGATTTGGTTAAGATATATAGATGATGTGTTCCTTGTATGGAGAGGAACATCTGAGGAATTAAAACTATTCATGGAGGAGTTAAATCAAAACTCCTTTAACATTGGACTTACATATTTATCTGATGAAAGGTGTATTTCCTTTCTGGACTTGGAAATTAGACTTGAAGACGGAAGACTCCTCACAAAAACGTATAGGAAACCAACTGCTGCCAACACCCTATTAGAGGCCAGAAGCTATCACCCACGTTCACTGATTTCAGGGATTCCAGTGGGACAGTTTTTGAGATGTCGGAGAAATTGTTCGAACATTAATGACTTTAGGATGGAGGCCCAGGACCTCTATAGAAGATTTAGGGAAAGGGGATATTCTCACTCTCAAATTAGAAAGGCTCGGAGACGGGCATATCAAACTGACCGTAAGGATTTATTATCTCCCAAAAAGGATGAGAAGGTTAAATTAAGTGAGCAACCTGTCAGAATGATAACCCAATTTGGAGCCCAATGGCAAGATGTAAAACAAATATTAGAAAAGCATTGGAAGATTTTAACTCAATGTCCCAAATTGAATAAGATTGTAGGTGAACGCCCTCAAATGGTAGCTAGAAGAGCACCAAATCTTGGTGATCTCCTTATTCATTCTGACTATCAACCGTTAAAACAAACAACATGGTTAAAATCACGTACTAAGGGGATGTTTAAATGTGGAAAATGTCAAATTTGTAAATATGTGGACCGCACGGATTCCTTTTATGACTCAGGAAATAACACTCATTATAAAATTCAAAGTCTTATAAATTGCTCCACAGTGAGAGTGCTATATATTTTGACCTGTCCATGTAAAAAGATGTATATTGGTAAGACCAAAAGACAACTTAAAGTACGAATAGGTGAACATCTTAGAGATATTAGATCAAATGATCCTGAAAGCAATCTTGCTCAACATTATGCTAAATATCATGGAGGTAAACTGGATGGCACAAAAGTGAAAGGTTTCTATGCATTGCACTTTCCTCAAAGGAGAGGTGATTTTGACAGAGAACTGCTAAAAAAGGAGAAATATTGGATATATAAACTTGATACAATGTACCCAAAGGGGTTAAATGTGGAATGTGATCTCCAAGTATTTTTGGATAAATAGATTTACATAGTTATGTATCCTTATGTTGCCATGCGTCAGTTGATCTATGGCATTTTTCTGTCTTCACTAATGGGTGAATTATATGTCAAAGAATGAAGGTAAACCTTTTGGCATCTGGGAAATATTGATGACCTGATGATATAAACCTGAATATAGGTCTAAAAATGTAAAAGGACCGACTGCTGAGCTAACTATGCCCTTCCCTCTTAATAATAATGATACCATTAAATGGGTATTTGAAGTCTAGGTATCTTTGGCAATATAATCCACAGTGAGATTCGTTAATTAACATTGCCATCTTGTGGTGGCTTTGTGGTAATTCATACTGTACTTTTAGGAACTGTTGATTTAATGAATAGGCCTGGTGATTCCTTCACTAAACATTGCCATCTCTTGGTGAAAGTATGGTAATTTTCCAATTGATTAGTATATACATTTATGGTTTTTTTGATTTGTGTATGCATTGTTGAAATTGTCAAGCCTTTCCTCTCTCTGATATTTCCAGTCGCTTGTTCTTTTAATTGAATTTAATAATGACCAGCAGCTGTGCTAAGTATTTAGCCCCCCTTTTTTTCTTCCAATGGGAATAACTGCAAGTTAATTTTTGCATAAATGGGTGGGTCTTAACCCACTATAAATAGAAAATTGGAATGCAGGAATCTCATTGGTCCTGACGAAGCTGAGTGAGATACGCCCATCGGCGAAACGCGTTGACGTCATACGTCAGATACGTCACTTCCGGTCATGCGCACTAGGTGGAACGCACGCTGACCTACAAGGAGGAAGCCATCTTCACATGCCATGAGGCAGGCTTAAGCAGCACAGGCGCCGAGAAGAGGCTGGAACCCACGGTATATCGGCTGATGTCAGCGGTTGTTCCCTGGCCTCTCTGGCCTTGTAAGGCAGTACCTATGAAGGACATCTTTTCCTCTCCTACTATCCATTGCGCAGGTGGTGAGTGGATTGTTACAGGACACTAGTTATATGGTCCTCTGTGATCGATATAACCTATACATCTTACATAGAGTAAAGCTCTTCCAGTGACTTTCCACATATTGTTTGTTTCACTACAGGATGGGGACATCATGGTGCTTTTCATAGGAAACAGGATATACTACATGTATCTCAACAGGCAGAAGATTTATTGGGATTTGTCTTGTTTTCCTTACAGAAAGTGGTGTGTAGTCCACATATAGTGGTGAAGAAACCATTTCAAGCAGTGCTCTGCTATTTGCATCTATCCTTCCATCCTGGTAACAAATGGGGCTTATTCTCATTTAAGAGCCCTAAGGAAACAGTCGCTTATATTACAGATGAATGGGCCCCAACCACATGTGCCGGCATAGGAGTGTACTGCATTTTATATATGACATTCATTTTTTCTTGTCTCTTATAGGCCTAGAGGCATGTTTCTCTTTTTGACGCATACTGTGCTTGCTGCACTGCATACATGTGATATTTTATATCTATAGTGTAATGTTTTGACACTCCCTGCTTGGGATATAACCATTTTGGTAGTAGCATATATCTACATATTTACAACATGTTACATGGTATACCTATGGTATAATTTTTGCATACACCTCCTGTGGGAAGTGTTCACCTGTGAACCAGTGCTACAAAGACCTTAGGCTCTAGTAGTCACTGTCTTTGTTGCACAATTATTTGGACCGGTCTTGGTGTCATTTTATATGGTTTTAGGTCTGTGTGTATTGTCTCATACTGAGGTGATGGTAAACCAGGGTGATTGCCCAAATGTCAAACTTGTATATGTAATAAAGCATAATTTTTGGAAATTTTTCTGATTGTCACACTCTGTTCATAATGTAGCCACTTTCTCTGTGAATTTCTTTTCACAACCCCCCTTTTTTTGCATGTCTTTTTTGGCTACTGAATGGAGGCCATCTACTGGGTGATATGGTAATTTATTATACAACCTCTAAATAACTATCTTTAACTAATCCTCTCACAGTCCGCCCTGAAGACCGGAACGGCGCGGGAACACGGCGAGAGGAACGCGCGGAGCAAAGGTAAGTAAATTGACACAGGGGGGACTTGGGGACTTAATATGGGGAATGAATTACTATAGGGGGGATGAATTACTATATAGGGGGTGAATTACTATATGGGGGGGTGAATTACTATGGGGGATGAATTACTATGGGGGATGAATTACTATATGGGGGATGAATTACTATGGGGGATGAATTACTATGGGGGATGAATTACTATATGGGGGATGAATTACTATATGGGGGATGAATTACTATGGGGGATGAATTACTATATGGGGGATGAATTACTATGGGGGATGAATTACTATGGGGCATGAATTACTATATGGGGGATGAATTACTATGGGGGATGAATTACTATATGGGGGATTAATTACTATGCTTACTATGAGGGAATATTACAATACTTACTATGGATGACACATACACATCATTCATCTACTCTTGGTCCGGCCCCCGGGTCCAATATATGAACCCATGGCGGCCCTCAAGTCAAAAGGTTTGCCCACCCCTGATCTAGAAGGAGCTTTTGGAGACCACAGTTGTCCGCTGCAGAATATATTTGACGACAGAAGTTCAATCTCTGTCTCTACTGTGGTGACGCAGGTCATTATGTAGTGACATGTCCAATAAGACCCCATAAGCCCTCTCCCAGCTGGTTCTACAGTATATGATGCATCCCCAAGGAACAAGCCGAACTCATCTCTCCTTCCACCTTCAACTACAACTGGCCGAAAGGACGATCACGGTCCCGGCCATTATAGACTCAGGTGCTTGTAGTTGTTTTATGGATACAAACTTCACTACCCAGAATAAGATTCTGCTCTGTACCAAGGCACAAAGACTTTTGGTCCATCTAGCGGATGGGTCGGTATCAGTTCTGGCCCTGTGACACAAGAGACCGTGCCAATGTTATGCCTCACCTCCTCAGGACACCAGGAATTTCTGTGTCTGGATATTATTACTTCCCCGATATTTCCAGTTGTTCTCGGCATGCCCTGGCTAAGAGCACACAACCCAACCATCAATTGGTTGTCTGGAAAGATCCTCTTTCCTTCGGAATACTGTCTGAATTGCTGCATTCCTAAAGAACCAAGCACAGCAACCCCTCTTCTTAGTATTCACTCTGATCCCGAGACCATGAAACTCGTTCCTGTTGTTTACCACGATTATCTGGACGCATTTAATAAAAAGAGTGCCAATACTCTTCCTCCACATTGCTCCTATGATTGTCCGATTGAGCTCCTGCCCGGCGCCGAAATTCCTTTCGGACGAATTTACCCCCTATTGGAAGTATAATTAGAGGTCTCCGGGGTTATATTGAGGAGAGTCTGGAAAAAGGGTTTATTAGGCCTTCTACATCACCAGCAGGAGCTGGCATTTTCTTTGTTGGGAAGAAGGATCACACCCTCAGACCTTGTGTGGACTACCGTGACCTGAATAAGATAACGGTCAAAAATCGTTAACCCCTTCCCCTAATTCCTCAGTTATTCCAAAGGCTATGAGGAGCATGTTTCTTCTCAAAACTGGATCTGTTACAATCTAGTTAGAATTTGCAAAGGTGACCAATGGAAGACGGCCTTTCGAACTCTCTTCGGGCATTTTGAATACCTGGTGATGCCTTTTGGTCTCTGTAGTGCCCCAGCAACCTTCCAACATTTTGTAAACAATACACTTCGGGACTATTTGGATCTATTCCTTATCGTTTACCTGGATGACATCTTAGTTTTTTCCAGTTCAATAGAAAGACATCAGGATCATGTAAAAAAGACTCTGGATAGATTATGCCAACATCACCTTTACGCAAAGGCTGAAAAATGTAAATTTGAGAAACAGTCTATTCAGTTCCTCGGACTTGTGATCACCGAGGGCATTTCTATGGACCCCCAAAAGGTGTCCTCTGTATTAGAATGGCCCGTTCCTGGTAACAGGAAAGCAGTGCATCGTAGGATTCGCAAATTTCTACAGGAAATTCATAAACAACTTCTCTGGAATCATCGCACCAGTAACACAGCTCACCAGGCAACATATTCCCGTCAGGTGGACTCCTGAGGCCCAAACAGCCTTTGAACAATTAAAGACCTTGTTCACCTCCGCACCTATCCTGAAGCACCCAGATCCTGCTCTAGCCTTTGTCCTCGAAGTGGACGCTTCTGAGAATGCTGTAGGAGCCATTTTGTCACAAAGACAGGGACTCAAATCCCTTCTGCACCCTGTTGCATTTTTCTCCAGGAATGAAATGCCTCTGAAAGAAACTATGATGTGGGAGACAGAGAGCTGCTAGCCATCAAGGCAGCACTTGAGGAATGGCGCTACTTACTGGAGGGAGCATCCCATCCTATTATCATCTTCACATACCAGAAAAACCTTAAATATCTGAAAACGGCAAAACATCAAAGGCCACAACAAGCGAGATGGGTGCTATTCTTCTCCCGCTTTGTCTTTCATTTGACATACCATCCTGGATCAAAGAACAGTAAACCCGACGCACTCTCCCATATGTTTCCTGACCCAATCGTACAGTCTGAACCTGACATGATTTTTCCAGCCAAGAACTTTTTACTTCTGCAGTCAGACCTTGTAACACAAATAAGAGAAGTGGTGGACAATCATCCACCCTCCATAGATATGCATCTTCAGCTAAAGGACGGTCTGCATTTTCATAAGGAACGAATCTTTTTGCCCGAAGAACTCAGGACTCTTATCCTCAAAAAGGTGTCACGGACACCCCTTAGCGGGTCACTTCGAAATCCACAAGACCTCAAATTTGGTCTCTCGTTCCTTCTGATGGCCAAACTCAATGAAATATTGCCAGAACTATGTGAAATCTTGTGCAGTTTACTTTAGAAACAAATCTGACAAAGCCAAGACCTGGGGCATGTTGGAATCTTTGCCCATACCGGAAAAACCTTGGAATATGATCTCCATGGATTTTATTGTGGAACTTCCCCCATCGGAGGGATTCACCACTATTTTTGTAGTAGTTGACCGCCTATCAAAGATGGCTCACTTCATTCCCTTTAAAGGGACTCCTTTCACCATGGAAACTGTTTTTGCCTTCATCAAAGAGATAGTTAGTTAGATTGCATGGCATTCCTATCAATATTGTATCCGATTGAGGAGTACAATTTAGATCCAAGTTCTGGAAAGCTCTGTGTGAGGCGTTAAATATCGAATTACGCTTCTCCTCTGCATATCACCCACAAACAAATGAACAGATGGAGAGAACGAACCAAACTCTGGAACAATACCTCTGATGCTTCTCCTCATATTCACAGAATGACTGGATATCTCTCCTTCCTTTAGCGGAGTTCGCATACAATAATTCCATTTACTCGGCTACCAAGCAATCCCCCTTTTACTCCAACTATGAATATCACCCCTCCTTCCTTCTGGAAATACCAGTGGAACCCACTATCCCGGCAGTACAAGAAAGGATGGAGTTCCTCAGGAGGAACGGTGAAATATTGCAAAAAACTATTTCTGAAGCTGAGGCGAAAAACAAAAGATTTTTTGACAGAAGGAGAAGGGGCAACTTAAAACTGAAACAAAGGGATAAAGTCTGGTTATCCATGGCAAAGCTAAAATTGAATTGCCCTTCGAGAAAACTTGGTCCAAGATACCTGGGACCATTTACTATTAAGGGAAAATTTAACACTGTAGCTTTCGAACTAAAACTACATGGTAATATGAAGATTCATAGGTGTTCTATTGCTCCTTGCTATTCCAAGTGGACTTCCCAATCGAGATCCGGAGGCGCTTGCCCCACTGCTGGTTGAGGGGAATGAAGAATACGAGGTTGAGGCCATCTTGAATTGTAGGAAGAGGGGCGGACAGACCCAGTTTCTCATTAAATGGAAAGATTAGGGTCCAGAGGATAATTCCTGGGAGCCATCCACTAATGTCCATGCCCCACGGATAGTTCAAGCCTACCTCCATCTTCACCCTGAAAAACGAGCCCTAGTGGGCATCCAAAGGCTGCCCCAAAGGGGGGGGGCAATGTAAGGGATTTCCGGCGAGACGAATTGCGATCGGAAATGAGCATGCGCATAGGAATTCACAGAGAAGAATTACTGGTTGTGCGCATGCATGCAGAAATGCGCAATCGCGCACACACACGGCGAAGATTGGCGCCAGATGGCTTTTTTAAAGAGCGTCTCTGCCCATGTTGAGTGCTGACTGGTCTTCACCTCCCCCGTGTCCTGCTTGTTCCTGTGTGATTCCTTTGTTGCTGACCCAGCTTGTTCCTCACCTGATTCTGATTGTTCTCCTGATTGATACTGGTTCCTGACTTCGGCTCTGCTCCTGACCTTGGCTTTCCTTCTGATTTCCGTGCTGCACAACTGTTGATGACCCTGGCTATTCTCATGACACTGCTCCGGTCTCTTACCCTCACTACCTGCCTTGCTCTGGTGCACGCCTGGCAATCTACAAGACCCACTCTGCTTGTTAGAGCTGCAAACAACTGCTGGCGCTCTTGTTCCCCTGGGTTCTAGACTCCCTCTGTTCCAACTCCAGTGGGGTCAGGGCTAGTGACACAAGTGAGGCCAACCTCGTCATTTCAGTCTCCCATCAGGTACGTGACATGTATAATTGTGCCTACCTCTCTGTTTATATTGCTCAAATACTTAAATTCTTTTCTCTTTTTTCTTTTTACTTTACTCTAAATAATTGTATTTTCTGAAATGTACATTTTACTTGTGCCTTTTTTCTGTTTTACATACGGTTTAAAGCTGTAATATCACTTTAAAGTCTATTTCTTGAAAAAAAAAATCGTTTGTAAACAAAAAAAAAAAAGGAACTGGTAAACTAGGTTAATTTCACATAGGTCAAGATCATTCCAAATACAACGTAAATTTGTGTGAATCTATCCAGAAAACCCCTAAACTAAAATATTTTATTGCCTATAAAAGTATGTTCTAAATAAAAATCCAAACACAATTTAAATTCATGTAGCTGTAGCCACTATTGATTTCAATAGGCAAATTTGAAACTAAGTTCATTCCAAATATAAATACAATCTTAAGAAATGTGGCATATCCACCAACAACTTGAAGAATTATTAGTAAACTTTTTAAATATTAGTGAAATGATTTGTTCATATAATATCATTTCTAGTTTGAGATTATCCCTTAAGAATACTAGAGTTAAAACATTAATTTTTTTCTGGAAAGCAGTTTCAAATATGGAATGTCCCTTTTCAGGTGCAAACAGGATGTAGTTTCATACAACCTGTAATGGGTAAGAATGGTGGGCGTATTACCATAATTTGCATTTGAACGGTGAGGAAGGGGTGTGTGTGGTTGATACTATATAAAAACAAACTGTACTTTAGTAACCTCACTGCTCTACATTTGCTGACCATCAATGAACAGTACTGTGACTATGGATGTTCAGGCAGATACAAGTCCTGAGGAGGTAAGTTGGATTATTTTGTCTATACTGAATCTTTTTTATGGTTGTTTTTCAGACTTTGAGGGACATAGCTGTGGCATTATTGTTTTTAAAGTTCATTGAAAGCATTATAGGCACACATTTTTAAAACAAATGTTTTGGTCTTATGCTGTGGCGTTCTTTGTAAAATGAAACATCATCTCATTTACTAATTATATAAGGTATTTATAGTGCCGCGCTCCTATTTATAAACATATATATATCTATATCCAATCTGTACTCATTCTGCTTAATTAATAATTATATAAATCAAATGTGAATCATAATGATAAGTGGTATTCCATAAACTAATATGATTAAGTAATTATCAATATATTGCCAATACACACATAAAAAACCTAAATTCATGTGATAAATAATAATCAATATTATTATTTATCACATTGATTATTATTTATCACATGAATTTATATAATTATTAATTAAGCAGAATGAGTACAGATTGGATATAGAGATATATATGTTTATAAATAGGAGCGCGGCACTATAAATACCTTATATACTGATCTGACACTACCAAGTGAGTTTGTGTAAGTGCCAGCGCACCAAACACCAAAGAACAGTAAATAATTGTTCAACACCCACTGAATGCTTCATTCATAATAGCTCACAAGGATTCACAATATACCCATCATCTCATTTACTAAGCTCTGGAGCCAATTCCTTTTCAAAATGCCACTGCACTTGCAAAGTCTATTTGCCTATAGAATCCTAATGAGTTGTGGCAAGAGTTTCTGTTTATTTGAGCTAATTGTAAAGTAATCAATATCCCGCTGTTATCATAGAAAAGAGTCACAGATAAAAATGAGATAACGTCAATATTTCAAACATAATAAAAGTGCATTCAAATGAAATTTAAGTTAAAAACAAAATTATACCCTTAACCATACATGTAAGCAGGTTGTTAGATGATGATTATTTCCTTTGCTTTGGGTTTTTTATGGTATGTTTTCTTCAGATATCCAAAGATGACCTATCACAACAATATAATATTCACCCCCTTTTTTGTATTGCAGATTTTTGACAGCAGACCATTCCATCAGCCAGCTTTGCTACCTGGATCAACTGCCCTGCCTGTGAGAACCTTAGAGGAATTACCAGCGGAAATGGAGGAAAGACTTTCTTTCACACCTGACAGCTATGAAGGGGAATGGATTTGTGGCACAGACCTAGTGCAAATGGGATCCAGGAAAAGGCCAAGACTTTTACCGCCTGATATTAAAATGTATTCCTTTATTGAGAAAAGACCCAGAAGAACTGCAGACTGTCCTTATGTGTGTTGTCACAAAATACTCCACATTGCAGGACAAACCAAACAAAATCAAACAAAAACTCTCTATCATCTGAACATTTATGAAAACACCAACACCGATGCACCAGAACAGCACTTAAAGATCCATCCAAAGAAAAGGCTGCTGAAGCGTTTCCTTACAAATGAGAATGAATGATGATTTTGTTGATTTGTTTATTTGTGAAAAAATAAAATGAAAAACAAATGTGATTGTTTTGTTTCCTTTGTATCTTTTTACAACCAAATATCAGACAACTCAATGCAGGCTTCTACAGTATGAAATGTGGTGCTTGTATCGTGTGACTAAAGAGCTGAAATTATTTTGGCAATTTAAAATCATATTTGTAAAAGTTAACGAACACCAATAAAAGAAAGTTTTTGAGACTGATTTGCTTATTAGGCAGAAAAGCAAACCACCAAAGCAGTTTTCTTAGAAATGTTGGAAAAATATGCGAAGGGAGAGTATAAGCTGGGCTTTCATTTAGGTTGTTAAAAGTAAGGGAAATATCCAAAGTTTATGGGTTAAATTAGGTTTTACTTCACAAGGGAAATTCACCCGGAGCTTAGTCAATGAGGTGAAGCTCTGCTGACTTCCATCACCCGACTTTGTGCAAGCCAAAATGCAATGTTTTTTCTTTCCCTTGCACGCCATTGGGTATTGTTTGCAAGGTTAAATTACACCATGGTCACTAAGCTCTGGGATAAATTCCATTGCAAAAGGCAAATTCTTGTGAAAAGTGAATGTCCTATTTGCCTTTAGTTAATCAGCCCCTCAGTTTAAGGGTTACATGTCTAAGAATGTCTCCTTAACTCGTCCCTAACCTCTTAATCCTAAAATCTAATACCTTAAAGTCCTAGCATTATTTGATGAAGTAAACCTGAACTTGGCAAACCAAAGTTAAATATAGTTTAACAGTAAACACGGTTTATGTCACTGAGATAAAGTTATGGGAAGATTGTTTTATCCTAATGGTTATCCTTCTAACACTATTTTTCAGCTAGTTCTTAAGGTGTAGGCCCTTTTATCTTTAACCTAAAAGTCTTCCGGTATAGGGGTAACTCCCCCTCTGAATAAATATTTCAGATTAGGGTTGACACCAACAGATAGACTCATCCCCTGTCTTTTTTGCCTCAGAAACTGAAGAAGGGTGTGGGCTATAGAGACAATCTGTCTTACATGTGAAATGCAATTTTAACATCTTCATCCCAGTGATTTGACAACAATTCACACCTGTACATTGAAGGATTAACACCTATGTGGACTTCCTGACACTAAAGACAGGATTATTTAAATAGGGGATGTGAAAGTTGTGGAAACACTCTGTTCTATTTTGCTCTGAGACTATCAGCTTTTGCCTCTTCATATTCTGTGATAATTGGATTAAGGTGTCTGTGCCAACAGTCTGGGCGACTTTAAGCTGCATGGGGAAGGTAAATTGAAGTATTGCAATATATTATAGATTATTTTAAGTGCCCATTGGAGAGCTGGCTGGTTATCTTCCGCTCAGCTGACTAGTCTAGTGTTTTAATAACACAACACAAAAATGATTAAATATTCTTAGCATATTATCACATCTGGCAAATGTGTGATTTCCACCTATATGAACCAACTTTGCTTACAATATTGTAATATACTATAGCAATGATGTATAATAAACTTAGCAGCCTTCTCAATACCAGCTTACTCTGTCCGAATTTAACAGATATTCAAGTTCAAACATGATGGTGTCAGCAATTATAATTCACTCCGTGGGTTAATTTACTTAAAAAAAAGGAACTGTTCAAATAGGTTAACTTCATCTAGGTCAAGTTCATTCCAAATACAACCTAAATTTGTGTGAATCTATCCAGAAAACCCCTAAACTAAAATCTTTTATTGGCTATAAAAATATATTCTAAATCCAAACACAATTTAAATTCATGTAACTGTATCCACTATTGATTAGAATAGTATAAGGGAAATGTGATACAAAGTTCATTCCAAATATAAATACAATCTTAAAAAAATGTGACATATCCACCAACAACTTGAAGAAGTAGTAGTAAAGCATTGAAATATTGGTGAAAATGATTTGTTCATATAATATCATTTCTAGTTTGAGATTATCCCTTCAGAATACCTAGAGTTAAAACATTAACTTTTTTCTGGAAAGCAGTTTCAAATATGGAATGTTCCTTTTCAGGCGCAAAGAGGAGATATGAAAAATGTGACATATCAACCAACAACTTGAAGAATGATTAGTAAAGCTTTTTAATAGAATAGTTATTTGTGAGCCACCAGGAGTTAACTAACTCTATTATTAGTGTTAATTGTGTGCTTAAGTGAATATTTATTAAATATTGGATCGCCAGGCACTAATTACACACTCTCTAGGTGTATGAAATTAAACTATGAATTCTTATACTGTACCGCGCTCCAATATTATCAACCTTTTGTGATTAACCTTTTTTGGTTGTGTGAATTTCTTAATATACCACCTATAATCCAATCATTACTTACTTCTATGGTGCTTAAATATACAATTAACATAAATTAATTTATAAATATGAATTAAAAAATTATATGTGATTATAACAAATATTAATAAAAAATTAATGAAAAATTGGAATGTCAATTCTATGTGAATAAAATAATAAAAAATTAATAAAACATTAAAAAAAAAAAAAAAAAAAAAAAAAAAAAGGGAATGTCAATTATTTTCTTTGAATTTGAGATGGTGTTGTTATTCAATTTAGTTAATGTGATAAGTCTGTGTTGGCAGCTTGAACCTCTCCCTCGTCTCCTCTCCTCTCTCCTCAGCTCAGCTTTCTCAATTGTGCTTTCTTCACTGGCTGCTTTGTTTATTCCTCCATATACGGAACATGCAGAGAAGGGAAAAGAAACATAGTGTCTTATCCGGGATATAAGTGATTTATTGCTCTTTGATCTCCCACTCACATTGTGTAAATGTAAATAACGCTTTGCATACAATGTATCAAGATCGTGCTTCAGACAGCCTGGCTGATGTGTTTGCTTGCAGTAAATATACTCGCCGTTCCTCTGTGGATGCGTGATAACGTCACCGCCCCTCCCCTACGCGTTACGCTACAGGGACTCATAGCTTCCTCTGGGGGATGTGGATTTGCATTCCATCATTCACAGAGGCTATTTATATCCTGCCGGCTCCATTTTTGCTGTGATTTGTTAACTATTCGTTACCTCTCCATTACTTTGGAGTTCAGACTATATCTCAATATTATTCATTGTATATATACAAAGTGCGCATCATCATCCTTCGGCTGTATACTTAATGCTTACATCCACACCCCTCACAATCTGGATTACAATCTTATATTTGATCATCTTTCCACAAAGTTTTTTAATATCTAAAATTTAACTTAAATATAATATTTACCATACTTTATTAATTCAGACTTTTAATTCTTAAAAATATATATATACCCTACACTCAATTTAAATTTAATATGAAATAAATTTAAATAAATAAAATTACATATATCTGTATAAAAAATCAATAATAATGGAGAGTATAAAATTTATTGAAAATTTACTATTTATTCAAAATAAACAAAATTAAAATATATAAAATAAAATAAAAATAAATATTATAATGAAATAATGCAAAAAAAAAAAAAAAAAATTTGGAATTTATCAAATTAAAATAAAATTAAAAGTAAAAAAAAAAAATAAAAAATTAAAAAATAAAAAATAAAATAAAAATTAAAATAAAAATAAAAATAAAAAATAAAAAATAATAAATAATAAATAAAATAAATTAAAAATAAAAATTAAAAATGTTTATCTAAAATTCTTTAAGTTTAATATTATGCGGACTTAATAACTTAAATACTACTTTGAAATGCTTGTATATGCTATTGTATGCTTTATCATTAATCCTTCTATTTTCCCCTTTATTATGTTCTATATTTAATAATCGCTCAAGAAACAAGCTAAATCAAATTCCTTGTTTAATCCCAAAGGATGCAAGGAATTCATTAGATATATCCACTGGGATTCTTTCTTACTTATTTCTCTAATGAGATTATCTCCTCTCCAGTGTGCCTTATGCTTCTCTATTCCCCAAAATTCTAGGCCTTCTGTTTTTTGTTCATGGTATAGTTTGAAATGTAATGATACATTATGGTATTTATAACCTTTTGAAATGTTCCGAACATGCTCCTTTATTCTCTCTTTTAGCCTGCGTTTTGTTCTTCCTATATAAATTTTATTGCACGGACATTTCAATGCATATACTACCCCCTTGGTGTCACATGATATGAATTGTTTTATCTTAAATGTTTTACCACTTATCAAATTAGTGAAATGCATTCTTTTTCTGGGGTTATTTTTTGTTCTGATACAACTATAACATCTTCCACACTTATAAAATCCAATTTCCTGAAAAAAAGTAAGTGTATTTTGTTTAGGTGGATTTAATACGTTCTTCACTATCTTGTCTCTGATATTGGGGGCTTTTTTATAAATAAATCTTGGATTTTCAGGGATACTATCTTTTAAATCTTTATCTAGCTTTAATATGTCCCAATGTTTATTTATTATTCTTTGCACATCTTTATATTGCTTATTGTACGGCATTATAATAGTCATAACATTGTCCATACTATTGTTATTCTGACTTTTTGTTAGTAATTTGTTTCTATCTAGTACTCCTACCCTTTCTCTTTCTTCTACTATATATTCTTTTTTGTACCCTTTATTAATAAATCTCTTTATAAGGATGTCACTCTGTTCCTGGTAATCAATATCATGTGTACAATTTTGTCTCAGTCTCATAAACTGCCCTCTGGGTATGTTCTTTATCCATGCTTTATGATGGCAACTATGGGTGGGTATATATGAATTTCTGTCTGTATTTTTAAAGTAATTTTTTGTAGAGATTTTTAATCCCTCTTTCACTAGCCATATATCCAAAAAATTAATGGTTTTATCGCTGCTATTCCAGCTAAGTAATATATTATGATTATTATTATTTAATTCCTTATAGAATTGCGCTAGTGACGTTTCATTACCTTTCCATACTAGAATAATGTCATCTATATATCTATAGTATGCTATGAGTTCTTGTTTGTGATTATTGAATATTGTATCCTCCTCCCATTGTGCCATATATAAATTTGCTATGCTGGGGGCAAAACGTGCCCCCATCGCTACTCCCTTGGTTTGCAGATAATACTTATTGTTATACCAGAAGAAGTTATGTTTGAGACAGAATATTAGGCACTTAATAAGGTATTTTTTCTGCTTTTTATTCAAATCAGAATACTTTTCTAATGCCCACTTTGCTGCTTCAATAGCCCCATCATGGTCTATATTTGTGTACAATGAGGTGACATCCGCTGTACTTAATATGCTATCATCAGTGAGTGTTAGATTTTGCATTAATTGAATTATATGCCTGGTATCTTTCAGGTATGCCTTCGTTTGTACCACTAATGGTTGTAAATATTGATCTATATATTCTCCCATCCTTGCTGTTAAAGAATCTATCCCATTTATTATAGGTCTAATTGGGGGATTCACGGGATTTTTATGGATCTTAGGTACTGAGTATATTACGGGTAGTTTGCATACTGTTGGTACTAAATACTTAGTTTCTTTTTCATTCAATATGTGCTTTTTATTACCATAATTTACTATCTTTATTAGCTCTTTTTTATACTCTTTATTTGGATTATTTTTAATTTTTAAGTTCTTGATATGTGCTCTCATCTTTTAACATATCCTCCATAGATTGTTCATAAAATGTTTTGGACAGTATGACTATACCTCCCCCCTTATCTGCCGGCCTAATAACTATGTTTTTTCTCACCTTAAGGCTTTTAATTCCTCTCTCAAGGTTATAGTTGTATTTGTGCTTCTGTATGTTAAATTGTTCTAAATCTTTTGTTACTAATTTTTTGAATGTTGTTATGTATGTGTTATCGCTAGATTTCTGATTGAAAACCGATTTGTTTTTAAGATCGCTATGTTGATACTTTGATATTTTGGCCTCTTGATTATATTCTATCGGATTTTGAATATATATATACAATTTGGAATGTTGTATGGAATGTTCCTTTTCAGGCGCAAAGAGGAGATATGAAAAATGTGACATATCAACCAACAACTTGAAGAATGATTGGTAAAGCTTTTTAAATGTTAGTGAAATGATTGGTTCATATAATATCATTTTTAGTTTGAGATTATCCTTTAAGAATACCTAGAGTTAAAGCATTAACTTTTTTTCTGGAAAGCAGTTTCAAAGATGGGATGTCCCTTTTCAGGTGCAAACAGGATGTAGTTTCATACAACCTGTAATGGGTAAGAATGGTGGGCGTATTACCCTAATTTGCATTTGAACGGTGAGGAAGGGGTGTGTGTGGTTGACACTATATAAAAACAAACTGTACTTTAGTAACCTCACTGCTCTACATTTGCTGACCATCAATGAACAGTACTGTGACTATGGATGTTCAGGCAGATACAAATCCTGAGGAGGTAAGTTGGATTATTTTGTCTATACTGAATCTTTTTTATGGTTGTTTTTCAGACTTTGAGGGACATAGCTGTGGCATTATTGTTTTTAAAGTTCATTTAAGGCATTATAGGCACACATTTTTAAAACAAATGTTTTAGTCTTCTGCTGTGGCAAAAAGGTAGCTTAATGGCAAATGAATGAAAGCTGATCTCTAAGAGGTTGCTTTGGGTTCTTTTACACCAATGCTTTTGTGCTTTGAAGTCTGGAAATGATTTCAGCTAATACTCAGAGGCACACAATATTACTTTTAATTAGACATAGTTTAAAATGTACTGTAAGGAAAGGTTTATTTGCTAAGTGTACGTGCCTTCTGTCTTTTTCTAAATGTCTTTTTGAATATTTTGTAACTCATCGTTCAATGACTCTAGCAATTTTGTGATGTGAACATGAAGAGGTATAGGAGTAGATTAACTAAAGGCAAATAGACTGTGCCCTGTCCAAGGGATTTTGCTCCAGAGCTTAGTAGATGAGAGGAAGTTCTGCCGACTTCCATCATCCGGCCACCTGCAATGAAAAAACTTTTTGTATTGTTTTTTATCTTGCGTGTCTTTGGGCGTTCTTTGTAAAATGAAACATCACCTCATTTACTAAGCTCTGGAGCAAATTCCTTTTCAGAATGCCACTGCACTTGCAAAGTCTATTTGCCTATACAATCCTAATGAGTTGTGGCAAGCAGGTTGTTAGATGATGATTATTTCCTTTGCTTTGGGTTATTTATGGCATGTTTTCTTCAGATATCCAAAGATGACCTATCACAACAATATAATATTCACCCCCTTTTTTGTATTGCAGATTTCTGAAAGCAGATCATTTCATCAGCCAGCATTGCTACCTGGATCAACGGCCCTGAATGCTAGAAACTTAGAGAAATTACCAGAAGAAATGGAGAAAAGACTTTCTTTCACACCTGACAGCTATGAAGGGGAATGGATTTGTGGCACAGACCTAGTGCAAATGGGATCCAGGAAAAGGCCAAGACTTTTACCACCTGATATTAAAATGTATGCCTTTATTGAGATAAGACCCAGAAAAACTGCAGACTGTCCTTATGGGTGTTGTCACAAAATACTCCACATTGCAGGACAAACAGAACAAAATCAAACGAAAACTCTCTATAATCGGAACATTTATGAAAACACGAAGACCGTTGCACCAGAACAGTACTTAAAAATCCATCCGAAGAAAAGGCTGCTGAAGCGTTTACTTACAAATGAGAATGAATGATGGTTTTGTTGATTTCTTTATTTGTGAGAAAATAAAATGAAAAAAAAAAATGTGATTGTTTTGTTTCCTTTGTATCTTTTTACAACCAAATATCAGACAACTCAATGCAGGCTTCTACAGTATGAAATGTGGTGCTTGTATCGTGTGACTAAAAAGTTGAAATTATTTTGGCCAGTTAAAATCATATTTGTAAAAGTTAACTAACAGGTTAATTTCATCTAGGTCAAGTTCATTTCAAATACAACCTAAATTTGTGTGAATCTATCCAGAAAACCCCGAAACTAAAATCTTTTATTGGCTATAAAATATATTCTAAATCCAAACACAATTTAAATTCATGTAACTGTATCCACTATTGATTAGAATAGTATAAGGGAAATGTGATACAAAGTTCATTCCAAATATAAATACAATCTTAAAAAAATGTGACGTATCCACCAACAACTTGAAGAAGTAGTAGTAAAGCATTGAAATATTGGTGAAAATGATTTGTTCATATCATTTCTAGTTTGAGATTATCCCTTCAGAACACCTAGAGTTAAAACATTAACTTTTTTCTGGAAAGCAGTTTCAAATATGGAATGTTCCTTTTCAGGCGCAAAGAGGAGATATGAAAAATGTGACATATCAACCAACAACTTGAAGAATGATTAGTAAAGCTTTTTAAATGTTAGTGAAATGATTGGTTCATATAATATCATTTTTAGTTTGAGATTATCCTTTAAGAATACCTAGAGTTAAAGCATTAACTTTTTTTCTGGAAAGCAGTTTCAAAGATGGGATGTCCCTTTTCAGGTGCAAACAGGATGTAGTTTCATACAACCTGTAATGGGTAAGAATGGTGGGCGTATTACCATAATTTGCATTTGAACTGTGAGGAAGGGGTGTGTGTGGTTGACACTATATAAAAACAAACTGTACTTTAGTAACCTCACTGCTCTACATTTGCTGACCATCAATGAACAGTACTGTGACTATGGATGTTCAGGCAGATACAAGTCCTGAGGAGGTAAGTTGGATTATTTTGTCTATACTGAATCTTTTTTATGGTTGTTTTTCAGACTTTGAGGGACATAGCTGTGGCATTATTGTTTTTAAAGTTCATTTAAGGCATTATAGGCACACATTTTTAAAACAAATGTTTTAGTCTTCTGCTGTGGCAAAAAGGTAGCTTAATGGCAAATGAATGAAAGCTGATATCTAAGAGGTTGCTTTGGGTTCTCTTACACCAATGCTTTTGTGCTTTGAAGTCTGGAAATGATTTCAGCTAATACTCAGAGGCACACAATATTACTTTTAATTAGACATAGCAAATAAACCTTTCCTTACAGTACATTTTAAACTAAGTGTACGTGCCTTCTGTCTTTTTCTAAATGTCTTTTTGAATATTTTGTAACTCATCGTTCAATGACTCTAGCAATTTTGTGAAGTGAACATGAAGAGGTATAGGAGTAGATTAACTAAAGGCAAATAGACTGTGCCCTGTCCAAGGGATTTTGCTCCAGAGCTTAGTAGATGAGAGGAAGTTCTGCCGACTTCCATCATCCGGCCACCTGCAATGAAAAAACTTTTTGTATTGTTTTTTATCTTGCGTGTCTTTGGGCGTTCTTTGTAAAATGAAACATCACCTCATTTACTAAGCTCTGGAGCAAATTCCTTTTCAGAATGCCACTGCACTTGCAAAGTCTATTTGCCTATACAATCCTAATGAGTTGTGGCAAGCAGGTTGTTAGATGATGATTATTTCCTTTGCTTTGGGTTATTTATGGCATGTTTTCTACAGATATCCAAAGATGACCTATCACAACAATATAATATTCACCCCCTTTTTTGTATTGCAGATTTCTGAAAGCAGATCATTTCATCAGCCAGCATTGCTACCTGGATCAACGGCCCTGCCTGCTAGAACCTTTGAGAAATTACCAGAAGAAATGGAGAAAAGACTTTCTTTCACACCTGACAGCAATGAAGGGGAATGGATTTGTGGCACAGACCTAGTGCAAATGGGATCCAGGAAAAGGCCAAGACTTTTACCACCTGATATTAAAATGTATGCCTTTATTGAGATAAGACCCAGAAAAACTGCAGACTGTCCTTATGGGTGTTGTCACAAAATACTCCACATTGCAGGACAAACAGAACACAATCAAACGAAAACTCTCTATAATCGGAACATTTATGAAAACACGAAGACAGATGCACCAGAACAGTACTTAAAAATCCATCCGAAGAAAAGGCTGCTGAAGCGTTTCCTTACAAATGAGAATGAATGATGGTTTTGTTGATTTGTTTAATTGTGAAAAAATAAAATGAAAAAAAAATGTGATTGTTTTGTTTCCTTTGTATCTTTTTACAACCAAATATCAGACAACTCAATGCAGGCTTCTACAGTATGAAATGTGGTGCTTGTATCGTGTGACTAAAAAGCTGAAATTATTTTGGCCAGTTAAAATCATATTTGTAAAAGTTAACTAACAGGTTAATTTCATCTAGGTCAAGTTCATTCCAAATACAACCTAAATTTGTGTGAATCTATCCAGAAAACCCCTAAACTAAAATCTTTTATTGGCTATAAAAATATATTCTAAATCCAAACACAATTTAAATTCATGTAACTGTATCCACTATTGATTAGAATAGTATAAGGGAAATGTGATACAAAGTTCATTCCAAATATAAATACAATCTTAAAAAAATGTGACATATCCACCAACAACTTGAAGTAGTAGTAAAGCATTGAAATATTGGTGAAAATGATTTGTTCATATAATATGATTTCTAGTTTGAGATTATCCCTTCAGAATACCTAGAGTTAAAACATTAACTTTTTTCTGGAAAGCAGTTTCAAATATGGAATGTTCCTTTTCAGGCGCAAAGAGGAGATATGAAAAATGTGACATATCAACCAACAACTTGAAGAATGATTGGTAAAGCTTTTTAAATGTTAGTGAAATGATTGGTTCATATAATATCATTTTTAGTTTGAGATTATCCTTTAAGAATACCTAGAGTTAAAGCATTAACTTTTTTTCTGGAAAGCAGTTTCAAAGATGGGATGTCCCTTTTCAGGTGCAAACAGGATGTAGTTTCATACAACCTGTAATGGGTAAGAATGGTGGGCGTATTACCATAATTTGCATTTGAACAGTGAGGCAGGGGTGTGTGTGGTTGACACTATATAAAAACAAACTGTACTTTAGTAACCTCACTGCTCTACATTTGCTGACCATCAATGAACAGTACTGTGACTATGGATGTTCAGGCAGATACAAGTCCTGAGGAGGTAAGTTGGATTATTTTGTCTATACTGAATCTTTTTTATGGTTGTTTTTCAGACTTTGAGGGACATAGCTGTGGCATTATTGTTTTTAAAGTTCATTTAAGGCATTATAGGCACACATTTTTAAAACAAATGTTTTAGTCTTCTGCTGTGGCAAAAAGGTAGCTTAATGGCAAATGAATGAAAGATGATCTCTAAGAGGTTGCTTTGGGTTCTCTTACACCAATGCTTTTGTGCTTTGAAGTCTGGAAATGATTTCAGCTAATACTCAGAGGCACACAATATTACTTTTAATTAGACATAGTTTAAAATGTACTGTAAGGAAAGGTTTATTTGCTAAGTGTACGTGCCTTCTGTCTTTTTCTAAATGTCTTTTTGAATATTTTGTAACTCATCGTTCAATGACTCTAGCAATTTTGTGATGTGAACATGAAGAGGTATAGGAGTAGATTAACTAAAGGCAAATAGACTGTGCCCTGTCCAAGGGATTTTGCTCCAGAGCTTAGTAGATGAGAGGAAGTTCTGCCGACTTCCATCATCCGGCCACCTGCAATGAAAAAACTTTTTGTATTGTTTTTTATCTTGCGTGTCTTTGGGCGTTCTTTGTAAAATGAAACATCACCTCATTTACTAAGCTCTGGAGCAAATTCCTTTTCAGAATGCCACTGCACTTGCAAAGTCTATTTGCCTATACAATCCTAATGAGTTGTGGCAAGCAGGTTGTTAGATGATGATTATTTCCTTTGCTTTGGGTTATTTATGGCATGTTTTCTTCAGATATCCAAAGATGACCTATCACAACAATATAATATTCACCCCCTTTTTTGTATTGCAGATTTCTGAAAGCAGATCATTTCATCAGCCAGCATTGCTACCTGGATCAACGGCCCTGCCTGCTAGAACCTTTGAGAAATTACCAGAAGAAATGGAGAAAAGACTTTCTTTCACACCTGACAGCTATGAAGGGGAATGGATTTGTGGCACAGACCTAGTGCAAATGGGATCCAGGAAAAGGCCAAGACTTTTACCACCTGATATTAAAATGTATGCCTTTATTGAGATAAGACCCAGAAAAACTGCAGACTGTCCTTATGGGTGTTGTCACAAAATACTCCACATTGCAGGACAAACAGAACACAATCAAACGAAAACTCTCTATAATCGGAACATTTATGAAAACACGAAGACAGATGCACCAGAACAGTACTTAAAAATCCATCCGAAGAAAAGGCTGCTGAAGCGTTTCCTTACAAATGAGAATGAATGATGGTTTTGTTGATTTGTTTATTTGTGAAAAAATAAAATGAAAAAAAAATGTGATTGTTTTGTTTCCTTTGTATCTTTTTACAACCAAATATCAGACAACTCAATGCAGGCTTCTACAGTATGAAATGTGGTGCTTGTATCGTGTGACTAAAAAGTTGAAATTATTTTGGCCAGTTAAAATCATATTTGTAAAAGTTAACTAACAGGTTAATTTCATCTAGGTCAAGTTCATTCCAAATACAACCTAAATTTGTGTGAATCTATCCAGAAAACCCCTAAACTAAAATCTTTTATTGGCTATAAAAATATATTCTAAATCCAAACACAATTTAAATTCATGTAACTGTATCCACTATTGATTAGAATAGTATAAGGGAAATGTGATACAAAGTTCATTCCAAATATAAATACAATCTTAAAAAAATGTGACATATCCACCAACAACTTGAAGAAGTAGTAGTAAAGCATTGAAATGTTAGTGAAATGATTGGTTCATATAATATCATTTTTAGTTTGAGATTATCCTTTAAGAATACCTAGAGTTAAAGCATTAACTTTTTTTCTGGAAAGCAGTTTCAAAGATGGGATGTCCCTTTTCAGGTGCAAACAGGATGTAGTTTCATACAACCTGTAATGGGTAAGAATGGTGGGCGTATTACCATAATTTGCATTTGAACAGTGAGGAAGGGGTGTGTGTGGTTGACACTATATAAAAACAAACTGTACTTTAGTAACCTCACTGCTCTACATTTGCTGACCATCAATGAACAGTACCGTGACTATGGATGTTCAGGCAGATACAAGTCCTGAGGAGGTAAGTTGGATTATTTTGTCTATACTGAATCTTTTTTATGGTTGTTTTTCAGACTTTGAGGGACATAGCTGTGGCATTATTGTTTTTAAAGTTCATTTAAGGCATTATAGGCACACATTTTTAAAACAAATGTTTTAGTCTTCTGCTGTGGCAAAAAGGTAGCTTAATGGCAAATGAATGAAAGATGATCTCTAAGAGGTTGCTTTGGGTTCTCTTACACCAATGCTTTTGTGCTTTGAAGTCTAGAAATTATTTCAGCTAATACTCAGAGGCACACAATATTACTTTTAATTAGACATAGTTTAAAATGTACTGTAAGGAAAAGTTTATTTGCTAAGTGTACGTGCCTTCTGTCTTTTTCTAAATGTCTTTTTGAATATTTTGTAACTCATCGTTCAATGACTCTAGCAATTTTGTGATGTGAACATGAAGAGGTATAGGAGTAGATTAACTAAAGGCAAATAGACTGTGCCCTGTCCAAGGGATTTTGCTCCAGAGCTTAGTAGATGAGAGGAAGTTCTGCCGACTTCCATCATCCGGCCACCTGCAATGAAAAAACTTTTTGTATTGTTTTTTATCTTGCGTGTCTTTGGGCGTTCTTTGTAAAATGAAACATCACCTCATTTACTAAGCTCTGGAGCAAATTCCTTTTCAGAATGCCACTGCACTTGCAAAGTCTATTTGCCTATACAATCCTAATGAGTTGTGGCAAGCAGGTTGTTAGATGATGATTATTTCCTTTGCTTTGGGTTATTTATGGCATGTTTTCTTCAGATATCCAAAGATGACCTATCACAACAATATAATATTCACCCCCTTTTTTGTATTGCAGATTTCTGAAAGCAGATCATTTCATCAGCCAGCATTGCTACCTGGATCAACGGCCCTGCCTGCTAGAACCTTTGAGAAATTACCAGAAGAAATGGAGAAAAGACTTTCTTTCACACCTGACAGCTATGAAGGGGAATGGATTTGTGGCACAGACCTAGTGCAAATGGGATCCAGGAAAAGGCCAAGACTTTTACCACCTGATATTAAAATGTATGCCTTTATTGAGATAAGACCCAGAAAAACTGCAGACTGTCCTTATGGGTGTTGTCACAAAATACTCCACATTGCAGGACAAACAGAACACAATCAAACGAAAACTCTCTATAATCGGAACATTTATGAAAACACGAAGACAGATGCACCAGAACAGTACTTAAAAATCCATCCGAAGAAAAGGCTGCTGAAGCGTTTCCTTACAAATGAGAATGAATGATGGTTTTGTTGATTTGTTTATTTGTGAAAAAATAAAATGAAAAAAAAATGTGATTGTTTTGTTTCCTTTGTATCTTTTTACAACCAAATATCAGACAACTCAATGCAGGCTTCTACAGTATGAAATGTGGTGCTTGTATCGTGTGACTAAAAAGTTGAAATTATTTTGGCCAGTTAAAATCATATTTGTAAAAGTTAACTAACAGGTTAATTTCATCTAGGTCAAGTTCATTCCAAATACAACCTAAATTTGTGTGAATCTATCCAGAAAACCCCTAAACTAAAATCTTTTATTGGCTATAAAAATATATTCTAAATCCAAACACAATTTAAATTCATGTAACTGTATCCACTATTGATTAGAATAGTATAAGGGAAATGTGATACAAAGTTCATTCCAAATATAAATACAATCTTAAAAAAATGTGACATATCCACCAACAACTTGAAGAAGTAGTAGTAAAGCATTGAAATGTTAGTGAAATGATTGGTTCATATAATATCATTTTTAGTTTGAGATTATCCTTTAAGAATACCTAGAGTTAAAGCATTAACTTTTTTTCTGGAAAGCAGTTTCAAAGATGGGATGTCCCTTTTCAGGTGCAAACAGGATGTAGTTTCATACAACCTGTAATGGGTAAGAATGGTGGGCGTATTACCATAATTTGCATTTGAACAGTGAGGAAGGGGTGTGTGTGGTTGACACTATATAAAAACAAACTGTACTTTAGTAACCTCACTGCTCTACATTTGCTGACCATCAATGAACAGTACCGTGACTATGGATGTTCAGGCAGATACAAGTCCTGAGGAGGTAAGTTGGATTATTTTGTCTATACTGAATCTTTTTTATGGTTGTTTTTCAGACTTTGAGGGACATAGCTGTGGCATTATTGTTTTTAAAGTTCATTTAAGGCATTATAGGCACACATTTTTAAAACAAATGTTTTAGTCTTCTGCTGTGGCAAAAAGGTAGCTTAATGGCAAATGAATGAAAGATGATCTCTAAGAGGTTGCTTTGGGTTCTCTTACACCAATGCTTTTGTGCTTTGAAGTCTAGAAATTATTTCAGCTAATACTCAGAGGCACACAATATTACTTTTAATTAGACATAGTTTAAAATGTACTGTAAGGAAAAGTTTATTTGCTAAGTGTACGTGCCTTCTGTCTTTTTCTAAATGTCTTTTTGAATATTTTGTAACTCATCGTTCAATGACTCTAGCAATTTTGTGATGTGAACATGAAGAGGTATAGGAGTAGATTAACTAAAGGCAAATAGACTGTGCCCTGTCCAAGGGATTTTGCTCCAGAGCTTAGTAGATGAGAGGAAGTTCTGCCGACTTCCATCATCCGGCCACCTGCAATGAAAAAACTTTTTGTATTGTTTTTTATCTTGCGTGTCTTTGGGCGTTCTTTGTAAAATGAAACATCACCTCATTTACTAAGCTCTGGAGCAAATTCCTTTTCAGAATGCCACTGCACTTGCAAAGTCTATTTGCCTATACAATCCTAATGAGTTGTGGCAAGCAGGTTGTTAGATGATGATTATTTCCTTTGCTTTGGGTTATTTATGGCATGTTTTCTTCAGATATCCAAAGATGACCTATCACAACAATATAATATTCACCCCCTTTTTTGTATTGCAGATTTCTGAAAGCAGATCATTTCATCAGCCAGCATTGCTACCTGGATCAACGGCCCTGCCTGCTAGAACCTTTGAGAAATTACCAGAAGAAATGGAGAAAAGACTTTCTTTCACACCTGACAGCTATGAAGGGGAATGGATTTGTGGCACAGACCTAGTGCAAATGGGATCCAGGAAAAGGCCAAGACTTTTACCACCTGATATTAAAATGTATGCCTTTATTGAGATAAGACCCAGAAAAACTGCAGACTGTCCTTATGGGTGTTGTCACAAAATACTCCACATTGCAGGACAAACAGAACACAATCAAACGAAAACTCTCTATAATCGGAACATTTATGAAAACACGAAGACAGATGCACCAGAACAGTACTTAAAAATCCATCCGAAGAAAAGGCTGCTGAAGCGTTTCCTTACAAATGAGAATGAATGATGGTTTTGTTGATTTGTTTATTTGTGAAAAAATAAAATGAAAAAAAAATGTGATTGTTTTGTTTCCTTTGTATCTTTTTACAACCAAATATCAGACAACTCAATGCAGGCTTCTACAGTATGAAATGTGGTGCTTGTATCGTGTGACTAAAAAGTTGAAATTATTTTGGCCAGTTAAAATCATATTTGTAAAAGTTAACTAACAGGTTAATTTCATCTAGGTCAAGTTCATTCCAAATACAACCTAAATTTGTGTGAATCTATCCAGAAAACCCCTAAACTAAAATCTTTTATTGGCTATAAAAATATATTCTAAATCCAAACACAATTTAAATTCATGTAACTGTATCCACTATTGATTAGAATAGTATAAGGGAAATGTGATACAAAGTTCATTCCAAATATAAATACAATCTTAAAAAAATGTGACATATCCACCAACAACTTGAAGAAGTAGTAGTAAAGCATTGAAATATTGGTGAAAATGATTTGTTCATATAATATGATTTCTAGTTTGAGATTATCCCTTCAGAATACCTAGAGTTAAAACATTAACTTTTTTCTGGAAAGCAGTTTCAAATATGGAATGTTCCTTTTCAGGCGCAAAGAGGAGATATGAAAAATGTGACATATCAACCAACAACTTGAAGAATGATTGGTAAAGCTTTTTAAATGTTAGTGAAATGATTGGTTCATATAATATCATTTTTAGTTTGAGATTATCCTTTAAGAATACCTAGAGTTAAAGCATTAACTTTTTTTCTGGAAAGCAGTTTCAAAGATGGGATGTCCCTTTTCAGGTGCAAACAGGATGTAGTTTCATACAACCTGTAATGGGTAAGAATGGTGGGCGTATTACCATAATTTGCATTTGAATGGTGAGGAAGGGGTGTGTGTGGTTGATACTATATAAAAACAAACTGTATTTTAGTAACCTCACTGCTCTACATTTGCTGACCATCAATGAACAGTACTGTGACTATGGATGTTCAGGCAGATACAAGTCCTGAGGAGGTAAGTTGGATTATTTTGTCTATACTGAATCTTTTTTATGGTTGTTTTTCAGACTTTGAGGGACATAGCTGTGGCATTATTGTTTTTAAAGTTCATTTAAGGCATTATAGGCACACATTTTTAAAACAAATGTTTTAGTCTTCTGCTGTGGCAAAAAGGTAGCTTAATGGCAAATGAATGAAAGATGATCTCTAAGAGGTTGCTTTGGGTTCTCTTACACCAATGCTTTTGTGCTTTGAAGTCTGGAAATGATTTCAGCTAATACTCAGAGGCACACAATATTACTTTTAATTAGACATAGTTTAAAATGTACTGTAAGGAAAGGTTTATTTGCTAAGTGTACGTGCCTTCTGTCTTTTTCTAAATGTCTTTTTGAATATTTTGTAACTCATCGTTCAATGACTCTAGCAATTTTGTGATGTGAACATGAAGAGGTATAGGAGTAGATTAACTAAAGGCAAATAGACTGTGCCCTGTCCAAGGGATTTTGCTCCAGAGCTTAGTAGATGAGAGGAAGTTCTGCCGACTTCCATCATCCGGCCACCTGCAATGAAAAAACTTTTTGTATTGTTTTTTATCTTGCGTGTCTTTGGGCGTTCTTTGTAAAATGAAACATCACCTCATTTACTAAGCTCTGGAGCAAATTCCTTTTCAGAATGCCACTGCACTTGCAAAGTCTATTTGCCTATACAATCCTAATGAGTTGTGGCAAGCAGGTTGTTAGATGATGATTATTTCCTTTGCTTTGGGTTATTTATGGCATGTTTTCTTCAGATATCCAAAGATGACCTATCACAACAATATAATATTCACCCCCTTTTTTGTATTGCAGATTTCTGAAAGCAGATCATTTCATCAGCCAGCATTGCTACCTGGATCAACGGCCCTGCCTGCTAGAACCTTTGAGAAATTACCAGAAGAAATGGAGAAAAGACTTTCTTTCACACCTGACAGCTATGAAGGGGAATGGATTTGTGGCACAGACCTAGTGCAAATGGGATCCAGGAAAAGGCCAAGACTTTTACCACCTGATATTAAAATGTATGCCTTTATTGAGATAAGACCCAGAAAAACTGCAGACTGTCCTTATGGGTGTTGTCACAAAATACTCCACATTGCAGGACAAACAGAACACAATCAAACGAAAACTCTCTATAATCGGAACATTTATGAAAACACGAAGACAGATGCACCAGAACAGTACTTAAAAATCCATCCGAAGAAAAGGCTGCTGAAGCGTTTCCTTACAAATGAGAATGAATGATGGTTTTGTTGATTTGTTTATTTGTGAAAAAATAAAATGAAAAAAAAATGTGATTGTTTTGTTTCCTTTGTATCTTTTTACAACCAAATATCAGACAACACAATGCAGGCTTCTACAGTATGAAATGTGGTGCTTGTATCGTGTGACTAAAAAGTTGAAATTATTTTGGCCAGTTAAAATCATATTTGTAAAAGTTAACTAACAGGTTAATTTCATCTAGGTCAAGTTCATTCCAAAT
Source organism: Staurois parvus (assembly GCF_062004578.1). NCBI lineage: Eukaryota > Metazoa > Chordata > Amphibia > Anura > Ranidae > Staurois > Staurois parvus. The sequence continues at coordinate 1,665,323 of NW_028318047.1, read as the reverse complement.
ACAACCTAAATTTGTGTGAATCTCTCCAGAAAACCCCTAAACTAAAATCTTTTATTGGCTATAAAAATATATTCTAAATCCAAACACAATTTAAATTCATGTAACTGTATCCACTATTGATTAGAATAGTATAAGGGAAATGTGATACAAAGTTCATTCCAAATATAAATACAATCTTAAAAAAATGTGACATATCCACCAACAACTTGAAGAAGTAGTAGTAAAGCATTGAAATGTTAGTGAAATAATTGGTTCATATAATATCATTTTTAGTTTGAGATTATCCTTTAAGAATACCTAGAGTTAAAGCATTAACTTTTTTTCTGGAAAGCAGTTTCAAAGATGGGATGTCCCTTTTCAGGTGCAAACAGGATGTAGTTTCATACAACCTGTAATGGGTAAGAATGGTGGGCGTATTACCATAATTTGCATTTGAACTGTGAGGAAGGGGTGTGTGTGGTTGACACTATATAAAAACAAACTGTACTTTAGTAACCTCACTGCTCTACATTTGCTGACCATCAATTAACAGTACTGTGACTATGGATGTTCAGGCAGATACAAGTCCTGAGGAGGTAAGTTGGATTATTTTGTCTATACTGAATCTTTTTTATGGTTGTTTTTCAGACTTTGAGGGACATAGCTGTGGCATTATTGTTTTTAAAGTTCATTTAAGGCATTATAGGCACACATTTTTAAAACAAATGTTTTAGTCTTCTGCTGTGGCAAAAAGGTAGCTTAATGGCAAATGAATGAAAGATGATCTCTAAGAGGTTGCTTTGGGTTCTCTTACACCAATGCTTTTGTGCTTTGAAGTCTGGAAATGATTTCAGCTAATACTCAGAGGCACACAATATTACTTTTAATTAGACATAGTTTAAAATGTACTGTAAGGAAAGGTTTATTTGCTAAGTGTACGTGCCTTCTGTCTTTTTCTAAATGTCTTTTTGAATATTTTGTAACTCATCGTTCAATGACTCTAGCAATTTTGTGATGTGAACATGAAGAGGTATAGGAGTAGATAAACTAAAGGCAAATAGACTGTGCCCTGTCCAAGGGATTTTGCTCCAGAGCTTAGTAGATGAGAGAAAGTTCTGCCGACTTCCATCATCCGGCCACCTGCAATGAAAAAACTTTTTGTATTGTTTTTTATCTTGCGTGTCTTTGGGCGTTCTTTGTAAAATGAAACATCACCTCATTTACTAAGCTCTGGAGCAAATTCCTTTTCAGAATGCCACTGCACTTGCAAAGTCTATTTGCCTATACAATCCTAATGAGTTGTGGCAAGCAGGTTGTTAGATGATGATTATTTCCTTTTCTTTGGGTTATTTATGGCATGTTTTCTTCAGATATCCAAAGATGACCTATCACAACAATATAATATTCACCCCCTTTTTTGTATTGCAGATTTCTGAAAGCAGATCATTTCATCAGCCAGCATTGCTACCTGGATCAACGGCCCTGCCTGCTAGAACCTTTGAGAAATTACCAGAAGAAATGGAGAAAAGACTTTCTTTCACACCTGACAGCTATGAAGGGGAATGGATTTGTGGCACAGACCTAGTGCAAATGGGATCCAGGAAAAGGCCAAGACTTTTACCACCTGATATTAAAATGTATGCCTTTATTGAGATAAGACCCAGAAAAACTGCAGACTGTCCTTATGGGTGTTGTCACAAAATACTCCACATTGCAGGACAAACAGAACACAATCAAACGAAAACTCTCTATAATCGGAACATTTATGAAAACACGAAGACAGATGCACCAGAACAGTACTTAAAAATCTATCCGAAGAAAAGGCTGCTGAAGCGTTTCCTTACAAATGAGAATGAATGATGGTTTTGTTGATTTGTTTATTTGTGAAAAAATAAAATGAAAAAAAAATGTGATTGTTTTGTTTCCTTTGTATCTTTTTACAACCAAATATCAGACAACTCAATGCAGGCTTCTACAGTATGAAATGTGGTGCTTGTATCGTGTGACTAAAAAGTTGAAATTATTTTGGCCAGTTAAAATCATATTTGTAAAAGTTAACTAACAGGTTAATTTCATCTAGGTCAAGTTCATTCCAAATACAACCTAAATTTGTGTGAATCTATCCAGAAAACCCCTAAACTAAAATCTTTTATTGGCTATAAAAATATATTCTAAATCCAAACACAATTTAAATTCATGTAACTGTATCCACTATTGATTAGAATAGTATAAGGGAAATGTGATACAAAGTTCATTCCAAATATAAATACAATCTTAAAAAAATGTGACATATCCACCAACAACTTGAAGAAGTAGTAGTAAAGCATTGAAATATTGGTGAAAATGATTTGTTCATATAATATGATTTCTAGTTTGAGATTATCCCTTCAGAATACCTAGAGTTAAAACATTAACTTTTTTCTGGAAAGCAGTTTCAAATATGGAATGTTCCTTTTCAGGCGCAAAGAGGAGATATGAAAAATGTGACATATCAACCAACAACTTGAAGAATGATTGGTAAAGCTTTTTAAATGTTAGTGAAATGATTGGTTCATATAATATCATTTTTAGTTTGAGATTATCCTTTAAGAATACCTAGAGTTAAAGCATTAACTTTTTTTCTGGAAAGCAGTTTCAAAGATGGGATGTCCCTTTTCAGGTGCAAACAGGATGTAGTTTCATACAACCTGTAATGGGTAAGAATGGTGGGCGTATTACCATAATTTGCATTTGAATGGTGAGGAAGGGGTGTGTGTGGTTGATACTATATAAAAACAAACTGTACTTTAGTAACCTCACTGCTCTACATTTGCTGACCATCAATGAACAGTACTGTGACTATGGATGTTCAGGCAGATACAAGTCCTGAGGAGGTAAGTTGGATTATTTTGTCTATACTGAATCTTTTTTATGGTTGTTTTTCAGACTTTGAGGGACATAGCTGTGGCATTATTGTTTTTAAAGTTCATTTAAGGCATTATAGGCACACATTTTTAAAACAAATGTTTTAGTCTTCTGCTGTGGCAAAAAGGTAGCTTAATGGCAAATGAATGAAAGATGATCTCTAAGAGGTTGCTTTGGGTTCTCTTACACCAATGCTTTTGTGCTTTGAAGTCTGGAAATGATTTCAGCTAATACTCAGAGGCACACAATATTACTTTTAATTAGACATAGTTTAAAATGTACTGTAAGGAAAGGTTTATTTGCTAAGTGTACGTGCCTTCTGTCTTTTTCTAAATGTCTTTTTGAATATTTTGTAACTCATCGTTCAATGACTCTAGCAATTTTGTGATGTGAACATGAAGAGGTATAGGAGTAGATAAACTAAAGGCAAATAGACTGTGCCCTGTCCAAGGGATTTTGCTCCAGAGCTTAGTAGATGAGAGAAAGTTCTGCCGACTTCCATCATCCGGCCACCTGCAATGAAAAAACTTTTTGTATTGTTTTTTATCTTGCGTGTCTTTGGGCGTTCTTTGTAAAATGAAACATCACCTCATTTACTAAGCTCTGGAGCAAATTCCTTTTCAGAATGCCACTGCACTTGCAAAGTCTATTTGCCTATACAATCCTAATGAGTTGTGGCAAGCAGGTTGTTAGATGATGATTATTTCCTTTTCTTTGGGTTATTTATGGCATGTTTTCTTCAGATATCCAAAGATGACCTATCACAACAATATAATATTCACCCCCTTTTTTGTATTGCAGATTTCTGAAAGCAGATCATTTCATCAGCCAGCATTGCTACCTGGATCAACGGCCCTGCCTGCTAGAACCTTTGAGAAATTACCAGAAGAAATGGAGAAAAGACTTTCTTTCACACCTGACAGCTATGAAGGGGAATGGATTTGTGGCACAGACCTAGTGCAAATGGGATCCAGGAAAAGGCCAAGACTTTTACCACCTGATATTAAAATGTATGCCTTTATTGAGATAAGACCCAGAAAAACTGCAGACTGTCCTTATGGGTGTTGTCACAAAATACTCCACATTGCAGGACAAACAGAACACAATCAAACGAAAACTCTCTATAATCGGAACATTTATGAAAACACGAAGACAGATGCACCAGAACAGTACTTAAAAATCCATCCGAAGAAAAGGCTGCTGAAGCGTTTCCTTACAAATGAGAATGAATGATGGTTTTGTTGATTTGTTTATTTGTGAAAAAATAAAATGAAAAAAAAATGTGATTGTTTTGTTTCCTTTGTATCTTTTTACAACCAAATATCAGACAACTCAATGCAGGCTTCTACAGTATGAAATGTGGTGCTTGTATCGTGTGACTAAAAAGTTGAAATTATTTTGGCCAGTTAAAATCATATTTGTAAAAGTTAACTAACAGGTTAATTTCATCTAGGTCAAGTTCATTCCAAATACAACCTAAATTTGTGTGAATCTATCCAGAAAACCCCTAAACTAAAATCTTTTATTGGCTATAAAAATATATTCTAAATCCAAACACAATTTAAATTCATGTAACTGTATCCACTATTGATTAGAATAGTATAAGGGAAATGTGATACAAAGTTCATTCCAAATATAAATACAATCTTAAAAAAATGTGACATATCCACCAACAACTTGAAGAAGTAGTAGTAAAGCATTGAAATATTGGTGAAAATGATTTGTTCATATAATATGATTTCTAGTTTGAGATTATCCCTTCAGAATACCTAGAGTTAAAACATTAACTTTTTTCTGGAAAGCAGTTTCAAATATGGAATGTTCCTTTTCAGGCGCAAAGAGGAGATATGAAAAATGTGACATATCAACCAACAACTTGAAGAATGATTGGTAAAGCTTTTTAAATGTTAGTGAAATGATTGGTTCATATAATATCATTTTTAGTTTGAGATTATCCTTTAAGAATACCTAGAGTTAAAGCATTAACTTTTTTTCTGGAAAGCAGTTTCAAAGATGGGATGTCCCTTTTCAGGTGCAAACAGGATGTAGTTTCATACAACCTGTAATGGGTAAGAATGGTGGGCGTATTACCATAATTTGCATTTGAATGGTGAGGAAGGGGTGTGTGTGGTTGATACTATATAAAAACAAACTGTATTTTAGTAACCTCACTGCTCTACATTTGCTGACCATCAATGAACAGTACTGTGACTATGGATGTTCAGGCAGATACAAGTCCTGAGGAGGTAAGTTGGATTATTTTGTCTATACTGAATCTTTTTTATGGTTGTTTTTCAGACTTTGAGGGACATAGCTGTGGCATTATTGTTTTTAAAGTTCATTTAAGGCATTATAGGCACACATTTTTAAAACAAATGTTTTAGTCTTCTGCTGTGGCAAAAAGGTAGCTTAATGGCAAATGAATGAAAGATGATCTCTAAGAGGTTGCTTTGGGTTCTCTTACACCAATGCTTTTGTGCTTTGAAGTCTGGAAATGATTTCAGCTAATACTCAGAGGCACACAATATTACTTTTAATTAGACATAGTTTAAAATGTACTGTAAGGAAAGGTTTATTTGCTAAGTGTACGTGCCTTCTGTCTTTTTCTAAATGTCTTTTTGAATATTTTGTAACTCATCGTTCAATGACTCTAGCAATTTTGTGATGTGAACATGAAGAGGTATAGGAGTAGATTAACTAAAGGCAAATAGACTGTGCCCTGTCCAAGGGATTTTGCTCCAGAGCTTAGTAGATGAGAGGAAGTTCTGCCGACTTCCATCATCCGGCCACCTGCAATGAAAAAACTTTTTGTATTGTTTTTTATCTTGCGTGTCTTTGGGCGTTCTTTGTAAAATGAAACATCACCTCATTTACTAAGCTCTGGAGCAAATTCCTTTTCAGAATGCCACTGCACTTGCAAAGTCTATTTGCCTATACAATCCTAATGAGTTGTGGCAAGCAGGTTGTTAGATGATGATTATTTCCTTTGCTTTGGGTTATTTATGGCATGTTTTCTTCAGATATCCAAAGATGACCTATCACAACAATATAATATTCACCCCCTTTTTTGTATTGCAGATTTCTGAAAGCAGATCATTTCATCAGCCAGCATTGCTACCTGGATCAACGGCCCTGCCTGCTAGAACCTTTGAGAAATTACCAGAAGAAATGGAGAAAAGACTTTCTTTCACACCTGACAGCTATGAAGGGGAATGGATTTGTGGCACAGACCTAGTGCAAATGGGATCCAGGAAAAGGCCAAGACTTTTACCACCTGATATTAAAATGTATGCCTTTATTGAGATAAGACCCAGAAAAACTGCAGACTGTCCTTATGGGTGTTGTCACAAAATACTCCACATTGCAGGACAAACAGAACACAATCAAACGAAAACTCTCTATAATCGGAACATTTATGAAAACACGAAGACAGATGCACCAGAACAGTACTTAAAAATCCATCCGAAGAAAAGGCTGCTGAAGCGTTTCCTTACAAATGAGAATGAATGATGGTTTTGTTGATTTGTTTATTTGTGAAAAAATAAAATGAAAAAAAAATGTGATTGTTTTGTTTCCTTTGTATCTTTTTACAACCAAATATCAGACAACACAATGCAGGCTTCTACAGTATGAAATGTGGTGCTTGTATCGTGTGACTAAAAAGTTGAAATTATTTTGGCCAGTTAAAATCATATTTGTAAAAGTTAACTAACAGGTTAATTTCATCTAGGTCAAGTTCATTCCAAATACAACCTAAATTTGTGTGAATCTCTCCAGAAAACCCCTAAACTAAAATCTTTTATTGGCTATAAAAATATATTCTAAATCCAAACACAATTTAAATTCATGTAACTGTATCCACTATTGATTAGAATAGTATAAGGGAAATGTGATACAAAGTTCATTCCAAATATAAATACAATCTTAAAAAAATGTGACATATCCACCAACAACTTGAAGAAGTAGTAGTAAAGCATTGAAATGTTAGTGAAATAATTGGTTCATATAATATCATTTTTAGTTTGAGATTATCCTTTAAGAATACCTAGAGTTAAAGCATTAACTTTTTTTCTGGAAAGCAGTTTCAAAGATGGGATGTCCCTTTTCAGGTGCAAACAGGATGTAGTTTCATACAACCTGTAATGGGTAAGAATGGTGGGCGTATTACCATAATTTGCATTTGAACTGTGAGGAAGGGGTGTGTGTGGTTGACACTATATAAAAACAAACTGTACTTTAGTAACCTCACTGCTCTACATTTGCTGACCATCAATTAACAGTACTGTGACTATGGATGTTCAGGCAGATACAAGTCCTGAGGAGGTAAGTTGGATTATTTTGTCTATACTGAATCTTTTTTATGGTTGTTTTTCAGACTTTGAGGGACATAGCTGTGGCATTATTGTTTTTAAAGTTCATTTAAGGCATTATAGGCACACATTTTTAAAACAAATGTTTTAGTCTTCTGCTGTGGCAAAAAGGTAGCTTAATGGCAAATGAATGAAAGATGATCTCTAAGAGGTTGCTTTGGGTTCTCTTACACCAATGCTTTTGTGCTTTGAAGTCTGGAAATGATTTCAGCTAATACTCAGAGGCACACAATATTACTTTTAATTAGACATAGTTTAAAATGTACTGTAAGGAAAGGTTTATTTGCTAAGTGTACGTGCCTTCTGTCTTTTTCTAAATGTCTTTTTGAATATTTTGTAACTCATCGTTCAATGACTCTAGCAATTTTGTGATGTGAACATGAAGAGGTATAGGAGTAGATAAACTAAAGGCAAATAGACTGTGCCCTGTCCAAGGGATTTTGCTCCAGAGCTTAGTAGATGAGAGAAAGTTCTGCCGACTTCCATCATCCGGCCACCTGCAATGAAAAAACTTTTTGTATTGTTTTTTATCTTGCGTGTCTTTGGGCGTTCTTTGTAAAATGAAACATCACCTCATTTACTAAGCTCTGGAGCAAATTCCTTTTCAGAATGCCACTGCACTTGCAAAGTCTATTTGCCTATACAATCCTAATGAGTTGTGGCAAGCAGGTTGTTAGATGATGATTATTTCCTTTTCTTTGGGTTATTTATGGCATGTTTTCTTCAGATATCCAAAGATGACCTATCACAACAATATAATATTCACCCCCTTTTTTGTATTGCAGATTTCTGAAAGCAGATCATTTCATCAGCCAGCATTGCTACCTGGATCAACGGCCCTGCCTGCTAGAACCTTTGAGAAATTACCAGAAGAAATGGAGAAAAGACTTTCTTTCACACCTGACAGCTATGAAGGGGAATGGATTTGTGGCACAGACCTAGTGCAAATGGGATCCAGGAAAAGGCCAAGACTTTTACCACCTGATATTAAAATGTATGCCTTTATTGAGATAAGACCCAGAAAAACTGCAGACTGTCCTTATGGGTGTTGTCACAAAATACTCCACATTGCAGGACAAACAGAACACAATCAAACGAAAACTCTCTATAATCGGAACATTTATGAAAACACGAAGACAGATGCACCAGAACAGTACTTAAAAATCTATCCGAAGAAAAGGCTGCTGAAGCGTTTCCTTACAAATGAGAATGAATGATGGTTTTGTTGATTTGTTTATTTGTGAAAAAATAAAATGAAAAAAAAATGTGATTGTTTTGTTTCCTTTGTATCTTTTTACAACCAAATATCAGACAACTCAATGCAGGCTTCTACAGTATGAAATGTGGTGCTTGTATCGTGTGACTAAAAAGTTGAAATTATTTTGGCCAGTTAAAATCATATTTGTAAAAGTTAACTAACAGGTTAATTTCATCTAGGTCAAGTTCATTCCAAATACAACCTAAATTTGTGTGAATCTATCCAGAAAACCCCTAAACTAAAATCTTTTATTGGCTATAAAAATATATTCTAAATCCAAACACAATTTAAATTCATGTAACTGTATCCACTATTGATTAGAATAGTATAAGGGAAATGTGATACAAAGTTCATTCCAAATATAAATACAATCTTAAAAAAATGTGACATATCCACCAACAACTTGAAGAAGTAGTAGTAAAGCATTGAAATATTGGTGAAAATGATTTGTTCATATAATATGATTTCTAGTTTGAGATTATCCCTTCAGAATACCTAGAGTTAAAACATTAACTTTTTTCTGGAAAGCAGTTTCAAATATGGAATGTTCCTTTTCAGGCGCAAAGAGGAGATATGAAAAATGTGACATATCAACCAACAACTTGAAGAATGATTGGTAAAGCTTTTTAAATGTTAGTGAAATGATTGGTTCATATAATATCATTTTTAGTTTGAGATTATCCTTTAAGAATACCTAGAGTTAAAGCATTAACTTTTTTTCTGGAAAGCAGTTTCAAAGATGGGATGTCCCTTTTCAGGTGCAAACAGGATGTAGTTTCATACAACCTGTAATGGGTAAGAATGGTGGGCGTATTACCATAATTTGCATTTGAATGGTGAGGAAGGGGTGTGTGTGGTTGATACTATATAAAAACAAACTGTACTTTAGTAACCTCACTGCTCTACATTTGCTGACCATCAATGAACAGTACTGTGACTATGGATGTTCAGGCAGATACAAGTCCTGAGGAGGTAAGTTGGATTATTTTGTCTATACTGAATCTTTTTTATGGTTGTTTTTCAGACTTTGAGGGACATAGCTGTGGCATTATTGTTTTTAAAGTTCATTTAAGGCATTATAGGCACACATTTTTAAAACAAATGTTTTAGTCTTCTGCTGTGGCAAAAAGGTAGCTTAATGGCAAATGAATGAAAGATGATCTCTAAGAGGTTGCTTTGGGTTCTCTTACACCAATGCTTTTGTGCTTTGAAGTCTGGAAATGATTTCAGCTAATACTCAGAGGCACACAATATTACTTTTAATTAGACATAGTTTAAAATGTACTGTAAGGAAAGGTTTATTTGCTAAGTGTACGTGCCTTCTGTCTTTTTCTAAATGTCTTTTTGAATATTTTGTAACTCATCGTTCAATGACTCTAGCAATTTTGTGATGTGAACATGAAGAGGTATAGGAGTAGATTAACTAAAGGCAAATAGACTGTGCCCTGTCCAAGGGATTTTGCTCCAGAGCTTAGTAGATGAGAGGAAGTTCTGCCGACTTCCATCATCCGGCCACCTGCAATGAAAAAACTTTTTGTATTGTTTTTTATCTTGCGTGTCTTTGGGCGTTCTTTGTAAAATGAAACATCACCTCATTTACTAAGCTCTGGAGCAAATTCCTTTTCAGAATGCCACTGCACTTGCAAAGTCTATTTGCCTATACAATCCTAATGAGTTGTGGCAAGCAGGTTGTTAGATGATGATTATTTCCTTTGCTTTGGGTTATTTATGGCATGTTTTCTTCAGATATCCAAAGATGACCTATCACAACAATATAATATTCACCCCCTTTTTTGTATTGCAGATTTCTAAAAGCAGATCATTTCATCAGCCAGCATTGCTACCTGGATCAACGGCCCTGCCTGCTAGAACCTTTGAGAAATTACCAGAAGAAATGGAGAAAAGACTTTCTTTCACACCTGACAGCTATGAAGGGGAATGGATTTGTGGCACAGACCTAGTGCAAATGGGATCCAGGAAAAGGCCAAGACTTTTACCACCTGATATTAAAATGTATGCCTTTATTGAGATAAGACCCAGAAAAACTGCAGACTGTCCTTATGGGTGTTGTCACAAAATACTCCACATTGCAGGACAAACAGAACACAATCAAACGAAAACTCTCTATAATCGGAACATTTATGAAAACACGAAGACAGATGCACCAGAACAGTACTTAAAAATCCATCCAAAGAAAAGGCTGCTGAAGCGTTTCCTTACAAATGAGAATGAATGATGGTTTTGTTGATTTGTTTATTTGTGAAAAAATAAAATGAAAAAAAAATGTGATTGTTTTGTTTCCTTTGTATCTTTTTACAATCAAATATCAGACAACTCAATGCAGGCTTCTACAGTATGAAATGTGGTGCTTGTATCGTGTGACTAAAAAGTTGAAATTATTTTGGCCAGTTAAAATCATATTTGTAAAAGTTAACCACTTGAGCCCCAGAGGATTTACCCCCCTTAATGACCAGGCCTTTTTTTGCTGTTTGGCGCTGCACTAATTCAAATGATAATTGCGCGGTCATGCAATGCTGTACCCAAACAAAATTTACGTCCTTTTCTTCACACAAATGGAGCTTTCTTTTGGTGGTATTTGATCACCTGTGCGCTTTTTATTTTCGGCGCTATAAACAAAAAAAACACGAAAATCTTGAAAAAAAACCAATTTTTTCTACTTTCAGCTATAAAAAATATATCGTAAACTCAAAGTTAGTCATAAATTTAAGCCAAAATGTATTCTGCTACATGTTTTTGGTAAAAAAAATCCCAAGAAGTGTATATTGATTGCTTTGTGTGAACGTTATAGCGTCTACAAACTATGGTATAGATACTGTAATTTATGCCTTTTTTTGCTATACAGCGCTGCACTAATTCAAATGATAATTGCGCGGTCATGCAATGCTGTACCTAATCAAAATTTACGTCCTTTTTTTCACACAAATAGAGCTTTCTTTTGGTGGTATTTGATCACCTGTGCGCTTTTTATTTTTGGCGCTATAAACAAAAAAACACGAAAATCTTGAAAAAAAAACAATTTTTTCTACTTTCAGCTATAAAAAATATATCGTAAACTCAAAGTTAGTCATAAATTTCAGCCAAAATGTATTCTGCTACATGTTTTTGGTAAAAAAAATCCCAATAAGTGTATATTGATTGCTTTGTGTGAACGTTATAGCGTCTACAAACTATGGTATAGATACTGTAATTTATGCCTTTTTTTGCTATACAGCGCTGCACTAATTCAAATGATAATTGCGCGGTCATGCAATGTCCGAAATTTACGTCCTTTTTTTCACACAAATAGAGCTTTCTTTTGGTGGTATTTGATCACCTGTGCGCTTTTTATTTTTGGCGCTATAAACAAAAAAACACGAAAATCTTGAAAAAAAAACAATTTTTTCTACTTTCAGCTATAAAAAATATATCGTAAACTCAAAGTTAGTCATAAATTTCAGCCAAAATGTATTCTGCTACATGTTTTTGGTAAAAAAAATCCCAATAAGTGTATATTGATTGCTTTGTGTGAACGTTATAGCGTCTACAAACTATGGTATAGATACTGTAATTTATGCCTTTTTTTGCTATACAGCGCTGCACTAATTCAAATGATAATTGCGCGGTCATGCAATGCTGTAACCAATCGAAATTTACGTCCTTTTTTTCACACAAATAGAGCTTTCTTTTGGTGGTATTTGATCACCTGTGTGCTTTTTATTTTTGGCGCTATAAACAAAAAAACACGAAAATCTTGAAAAAAAAAACAATTTTTTCTACTTTCAGCTATAAAAAATATATCGTAAACTCAAAGTTAGTCATAAATTTCAGCCAAAATGTATTCTGCTACATGTTTTTGGTAAAAAAAAATCCCAATAAGTGTATATTGATTGCTTTGTGTGAACGTTATAGCGTCTACAAACTATGGTATAGATACTGTAATTTATGCCTTTTTTTGCTATACAGCGCTGCACTAATTCAAATGATAATTGCGCGGTCATGCAATGCTGTAACCAATCGAAATTTACGTCCTTTTTTTCACACAAATAGAGCTTTCTTTTGGTGGTATTTGATCACCTGTGCGCTTTTTATTTTTGGCGCTATAAACAAAAAAACACGAAAATCTTGAAAAAAAAACAATTTTTTCTACTTTCAGCTATAAAAAATATATCGTAAACTCAAAGTTAGTCATAAATTTCAGCCAAAATGTATTCTGCTACATGTTTTTGGTAAAAAAAATCCCAATAAGTGTATATTGATTGCTTTGTGTGAACGTTATAGCGTCTACAAACTATGGTATAGATACTGTAATTTATGCCTTTTTTTGCTATACAGCGCTGCACTAATTCAAATGATAATTGCGCGGTCATGCAATGCTGTACCCAATCGAAATTTACGTCCTTTTTTTCACACAAATAGAGCTTTCTTTTGGTGGTATTTGATCACCTGTGCGCTTTTTATTTTTGGCGCTATAAACAAAAAAACACGAAAATCTTGAAAAAAAAAACAATTTTTTCTACTTTCAGCTATAAAAAATATATCGTAAACTCAAAGTTAGTCATAAATTTCAGCCAAAATGTATTCTGCTACATGTTTTTGGTAAAAAAAATCCCAATAAGTGTATATTGATTGCTTTGTGTGAACGTTATAGCGTCTACAAACTATGGTATAGATACTGTAATTTATGCCTTTTTTTGCTATACAGCGCTGCACTAATTCAAATGATAATTGCGCGGTCATGCAATGCTGTAACCAATCGAAATTTACGTCCTTTTTTTCACACAAATAGAGCTTTCTTTTGGTGGTATTTGATCACCTGTGCGCTTTTTATTTTTGGCGCTATAAACAAAAAAACACGAAAATCTTGAAAAAAAAACAATTTTTTCTACTTTCAGCTATAAAAAATATATCGTAAACTCAAAGTTAGTCATAAATTTCAGCCAAAATGTATTCTGCTACATGTTTTTGGTAAAAAAAATCCCAATAAGTGTATATTGATTGCTTTGTGTGAACGTTATAGCGTCTACAAACTATGGTATAGATACTGTAATTTATGCCTTTTTTTGCTATACAGCGCTGCACTAATTCAAATGATAATTGCGCGGTCATGCAATGCTGTACCCAATCGAAATTTACGTCCTTTTTTTCACACAAATAGAGCTTTCTTTTGGTGGTATTTGATCACCTGTGCGCTTTTTATTTTTGGCGCTAAAAACAAAAAAACACGAAAATCTTGAAAAAAAAACAATTTTTTCTACTTTCAGCTATAAAAAATATATCGTAAACTCAAAGTTAGTCATAAATTTAAGCCAAAATGTATTCTGCTACATGTTTTTGGTAAAAAAAATCCCAATAAGTGTATATTGATTGCTTTGTGTGAAAGTTATAGCGTCTACAAACTATGGTATAGATAATTTGAAATTTACACAGCTTTTACTTTCTGACCGCCCATCACATCTCTTGAGGTGCTAAAATACCAGGATAGAACAAACACCCCCAAATGACCCCTTTTTGGAAAGCAAATCTCAGGGAGGGGGAGGGGGGGCCATTTTCTCCCGCTGCTTGTAAAGGCAATTCTGCAGCTAATTAACCACTAGGAATGCTTTTACATGAAAGCCCATTTCCGGCTGAAAAAAATAAAACCAGGATGATGCCTGCAGCTGCAGGCATCACCCTGGTATAACCATTCAAAGTCCAGTGATGTACCAGTACGTCACTGGTCCTTGTTGGGTGTATATGCTATGTTCTTTTTTTCTTTATGCAGCCTGTGGGCTGAATGAAAAAAAAGAGAAGAAATCTCTGCCAGAAAAAGTGTGTGGTATGCCCACCATTAGAAACCTCCCTCAATCCACCCACTTCTAATGGTGGGCACATATGAAATGTGCCAACAAATATAAAATATATATGCCAAAGCATGGGGGCCATCCACCCACTGGCCACCCCAGGCCCCCATGCTTTGGCATATATTTTCTTTTTTTTAACTGCGGATGAAAAATCTCATCCGACAGCACTGCACACACCTACTTATGTCTATTCTGAAAGCAAGACCCTGTTGCTGTCAGAATAAACAGGTCAGTGCTGCAGTTTGACGTTCCTGCAAAAAAATCAACAATGGTTAACAATAAAACATAAACTCAATAAAACAACTTTATAAGGAAAAGTGTGTGGTGGTATGCCCACCATTAGAAACCTCCCTCAATCCACCCACTTCTAATGGTGGGCACACATGAAATGTGCCAACAAATATAAAATATATATGCCGAAGCATAGGGGCCATCCACCCACAGGCCACCCCAGGCCCCCATGCTTTGGCATATATTCTGTTTTTTATAACTGCGGATGAAAAATCTCATCCAACAGCGCTGCTCACGCTGACTTATGTCTATTCTGAGAGCAAGTTCCTGTTGCTGTCAGAATAAACAGGTCAGCGCTGCAGCTGAAAGCATTCCTGCAAACAGAAATGGTTAACAATAAAACAACAATAAACCAGTGAAAGTCGAACAATCACAAAAATGACAACAACAAAAAAAACTATAACTATTTTTGGTTTTTACATTTTTTTATTTTTTTGGGGGGTATTTGTACTTTTATTTATTTTTTTTATTTTTTTTAACTTTTTTTTCCAAACTTCAAACATTTAAACAGCTGGTAGGGTCTCTCCAAATGCGATAGCCAGTTTCCTGACTACCGAACATCTTTTGAGACCCTGTGTAAATGTGCCCTGATCTGTGCCGTGCTGTACCCTATACTAATAGTTCACTAGTGTATGGTAGAGGCGGAAGCAGGGCTTGATGCAGAGGCCAGGTTGGCCAGGACAGGAGGGACAACAATAGCGGCTGTCACGCCTAATTCCACGTTTGCTGCAGACACGACATCTTTTTTGGGGTCTTCTTTGGGTTGGGGTACCAGGAATGGTATCGAGAAAATGTCTCTCATGCAGACAGCTAACTGCATCTGGGAGAGGGATTTGGGGCACAGCACCTTCTGGATACAAAAGGGCCCTGATGTTCTCTAACTGGAAATTTAGGTATGATCCACTATGTCCAGTTGCTTTATAGAGAACAAAAGCATTATATAGAGCCAATTGAAATAAATAAACTGACACTTTTATGTACCAGCGTTTGGATTTTCGGGAAACTAAATACGGCTGCATCATCTGGTCATTGAAGTCCACCCCTCCCATGTTAAGGTTATAATCGTGGACACAGAGGGGCTTCTCAACAACACCAGTTGCCGTGGTAATTTGGACGGTCGTATCTGCATGAATGGAAGACAGGAGGTAAACATCCCGTTTGTCCTTCCACTTCACTGCGAGCAATTCTTCATTTCTCAAGCAGGCTTTTTCCCCCTTTTTAAGACGGGTATTTACAAGCCGTTGGGGGAAGCCTCGGCGATTAGATCGCACAGTGCCACATGTGCAAATTCCCAAATTGAACAAATGTCTAAATAGTGGCACGCTTGAAGAAAAATTGTCCACGTATAAGTGGTACCCCATGTGGAAATAGGATGACGCCAAGTCCCAAACTATCTTGCCACTGCTCCCCATGTAGTCTGGGCATCCGGGGGGCTCCAAGTAACTATCTTTTCCCTCGTAAATCCGAAACTTACATGTATAGCCTGTTGCCCTCTCACAGGTCTTATACATCTTGATCCCATATCTGGCACGCTTGCTGGGGAGATATTGTTTGATTACAAGGCGGCCAGAATATTGAATGAGGGACTCATCGATGCAGATGTTTTTCTGGGGAGTATACACATCTGCAAATTTTTGGTTAAAGTGATTTACGAGGGGCCGAATTTTGTGGAGCCGGTCAAATTCAGGGTCACCCCGAGGAAGACTGAGTGAGTTGTCGTAGAAGTGCATAAAACGCATTATACTCTCATATCTATGCCTGGCCATGGCAGCAGAGAACACGGGCATGTGAACAAGAGGGTCGGTTGACCAATACAACCGCAATTGATTTTTATCATTAATGCCCATGTTGAGGGTTAGGCCCAAAAAAACTTTAAATTCGGAAACCGTAATGGGTTTCCATGCGAATGGTCTGGCAAGGTTTGAATTTGGGTTGGCGGCTATAAATTGGCGTGCATATAAATTGCTTTGATCCACAATCAATGCATAAAGATCTTCTGTGAAAAACAGCTCAAAAAAATTAAGGGGAGTATTTAAATTTGCTGTTTCCACCTGAATTCCGGGTTGGGCAGTGAATGGGGGAAGTACGGGTGCTGCAGAATTTGTGGGCTGCCAATCGGGATTTGCAAGCACATCCGGAAGGACACTAGGGGCTCTACGGGCCTGTCTGCGAATTCTTGGTGGCCGCGGGACACTACTTGTGCTCGCCACCGCACCAGCTTGTACTGCACTTATGGGACTCGCCACGTCACCAAGTGATACTGCAGTGCTGGTATGCCTACGACCAGGACGTACTAGGCCGCTGGTGCTCGCCAGTTCACCAAAAGATACTGCGGCACTAGTACTGGCACTCTGCTGCATATGAGAGTCATCATGCATTTGTACCACCTCAGCAACCTGTGAATGGGATCGGGTACGCCTGACCTTAGCAGGGACCACTTCCTCGTCGCCTGAGCTAGCTGTCAGGGTGCCGCTGCTGTCTATAGGTTCGTATTCTGAGCCTGATTCTGCCAGTGAGTCTTCCCCTTCGCTCTCACTTGACATGCTCAGAATCCTATAGGCCTCTTCACTAGTGTACCTTTGCTTAGACATTTTGGCCACTAAATTTACAGGTACCTAGTGCGACTCACGGGAAAAAGAGCGCCTGGCTGTCAGGGACTGCTTGAACCGCTACAAAAAATTTACCGACAAGTGCTAACAGATATCAGGCCTGATTCTGTGAACACTGCGGTTTTGTGTGTAATATGTATCAAGTGACAGTTATCTACTGACACTGCACTTGCCGGGGGAGAAGGGGGGGGCGTAGGGGCTAAACGCAGGTGCTGGCAGGTGTTGGGGCTGATCCCGCTAACACTGCGTTTTTGGGGATACTAAAGTAATGTGAATGCTGGTATAGCGCTGATCTGATCAAAGATATTGATCCAATCAGACACTATACTAGCAATGAAGGTTTAGCGTGCAAGTAAGCGTGTTCCTGGCAATCAAGGGGTCAAATGTGATTATCTGTGTACTAGCGGGCAAACTGGTGCTATCTGGGAGGGGCGCTAACACTATTGGAAGTCGCTAGCGACACTGATACAGTGATCAGTAAAAATTGGTTCACTGAGCAGTGACACTGGTGACAGGGCAGTGAAGGGGTCAACTCAGGGGGGAGGGGGGGGGGCGATCAAGGGGTTAGACGGGATCACTGGTGTATTAGCGGGCAATCTGGCGCTATCTGGGAGGGGCGCTAACACTAACGGAAGTCGCCAGCGACACTGATACAGTGATCAGTAAAAATTGGTTCACTGATCAGTGACACTGGTGACAGGGCAGTGAAGGGGTCAACTCGGGGAGGGGGGGGGGCGATCAAGGGGTTAGACGGGACTACTGGTGTATTAGCGGGCAATCTGGCGCTATCTGGGAGGGGCGCTAACACTAACGGAAGTCGCCAGCGACACTGATACAGTGATCAGTAAAAATTGGTTCACTGATCAGTGACACTGGTGAGAGGGCAGTGAAGGGGTCAACTCAGGGGGGGGGGCGATCAAGGGGTTAGACGGGACTACTGGTGTATTAGTGGGCAATCTGGCGCTATCTGGGAGGGGCGCTAACACTATCGGAAGTCGCCAGCGACACTGATACAGTGATCAGTAAAAATCGCTTCACTGATCAGTGACACTGGTGACAGGGCAGTTAAGGGGTTAACTGGGGGGGTGGGGGGGGGAAATTAAGGGGTTAAATGGCTTTATTGGTGTACTGGGGGGCAAACTGGCGCTATCTGGGAGGGGCGCTAGCACTATTGGAAGTCGCCAGCGACACTGATACAGTGATCAATAAAAATCGCTTCACTGATCAGGTACACTGGTGACAGGGCAGTGAAGGGTTAACTGGGGGGGGGGCAATCAGGGGGTTAAATGTGTCCTAGAGTGTGTTCTAACTGTTAGTGTAGTGTTTTACTCACGTTTAAATGTCTCTTCTTCTCTGTCTGGAACGGAATGTGTCCAGGCAGAGAAGAATGACATCATATCCTGCCCTGTGTAAATATCAACACAGGACAGGATAGGACAGGGACCGATCATCCGATTTCAGCCAGAAATCACTGGCTGAAATCTAATGATTGATCCCTCCTGGATCGAATCGGATCACCCGCGGGTCGGCGGGCGCGCGCGCGCGCGCCCCCTGCCCGCGAAAGTGTCGGGAGCGCGGAACCCGTTTTTAAACGCCCTGCACACGTATAAACACAGTGGCAGGGCGGCAAGCGGTTAACTAACAGGTTAATTTCATCTAGGTCAAGTTCATTCCAAATACAACCTAAATTTGTGTGAATCTCTCCAGAAAACCCCTAAACTAAAATCTTTTATTGGCTATAAAAATATATTCTAAATCCAAACACAATTTAAATTCATGTAACTGTATCCACTATTGATTAGAATAGTATAAGGGAAATGTGATACAAAGTTCATTCCAAATATAAATACAATCTTAAAAAAATGTGACATATCCACCAACAACTTGAAGAAGTAGTAGTAAAGCATTGAAATGTTAGTGAAATAATTGGTTCATATAATATCATTTTTAGTTTGAGATTATCCTTTAAGAATACCTAGAGTTAAAGCATTAACTTTTTTTCTGGAAAGCAGTTTCAAAGATGGGATGTCCCTTTTCAGGTGCAAACAGGATGTATTTTCATACAACCTGTAATGGGTAAGAATGGTGGGCGTATTACCATAATTTGCATTTGAATGGTGAGGAAGGGGTGTGTGTGGTTGATACTATATAAAAACAAACTGTACTTTAGTAACCTCACTGCTCTACATTTGCTGACCATCAATGAACAGTACTGTGACTATGGATGTTCAGGCAGATACAAGTCCTGAGGAGGTAAGTTGGATTATTTTGTCTATACTGAATCTTTTTTATGGTTGTTTTTCAGACTTTGAGGGACATAGCTGTGGCATTATTGTTTTTAAAGTTCATTTAAGGCATTATAGGCACACATTTTTAAAACAAATGTTTTAGTCTTCTGCTGTGGCAAAAAGGTAGCTTAATGGCAAATGAATGAAAGATGATCTCTAAGAGGTTGCTTTGGGTTCTCTTACACCAATGCTTTTGTGCTTTGAAGTCTGGAAATGATTTCAGCTAATACTCAATATAAGGGAAATGTGATACAAAGTTCATTCCAAATATAAATACAATCTTAAAAAAATGTGACATATCCACCAACAACTTGAAGAAGTAGTAGTAAAGCATTGAAATGTTAGTGAAATAATTGGTTCATATAATATCATTTTTAGTTTGAGATTATCCTTTAAGAATACCTAGAGTTAAAGCATTAACTTTTTTTCTGGAAAGCAGTTTCAAAGATGGGATGTCCCTTTTCAGGTGCAAACAGGATGTATTTTCATACAACCTGTAATGGGTAAGAATGGTGGGCGTATTACCATAATTTGCATTTGAATGGTGAGGAAGGGGTGTGTGTGGTTGATACTATATAAAAACAAACTGTACTTTAGTAACCTCACTGCTCTACATTTGCTGACCATCAATGAACAGTACTGTGACTATGGATGTTCAGGCAGATACAAGTCCTGAGGAGGTAAGTTGGATTATTTTGTCTATACTGAATCTTTTTTATGGTTGTTTTTCAGACTTTGAGGGACATAGCTGTGGCATTATTGTTTTTAAAGTTCATTTAAGGCATTATAGGCACACATTTTTAAAACAAATGTTTTAGTCTTCTGCTGTGGCAAAAAGGTAGCTTAATGGCAAATGAATGAAAGATGATCTCTAAGAGGTTGCTTTGGGTTCTCTTACACCAATGCTTTTGTGCTTTGAAGTCTGGAAATGATTTCAGCTAATACTCAGAGGCACACAATATTACTTTTAATTAGACATAGTTTAAAATGTACTGTAAGGAAAGGTTTATTTGCTAAGTGTACGTGCCTTCTGTCTTTTTCTAAATGTCTTTTTTCAATATTTTGTAACTCATTGTTCAATGACTCTAGCAATTTTGTGATGTGAACATGAAGAGGTATAGGAGTAGATTAACTAAAGGCAAATAGACTGTGCCCTGTCCAAGAGATTTTGCTCCAGAGCTTAGTAGATGAGAGGAAGTTCTGCCGACTTCCATCATTCGGCCACCTGCAATGAAAAAACTTTTTGTATTGTTTTTTATCTTGCGTGTCTTTGGGCGTTCTTTGTAAAATGAAACATCACCTCATTTACTAAGCTCTGGAACAAATTCCTTTTCAGAATGCCACTGCACTTGCAAAGTCTATTTGCCTATACAATCCTAATGAGTTGTGGCAAGCAGGCTGTTAGATGATGATTATTTCCTTTGCTTTGGGTTATTTATGGCATGTTTTCTTCAGATATCCAAAGATGACCTATCACAACAATATAATATTCACCCCTTTTTTTGTATTGCAGATTTCTGAAAGCAGATCATTTCATCAGCCAGCATTGCTACCTGGATCAACGGCCATGCCTGCGAGAACCTTAGAGGAATTACCAGAAGAAATGGAGGAAAGACTTTCTTTCACACCTGACAGCTATGAAGGGGAATGGATTTGTGGCACAGACCTAGTGCAAATGGGATCCAGGAAAAGGCCAAGACTTTTACCACCTGAAATTAAAATGTATGCCTTTATTGAGATAAGACCCAGAAAAACTGCAGACTGTCCTTATGGGTGTTGTCACAAAATACTCCACATTGCAGGACAAACAGAACACAATCAAATGAAAACTCTCTATAATCGGAACATTTATGAAAACACGAAGACAGATTCACCAGAACAGTACTTAAAAATCCATCCGAAGAAAAGGCTGCTGAAGCGTTTCCTTACAAATGAGAATGAATGATGGTTTTGTTGATTTGTTTATTTGTGAAAAAATAAAATGATAAAAAAATGTGATTGTTTTGTTTCCTTTGTATCTTCTTACAACCAAATATCAGACAACTCAATGCAGGCTTCTACAGTATGAAATGTGGTGCTTGTATCGTGTGACTAAAAAGTTGAAATTATTTTGGCCAGTTAAAATCATATTTGTAAAAGTTAACTAACAGGTTAATTTCATCTAGGTCAAGTTCATTCCAAATACAACCTAAATTTGTGTGAATCTATCCAGAAAACCCCTAACCTAAAATCTTTTATTGGCTATAAAAATATATTCTAAATCCAAACACAATTTAAATTCATGTAACTGTATCCACTATTGATTAGAATAGTATAAGGGAAATGTGATACAAAGTTCATTCCAAATATAAATACAATCTTAAAAAAATGTGACATATCCACCAACAACTTGAAGAAGTAGTAGTAAAGCATTGAAATATTGGTGAAAATGATTTGTTCATATAATATGATTTCTAGTTTGAGATTATCCCTTCAGAATACCTAGAGTTAAAACATTAACTTTTTTCTGGAAAGCAGTTTCAAATATGGAATGTTCCTTTTCAGGCGCAAAGAGGAGATATGAAAAATGTGACATATCAACCAACAACTTGAAGAATGATTGGTAAAGCTTTTTAAATGTTAGTGAAATGATTGGTTCATATAATATCATTTTTAGTTTGAGATTATCCTTTAAGAATACCTAGAGTTAAAGCATTAACTTTTTTTCTGGAAAGCAGTTTCAAAGATGGGATGTCCCTTTTCAGGTGCAAACAGGATGTAGTTTCATACAACCTGTAATGGGTAAGAATGGTGGACGTATTACCATAATTTGCATTTGAATGGTGAGGAAGGGGTGTGTGTGGTTGATAATATTAGAGATGAGCGAATCGAAGTATCCGAAGTGGAATTCGAGTCGAATATCGGAAAAATTTCGATTCGTTCCGAATCCGAAAAATAGCCTAATTCGGACGCGCGAATCGAAATTTTTCAGAAAATGGCGGCTGACATGTGCGGCGACGGAGCGGGGATGTCTGGGAAGGCGCGCTGACCCATAATGCATTCCTCAACTACATGTGATCGCATCAGCCAATCAGCAGCCAGCCAGCCAGCACTGTGTAATGGTCGAGCTATAAATAGCGGCCATTTTGGAATTCTTCATTTGCCTGCAGTTATTGAACAGAGGCAGACCGCTCTGTACTAGGGACAGGGACAGAGTTAGGGCCACAGAAACGATAATTGGGGACAGAGAAAAGTTACTTAGGGACAGAGAACCATTACTCAGGGACACAGACTTGTTAATGAGGGCCACAGAATCGTTATTTAGGGACAAAGAAACGCTAGTTAGGGCCACAGAATTCATAATCAGGGACAGACAGAATTGTTACTCAGTGCCAGAGAATTGTTACTTAGGGCCACAGAAACGTTATTAGGGCCACAGAATTTTTACTCAGGGACAGACAGAATTGTTACTGAGTGCCAGAGAATTGTTACTCAGGGACAGACAGAATTGTTACTGAGTGCCAGAGAATTGTTACTTAGGGCCACAGAAACTTTAATTAGGGCCACAGAATTTTTACTCAGGGACAGACAGAATTGTTACTGAGTGCCAGAGAATTGTTACTCAGGGACAGACAGAATTGTTACTGAGTGCCAGAGAATTGTTACTTAGGGCCACAGAAACTTTACTTAGGGCCACAGAATTTTTACTCAGGGACAGACAGAATTGTTACTGAGTGCCAGAGAATTGTTACTCAGGGACAGACAGAATTGTTACTGAGTGCCAGAGAATTGTTACTCAGGGCCCCAGAAACTTTACTTAGGGCCACAGAATTTTTACTCAGGGACAGACAGAATTGTTACTGAGTGCCAGAGAATTGTTACTCAGGGACAGACAGAATTGTTACTGAGTGCCAGAGAATTGTTACTTAGGGCCACAGAAACTTTACTTAGGGCCACAGAATTGTTACTCGCACAGACACAGAATTGTTACTCGCACAGACACAGAATTGTTACTGAAGGCCACAGAACTGTTACTTAGGGCCACAGAATTGTTACTCGCACAGACACAGAATTGTTACTCGCACAGACACAGAACTGTTACTGAGGGCCACAGAACTGTTACTTAGGGCCACAGAATTGTTACTCGCACAGACACAGAATTGTTACTCAGGGCCACAGAACTGTTACTTAGGGACAAAGAAACGCTAGTTAGGGCCACAGAATTCATACTCAGGGACAGACAGAATTGTTACGGAGTGCCAGAGAATTGTTACTCAGGGCCACAGAAACTTTACTTAGGGCCACAGAATTTTTACTCAGGGACAGACAGAATTGTTACTGAGTGCCAGAGAATTGTTACTCAGGGACAGACAGAATTGTTACTGAGTGCCAGAGAATTGTTACTTAGGGCCACAGAAACTTTACTTAGGGCCACAGAATTGTTACTCGCACAGACACAGAATTGTTACTCGCACAGACACAGAACTGTTACTGAGGGCCACAGAAACTTTACTTAGGGCCACAGAATTGTTACTCGCACAGACACAGAATTGTTACTCGCACAGACACAGAACTGTTACTGAGGGCCACAGAACTGTTACTTAGGGCCACAGAATTGTTACTCGCACAGACACAGAATTGTTACTCAGGGCCACAGAACTGTTACTTAGGGACAAAGAAACGCTAGTTAGGGCCACAGAATTCATACTCAGGGACAGACAGAATTGTTATGGAGTGCCAGAGAATTGTTACTCAGGGCCACAGAAACTTTAATTAGGGCCACAGAATTTTTACTCAGGGACAGACAGAATTGTTACTGAGCGCCAGAGAATTGTTACTCAGGGACAGACAGAATTGTTACGGAGTGCCAGAGAATTGTTACTCAGGGCCACAGAAACTTTACTTAGGGCCACAGAATTTTTACTCAGGGACAGACAGAATTGTTACTGAGTGCCAGAGAATTGTTACTCAGGGACAGACAGAATTGTTACGGAGTGCCAGAGAATTGTTACTCACGGCCACAGAAATTTTACTTAGGGCCACAGAATTTTTACTCAGGGACAGACAGAATTGTTACTGAGTGCCAGAGAATTGTTACTCAGGGACAGACAGAATTGTTACTGAGTGCCAGATAATTGTTACTTAGGGCCACAGAAACGTTATTAGGGCCACATAATTGTTACTCAGGGACAGACAGAATTGTTACTGAGTGCCAGAGAATTGTTACTTAGGGCCACAGAAACTTTAGTTAGGGCCACAGAATTGTTACTCAGGGACAGACACAGAATTGTTACTGAGGGCCACAGAACTGTTACTTAGGGCCACAGAATTGTTACTCGCACAGACACAGAATTGTTACTGAGGACCACAGAACTGTTACTTAGGGCCACAGAATTGTTACTCGCACAGACACAGAATTGTTACACAGGGACACAGAACTGTTACTGAGGGCCACAGAACCGTTACTTAGGGCCACAGAATTGTTACTCGCACAGACACAGAATTGTTACTCGCACAGACACAGAATTGTTACTCGCACAGACACAGAATTGTTACTGAGGGCCACAGAATTGTTACTTGGGGCCACAGAAACGTTAATCAGGGACACAGAATTGTTACTGAGGGCCACAGAACTGTTACTTAGGGCCACAGAATTGTTACTCGCACAGACACAGAATTGTTACACAGGGACACAGAACTGTTACTGAGGGCCACAGAACCGTTACTTAGGGCCACAGAATTGTTACTCGCACAGACACAGAATTGTTACTCGCACAGACACAGAATTGTTACTCAGGGACACAGAACTGTTACTGAGGGCCACAGAACTGTTACTTAGGGCCACAGAATTGTTACTCGCACAGACACAGAATTCTTACTTGCACAGACACAGAATTGTTACTCAGGGAAACAGAACTGTTACTGAGGGCCACAGAACTGTTACTTAGGGCCACAGAATTGTTACTCGCACAGACACAGAATTCTTACTCGCACAGACACAGAATTGTTACTCAGGGAAACAGAACTGTTACTGAGGGCCACAGAACTGTTACTTAGGGCCACAGAATTGTTTCTCGCACAGACACAGAATTGTTACTCGCACAGACACAGAATTGTTACTGAGGGCCACAGAACTGTTACTTGGGGCCACAGAAACGTTAATCAGGGACACAGAATTGTTACTGAGGGCCACAGAACTGTTACTTAGGGCCACAGAATTGTTACTCGCACAGACACAGAATTGTTACTCAGGGACACAGAATTGTTACTCAGGGACACATAATCGTTTAATTAAAGAGTATGTCAGACAACATGCAGAGGAGTGGCAGAGGAGGCAATGTTTTAGGAGCGAGCAGACGTGGCAGCAGAGGAAGGGGTCGAGGCAGCACTATTCGCAGCTAGAGGCCAGTGCTCCCGGTGTCATCCAGCGGTCGTGTCTCCACCGACAACCCTGCCGTCATCGATTGGTTGGCTCGGTCGTCTTCCTCTTCCCAGGTCACCTCTAACACCTACAGCCAACGGTCGGTGGGTACGTCAGACACAACCGTTAGTTGGCATGGCCCGGGACCAAGCCCACTGAAATCACGTGTCCTCTACCTGCCCCTGTCCTTTGGTGTTCCCTCACCAAGCGAAGTATCGCATGCTGTGGGCTCAGCCCCACTGTACAGTGAGGAAGAGCTAACAGAGGGCGGTCAGGAACGGGGGGAGACATCCGCCTTTTCAGCAGCTAGGTGAAGAAGTAGTGGCGAGGAGAGTGGCTCGGTAGCCGGTCTAGAGACAGGTCTGTCTCCTGACCCAGGCGCAGCCGAGGGGGCTAGTAGTGAGGCGGAAGCAGTGTCAGTGGAGCCAAACGGCCACGGAGTAGAGCACCAGCTCCACTGCAGCCTACCACCACGGCCAGTAGTGGTGCCGATGTGCACGGAGGAAGCAGCAGTCAGCCAGTGAGGAGTATCGGGGGCAAAGTTTCCTACTCGGCGGTGTGGCAATTTTTCGTCAAGCCGCCCGAGGAAGTAAACGTAGCCGTATGTCGACTATGTGGCCAGAAAGTCAAGCGTGGCCAGGGGGCCCATGTTGGGAATATTTGGGCCATGTTGGGACAATGGGAGACCTCCCATTGCTGCTGTCTCCATTGCCACACTCTGCCATGTGCCACTTTCAGGTCTCCTCACACACTGCTGGTGTGTTGAATTTTTTGACATAGGGTGCTGGCAGATTACGTGCCTCCCATAGCTGCTGCCAGGCCCCTAATCTGCCATAGGCCCCTATATACCGCCTCCTCATGCTGCTGCCAGGTCCAGAGTCTCTCATGGGTCCCTGTACGGCCTCCCATTGCTGCTGTCTCCATCGCCACACTCTGCCATGTGCCACTTTCAGGTCTCCTCACACTGCTGGTGTGTAGAATTTTTTGACATAGGGTGCTGGCAGATTACGGGCCTCCCATTGCTGCTGCCAGGCCCCTAATCTGCCATAGGCCCCTATATACCGCCTCCTCATGCTGCTGCCAGGTCCAGAGTCTCTCATGGGTCCCTGTACGGCCTCCCATTGCTGCTGTCTCCATCGCCACACTCTGCCATGTGCCACTTTCAGGTCTCCTCACACACTGCTGGTGTGTAGAATTTTTTGACATAGGGTGCTGGCAGATTACGGGCCTCCCATAGCTGCTGCCAGGCCCCTAATCTGCCATAGGCCCCTATATACCGCCTCCTCATGCTGCTGCCAGGTCCAGAGTCTCTCATGGGTCCCTGTACGGCCTCCCATTGCTGCTGTCTCCATCGCCACACTCTGCCATGTGCCACTTTCAGGTCTCCTCACACACTGCTGGTGTGTAGAATTTTTTGACATAGGGTGCTGGCAGATTACGGGCCTCCCATAGCTGCTGCCAGGCCCCTAATCTGCCATAGGCCCCTATATACCGCCTCCTCATGCTGCTGCCAGGTCCAGAGTCTCTCATGGGTCCCTGTACGGCCTCCCATTGCTGCTGTCTCCATCGCCACACTCTGCCATGTGCCACTTTCAGGTCTCCTCACACTGCTGGTGTGTAGAATTTTTTGACATAGGGTACTGGCAGATTACGGGCCTCCTATAGCTGCTGCCAGGCCCCTAATCTGCCATAGGCCCCTATATACCGCCTCCTCATGCTGCTGCCAGGTCCAGAGTCTGTCATGGGTCCCTGTACGGCCTCCCATTGCTGCTGTCTCCATCGCCACACTCTGCCATGTGCCACTTTCAGGTCTCCTCACACTGCTGGTGTGTAGAATTTTTTGACATAGGGTGCTGGCAGATTACGGGCCTCCTATAGCTGCTGCCAGGCCCCTAATCTGCCATAGGCCCCTATATACCGCCTCCTCATGCTGCTGCCAGGTCCAGAGTCTCTCATGGGTCCCTGTACGGCCTCCCGTTGCTGCTGTCTCCATCGCCACACTCTGCCATGTGCCACTTTCAGGTCTCCTCACACTGCTGGTGTGTAGAATTTTTTGACATAGGGTGCTGGCAGATTACGGGCCTCCCATAGCTGCTGCCAGGCCCCTAATCTGCCATAGGCCCCTATATACCGCCTCCTCATGCTGCTGCCAAGTCCAGAGTGTGTCATGGGTCCCTGTACGGCCTCCCATTGCTGCTGTCTCCATAGCCACACTCTGCCATGTGCCACTTTCAGGTCTCCTCACACACTGCTGGTGTGTAGAATTTTTTGACATAGGGTGCTGGCAGATTACGGGCCTCCCATAGCTGCTGCCAGGCCCCTAATCTGCCATAGGCCCCTATATACCGCCTCCTCATGCTGCTGCCAGGTCCAGAGTCTCTCATGGGTCCCTGTACGGCCTCCCATTGCTGCTGTCTCCATCGCCACACTCTGCCATGTGCCACTTTCAGGTCTCCTCACACTCCTGGTGTGTAGAATTTTTTGACATAGGGTGCTGGCAGATTACGAGCCTCCCATAGCTGCTGCCAGGCCCCTAATCTGCCATAGGCCCCTATATACCGCCTCCTCATGCTGCTGCCAAGTCCAGAGTGTGTCATGGGTCCCTGTACGGCCTCCCATTGCTGCTGTCTCCATAGCCTCACTCTGCCATGTGCCACTTTCAGGTCTCCTCACACACTGCTGGTGTGTAGAATTTTTTGACATAGGGTGCTGGCAGATTACAGGCCTCCCATAGCTGCTGCCAGGCCCCTAATCTGCCATAGGCCCCTATATACCGCCTCCTCATGCTGCTGCCAGGTCCAGAGTCTGTCATGGGTCCCTGTACGGCCTCCCATTGCTGCTGTCTCCATCGCCACACTCTGCCATGTGCCACTTTCAGGTCTCCTCACACTGCTGGTGTGTAGAATTTTTTGACATAGGGTGCTGGCAGATTACGGGCCTCCCATAGCTGCTGCCAGGCCCCTAATCTGCCATAGGCCCCTATATACCGCCTCCTCATGCTGCTGCCAGGTCCAGAGTCTGTCATGGGTCCCTGTACGGCCTCCCATTGCTGCTGTCTCCATCGCCACACTCTGCCATGTGCCACTTTCAGGTCTCCTCACACACTGCTGGTGTGTAGAATTTTTTGACATAGGGTGCTGGCAGATTACGGGCCTCCCATAGCTGCTGCCAGGCCCCTAATCTGCCATAGGCCCCTATATACCGCCTCCTCATGCTGCTGCCAGGTCCAGAGTCTCTCATGGGTCCCTGTACGGCCTCCCATTGCTGCTGTCTCCATCGCCACACTCTGCCATGTGCCACTTTCAGGTCTCCTCACACACTGCTGGTGTGTAGAATTTTTTGACATAGGGTGCTGGCAGATTACGGGCCTCCCATAGCTGCTGCCAGGCCCCTAATCTGCCATAGGCCCCTATATACCGCCTCCTCATGCTGCTGCCAGGTCCAGAGTCTGTCATGGGTCCCTGTACGGCCTCCCATTGCTGCTGTCTCCATCGCCACACTCTGCCATGTGCCACTTTCAGGTCTCCTCACACTGCTGGTGTGTAGAATTTTTTGACATAGGGTGCTGGCAGATTACGGGCCTCCCATTGCTGCTGCCAGGCCCCTAATCTGCCATGGGCCCCTATACCGCCTCCTCATGCTGCTGCCAAGTCCAGAGTGTGTCATGGGTCCCTGTACGGCCTCCCATTGCTGCTGTCTCCATCGCCACACTCTGCCATGTGCCACTTTCAGGTCTCCTCACACTGCTGGTGTGTAGAATTTTTTGACATAGGGTGCTGGCAGATTACGGGCCTCCCATAGCTGCTGCCAGGCCCCTAATCTGCCATAGGCCCCTATATACCGCCTCCTCATGCTGCTGCCAGGTCCAGAGTCTGTCATGGGTCCCTGTACGGCCTCCCATTGCTGCTGTCTCCATCGCCACACTCTGCCATGTGCCACTTTCAGGTCTCCTCACACTGCTGGTGTGTAGAATTTTTTGACATAGGGTGCTGGCAGATTACGGGCCTCCCATAGCTGCTGCCAGGCCCCTAATCTGCCATAGGCCCCTATATACCGCCTCCTCATGCTGCTGCCAGGTCCAGAGTCTGTCATGGGTCCCTGTACGGCCTCCCATTGCTGCTGTCTCCATCGCCACACTCTGCCATGTGCCACTTTCAGGTCTCCTCACACTGCTGGTGTGTAGAATTTTTTGACATAGGGTGCTGGCAGATTACGGGCCTCCCATAGCTGCTGCCAGGCCCCTAATCTGCCATAGGCCCCTATATACCGCCTCCTCATGCTGCTGCCAGGTCCAGAGTCTGTCATGGGTCCCTGTACGGCCTCCCATTGCTGCTGTCTCCATCGCCACACTCTGCCATGTGCCACTTTCAGGTCTCCTCACACTGCTGGTGTGTAGAATTTTTTGACATAGGGTGCTGGCAGATTACGGGCCTCCCATAGCTGCTGCCAGGCCCCTAATCTGCCATAGGCCCCTATATACCGCCTCCTCATGCTGCTGCCAGGTCCAGAGTCTGTCATGGGTCCCTGTACGGCCTCCCATTGCTGCTGTCTCCATCGCCACACTCTGCCATGTGCCACTTTCAGGTCTCCTCACACTGCTGGTGTGTAGAATTTTTTGACATAGGGTGCTGGCAGATTACGGGCCTCCCATAGCTGCTGCCAGGCCCCTAATCTGCCATAGGCCCCTATATACCGCCTCCTCATGCTGCTGCCAGGTCCAGAGTCTCTCATGGGTCCCTGTACGGCCTCCCATTGCTGCTGTCTCCATCGCCACACTCTGCCATGTGCCACTTTCAGGTCTCCTCACACTGCTGGTGTGTAGAATTTTTTGACATAGGGTGCTGGCAGATTCCGGGCCTCCCATTGCTGCTGCCAGGCCCCTAATCTGCCATGGGCCCCTATACCGCATCCTCATGCTGCTGCCAAGTCCAGAGTGTGTCATGGGTCCCTGTACGGCCTCCCATTGCTGCTGTCTCCATCGCCACACTCTGCCATGTGCCACTTTCAGGTCTCCTCACACTGCTGGTGTGTAGAATTTTTTGACATAGGGTGCTGGCAGATTACGGGCCTCCCATAGCTGCTGCCAGACCCCTAATCTGCCATAGGCCCCTATATACCGCCTCCTCATGCTGCTGCCAGGTCCAGAGTCTGTCATGGGTCCCTGTACGGCCTCCCATTGCTGCTGTCTCCATCGCCACACTCTGCCATGTGCCACTTTCAGGTCTCCTCACACACTGCTGGTGTGTAGAATTTTTTGACATAGGGTGCTGGCAGATTACGGGCCTCCCATAGCTGCTGCCAGGCCCCTAATCTACCATAGGCCCCTATATACCGCCTCCTCATGCTGCTGCCAGGTCCAGAGTCTCTCATGGGTCCCTGTACGGCCTCCCATTGCTGCTGTCTGCATCGCCACACTCTGCCATGTGCAACTTTCAGGTCTCCTCACACACTGCTGGTGTGTAGAATTTTTTGACATAGGGTGCTGGCAGATTACGGGCCTCCCATAGCTGCTGCCAGGCCCCTAATCTGCCATAGGCCCCTATATACCGCCTCCTCATGCTGCTGCCAGGTCCAGAGTCTCTCATGGGTCCCTGTACGGCCTCCCATTGCTGCTGTCTCCATCGCCACACTCTGCCATGTGCCACTTTCAGGTCTCCTCACACTGCTGGTGTGTAGAATTTTTTGACATAGGGTGCTGGCAGATTACGGGCCTCCCATTGCTGCTGCCAGGCCCCTAATCTGCCATGGGCCCCTATACCGCCTCCTCATGCTGCTGCCAAGTCCAGAGTGTGTCATGGGTCCCTGTACGGCCTCCCATTGCTGCTGTCTCCATCGCCACACTCTGCCATGTGCCACTTTCAGGTCTCCTCACACTGCTGGTGTGTAGAATTTTTTGACATAGGGTGCTGGCAGATTACGGGCCTCCCATAGCTGCTGCCAGGCCCCTAATCTGCCATAGGCCCCTATATACCGCCTCCTCATGCTGCTGCCAGGTCCAGAGTCTGTCATGGGTCCCTGTACGGCCTCCCATTGCTGCTGTCTCCATCGCCACACTCTGCCATGTGCCACTTTCAGGTCTCCTCACACTGCTGGTGTGTAGAATTTTTTGACATAGGGTGCTGGCAGATTACGGGCCTCCCATAGCTGCTGCCAGGCCCCTAATCTGCCATAGGCCCCTATATACCGCCTCCTCATGCTGCTGCCAGGTCCAGAGTCTGTCATGGGTCCCTGTACGGCCTCCCATTGCTGCTGTCTCCATCGCCACACTCTGCCATGTGCCACTTTCAGGTCTCCTCACACTGCTGGTGTGTAGAATTTTTTGACATAGGGTGCTGGCAGATTACGGGCCTCCTATAGCTGCTGCCAGGCCCCTAATCTGCCATAGGCCCCTATATACCGCCTCCTCATGCTGCTGCCAGGTCCAGAGTCTCTCATGGGTCCCTGTACGGCCTCCCGTTGCTGCTGTCTCCATCGCCACACTCTGCCATGTGCCACTTTCAGGTCTCCTCACACTGCTGGTGTGTAGAATTTTTTGACATAGGGTGCTGGCAGATTACGGGCCTCCCATAGCTGCTGCCAGGCCCCTAATCTGCCATAGGCCCCTATATACCGCCTCCTCATGCTGCTGCCAAGTCCAGAGTGTGTCATGGGTCCCTGTACGGCCTCCCATTGCTGCTGTCTCCATAGCCACACTCTGCCATGTGCCACTTTCAGGTCTCCTCACACACTGCTGGTGTGTAGAATTTTTTGACATAGGGTGCTGGCAGATTACGGGCCTCCCATAGCTGCTGCCAGGCCCCTAATCTGCCATAGGCCCCTATATACCGCCTCCTCATGCTGCTGCCAGGTCCAGAGTCTCTCATGGGTCCCTGTACGGCCTCCCATTGCTGCTGTCTCCATCGCCACACTCTGCCATGTGCCACTTTCAGGTCTCCTCACACTCCTGGTGTGTAGAATTTTTTGACATAGGGTGCTGGCAGATTACGAGCCTCCCATAGCTGCTGCCAGGCCCCTAATCTGCCATAGGCCCCTATATACCGCCTCCTCATGCTGCTGCCAAGTCCAGAGTGTGTCATGGGTCCCTGTACGGCCTCCCATTGCTGCTGTCTCCATAGCCACACTCTGCCATGTGCCACTTTCAGGTCTCCTCACACACTGCTGGTGTGTAGAATTTTTTGACATAGGGTGCTGGCAGATTACAGGCCTCCCATAGCTGCTGCCAGGCCCCTAATCTGCCATAGGCCCCTATATACCGCCTCCTCATGCTGCTGCCAGGTCCAGAGTCTCTCATGGGTCCCTGTACGGCCTCCCATTGCTGCTGTCTCCATCGCCACACTCTGCCATGTGCCACTTTCAGGTCTCCTCACACTGCTGGTGTGTAGAATTTTTTGACATAGGGTGCTGGCAGATTACGGGCCTCCCATAGCTGCTGCCAGGCCCCTAATCTGCCATAGGCCCCTATATACCGCCTCCTCATGCTGCTGCCAGGTCCAGAGTCTGTCATGGGTCCCTGTACGGCCTCCCATTGCTGCTGTCTCCATCGCCACACTCTGCCATGTGCCACTTTCAGGTCTCCTCACACACTGCTGGTGTGTAGAATTTTTTGACATAGGGTGCTGGCAGATTACGGGCCTCCCATAGCTGCTGCCAGGCCCCTAATCTGCCATAGGCCCCTATATACCGCCTCCTCATGCTGCTGCCAGGTCCAGAGTCTCTCATGGGTCCCTGTACGGCCTCCCATTGCTGCTGTCTCCATCGCCACACTCTGCCATGTGCCACTTTCAGGTCTCCTCACACACTGCTGGTGTGTAGAATTTTTTGACATAGGGTGCTGGCAGATTACGGGCCTCCCATAGCTGCTGCCAGGCCCCTAATCTGCCATAGGCCCCTATATACCGCCTCCTCATGCTGCTGCCAGGTCCAGAGTCTGTCATGGGTCCCTGTACGGCCTCCCATTGCTGCTGTCTCCATCGCCACACTCTGCCATGTGCCACTTTCAGGTCTCCTCACACTGCTGGTGTGTAGAATTTTTTGACATAGGGTGCTGGCAGATTACGGGCCTCCCATTGCTGCTGCCAGGCCCCTAATCTGCCATGGGCCCCTATACCGCCTCCTCATGCTGCTGCCAAGTCCAGAGTGTGTCATGGGTCCCTGTACGGCCTCCCATTGCTGCTGTCTCCATCGCCACACTCTGCCATGTGCCACTTTCAGGTCTCCTCACACTGCTGGTGTGTAGAATTTTTTGACATAGGGTGCTGGCAGATTACGGGCCTCCCATAGCTGCTGCCAGGCCCCTAATCTGCCATAGGCCCCTATATACCGCCTCCTCATGCTGCTGCCAGGTCCAGAGTCTGTCATGGGTCCCTGTACGGCCTCCCATTGCTGCTGTCTCCATCGCCACACTCTGCCATGTGCCACTTTCAGGTCTCCTCACACTGCTGGTGTGTAGAATTTTTTGACATAGGGTGCTGGCAGATTACGGGCCTCCCATAGCTGCTGCCAGGCCCCTAATCTGCCATAGGCCCCTATATACCGCCTCCTCATGCTGCTGCCAGGTCCAGAGTCTGTCATGGGTCCCTGTACGGCCTCCCATTGCTGCTGTCTCCATCGCCACACTCTGCCATGTGCCACTTTCAGGTCTCCTCACACTGCTGGTGTGTAGAATTTTTTGACATAGGGTGCTGGCAGATTACGGGCCTCCCATAGCTGCTGCCAGGCCCCTAATCTGCCATAGGCCCCTATATACCGCCTCCTCATGCTGCTGCCAGGTCCAGAGTCTGTCATGGGTCCCTGTACGGCCTCCCATTGCTGCTGTCTCCATCGCCACACTCTGCCATGTGCCACTTTCAGGTCTCCTCACACTGCTGGTGTGTAGAATTTTTTGACATAGGGTGCTGGCAGATTACGGGCCTCCCATAGCTGCTGCCAGGCCCCTAATCTGCCATAGGCCCCTATATACCGCCTCCTCATGCTGCTGCCAGGTCCAGAGTCTGTCATGGGTCCCTGTACGGCCTCCCATTGCTGCTGTCTCCATCGCCACACTCTGCCATGTGCCACTTTCAGGTCTCCTCACACTGCTGGTGTGTAGAATTTTTTGACATAGGGTGCTGGCAGATTACGGGCCTCCCATAGCTGCTGCCAGGCCCCTAATCTGCCATAGGCCCCTATATACCGCCTCCTCATGCTGCTGCCAGGTCCAGAGTCTCTCATGGGTCCCTGTACGGCCTCCCATTGCTGCTGTCTCCATCGCCACACTCTGCCATGTGCCACTTTCAGGTCTCCTCACACTGCTGGTGTGTAGAATTTTTTGACATAGGGTGCTGGCAGATTCCGGGCCTCCCATTGCTGCTGCCAGGCCCCTAATCTGCCATGGGCCCCTATACCGCATCCTCATGCTGCTGCCAAGTCCAGAGTGTGTCATGGGTCCCTGTACGGCCTCCCATTGCTGCTGTCTCCATCGCCACACTCTGCCATGTGCCACTTTCAGGTCTCCTCACACTGCTGGTGTGTAGAATTTTTTGACATAGGGTGCTGGCAGATTACGGGCCTCCCATAGCTGCTGCCAGACCCCTAATCTGCCATAGGCCCCTATATACCGCCTCCTCATGCTGCTGCCAGGTCCAGAGTCTGTCATGGGTCCCTGTACGGCCTCCCATTGCTGCTGTCTCCATCGCCACACTCTGCCATGTGCCACTTTCAGGTCTCCTCACACACTGCTGGTGTGTAGAATTTTTTGACATAGGGTGCTGGCAGATTACGGGCCTCCCATAGCTGCTGCCAGGCCCCTAATCTACCATAGGCCCCTATATACCGCCTCCTCATGCTGCTGCCAGGTCCAGAGTCTCTCATGGGTCCCTGTACGGCCTCCCATTGCTGCTGTCTCCATCGCCACACTCTGCCATGTGCAACTTTCAGGTCTCCTCACACACTGCTGGTGTGTAGAATTTTTTGACATAGGGTGCTGGCAGATTACGGGCCTCCCATAGCTGCTGCCAGGCCCCTAATCTGCCATAGGCCCCTATATACCGCCTCCTCATGCTGCTGCCAGGTCCAGAGTCTCTCATGGGTCCCTGTACGGCCTCCCATTGCTGCTGTCTCCATCGCCACACTCTGCCATGTGCCACTTTCAGGTCTCCTCACACTGCTGGTGTGTAGAATTTTTTGACATAGGGTGCTGGCAGATTACGGGCCTCCCATTGCTGCTGCCAGGCCCCTAATCTGCCATGGGCCCCTATACCGCCTCCTCATGCTGCTGCCAAGTCCAGAGTGTGTCATGGGTCCCTGTACGGCCTCCCATTGCTGCTGTCTCCATCGCCACACTCTGCCATGTGCCACTTTCAGGTCTCCTCACACTGCTGGTGTGTAGAATTTTTTGACATAGGGTGCTGGCAGATTACGGGCCTCCCATAGCTGCTGCCAGGCCCCTAATCTGCCATAGGCCCCTATATACCGCCTCCTCATGCTGCTGCCAGGTCCAGAGTCTGTCATGGGTCCCTGTACGGCCTCCCATTGCTGCTGTCTCCATCGCCACACTCTGCCATGTGCCACTTTCAGGTCTCCTCACACTGCTGGTGTGTAGAATTTTTTGACATAGGGTGCTGGCAGATTACGGGCCTCCCATAGCTGCTGCCAGGCCCCTAATCTGCCATAGGCCCCTATATACCGCCTCCTCATGCTGCTGCCAGGTCCAGAGTCTGTCATGGGTCCCTGTACGGCCTCCCATTGCTGCTGTCTCCATCGCCACACTCTGCCATGTGCCACTTTCAGGTCTCCTCACACTGCTGGTGTGTAGAATTTTTTGACATAGGGTGCTGGCAGATTACGGGCCTCCCATAGCTGCTGCCAGGCCCCTAATCTGCCATAGGCCCCTATATACCGCCTCCTCATGCTGCTGCCAGGTCCAGAGTCTCTCATGGGTCCCTGTACGGCCTCCCATTGCTGCTGTCTCCATCGCCACACTCTGCCATGTGCCACTTTCAGGTCTCCTCACACACTGCTGGTGTGTAGAATTTTTTGACATAGGGTGCTGGCAGATTACGGGCCTCCCATAGCTGCTGCCAGGCCCCTAATCTGCCATAGGCCCCTATATACCGCCTCCTCATGCTGCTGCCAGGTCCAGAGTCTCTCATGGGTCCCTGTACGGCCTCCCATTGCTGCTGTCTCCATCGCCACACTCTGCCATGTGCCACTTTCAGGTCTCCTCACACTGCTGGTGTGTAGAATTTTTTGACATAGGGTGCTGGCAGATTATGGGCCTCCCATAGCTGCTGCCAGGCCCCTAATCTGCCATAGGCCCCTATATACCGCCTCCTCATGCTGCTGCCAGGTCCAGAGTCTCTCATGGGTCCCTGTACGGCCTCCCATTGCTGCTGTCTCCATCGCCACACTCTGCCATGTGCCACTTTCAGGTCTCCTCACACACTGCTGGTGTGTAGAATTTTTTGACATAGGGTGCTGGCAGATTACGGGCCTCCTATAGCTGCTGCCAGGCCCCTAATCTGCCATAGGCCCCTATATACCGCCTCCTCATGCTGCTGCCAGGTCCAGAGTCTCTCATGGGTCCCTGTACGGCCTCCCATTGCTGCTGTCTCCATCGCCACACTCTGCCATGTGCCACTTTCAGGTCTCCTCACACACTGCTGGTGTGTAGAATTTTTTGACATAGGGTGCTGGCAGATTACGGGCCTCCTATAGCTGATGCCAGGCCCCTAATCTGCCATAGGACCCTATATACCGCCTCCTCATGCTGCTGCCAGGTCCAGAGTCTCTCATGGGTCCCTGTACGGCCTCCCATTGCTGCTGTCTCCATCGCCACACTCTGCCATGTGCCACTTTCAGGTCTCCTCACACTGCTGGTGTGTAGAATTTTTTGACATAGGGTGCTGGAAGATTACGGGCCTCCTATAGCTGCTGCCAGGCCCCTAATCTGCCATAGGCCCCTATATACCGCCTCCTCATGCTGCTGCCAGGTCCAGAGTCTCTCATTGGTCCCTGTACGGCCTCCCATTGCTGCTGTCTCCATCGCCACACTCTGCCATGTGCCACTTTCAGGTCTCCTCACACTGCTGGTGTGTAGAATTTTTTGACATAGGGTGCTGGCAGATTACGGGCCTCCCATTGCTGCTGCCAGGCCCCTAATCTGCCATGGGCCCCTATACCGCCTCCTCATGCTGCTGCCAAGTCCAGAGTGTGTCATGGGTCCCTGTACGGCCTCCCATTGCTGCTGTCTCCATAGCCACACTCTGCCATGTGCCACTTTCAGGTCTCCTCACACTGCTGGTGTGTAGAATTTTTTGACATAGGGTGCTGGCAGATTACGGGCCTCCCATTGCTGCTGCCAGGCACGTAATCTGCCATGGGCCCCCGTACCGACTCCTCATGCTGTGACGTTGCAACAAGGTGGAATTCAACCCTACATATGTTAGACCGCCTTTACGAACAGCGAAAGGCCATCACCGATTTCCTGATGTTAAAAGCGGATAAAGGTACTCCCTGTGTAACTTAGATGTCAGCCATTGGCAGCTCATGCGTGACACCTGCGCTTGCTCAGGCCCTTTGAGGAGGCCACGCTATTCGTGAGTCGGCAGGACTATGGGATGAACGACGTCATTCCTCTGTTGCACGTCCTGGAACAAATGCTGTTAACAATGGCTGGTCAGGGTGCGGTAGACGTGGCGCACAGATCTCAACGCCACATGACCCCTGTGGGGGCAGGACAGGAAGAAGAGGAGGAGGTAGAGGAGGACATTGGTGCTCAGGAATTATTGAGTGAAATGGGTGGTTTTTCCACTCAGCGGACAGGAGTGGAGGAGCAGGAGCATCTGGTAGAGGAGGAGGAGGAGGAGACAGAGGACCCAGACGCACCGTGGCAGTATGCTGTGGAGATGGAGGCAGGGAGTCCCTCGCATTCCTTGGCACAAATGGCCCATAGCATGCTCGGTTGCTTGCGTAGCGACAGCCGAATAATAACCATCAGACAGAGGGATGACTTTTGGCTGTCCACCTTGTTGGACCCTCGCTACCGTTCAAAAATGGTGGCCTTTTTCACACCTGCTGAGAGGGAGGCCAAAATAACGTACTATAAAAACCACCTATGTAGTCAGCTGGTCTCTGCCTGTCTGCGCCAACGTCCATCCTCAGACACTGTGGGCCCTGTGCGCTCGCGTTCCGCTGCCATGGCAGCAGGGGAGGGGTGGGGTGGTAGGAGCAGTGGCAGCTCCACCAGCAGCGGCTGCCTCAGTCTGCAGTCGATGATGAGTAGCTTTCTTCACCAGCGCAGTGAGGAAACTACTAACCAGCCGCAGCAGCAGCAGCAGCAGCAGCAGCATCAGGTGGACCTGGAGCAGGACCTCAAACAACAGGCTTAGGCCTACTTGGACAGCACCCTGCCAACCGAGGTAGACAATCCCCTTGACTACTGGGCAACGAAACTTGACCTTTGGCCCCAACTAGCTGAATTTGCCCTTGAAAGGCTGTCATGCCCGGCCAGTAGCGTGGCATCGGAGAGCGTGTTTAGTGCGGCAGGAGGTATTGCAACTCCGCGGAGGACACGACTGTCCACCCAAAGTGTGGAGAGACTCACGTTTGTGAAAATGAATCAGGCGTGGATTAGTCTGGATTTCAAACCACCAGTTCCTGACACAACTGACTAAATCCGCCATGAATCATGCTCCAAACATGTGCCACTTTCAGGTCTCCTCACACTGCTGGTGTGTTCCATTTTTTGTCATAGGGTGCTGGCAGATTACGGGCCTCCCATAGCTGCTGCCAGGCCCCTAATCTGCCATGGGCCCCTATACCGCCTCCTCATGCTGCTGCCAAGTCCAGAGTCTCTCATGGGTCCCTGTACGGCCTCCCATTGCTGCTGTCTCCATCGCCACACTCTGCCATGTGCCACTTTCAGGTCTCCTCACACTGCTGGTGTATTCCATTTTTTGTCATAGGGTGCTGGCAGATTACGGGCCTCCCATAGCTGCTGCCAGGCCCCTAATCTGCCATGGGCCCCTATACCGCCTCCTCATGCTGCTGCCAGGTCCAGAGTCTGTCATGGGTCCCTGTACGGCTTCCCATTGCTGCTGTCTCCATCGCCACACTCTGCCATGTGCCACTTTCAGGTCTCCTCACACTGCTGGTGGGTTCCATTTTTTGTCATAGGGTGCTGGCAGATTACGGGCCTCCCATAGCTGCTGCCAGGCCCCTAATCTGCCATGGGCCCCCGTACCGACTCCTCATGCTGCTGCCAGGCCCGTAATCTGTCATGGGCCCCTGTTGTCGCTTGTTGGCATATTCCGCTCGTTCAGATGCTCCTTCTCCTGCTACTCCTCTTCACGGATTCCGTCAGCAGTCTTTCTTGGAATCCGTTTCCAAGAGACAACAGTTTGCGAGCACGCACCAGACGGTGCAGAAACTGAACGTCCTCCTGTCCAAGTTGCTGCTGCCAGGCTCGTAATCTGTCATGCGCCCCTGTACCGCCTCCTCATGCTGCTGCCAGGTCCAGAGTGTGTCATGGGCCCCCGTACCGACTCCAAATGCTGCTGCCAGGCCCGTAATCTGTCATGGGCCCCTGTACCGCCTCCCCATGCTGCTGCCAGGTCCAGATTGTGTCATGGGTCCCTGTACGGCCTCCCATTGCTGCTGCCAGGCCTGTAATCTGCCATGGGCCCCCGTACCGACTCCTCATGCTGCTGCCAGGCCCGTAATCTGCCATGGGCCCCTGTACCGCCTCCTCATGCTGCTGCCAGGTCCAGAGTGTGTCATGGGTCCCTGTACGGCCTCCCATTGCTGCTGTCTCTATCGCCACACTCTGCCATGTGCCACTTTCAGGTCTCCTCCCACTGCTGGTGGTTTCCATTTTTGTCATAGGGTGCTGTATGGCCTCCCATTGCTGCTGCCTCCACCGCCACACTGTGGCTCCACACTCTGGTTTTGGCCCCGTGACTGGCCAAATGAGTGAAGTGTGCGGTGATTCTAAGATCGACGGCACTCATCTGCATGTCATACTGCCTGACAGTATTATTTCTCTTCCCCAGCAGACTCCAAGGGCATTTAAATTAAAGGTACAGTGTTCAGCACTAATATTAAGTCTCTCTGAAGCCTAGAAACACCCTTTTTTAAGTTAAATTCACAGCGAATATATTCGACTCGAATCGAAATTTTTCCACGAATTCGCCGAATCAGTCGAATCGAATTTTTGAATACTTCGCTCATCTCTAGATACTATATATAAACAAACTGTACTTTAGTAACCTCACTGCTCTACATTTGCTGACCATCAATGAACAGTACTGTGACTATGGATGTTCAGGCAGATACAAGTCCTGAGGAGGTAAGTTGGATTATTTTGTCTATACTGAATCTTTTTTATGGTTGTTTTTCAGACTTTGAGGGACATAGCTGTGGCATTATTGTTTTTAAAGTTCATTTAAGGCATTATAGGCACACATTTTTAAAACAAATGTTTTAGTCTTCTTCTGTGGCAAAAAGGTAGCTTAATGGCAAATGAATGAAAGATGATCTCTAAGAGGTTGCTTTGGGTTCTCTTACACCAATGCTTTTGTGCTTTGAAGTCTGGAAATGATTTCAGCTAATACTCAGAGGCACACAATATTACTTTTAATTAGACATAGTTTAAAATGTACTGTAAGGAAAGGTTTATTTGCTAAGTGTACGTGCCTTCTG
The DNA here is from genome assembly GCF_062004578.1 of Staurois parvus. NCBI lineage: Eukaryota > Metazoa > Chordata > Amphibia > Anura > Ranidae > Staurois > Staurois parvus. The sequence continues at coordinate 1,623,706 of NW_028318047.1, read as the reverse complement.
TCTTTTTCTAAATGTCTTTTTGAATATTTTGTAACTCATCGTTCAATGACTCTAGCAATTTTGTGATGTGAACATGAAGAGGTATAGGAGTAGATTAACTAAAGGCAAATAGACTGTGCCCTGTCCAAGGGATTTTGCTCCAGAGCTTAGTAGATGAGAGGAAGTTCTGCCGACTTCCATCATCCGGCCACCTGCAATGAAAAAACTTTTTGTATTGTTTTTTATCTTGCGTGTCTTTGGGCGTTCTTTGTAAAATGGAACATCACCTCATTTACTAAGCTCTGGAGCAAATTCCTTTTCCGAATGCCACTGCACTTGCAAAGTCTATTTGCCTATACAATCCTAATGAGTTGTGGCAAGCAGGTTGTTAGATGATGATTATTTCCTTTGCTTTGGGTTATTTATGGCATGTTTTCTTCAGATATCCAAAGATGACCTATCACAACAATATAATATTCACCCCCTTTTTTGTATTGCAGATTTCTGAAAGCAGATCATTTCATCAGCCAGCATTGCTACCTGGATCAACGGCCCTGCCTGCTAGAACCTTTGAGAAATTACCAGAAGAAATGGAGAAAAGACTTTCTTTCACACCTGACAGCTATGAAGGGGAATGGATTTGTGGCACAGACCTAGTGCAAATGGGATCCAGGAAAAGGCCAAGACTTTTACCACCTGATATTAAAATGTATGCCTTTATTGAGATAAGACCCAGAAAAACTGCAGACTGTCCTTATGGGTGTTGTCACAAAATACTCCACATTGCAGGACAAACAGAACACAATCAAACGAAAACTCTCTATAATCGGAACATTTATGAAAACACGAAGACAGATGCACCAGAACAGTACTTAAAAATCCATCCGAAGAAAAGGCTGCTGAAGCGTTTCCTTACAAATGAGAATGAATGATGGTTTTGTTGATTTGTTTATTTGTGAAAAAATAAAATGAAAAAAAAATGTGATTGTTTTGTTTCCTTTGTATCTTTTTACAACCAAATATCAGACAACTCAATGCAGGCCTCTACAGTATGAAATGTGGTGCTTGTATCGTGTGACTAAAAAGTTGAAATTATTTTGGCCAGTTAAAATCATATTTGTAAAAGTTAACTAACAGGTTAATTTCATCTAGGTCAAGTTCATTCCAAATACAACCTAAATTTGTGTGAATCTCTCCAGAAAACCCCTAAACTAAAATCTTTTATTGGCTATAAAAATATATTCTAAATCCAAACACAATTTAAATTCATGTAACTGTATCCACTATTGATTAGAATAGTATAAGGGAAATGTGATACAAAGTTCATTCCAAATATAAATACAATCTTAAAAAAATGTGACATATCCACCAACAACTTGAAGAAGTAGTAGTAAAGCATTGAAATATTGGTGAAAATGATTTGTTCATATAATATGATTTCTAGTTTGAGATTATCCCTTCAGAATACCTAGAGTTAAAACATTAACTTTTTTCTGGAAAGCAGTTTCAAATATGGAATGTTCCTTTTCAGGCGCAAAGAGGAGATATGAAAAATGTGACATATCAACCAACAACTTGAAGAATGATTGGTAAAGCTTTTTAAATGTTAGTGAAATGATTGGTTCATATAATATCATTTTTAGTTTGAGATTATCCTTTAAGAATACCTAGAGTTAAAGCATTAACTTTTTTTCTGGAAAGCAGTTTCAAAGATGGGATGTCCCTTTTCAGGTGCAAACAGGATGTAGTTTCATACAACCTGTAATGGGTAAGAATGGTGGGCGTATTACCATAATTTGCATTTGAATGGTGAGGAAGGGGTGTGTGTGGTTGATACTATATAAAAACAAACTGTACTTTAGTAACCTCACTGCTCTACATTTGCTGACCATCAATGAACAGTACTGTGACTATGGATGTTCAGGCAGATACAAGTCCTGAGGAGGTAAGTTGGATTATTTTGTCTATACTGAATCTTTTTTATGGTTGTTTTTCAGACTTTGAGGGACATAGCTGTGGCATTATTGTTTTTAAAGTTCATTTAAGGCATTATAGGCACACATTTTTAAAACAAATGTTTTAGTCTTCTGCTGTGGCAAAAAGGTAGCTTAATGGCAAATGAATGAAAGATGATCTCTAAGAGGTTGCTTTGGGTTCTCTTACACCAATGCTTTTGTGCTTTTAAGCCTGGAAATGATTTCAGCTAATACTCAGAGGCACACAATATTACTTTTAATTAGTCATAGTTTAAAATGTACTGTAAGGAAAGGTTTATTTGCTAAGTGTACGTGCCTTCTGTCTTTTTCTAAATGTCTTTTTGAATATTTTGTAACTCATCGTTCAATGACTCTAGCAATTTTGTCATGTGAACATGAAGAGGTATAGGAGTAGATTAACTAAAGGCAAATAGACTGTGCCCTGTCCAAGGGATTTTGCTCCAGAGCTTAGTAGATGAGAGGAAGTTCTGCCGACTTCCATCATCCGGCCACCTGCAATGAAAAAACTTTTTGTATTGTTTTTTATCTTGCGTGTCTTTGGGCGTTCTTTGTAAAATGAAACATCACCTCATTTACTAAGCTCTGGAGCAAATTCCTTTTCAGAATGCCACTGCATTTGCAAAGTCTATTTGCCTATACAATCCTAATGAGTTGTGGCAAGCAGGTTGTTAGATGATGATTATTTCCTTTGCTTTGGGTTATTTATGGCATGTTTTCTTCAGATATCCAAAGATGACCTATCACAACAATATAATATTCACCCCCTTTTTTGTATTGCAGATTTCTGAAAGCAGATCATTTCATCAGCCAGCATTGCTACCTGGATCAACGGCCCTGCCTGCTAGAACCTTTGAGAAATTACCAGAAGAAATGGAGAAAGACTTTCTTTCACACCTGACAGCTATGAAGGGGAATGGATTTGTGGCACAGACCTAGTGCAAATGGGATCCAGGAAAAGGCCAAGACTTTTACCACCTGATATTAAAATGTATGCCTTTATTGAGATAAGACCCAGAAAAACTGCAGACTGTCCTTATGGGTGTTGTCACAAAATACTCCACATTGCAGGACAAACAGAACACAATCAAACGAAAACTCTCTATAATCGGAACATTTATGAAAACACGAAGACAGATGCACCAGAACAGTACTTAAAAATCCATCCGAAGAAAAGGCTGCTGAAGCGTTTCCTTACAAATGAGAATGAATGATGGTTTTGTTGATTTGTTTATTTGTGAAAAAATAAAATGAAAAAAAAATGTGATTGTTTTGTTTCCTTTGTATCTTTTTACAACCAAATATCAGACAACTCAATGCAGGCTTCTACAGTATGAAATGTGGTGCTTGTATCGTGTGACTAAAAAGTTGAAATTATTTTGGCCAGTTAAAATCATATTTGTAAAAGTTAACTAACAGGTTAATTTCATCTAGGTCAAGTTCATTCCAAATACAACCTAAATTTGTGTGAATCTATCCAGAATACCCCTAAACTAAAATCTTTTATTGGCTATAAAAATATATTCTAAATCCAAACACAATTTAAATTCATGTAACTGTATCCACTATTGATTAGAATAGTATAAGGGAAATGTGATACAAAGTTCATTCCAAATATAAATACAATCTTAAAAAAATGTGACATATCCACCAACAACTTGAAGAAGTAGTAGTAAAGCATTGAAATATTGGTGAAAATGATTTGTTCATATAATATGATTTCTAGTTTGAGATTATCCCTTCAGAATACCTAGAGTTAAAACATTAACTTTTTTCTGGAAAGCAGGTTCAAATATGGAATGTTCCTTTTCAGGCGCAAAGAGGAGATATGAAAAATGTGACATATCAACCAACAACTTGAAGAATGATTGGTAAAGCTTTTTAAATGTTAGTGAAATGATTGGTTCATATAATATCATTTTTAGTTTGAGATTATCCTTTAAGAATACCTAGAGTTAAAGCATTAACTTTTTTTCTGGAAAGCAGTTTCAAAGATGGGATGTCCCTTTTCAGGTGCAAACAGGATGTAGTTTCATACAACCTGTAATGGGTAAGAATGGTGGGCGTATTACCATAATTTGCATTTGAATGGTGAGGAAGGGGTGTGTGTGGTTGATACTATATAAAAACAAACTGTACTTTAGTAACCTCACTGCTCTACATTTGCTGACCATCAATGAACAGTACTGTGACTATGGATGTTCAGGAAGATACAAGTCCTGAGGAGGTAAGTTGGATTATTTTGTCTATACTGAATCTTTTTTATGGTTGTTTTTCAGACTTTGAGGGACATAGCTGTGGCATTATTGTTTTTAAAGTTCATTTAAGGCATTATAGGCACACATTTTTAAAACAAATGTTTTAGTCTTCTGCTGTGGCAAAAAGGTAGCTTAATGGCAAATGAATGAAAGATGATCTCTAAGAGGTTGCTTTGGGTTCTCTTACACCAATGCTTTTGTGCTTTGAAGTCTGGAAATGATTTCAGCTAATACTCAGAGGCACACAATATTACTTTTAATTAGACATAGTTTAAAATGTACTGTAAGGAAAGGTTTATTTGCTAAGTGTACGTGCCTTCTGTCTTTTTCTAAATGTCTTTTTGAATATTTTGTAACTCATCGTTCAATGACTCTAGCAATTTTGTCATGTGAACATGAAGAGGTATAGGAGTAGATTAACTAAAGGCAAATAGACTGTGCCCTGTCCAAGGGATTTTGCTCCAGAGCTTAGTAGATGAGAGGAAGTTCTGCCGACTTCCATCATCCGGCCACCTGCAATGAAAAAACTTTTTGTATTGTTTTTTATCTTGCGTGTCTTTGGGCGTTCTTTGTAAAATGAAACATCACCTCATTTACTAAGCTCTGGAGCAAATTCCTTTTCAGAATGCCACTGCACTTGCAAAGTCTATTTGCCTATACAATCCTAATGAGTTGTGGCAAGCAGGTTGTTAGATGATGATTATTTCCTTTGCTTTGGGTTATTTATGGCATGTTTTCTTCAGATATCCAAAGATGACCTATCACAACAATATAATATTCACCCCCTTTTTTGTATTGCAGATTTCTGAAAGCAGATCATTTCATCAGCCAGCATTGCTACCTGGATCAACGGCCCTGCCTGCTAGAACCTTTGAGAAATTACCAGAAGAAATGGAGAAAAGACTTTCTTTCACACCTGACAGCTATGAAGGGGAATGGATTTGTGGCACAGACCTAGTGCAAATGGGATCCAGGAAAAGGCCAAGACTTTTACCACCTGATATTAAAATGTATGCCTTTATTGAGATAAGACCCAGAAAAACTGCAGACTGTCCTTATGGGTGTTGTCACAAAATACTCCACATTGCAGGACAAACAGAACACAATCAAACGAAAACTCTCTATAATCGGAACATTTATGAAAACACGAAGACAGATGCACCAGAACAGTACTTAAAAATCCATCCGAAGAAAAGGCTGCTGAAGCGTTTCCTTACAAATGAGAATGAATGATGGTTTTGTTGATTTGTTTATTTGTGAAAAAATAAAATGAAAAAAAAATGTGATTGTTTTGTTTCCTTTGTATCTTTTTACAACCAAATATCAGACAACTCAATGCAGGCTTCTACAGTATGAAATGTGGTGCTTGTATCGTGTGACTAAAAAGTTGAAATTATTTTGGCCAGTTAAAATCATATTTGTAAAAGTTAACTAACAGGTTAATTTCATCTAGGTCAAGTTCATTCCAAATACAACCTAAATTTGTGTGAATCTCTCCAGAAAACCCCTAAACTAAAATCTTTTATTGGCTATAAAAATATATTCTAAATCCAAACACAATTTAAATTCATGTAACTGTATCCACTATTGATTAGAATAGTATAAGGGAAATGTGATACAAAGTTCATTCCAAATATAAATACAATCTTAAAAAAATGTGACATATCCACCAACAACTTGAAGAAGTAGTAGTAAAGCATTGAAATATTGGTGAAAATGATTTGTTCATATAATATGATTTCTAGTTTGAGATTATCCCTTCAGAATACCTAGAGTTAAAACATTAACTTTTTTCTGGAAAGCAGTTTCAAATATGGAATGTTCCTTTTCAGGCGCAAAGAGGAGATATGAAAAATGTGACATATCAACCAACAACTTGAAGAATGATTGGTAAAGCTTTTTAAATGTTAGTGAAATGATTGGTTCATATAATATCATTTTTAGTTTGAGATTATCCTTTAAGAATACCTAGAGTTAAAGCATTAACTTTTTTTCTGGAAAGCAGTTTCAAAGATGGGATGTCCCTTTTCAGGTGCAAACAGGATGTAGTTTCATACAACCTGTAATGGGTAAGAATGGTGGGCGTATTACCATAATTTGCATTTGAATGGTGAGGAAGGGGTGTGTGTGGTTGATACTATATAAAAACAAACTGTACTTTAGTAACCTCACTGCTCTACATTTGCTGACCATCAATGAACAGTACTGTGACTATGGATGTTCAGGCAGATACAAGTCCTGAGGAGGTAAGTTGGATTATTTTGTCTATACTGAATCTTTTTTATGGTTGTTTTTCAGACTTTGAGGGACATAGCTGTGGCATTATTGTTTTTAAAGTTCATTTAAGGCATTATAGGCACACATTTTTAAAACAAATGTTTTAGTCTTCTGCTGTGGCAAAAAGGTAGCTTAATGGCAAATGAATGAAAGATGATCTCCAAGAGGTTGCTTTGGGTTCTCTTACACCAATGCTTTTGTGCTTTGAAGTCTGGAAATGATTTCAGCTAATACTCAGAGGCACACAATATTACTTTTAATTAGACATAGTTTAAAATGTACTGTAAGGAAAGGTTTATTTGCTAAGTGTACGTGCCTTCTGTCTTTTTCTAAATGTCTTTTTGAATATTTTGTAACTCATCGTTCAATGACTCTAGCAATTTTGTGATGTGAACATGAAGAGGTATAGGAGTAGATTAACTAAAGGCAAATAGACTGTGCCCTGTCCAAGGGATTTTGCTCCAGAGCTTAGTAGATGAGAGGAAGTTCTGCCGACTTCCATCATCCGGCCACCTGCAATGAAAAAACTTTTTGTATTGTTTTTTATCTTGCGTGTCTTTGGGCGTTCTTTGTAAAATGAAACATCACCTCATTTACTAAGCTCTGGAGCAAATTCCTTTTCAGAATGCCACTGCACTTGCAAAGTCTATTTGCCTATACAATCCTAATGAGTTGTGGCAAGCAGGTTGTTAGATGATGATTATTTCCTTTGCTTTGGGTTATTTATGGCATGTTTTCTTCAGATATCCAAAGATGACCTATCACAACAATATAATATTCACCCCCTTTTTTGTATTGCAGATTTCTGAAAGCAGATCATTTCATCAGCCAGCATTGCTACCTGGATCAACGGCCCTGCCTGCTAGAACCTTTGAGAAATTACCAGAAGAAATGGAGAAAAGACTTTCTTTCACACCTGACAGCTATGAAGGGGAATGGATTTGTGGCACAGACCTAGTGCAAATGGGATCCAGGAAAAGGCCAAGACTTTTACCACCTGATATTAAAATGTATGCCTTTATTGAGATAAGACCCAGAAAAACTGCAGACTGTCCTTATGGGTGTTGTCACAAAATACTCCACATTGCAGGACAAACAGAACACAATCAAACGAAAACTCTCTATAATCGGAACATTTATGAAAACACGAAGACAGATGCACCAGAACAGTACTTAAAAATCCATCCGAAGAAAAGGCTGCTGAAGCGTTTCCTTACAAATGAGAATGAATGATGGTTTTGTTGATTTGTTTATTTGTGAAAAAATAAAATGAAAAAAAAATGTGATTGTTTTGTTTCCTTTGTATCTTTTTACAACCAAATATCAGACAACTCAATGCAGGCTTCTACAGTATGAAATGTGGTGCTTGTATCGTGTGACTAAAAAGTTGAAATTATTTTGGCCAGTTAAAATCATATTTGTAAAAGTTAACTAACAGCTTAATTTCATCTAGGTCAAGTTCATTCCAAATACAACCTAAATTTGTGTGAATCTATCCAGAAAACCCCTAAACTAAAATCTTTTATTGGCTATAAAAATATATTCTAAATCCAAACACAATTTAAATTCATGTAACTGTATCCACTATTGATTAGAATAGTATAAGGGAAATGTGATACAAAGTTCATTCCAAATATAAATACAATCTTAAAAAAATGTGACATATCCACCAACAACTTGAAGAAGTAGTAGTAAAGCATTGAAATATTGGTGAAAATGATTTTTTCATATAATATGATTTCTAGTTTGAGATTATCCCTTCAGAATACCTAGAGTTAAAACATTAACTTTTTTCTGGAAAGCAGTTTCAAATATGGAATGTTCCTTTTCAGGCGCAAAGAGGAGATATGAAAAATGTGACATATCAACCAACAACTTGTAGAATGATTGGTAAAGCTTTTTAAATGTTAGTGAAATGATTGGTTCATATAATATCATTTTTAGTTTGAGATTATCCTTTAAGAATACCTAGAGTTAAAGCATTAACTTTTTTTCTGGAAAGCAGTTTCAAAGATGGGATGTCCCTTTTCAGGTGCAAACAGGATGTAGTTTCATACAACCTGTAATGGGTAAGAATGGTGGGCGTATTACCATAATTTGCATTTGAATGGTGAGGAAGGGGTGTGTGTGGTTGATACTATATAAAAACAAACTGTACTTTAGTAACCTCACTGCTCTACATTTGCTGACCATCAATGAACAGTACTGTGACTATGGATGTTCAGGCAGATACAAGTCCTGAGGAGGTAAGTTGGATTATTTTGTCTATACTGAATCTTTTTTATGGTTGTTTTTCAGACTTTGAGGGACATAGCTGTGGCATTATTGTTTTTAAAGTTCATTTAAGGCATTATAGGCACACATTTTTAAAACAAATGTTTTAGTCTTCTGCTGTGGCAAAAAGGTAGCTTAATGGCAAATTAATGAAAGATGATCTCTAAGAGGTTGCTTTGGGTTCTCTTACACCAATGCTTTTGTGCTTTGAAGTCTGGAAATGATTTCAGCTAATACTCAGAGGCACACAATATTACTTTTAATTAGACATAGTTTAAAATGTACTGTAAGGAAAGGTTTATTTGCTAAGTGTACGTGCCTTCTGTCTTTTTCTAAATGTCTTTTTGAATATTTTGTAACTCATCGTTCAATGACTCTAGCAATTTTGTGATGTGAACATGAAGAGGTATAGGAGTAGATTAACTAAAGGCAAATAGACTGTGCCCTGTCCAAGGGATTTTGCTCCAGAGCTTAGTAGATGAGAGGAAGTTCTGCTGACTTCCATCATCCGGCCACCTGCAATGAAAAAACTTTTTGTATTGTTTTTTATCTTGCGTGTCTTTGGGCGTTCTTTGTAAAATGAAACATCACCTCATTTACTAAGCTCTGGAGCAAATTCCTTTTCAGAATGCCACTGCACTTGCAAAGTCTATTTGCCTATACAATCCTAATGAGTTGTGGCAAGCAGGTTGTTAGATGATGATTATTTCCTTTGCTTTGGGTTATTTATGGCATGTTTTCTTCAGATATCCAAAGATGACCTATCACAACAATATAATATTCACCCCCTTTTTTGTATTGCAGATTTCTGAAAGCAGATCATTTCATCAGCCAGCATTGCTACCTGGATCAACGGCCCTGCCTGCTAGAACCTTTGAGAAATTACCAGAAGAAATGGAGAAAAGACTTTCTTTCACACCTGACAGCTATGAAGGGGAATGGATTTGTGGCACAGACCTAGTGCAAATGGGATCCAGGAAAAGGCCAAGACTTTTACCACCTGATATTAAAATGTATGCCTTTATTGAGATAAGACCCAGAAAAACTGCAGACTGTCCTTATGGGTGTTGTCACAAAATACTCCACATTGCAGGACAAACAGAACACAATCAAACGAAAACTCTCTATAATCGGAACATTTATGAAAACACGAAGACAGATGCACCAGAACAGTACTTAAAAATCCATCCGAAGAAAAGGCTGCTGAAGCGTTTCCTTACAAATGAGAATGAATGATGGTTTTGTTGATTTGTTTATTTGTGAAAAAATAAAATGAAAAAAAAATGTGATTGTTTTGTTTCCTTTGTATCTTTTTACAACCAAATATCAGACAACTCAATGCAGGCTTCTACAGTATGAAATGTGGTGCTTGTATCGTGTGACTAAAAAGTTGAAATTATTTTGGCCAGTTAAAATCATATTTGTAAAAGTTAACTAACAGGTTAATTTCATCTAGGTCAAGTTCATTCCAAATACAACCTAAATTTGTGTGAATCTCTCCAGAAAACCCCTAAACTAAAATCTTTTATTGGCTATAAAAATATATTCTAAATCCAAACACAATTTAAATTCATGTAACTGTATCCACTATTGATTAGAATAGTATAAGGGAAATGTGATACAAAGTTCATTCCAAATATAAATACAATCTTAAAAAAATGTGACATATCCACCAACAACTTGAAGAAGTAGTAGTAAAGCATTGAAATATTGGTGAAAATGATTTGTTCATATAATATGATTTCTAGTTTGAGATTATCCCTTCAGAATACCTAGAGTTAAAACATTAACTTTTTTCTGGAAAGCAGTTTCAAATATGGAATGTTCCTTTTCAGGCGCAAAGAGGAGATATGAAAAATGTGACATATCAACCAACAACTTGAAGAATGATTGGTAAAGCTTTTTAAATGTTAGTGAAATGATTGGTTCATATAATATCATTTTTAGTTTGAGATTATCCTTTAAGAATACCTAGAGTTAAAGCATTAACTTTTTTTCTGGAAAGCAGTTTCAAAGATGGGATGTCCCTTTTCAGGTGCAAACAGGATGTAGTTTCATACAACCTGTAATGGGTAAGAATGGTGGGCGTATTACCATAATTTGCATTTGAATGGTGAGGAAGGGGTGTGTGTGGTTGATACTATATAAAAACAAACTGTACTTTAGTAACCTCACTGCTCTACATTTGCTGACCATCAATGAACAGTACTGTGACTATGGATGTTCAGGCAGATACAAGTCCTGAGGAGGTAAGTTGGATTATTTTGTCTATACTGAATCTTTTTTATGGTTGTTTTTCAGACTTTGAGGGACATAGCTGTGGCATTATTGTTTTTAAAGTTCATTTAAGGCATTATAGGCACACATTTTTAAAACAAATGTTTTAGTCTTCTGCTGTGGCAAAAAGGTAGCTTAATGGCAAATTAATGAAAGATGATCTCTAAGAGGTTGCTTTGGGTTCTCTTACACCAATGCTTTTGTGCTTTGAAGTCTGGAAATGATTTCAGCTAATACTCAGAGGCACACAATATTACTTTTAATTAGACATAGTTTAAAATGTACTGTAAGGAAAGGTTTATTTGCTAAGTGTACGTGCCTTCTGTCTTTTTCTAAATGTCTTTTTGAATATTTTGTAACTCATCGTTCAATGACTCTAGCAATTTTGTGATGTGAACATGAAGAGGTATAGGAGTAGATTAACTAAAGGCAAATAGACTGTGCCCTGTCCAAGGGATTTTGCTCCAGAGCTTAGTAGATGAGAGGAAGTTCTGCCGACTTCCATCATCCGGCCACCTGCAATGAAAAAACTTTTTGTATTGTTTTTTATCTTGCGTGTCTTTGGGCGTTCTTTGTAAAATGAAACATCACCTCATTTACTAAGCTCTGGAGCAAATTCCTTTTCAGAATGCCACTGCACTTGCAAAGTCTATTTGCCTATACAATCCTAATGAGTTGTGGCAAGCAGGTTGTTAGATGATGATTATTTCCTTTGCTTTGGGTTATTTATGGCATGTTTTCTTCAGATATCCAAAGATGACCTATCACAACAATATAATATTCACCCCCTTTTTTGTATTGCAGATTTCTGAAAGCAGATCATTTCATCAGCCAGCATTGCTACCTGGATCAACGGCCCTGCCTGCTAGAACCTTTGAGAAATTACCAGAAGAAATGGAGAAAAGACTTTCTTTCACACCTGACAGCTATGAAGGGGAATGGATTTGTGGCACAGACCTAGTGCAAATGGGATCCAGGAAAAGGCCAAGACTTTTACCACCTGATATTAAAATGTATGCCTTTATTGAGATAAGACCCAGAAAAACTGCAGACTGTCCTTATGGGTGTTGTCACAAAATACTCCACATTGCAGGACAAACAGAACACAATCAAACGAAAACTCTCTATAATCGGAACATTTATGAAAACACGAAGACAGATGCACCAGAACAGTACTTAAAAATCCATCCGAAGAAAAGGCTGCTGAAGCGTTTCCTTACAAATGAGAATGAATGATGGTTTTGTTGATTTGTTTATTTGTGAAAAAATAAAATGAAAAAAAAATGTGATTGTTTTGTTTCCTTTGTATCTTTTTACAACCAAATATCAGACAACTCAATGCAGGCTTCTACAGTATGAAATGTGGTGCTTGTATCGTGTGACTAAAAAGTTGAAATTATTTTGGCCAGTTAAAATCATATTTGTAAAAGTTAACTAACAGGTTAATTTCATCTAGGTCAAGTTCATTCCAAATACAACCTAAATTTGTGTGAATCTCTCCAGAAAACCCCTAAACTAAAATCTTTTATTGGCTATAAAAATATATTCTAAATCCAAACACAATTTAAATTCATGTAACTGTATCCACTATTGATTAGAATAGTATAAGGGAAATGTGATACAAAGTTCATTCCAAATATAAATACAATCTTAAAAAAATGTGACATATCCACCAACAACTTGAAGAAGTAGTAGTAAAGCATTGAAATATTGGTGAAAATGATTTGTTCATATAATATGATTTCTAGTTTGAGATTATCCCTTCAGAATACCTAGAGTTAAAACATTAACTTTTTTCTGGAAAGCAGTTTCAAATATGGAATGTTCCTTTTCAGGCGCAAAGAGGAGATATGAAAAATGTGACATATCAACCAACAACTTGAAGAATGATTGGTAAAGCTTTTTAAATGTTAGTGAAATGATTGGTTCATATAATATCATTTTTAGTTTGAGATTATCCTTTAAGAATACCTAGAGTTAAAGCATTAACTTTTTTTCTGGAAAGCAGTTTCAAAGATGGGATGTCCCTTTTCAGGTGCAAACAGGATGTAGTTTCATACAACCTGTAATGGGTAAGAATGGTGGGCGTATTACCATAATTTGCATTTGAATGGTGAGGAAGGGGTGTGTGTGGTTGATACTATATAAAAACAAACTGTACTTTAGTAACCTCACTGCTCTACATTTGCTGACCATCAATGAACAGTACTGTGACTATGGATGTTCAGGCAGATACAAGTCCTGAGGAGGTAAGTTGGATTATTTTGTCTATACTGAATCTTTTTTATGGTTGTTTTTCAGACTTTGAGGGACATAGCTGTGGCATTATTGTTTTTAAAGTTCATTTAAGGCATTATAGGCACACATTTTTAAAACAAATGTTTTAGTCTTCTGCTGTGGCAAAAAGGTAGCTTAATGGCAAATGAATGAAAGATGATCTCTAAGAGGTTGCTTTGGGTTCTCTTACACCAATGCTTTTGTGCTTTGAAGTCTGGAAATGATTTCAGCTAATACTCAGAGGCACACAATATTACTTTTAATTAGACATAGTTTAAAATGTACTGTAAGGAAAGGTTTATTTGCTAAGTGTACGTGCCTTCTGTCTTTTTCTAAATGTCTTTTTGAATATTTTGTAACTCATCGTTCAATGACTCTAGCAATTTTGTCATGTGAACATGAAGAGGTATAGGAGTAGATTAACTAAAGGCAAATAGACTGTGCCCTGTCCAAGGGATTTTGCTCCAGAGCTTAGTAGATGAGAGGAAGTTCTGCCGACTTCCATCATCCGGTCACCTGCAATGAAAAAACTTTTTGTATTGTTTTTTATCTTGCGTGTCTTTGGGCGTTCTTTGTAAAATGAAACATCACCTCATTTACTAAGCTCTGGAGCAAATTCCTTTTCAGAATGCCACTGCACTTGCAAAGTCTATTTGCCTATACAATCCTAATGAGTTGTGGCAAGCAGGTTGTTAGATGATGATTATTTCCTTTGCTTTGGGTTATTTATGGCATGTTTTCTTCAGATATCCAAAGATGACCTATCACAACAATATAATATTCACCCCCTTTTTTGTATTGCAGATTTCTGAAAGCAGATCATTTCATCAGCCAGCATTGCTACCTGGATCAACGGCCCTGCCTGCTAGAACCTTTGAGAAATTACCAGAAGAAATGGAGAAAAGACTTTCTTTCACACCTGACAGCTATGAAGGGGAATGGATTTGTGGCACAGACCTAGTGCAAATGGGATCCAGGAAAAGGCCAAGACTTTTACCACCTGATATTAAAATGTATGCCTTTATTGAGATAAGACCCAGAAAAACTGCAGACTGTCCTTATGGGTGTTGTCACAAAATACTCCACATTGCAGGACAAACAGAACACAATCAAACGAAAACTCTCTATAATCGGAACATTTATGAAAACACGAAGACAGATGCACCAGAACAGTACTTAAAAATCCATCCGAAGAAAAGGCTGCTGAAGCGTTTCCTTACAAATGAGAATGAATGATGGTTTTGTTGATTTGTTTATTTGTGAAAAAATAAAATGAAAAAAAAATGTGATTGTTTTGTTTCCTTTGTATCTTTTTACAACCAAATATCAGACAACTCAATGCAGGCTTCTACAGTATGAAATGTGGTGCTTGTATCGTGTGACTAAAAAGTTGAAATTATTTTGGCCAGTTAAAATCATATTTGTAAAAGTTAACTAACAGGTTAATTTCATCTAGGTCAAGTTCATTCCAAATACAACCTAAATTTGTGTGAATCTATCCAGAAAACCCCTAAACTAAAATCTTTTATTGGCTATAAAAATATATTCTAAATCCAAACACAATTTAAATTCATGTAACTGTATCCACTATTGATTAGAATAGTATAAGGGAAATGTGATACAAAGTTCATTCCAAATATAAATACAATCTTAAAAAAATGTGACATATCCACCAACAACTTGAAGAAGTAGTAGTAAAGCATTGAAATATTGGTGAAAATGATTTGTTCATATAATATGATTTCTAGTTTGAGATTATCCCTTCAGAATACCTAGAGTTAAAACATTAACTTTTTTCTGGAAAGCAGTTTCAAATATGGAATGTTCCTTTTCAGGCGCAAAGAGGAGATATGAAAAATGTGACATATCAACCAACAACTTGAAGAATGATTGGTAAAGCTTTTTAAATGTTAGTGAAATGATTGGTTCATATAATATCATTTTTAGTTTGAGATTATCCTTTAAGAATACCTAGAGTTAAAGCATTAACTTTTTTTCTGGAAAGCAGTTTCAAAGATGGGATGTCCCTTTTCAGGTGCAAACAGGATGTAGTTTCATACAACCTGTAATGGGTAAGAATGGTGGGCGTATTACCATAATTTGCATTTGAATGGTGAGGAAGGGGTGTGTGTGGTTGATACTATATAAAAACAAACTGTACTTTAGTAACCTCACTGCTCTACATTTGCTGACCATCAATGAACAGTACTGTGACTATGGATGTTCAGGCAGATACAAGTCCTGAGGAGGTAAGTTGGATTATTTTGTCTATACTGAATCTTTTTTATGGTTGTTTTTCAGACTTTGAGGGACATAGCTGTGGCATTATTGTTTTTAAAGTTCATTTAAGGCATTATAGGCACACATTTTTAAAACAAATGTTTTAGTCTTCTGCTGTGGCAAAAAGGTAGCTTAATGGCAAATGAATGAAAGATGATCTCTAAGAGGTTGCTTTGGGTTCTCTTACACCAATGCTTTTGTGCTTTGAAGTCTGGAAATGATTTCAGCTAATACTCAGAGGCACACAATATTACTTTTAATTAGACATAGTTTAAAATGTACTGTAAGGAAAGGTTTATTTGCTAAGTGTACGTGCCTTCTGTCTTTTTCTAAATGTCTTTTTGAATATTTTGTAACTCATCGTTCAATGACTCTAGCAATTTTGTCATGTGAACATGAAGAGGTATAGGAGTAGATTAACTAAAGGCAAATAGACTGTGCCCTGTCCAAGGGATTTTGCTCCAGAGCTTAGTAGATGAGAGGAAGTTCTGCCGACTTCCATCATCCGGCCACCTGCAATGAAAAAACTTTTTGTATTGTTTTTTATCTTGCGTGTCTTTGGGCGTTCTTTGTAAAATGAAACATCACCTCATTTACTAAGCTCTGGAGCAAATTCCTTTTCAGAATGCCACTGCACTTGCAAAGTCTATTTGCCTATACAATCCTAATGAGTTGTGGCAAGCAGGTTGTTAGATGATGATTATTTCCTTTGCTTTGGGTTATTTATGGCATGTTTTCTTCAGATATCCAAAGATGACCTATCACAACAATATAATATTCACCCCCTTTTTTGTATTGCAGATTTCTGAAAGCAGATCATTTCATCAGCCAGCATTGCTACCTGGATCAACGGCCCTGCCTGCTAGAACCTTTGAGAAATTACCAGAAGAAATGGAGAAAAGACTTTCTTTCACACCTGACAGCTATGAAGGGGAATGGATTTGTGGCACAGACCTAGTGCAAATGGGATCCAGGAAAAGGCCAAGACTTTTACCACCTGATATTAAAATGTATGCCTTTATTGAGATAAGACCCAGAAAAACTGCAGACTGTCCTTATGGGTGTTGTCACAAAATACTCCACATTGCAGGACAAACAGAACACAATCAAACAAAAACTCTCTATAATCGGAACATTTATGAAAACACGAAGACAGATGCACCAGAACAGTACTTAAAAATCCATCCGAAGAAAAGGCTGCTGAAGCGTTTCCTTACAAATGAGAATGAATGATGGTTTTGTTGATTTGTTTATTTGTGAAAAAATAAAATGAAAAAAAAATGTGATTGTTTTGTTTCCTTTGTATCTTTTTACAACCAAATATCAGACAACTCAATGCAGGCTTCTACAGTATGAAATGTGGTGCTTGTATCGTGTGACTAAAAAGTTGAAATTATTTTGGCCAGTTAAAATCATATTTGTAAAAGTTAACTAACAGGTTAATTTCATCTAGGTCAAGTTCATTCCAAATACAACCTAAATTTGTGTGAATCTATCCAGAAAACCCCTAAACTAAAATCTTTTATTGGCTATAAAAATATATTCTAAATCCAAACACAATTTAAATTCATGTAACTGTATCCACTATTGATTAGAATAGTATAAGGGAAATGTGATACAAAGTTCATTCCAAATATAAATACAATCTTAAAAAAATGTGACATATCCACCAACAACTTGAAGAAGTAGTAGTAAAGCATTGAAATATTGGTGAAAATGATTTGTTCATATAATATGATTTCTAGTTTGAGATTATCCCTTCAGAATACCTAGATTTAAAACATTAACTTTTTTCTGGAAAGCAGTTTCAAATATGGAATGTTCCTTTTCAGGCGCAAAGAGGAGATATGAAAAATGTGACATATCAACCAACAACTTGAAGAATGATTGGTAAAGCTTTTTAAATGTTAGTGAAATGATTGGTTCATATAATATCATTTTTAGTTTGAGATTATCCTTTAAGAATACCTAGAGTTAAAGCATTAACTTTTTTTCTGGAAAGCAGTTTCAAAGATGGGATGTCCCTTTTCAGGTGCAAACAGGATGTAGTTTCATACAACCTGTAATGGGTAAGAATGGTGGGCGTATTACCATAATTTGCATTTGAATGGTGAGGAAGGGGTGTGTGTGGTTGATACTATATAAAAACAAACTGTACTTTAGTAACCTCACTGCTCTACATTTGCTGACCATCAATGAACAGTACTGTGACTATGGATGTTCAGGCAGATACAAGTCCTGAGGAGGTAAGTTGGATTATTTTGTCTATACTGAATCTTTTTTATGGTTGTTTTTCAGACTTTGAGGGACATAGCTGTGGCATTATTGTTTTTAAAGTTCATTTAAGGCATTATAGGCACACATTTTTAAAACAAATGTTTTAGTCTTCTGCTGTGGCAAAAAGGTAGCTTAATGGCAAATGAATGAAAGATGATCTCTAAGAGGTTGCTTTGGGTTCTCTTACACCAATGCTTTTGTGCTTTGAAGTCTGGAAATGATTTCAGCTAATACTCAGAGGCACACAATATTACTTTTAATTAGACATAGTTTAAAATGTACTGTAAGGAAAGGTTTATTTGCTAAGTGTACGTGCCTTCTGTCTTTTTCTAAATGTCTTTTTGAATATTTTGTAACTCATCGTTCAATGACTCTAGCAATTTTGTCATGTGAACATGAAGAGGTATAGGAGTAGATTAACTAAAGGCAAATAGACTGTGCCCTGTCCAAGGGATTTTGCTCCAGAGCTTAGTAGATGAGAGGAAGTTCTGCCGACTTCCATCATCCGGCCACCTGCAATGAAAAAACTTTTTGTATTGTTTTTTTATCTTGCGTGTCTTTGGGCGTTCTTTGTAAAATGAAACATCACCTCATTTACTAAGCTCTGGAGCAAATTCCTTTTCAGAATGCCACTGCACTTGCAAAGTCTATTTGCCTATACAATCCTAATGAGTTGTGGCAAGCAGGTTGTTAGATGATGATTATTTCCTTTGCTTTGGGTTATTTATGGCATGTTTTCTTCAGATATCCAAAGATGACCTATCACAACAATATAATATTCACCCCCTTTTTTGTATTGCAGATTTCTGAAAGCAGATCATTTCATCAGCCAGCATTGCTACCTGGATCAACGGCCCTGCCTGCTAGAACCTTTGAGAAATTACCAGAAGAAATGGAGAAAAGACTTTCTTTCACACCTGACAGCTATGAAGGGGAATGGATTTGTGGCACAGACCTAGTGCAAATGGGATCCAGGAAAAGGCCAAGACTTTTACCACCTGATATTAAAATGTATGCCTTTATTGAGATAAGACCCAGAAAAACTGCAGACTGTCCTTATGGGTGTTGTCACAAAATACTCCACATTGCAGGACAAACAGAACACAATCAAACAAAAACTCTCTATAATCGGAACATTTATGAAAACACGAAGACAGATGCACCAGAACAGTACTTAAAAATCCATCCGAAGAAAAGGCTGCTGAAGCGTTTCCTTACAAATGAGAATGAATGATGGTTTTGTTGATTTGTTTATTTGTGAAAAAATAAAATGAAAAAAAAATGTGATTGTTTTGTTTCCTTTGTATCTTTTTACAACCAAATATCAGACAACTCAATGCAGGCTTCTACAGTATGAAATGTGGTGCTTGTATCGTGTGACTAAAAAGTTGAAATTATTTTGGCCAGTTAAAATCATATTTGTAAAAGTTAACTAACAGGTTAATTTCATCTAGGTCAAGTTCATTCCAAATACAACCTAAATTTGTGTGAATCTATCCAGAAAACCCCTAAACTAAAATCTTTTATTGGCTATAAAAATATATTCTAAATCCAAACACAATTTAAATTCATGTAACTGTATCCACTATTGATTAGAATAGTATAAGGGAAATGTGATACAAAGTTCATTCCAAATATAAATACAATCTTAAAAAAATGTGACATATCCACCAACAACTTGAAGAAGTAGTAGTAAAGCATTGAAATATTGGTGAAAATGATTTGTTCATATAATATGATTTCTAGTTTGAGATTATCCCTTCAGAATACCTAGATTTAAAACATTAACTTTTTTCTGGAAAGCAGTTTCAAATATGGAATGTTCCTTTTCAGGCGCAAAGAGGAGATATGAAAAATGTGACATATCAACCAACAACTTGAAGAATGATTGGTAAAGCTTTTTAAATGTTAGTGAAATGATTGGTTCATATAATATCATTTTTAGTTTGAGATTATCCTTTAAGAATACCTAGAGTTAAAGCATTAACTTTTTTTCTGGAAAGCAGTTTCAAAGATGGGATGTCCCTTTTCAGGTGCAAACAGGATGTAGTTTCATACAACCTGTAATGGGTAAGAATGGTGGGCGTATTACCATAATTTGCATTTGAATGGTGAGGAAGGGGTGTGTGTGGTTGATACTATATAAAAACAAACTGTACTTTAGTAACCTCACTGCTCTACATTTGCTGACCATCAATGAACAGTACTGTGACTATGGATGTTCAGGCAGATACAAGTCCTGAGGAGGTAAGTTGGATTATTTTGTCTATACTGAATCTTTTTTATGGTTGTTTTTCAGACTTTGAGGGACATAGCTGTGGCATTATTGTTTTTAAAGTTCATTTAAGGCATTATAGGCACACATTTTTAAAACAAATGTTTTAGTCTTCTGCTGTGGCAAAAAGGTAGCTTAATGGCAAATGAATGAAAGATGATCTCTAAGAGGTTGCTTTGGGTTCTCTTACACCAATGCTTTTGTGCTTTGAAGTCTGGAAATGATTTCAGCTAATACTCAGAGGCACACAATATTACTTTTAATTAGACATAGTTTAAAATGTACTGTAAGGAAAGGTTTATTTGCTAAGTGTACGTGCCTTCTGTCTTTTTCTAAATGTCTTTTTGAATATTTTGTAACTCATCGTTCAATGACTCTAGCAATTTTGTGATGTGAACATGAAGAGGTATAGGAGTAGATTAACTAAAGGCAAATAGACTGTGCCCTGTCCAAGGGATTTTGCTCCAGAGCTTAGTAGATGAGAGGAAGTTCTGCCGACTTCCATCATCCGGCCACCTGCAATGAAAAAACTTTTTGTATTGTTTTTTTATCTTGCGTGTCTTTGGGCGTTCTTTGTAAAATGAAACATCACCTCATTTACTAAGCTCTGGAGCAAATTCCTTTTCAGAATGCCACTGCACTTGCAAAGTCTATTTGCCTATACAATCCTAATGAGTTGTGGCAAGCAGGTTGTTAGATGATGATTATTTCCTTTGCTTTGGGTTATTTATGGCATGTTTTCTTCAGATATCCAAAGATGACCTATCACAACAATATAATATTCACCCCCTTTTTTGTATTGCAGATTTCTGAAAGCAGATCATTTCATCAGCCAGCATTGCTACCTGGATCAACGGCCCTGCCTGCTAGAACCTTTGAGAAATTACCAGAAGAAATGGAGAAAAGACTTTCTTTCACACCTGACAGCTATGAAGGGGAATGGATTTGTGGCACAGACCTAGTGCAAATGGGATCCAGGAAAAGGCCAAGACTTTTACCACCTGATATTAAAATGTATGCCTTTATTGAGATAAGACCCAGAAAAACTGCAGACTGTCCTTATGGGTGTTGTCACAAAATACTCCACATTGCAGGACAAACAGAACACAATCAAACGAAAACTCTCTATAATCGGAACATTTATGAAAACACGAAGACAGATGCACCAGAACAGTACTTAAAAATCCATCCGAAGAAAAGGCTGCTGAAGCGTTTCCTTACAAATGAGAATGAATGATGGTTTTGTTGATTTGTTTATTTGTGAAAAAATAAAATGAAAAAAAAATGTGATTGTTTTGTTTCCTTTGTATCTTTTTACAACCAAATATCAGACAACTCAATGCAGGCTTCTACAGTATGAAATGTGGTTCTTGTATCGTGTGACTAAAAAGTTGAAATTATTTTGGCCAGTTAAAATCATATTTGTAAAAGTTAACTAACAGGTTAATTTCATCTAGGTCAAGTTCATTCCAAATACAACCTAAATTTGTGTGAATTTATCCAGAAAACCCCTAAACTAAAATCTTTTATTGGCTATAAAAATATATTCTAAATCCAAACACAATTTAAATTCATGTAACTGTATCCACTATTGATTAGAATAGTATAAGGGAAATGTGATACAAAGTTCATTCCAAATATAAATACAATCTTAAAAAAATGTGACATATCCACCAACAACTTGAAGAAGTAGTAGTAAAGCATTGAAATATTGGTGAAAATGATTTGTTCATATAATATGATTTCTAGTTTGAGATTATCCCTTCAGAATACCTAGAGTTAAAACATTAACTTTTTTCTGGAAAGCAGTTTCAAATATGGAATGTTCCTTTTCAGGCGCAAAGAGGAGATATGAAAAATGTGACATATCAACCAACAACTTGAAGAATGATTGGTAAAGCTTTTTAAATGTTAGTGAAATGATTGGTTCATATAATATCATTTTTAGTTTGAGATTATCCTTTAAGAATACCTAGAGTTAAAGCATTAACTTTTTTTCTGGAAAGCAGTTTCAAAGATGGGATGTCCCTTTTCAGGTGCAAACAGGATGTAGTTTCATACAACCTGTAATGGGTAAGAATGGTGGGCGTATTACCATAATTTGCATTTGAATGGTGAGGAAGGGGTGTGTGTGGTTGATACTATATAAAAACAAACTGTACTTTAGTAACCTCACTGCTCTACATTTGCTGACCATCAATGAACAGTACTGTGACTATGGATGTTCAGGCAGATACAAGTCCTGAGGAGGTAAGTTGGATTATTTTGTCTATACTGAATCTTTTTTATGGTTGTTTTTCAGACTTTGAGGGACATAGCTGTGGCATTATTGTTTTTAAAGTTCATTTAAGGCATTATAGGCACACATTTTTAAAACAAATGTTTTAGTCTTCTGCTGTGGCAAAAAGGTAGCTTAATGGCAAATGAATGAAAGATGATCTCTAAGAGGTTGCTTTGGGTTCTCTTACACCAATGCTTTTGTGCTTTGAAGTCTGGAAATGATTTCAGCTAATACTCAGAGGCACACAATATTACTTTTAATTAGACATAGTTTAAAATGTACTGTAAGGAAAGGTTTATTTGCTAAGTGTACGTGCCTTCTGTCTTTTTCTAAATGTCTTTTTGAATATTTTGTAACTCATCGTTCAATGACTCTAGCAATTTTGTCATGTGAACATGAAGAGGTATAGGAGTAGATTAACTAAAGGCAAATAGACTGTGCCCTGTCCAAGGGATTTTGCTCCAGAGCTTAGTAGATGAGAGGAAGTTCTGCCGACTTCCATCATCCGGCCACCTGCAATGAAAAAACTTTTTGTATTGTTTTTTTATCTTGCGTGTCTTTGGGCGTTCTTTGTAAAATGAAACATCACCTCATTTACTAAGCTCTGGAGCAAATTCCTTTTCAGAATGCCACTGCACTTGCAAAGTCTATTTGCCTATACAATCCTAATGAGTTGTGGCAAGCAGGTTGTTAGATGATGATTATTTCCTTTGCTTTGGGTTATTTATGGCATGTTTTCTTCAGATATCCAAAGATGACCTATCACAACAATATAATATTCACCCCCTTTTTTGTATTGCAGATTTCTGAAAGCAGATCATTTCATCAGCCAGCATTGCTACCTGGATCAACGGCCCTGCCTGCTAGAACCTTTGAGAAATTACCAGAAGAAATGGAGAAAAGACTTTCTTTCACACCTGACAGCTATGAAGGGGAATGGATTTGTGGCACAGACCTAGTGCAAATGGGATCCAGGAAAAGGCCAAGACTTTTACCACCTGATATTAAAATGTATGCCTTTATTGAGATAAGACCCAGAAAAACTGCAGACTGTCCTTATGGGTGTTGTCACAAAATACTCCACATTGCAGGACAAACAGAACACAATCAAACGAAAACTCTCTATAATCGGAACATTTATGAAAACACGAAGACAGATGCACCAGAACAGTACTTAAAAATCCATCCGAAGAAAAGGCTGCTGAAGCGTTTCCTTACAAATGAGAATGAATGATGGTTTTGTTGATTTGTTTATTTGTGAAAAAATAAAATGAAAAAAAAATGTGATTGTTTTGTTTCCTTTGTATCTTTTTACAACCAAATATCAGACAACTCAATGCAGGCTTCTACAGTATGAAATGTGGTGCTTGTATCGTGTGACTAAAAAGTTGAAATTATTTTGGCCAGTTAAAATCATATTTGTAAAAGTTAACTAACAGGTTAATTTCATCTAGGTCAAGTTCATTCCAAATACAACCTAAATTTGTGTGAATCTCTCCAGAAAACCCCTAAACTAAAATCTTTTATTGGCTATAAAAATATATTCTAAATCCAAACACAATTTAAATTCATGTAACTGTATCCACTATTGATTAGAATAGTATAAGGGAAATGTGATACAAAGTTCATTCCAAATATAAATACAATCTTAAAAAAATGTGACATATCCACCAACAACTTGAAGAAGTAGTAGTAAAGCATTGAAATATTGGTGAAAATGATTTGTTCATATAATATGATTTCTAGTTTGAGATTATCCCTTCAGAATACCTAGAGTTAAAACATTAACTTTTTTCTGGAAAGCAGTTTCAAATATGGAATGTTCCTTTTCAGGCGCAAAGAGGAGATATGAAAAATGTGACATATCAACCAACAACTTGAAGAATGATTGGTAAAGCTTTTTAAATGTTAGTGAAATGATTGGTTCATATAATATCATTTTTAGTTTGAGATTATCCTTTAAGAATACCTAGAGTTAAAGCATTAACTTTTTTTCTGGAAAGCAGTTTCAAAGATGGGATGTCCCTTTTCAGGTGCAAACAGGATGTAGTTTCATACAACCTGTAATGGGTAAGAATGGTGGGCGTATTACCATAATTTGCATTTGAATGGTGAGGAAGGGGTGTGTGTGGTTGATACTATATAAAAACAAACTGTACTTTAGTAACCTCACTGCTCTACATTTGCTGACCATCAATGAACAGTACTGTGACTATGGATGTTCAGGCAGATACAAGTCCTGAGGAGGTAAGTTGGATTATTTTGTCTATACTGAATCTTTTTTATGGTTGTTTTTCAGACTTTGAGGGACATAGCTGTGGCATTATTGTTTTTAAAGTTCATTTAAGGCATTATAGGCACACATTTTTAAAACAAATGTTTTAGTCTTCTGCTGTGGCAAAAAGGTAGCTTAATGGCAAATGAATGAAAGATGATCTCTAAGAGGTTGCTTTGGGTTCTCTTACACCAATGCTTTTGTGCTTTGAAGTCTGGAAATGATTTCAGCTAATACTCAGAGGCACACAATATTACTTTTAATTAGACATAGTTTAAAATGTACTGTAAGGAAAGGTTTATTTGCTAAGTGTACGTGCCTTCTGTCTTTTTCTAAATGTCTTTTTGAATATTTTGTAACTCATCATTCAATGACTCTAGCAATTTTGTCATGTGAACATGAAGAGGTATAGGAGTAGATTAACTAAAGGCAAATAGACTGTGCCCTGTCCAAGGGATTTTGCTCCAGAGCTTAGTAGATGAGAGGAAGTTCTGCCGACTTCCATCATCCGGCCACCTGCAATGAAAAAACTTTTTGTATTGTTTTTTATCTTGCGTGTCTTTGGGCGTTCTTTGTAAAATGAAACATCACCTCATTTACTAAGCTCTGGAGCAAATTCCTTTTCAGAATGCCACTGCACTTGCAAAGTCTATTTGCCTATACAATCCTAATGAGTTGTGGCAAGCAGGTTGTTAGATGATGATTATTTCCTTTGCTTTGGGTTATTTATGGCATGTTTTCTTCAGATATCCAAAGATGACCTATCACAACAATATAATATTCACCCCCTTTTTTGTATTGCAGATTTCTGAAAGCAGATCATTTCATCAGCCAGCATTGCTACCTGGATCAACGGCCCTGCCTGCTAGAACCTTTGAGAAATTACCAGAAGAAATGGAGAAAAGACTTTCTTTCACACCTGACAGCTATGAAGGGGAATGGATTTGTGGCAAGGACCTAGTGCAAATGGGATCCAGGAAAAGGCCAAGACTTTTACCACCTGATATTAAAATGTATGCCTTTATTGAGATAAGACCCAGAAAAACTGCAGACTGTCCTTATGGGTGTTGTCACAAAATACTCCACATTGCAGGACAAACAGAACACAATCAAACGAAAACTCTCTATAATCGGAACATTTATGAAAACACGAAGACAGATGCACCAGAACAGTACTTAAAAATCCATCCGAAGAAAAGGCTGCTGAAGCGTTTCCTTACAAATGAGAATGAATGATGGTTTTGTTGATTTGTTTATTTGTGAAAAAATAAAATGAAAAAAAAATGTGATTGTTTTGTTTCCTTTGTATCTTTTTACAACCAAATATCAGACAACTCAGTGCAGGCTTCTACAGTATGAAATGTGGTGCTTGTATCGTGTGACTAAAAAGTTGAAATTATTTTGGCCAGTTAAAATCATATTTGTAAAAGTTAACTAACAGGTTAATTTCATCTAGGTCAAGTTCATTCCAAATACAACCTAAATTTGTGTGAATCTATCCAGAAAACCCCTAAACTAAAATCTTTTATTGGCTATAAAAATATATTCTAAATCCAAACACAATTTAAATTCATGTAACTGTATCCACTAGTGATTAGAATAGTATAAGGGAAATGTGATACAAAGTTCATTCCAAATATAAATACAATCTTAAAAAAATGTGACATATCCACCAACAACTTGAAGAAGTAGTAGTAAAGCATTGAAATATTGGTGAAAATGATTTGTTCATATAATATGATTTCTAGTTTGAGATTATCCCTTCAGAATACCTAGAGTTAAAACATTAACTTTTTTCTGGAAAGCAGTTTCAAATATGGAATGTTCCTTTTCAGGCGCAAAGAGGAGATATGAAAAATGTGACATATCAACCAACAACTTGAAGAATGATTGGTAAAGCTTTTTAAATGTTAGTGAAATGATTGGTTCATATAATATCATTTTTAGTTTGAGATTATCCTTTAAGAATACCTAGAGTTAAAGCATTAACTTTTTTTCTGGAAAGCAGTTTCAAAGATGGGATGTCCCTTTTCAGGTGCAAACAGGATGTAGTTTCATACAACCTGTAATGGGTAAGAATGGTGGGCGTATTACCATAATTTGCATTTGAATGGTGAGGAAGGGGTGTGTGTGGTTGATACTATATAAAAACAAACTGTACTTTAGTAACCTCACTGCTCTACATTTGCTGACCATCAATGAACAGTACTGTGACTATGGATGTTCAGGCAGATACAAGTCCTGAGGAGGTAAGTTGGATTATTTTGTCTATACTGAATCTTTTTTATGGTTGTTTTTCAGACTTTGAGGGACATAGCTGTGGCATTATTGTTTTTAAAGTTCATTTAAGGCATTATAGGCACACATTTTTAAAACAAATGTTTTAGTCTTCTGCTGTGGCAAAAAGGTAGCTTAATGGCAAATGAATGAAAGATGATCTCTAAGAGGTTGCTTTGGGTTCTCTTACACCAATGCTTTTGTGCTTTGAAGTCTGGAAATGATTTCAGCTAATACTCAGAGGCACACAATATTACTTTTAATTAGACATAGTTTAAAATGTACTGTAAGGAAAGGTTTATTTGCTAAGTGTACGTGCCTTCTGTCTTTTTCTAAATGTCTTTTTGAATATTTTGTAACTCATCATTCAATGACTCTAGCAATTTTGTCATGTGAACATGAAGAGGTATAGGAGTAGATTAACTAAAGGCAAATAGACTGTGCCCTGTCCAAGGGATTTTGCTCCAGAGCTTAGTAGATGAGAGGAAGTTCTGCCGACTTCCATCATCCGGCCACCTGCAATGAAAAAACTTTTTGTATTGTTTTTTATCTTGCGTGTCTTTGGGCGTTCTTTGTAAAATGAAACATCACCTCATTTACTAAGCTCTGGAGCAAATTCCTTTTCAGAATGCCACTGCACTTGCAAAGTCTATTTGCCTATACAATCCTAATGAGTTGTGGCAAGCAGGTTGTTAGATGATGATTATTTCCTTTGCTTTGGGTTATTTATGGCATGTTTTCTTCAGATATCCAAAGATGACCTATCACAACAATATAATATTCACCCCCTTTTTTGTATTGCAGATTTCTGAAAGCAGATCATTTCATCAGCCAGCATTGCTACCTGGATCAACGGCCCTGCCTGCTAGAACCTTTGAGAAATTACCAGAAGAAATGGAGAAAAGACTTTCTTTCACACCTGACAGCTATGAAGGGGAATGGATTTGTGGCAAGGACCTAGTGCAAATGGGATCCAGGAAAAGGCCAAGACTTTTACCACCTGATATTAAAATGTATGCCTTTATTGAGATAAGACCCAGAAAAACTGCAGACTGTCCTTATGGGTGTTGTCACAAAATACTCCACATTGCAGGACAAACAGAACACAATCAAACGAAAACTCTCTATAATCGGAACATTTATGAAAACACGAAGACAGATGCACCAGAACAGTACTTAAAAATCCATCCGAAGAAAAGGCTGCTGAAGCGTTTCCTTACAAATGAGAATGAATGATGGTTTTGTTGATTTGTTTATTTGTGAAAAAATAAAATGAAAAAAAAATGTGATTGTTTTGTTTCCTTTGTATCTTTTTACAACCAAATATCAGACAACTCAGTGCAGGCTTCTACAGTATGAAATGTGGTGCTTGTATCGTGTGACTAAAAAGTTGAAATTATTTTGGCCAGTTAAAATCATATTTGTAAAAGTTAACTAACAGGTTAATTTCATCTAGGTCAAGTTCATTCCAAATACAACCTAAATTTGTGTGAATCTATCCAGAAAACCCCTAAACTAAAATCTTTTATTGGCTATAAAAATATATTCTAAATCCAAACACAATTTAAATTCATGTAACTGTATCCACTAGTGATTAGAATAGTATAAGGGAAATGTGATACAAAGTTCATTCCAAATATAAATACAATCTTAAAAAAATGTGACATATCCACCAACAACTTGAAGAAGTAGTAGTAAAGCATTGAAATATTGGTGAAAATGATTTGTTCATATAATATGATTTCTAGTTTGAGATTATCCCTTCAGAATACCTAGAGTTAAAACATTAACTTTTTTCTGGAAAGCAGTTTCAAATATGGAATGTTCCTTTTCAGGCGCAAAGAGGAGATATGAAAAATGTGACATATCAACCAACAACTTGAAGAATGATTGGTAAAGCTTTTTAAATGTTAGTGAAATGATTGGTTCATATAATATCATTTTTAGTTTGAGATTATCCTTTAAGAATACCTAGAGTTAAAGCATTAACTTTTTTTCTGGAAAGCAGTTTCAAAGATGGGATGTCCCTTTTCAGGTGCAAACAGGATGTAGTTTCATACAACCTGTAATGGGTAAGAATGGTGGGCGTATTACCATAATTTGCATTTGAATGGTGAGGAAGGGGTGTGTGTGGTTGATACTATATAAAAACAAACTGTACTTTAGTAACCTCACTGCTCTACATTTGCTGACCATCAATGAACAGTACTGTGACTATGGATGTTCAGGCAGATACAAGTCCTGAGGAGGTAAGTTGGATTATTTTGTCTATACTGAATCTTTTTTATGGTTGTTTTTCAGACTTTGAGGGACATAGCTGTGGCATTATTGTTTTTAAAGTTCATTTAAGGCATTATAGGCACACATTTTTAAAACAAATGTTTTAGTCTTCTGCTGTGGCAAAAAGGTAGCTTAATGGCAAATGAATGAAAGATGATCTCTAAGAGGTTGCTTTGGGTTCTCTTACACCAATGCTTTTGTGCTTTGAAGTCTGGAAATGATTTCAGCTAATACTCAGAGGCACACAATATTACTTTTAATTAGACATAGTTTAAAATGTACTGTAAGGAAAGGTTTATTTGCTAAGTGTACGTGCCTTCTGTCTTTTTCTAAATGTCTTTTTGAATATTTTGTAACTCATCGTTCAATGACTCTAGCAATTTTGTGATGTGAACATGAAGAGGTATAGGAGTAGATTAACTAAAGGCAAATAGACTGTGCCCTGTCCAAGGGATTTTGCTCCAGAGCTTAGTAGATGAGAGGAAGTTCTGCCGACTTCCATCATCCAGCCACCTGCAATGAAAAAACTTTTTGTATTGTTTTTTTATCTTGCGTGTCTTTGGGCGTTCTTTGTAAAATGAAACATCACCTCATTTACTAAGCTCTGGAGCAAATTCCTTTTCAGAATGCCACTGCACTTGCAAAGTCTATTTGCCTATACAATCCTAATGAGTTGTGGCAAGCAGGTTGTTAGATGATGATTATTTCCTTTGCTTTGGGTTATTTATGGCATGTTTTCTTCAGATATCCAAAGATGACCTATCACAACAATATAATATTCACCCCCTTTTTTGTATTGCAGATTTCTGAAAGCAGATCATTTCATCAGCCAGCATTGCTACCTGGATCAACGGCCCTGCCTGCTAGAACCTTTGAGAAATTACCAGAAGAAATGGAGAAAAGACTTTCTTTCACACCTGACAGCTATGAAGGGGAATGGATTTGTGGCACAGACCTAGTGCAAATGGGATCCAGGAAAAGGCCAAGACTTTTACCACCTGATATTAAAATGTATGCCTTTATTGAGATAAGACCCAGAAAAACTGCAGACTGTCCTTATGGGTGTTGTCACAAAATACTCCACATTGCAGGACAAACAGAACACAATCAAACGAAAACTCTCTATAATCGGAACATTTATGAAAACACGAAGACAGATGCACCAGAACAGTACTTAAAAATCCATCCGAAGAAAAGGCTGCTGAAGCGTTTCCTTACAAATGAGAATGAATGATGGTTTTGTTGATTTGTTTATTTGTGAAAAAATAAAATGAAAAAAAAATGTGATTCTTTTGTTTCCTTTGTATCTTTTTACAACCAAATATCAGACAACTCAATGCAGGCTTCTACAGTATGAAATGTGGTGCTTGTATCGTGTGACTAAAAAGTTGAAATTATTTTGGCCAGTTAAAATCATATTTGTAAAAGTTAACTAACAGGTTAATTTCATCTAGGTCAAGTTCATTCCAAATACAACCTAAATTTGTGTGAATCTATCCAGAAAACCCCTAAACTAAAATCTTTTATTGGCTATAAAAATATATTCTAAATCCAAACACAATTTAAATTCATGTAACTGTATCCACTATTGATTAGAATAGTATAAGGGAAATGTGATACAAAGTTCATTCCAAATATAAATACAATCTTAAAAAAATGTGACATATCCACCAACAACTTGAAGAAGTAGTAGTAAAGCATTGAAATATTGGTGAAAATGATTTGTTCATATAATATGATTTCTAGTTTGAGATTATCCCTTCAGAATACCTAGAGTTAAAACATTAACTTTTTTCTGGAAAGCAGTTTCAAATATGGAATGTTCCTTTTCAGGCGCAAAGAGGAGATATGAAAAATGTGACACATCAACCAACAACTTGAAGAATGATTGGTAAAGCTTTTTAAATGTTAGTGAAATGATTGGTTCATATAATATCATTTTTAGTTTGAGATTATCCTTTAAGAATACCTAGAGTTAAAGCATTAACTTTTTTTCTGGAAAGCAGTTTCAAAGATGGGATGTCCCTTTTCAGGTGCAAACAGGATGTAGTTTCATACAACCTGTAATGGGTAAGAATGGTGGGCGTATTACCATAATTTGCATTTGAATGGTGAGGAAGGGGTGTGTGTGGTTGATACTATATAAAAACAAACTGTACTTTAGTAACCTCACTGCTCTACATTTGCTGACCATCAATGAACAGTACTGTGACTATGGATGTTCAGGCAGATACAAGTCCTGAGGAGGTAAGTTGGATTATTTTGTCTATACTGAATCTTTTTTATGGTTGTTTTTCAGACTTTGAGGGACATAGCTGTGGCATTATTGTTTTTAAAGTTCATTTAAGGCATTATAGGCACACATTTTTAAAACAAATGTTTTAGTCTTCTGCTGTGGCAAAAAGGTAGCTTAATGGCAAATGAATGAAAGATGATCTCTAAGAGGTTGCTTTGGGTTCTCTTACACCAATGCTTTTGTGCTTTGAAGTCTGGAAATGATTTCAGCTAATACTCAGAGGCACACAATATTACTTTTAATTAGACATAGTTTAAAATGTACTGTAAGGAAAGGTTTATTTGCTAAGTGTACGTGCCTTCTGTCTTTTTCTAAATGTCTTTTTGAATATTTTGTAACTCATCGTTCAATGACTCTAGCAATTTTGTGATGTGAACATGAAGAGGTATAGGAGTAGATTAACTAAAGGCAAATAGACTGTGCCCTGTCCAAGGGATTTTGCTCCAGAGCTTAGTAGATGAGAGGAAGTTCTGCCGACTTCCATCATCCGGCCACCTGCAATGAAAAAACTTTTTGTATTGTTTTTTTATCTTGCGTGTCTTTGGGCGTTCTTTGTAAAATGAAACATCACCTCATTTACTAAGCTCTGGAGCAAATTCCTTTTCAGAATGCCACTGCACTTGCAAAGTCTATTTGCCTATACAATCCTAATGAGTTGTGGCAAGCAGGTTGTTAGATGATGATTATTTCCTTTGCTTTGGGTTATTTATGGCATGTTTTCTTCAGATATCCAAAGATGACCTATCACAACAATATAATATTCACCCCCTTTTTTGTATTGCAGATTTCTGAAAGCAGATCATTTCATCAGCCAGCATTGCTACCTGGATCAACGGCCCTGCCTGCTAGAACCTTTGAGAAATTACCAGAAGAAATGGAGAAAAGACTTTCTTTCACACCTGACAGCTATGAAGGGGAATGGATTTGTGGCACAGACCTAGTGCAAATGGGATCCAGGAAAAGGCCAAGACTTTTACCACCTGATATTAAAATGTATGCCTTTATTGAGATAAGACCCAGAAAAACTGCAGACTGTCCTTATGGGTGTTGTCACAAAATACTCCACATTGCAGGACAAACAGAACACAATCAAACGAAAACTCTCTATAATCGGAACATTTATGAAAACACGAAGACAGATGCACCAGAACAGTACTTAAAAATCCATCCGAAGAAAAGGCTGCTGAAGCGTTTCCTTACAAATGAGAATGAATGATGGTTTTATTGATTTGTTTATTTGTGAAAAAATAAAATGAAAAAAAAATGTGATTGTTTTGTTTCCTTTGTATCTTTTTACAACCAAATATCAGACAACTCAATGCAGGCTTCTACAGTATGAAATGTGGTGCTTGTATCGTGTGACTAAAAAGTTGAAATTATTTTGGCCAGTTAAAATCATATTTGTAAAAGTTAACTAACAGGTTAATTTCATCTAGGTCAAGTTCATTCCAAATACAACCTAAATTTGTGTGAATCTATCCAGAAAACCCCTAAACTAAAATCTTTTATTGGCTATAAAAATATATTCTAAATCCAAACACAATTTAAATTCATGTAACTGTATCCACTATTGATTAGAATAGTATAAGGGAAATGTGATACAAAGTTCATTCCAAATATAAATACAATCTTAAAAAAATGTGACATATCCACCAACAACTTGAAGAAGTAGTAGTAAAGCATTGAAATATTGGTGAAAATGATTTGTTCATATAATATGATTTCTAGTTTGAGATTATCCCTTCAGAATACCTAGAGTTAAAACATTAACTTTTTTCTGGAAAGCAGTTTCAAATATGGAATGTTCCTTTTCAGGCGCAAAGAGGAGATATGAAAAATGTGACATATCAACCAACAACTTGAAGAATGATTGGTAAAGCTTTTTAAATGTTAGTGAAATGATTGGTTCATATAATATCATTTTTAGTTTGAGATTATCCTTTAAGAATACCTAGAGTTAAAGCATTAACTTTTTTTCTGGAAAGCAGTTTCAAAGATGGGATGTCCCTTTTCAGGTGCAAACAGGATGTAGTTTCATACAACCTGTAATGGGTAAGAATGGTGGGCGTATTACCATAATTTGCATTTGAATGGTGAGGAAGGGGTGTGTGTGGTTGATACTATATAAAAACAAACTGTACTTTAGTAACCTCACTGCTCTACATTTGCTGACCATCAATGAACAGTACTGTGACTATGGATGTTCAGGCAGATACAAGTCCTGAGGAGGTAAGTTGGATTATTTTGTCTATACTGAATCTTTTTTATGGTTGTTTTTCAGACTTTGAGGGACATAGCTGTGGCATTATTGTTTTTAAAGTTCATTTAAGGCATTATAGGCACACATTTTTAAAACAAATGTTTTAGTCTTCTGCTGTGGCAAAAAGGTAGCTTAATGGCAAATGAATGAAAGATGATCTCTAAGAGGTTGCTTTGGGTTCTCTTACACCAATGCTTTTGTGCTTTGAAGTCTGGAAATGATTTCAGCTAATACTCAGAGGCACACAATATTACTTTTAATTAGACATAGTTTAAAATGTACTGTAAGGAAAGGTTTATTTGCTAAGTGTACGTGCCTTCTGTCTTTTTCTAAATGTCTTTTTGAATATTTTGTAACTCATCGTTCAATGACTCTAGCAATTTTGTGATGTGAACATGAAGAGGTATAGGAGTAGATTAACTAAAGGCAAATAGACTGTGCCCTGTCCAAGGGATTTTGCTCCAGAGCTTAGTAGATGAGAGGAAGTTCTGCCGACTTCCATCATCCGGCCACCTGCAATGAAAAAACTTTTTGTATTGTTTTTTTATCTTGCGTGTCTTTGGGCGTTCTTTGTAAAATGAAACATCACCTCATTTACTAAGCTCTGGAGCAAATTCCTTTTCAGAATGCCACTGCACTTGCAAAGTCTATTTGCCTATACAATCCTAATGAGTTGTGGCAAGCAGGTTGTTAGATGATGATTATTTCCTTTGCTTTGGGTTATTTATGGCATGTTTTCTTCAGATATCCAAAGATGACCTATCACAACAATATAATATTCACCCCCTTTTTTGTATTGCAGATTTCTGAAAGCAGATCATTTCATCAGCCAGCATTGCTACCTGGATCAACGGCCCTGCCTGCTAGAACCTTTGAGAAATTACCAGAAGAAATGGAGAAAAGACTTTCTTTCACACCTGACAGCTATGAAGGGGAATGGATTTGTGGCACAGACCTAGTGCAAATGGGATCCAGGAAAAGGCCAAGACTTTTACCACCTGATATTAAAATGTATGCCTTTATTGAGATAAGACCCAGAAAAACTGCAGACTGTCCTTATGGGTGTTGTCACAAAATACTCCACATTGCAGGACAAACAGAACACAATCAAACGAAAACTCTCTATAATCGGAACATTTATGAAAACACGAAGACAGATGCACCAGAACAGTACTTAAAAATCCATCCGAAGAAAAGGCTGCTGAAGCGTTTCCTTACAAATGAGAATGAATGATGGTTTTGTTGATTTGTTTATTTGTGAAAAAATAAAATGAAAAAAAAATGTGATTGTTTTGTTTCCTTTGTATCTTTTTACAACCAAATATCAGACAACTCAATGCAGGCTTCTACAGTATGAAATGTGGTGCTTGTATCGTGTGACTAAAAAGTTGAAATTATTTTGGCCAGTTAAAATCATATTTGTAAAAGTTAACTAACAGGTTAATTTCATCTAGGTCAAGTTCATTCCAAATACAACCTAAATTTGTGTGAATCTATCCAGAAAACCCCTAAACTAAAATCTTTTATTGGCTATAAAAATATATTCTAAATCCAAACACAATTTAAATTCATGTAACTGTATCCACTATTGATTAGAATAGTATAAGGGAAATGTGATACAAAGTTCATTCCAAATATAAATACAATCTTAAAAAAATGTGACATATCCACCAACAACTTGAAGAAGTAGTAGTAAAGCATTGAAATATTGGTGAAAATGATTTGTTCATATAATATGATTTCTAGTTTGAGATTATCCCTTCAGAATACCTAGAGTTAAAACATTAACTTTTTTCTGGAAAGCAGTTTCAAATATGGAATGTTCCTTTTCAGGCGCAAAGAGGAGATATGAAAAATGTGACATATCAACCAACAACTTGAAGAATGATTGGTAAAGCTTTTTAAATGTTAGTGAAATGATTGGTTCATATAATATCATTTTTAGTTTGAGATTATCCTTTAAGAATACCTAGAGTTAAAGCATTAACTTTTTTTCTGGAAAGCAGT
This sequence comes from Staurois parvus, assembly GCF_062004578.1. Lineage (NCBI taxonomy): Eukaryota > Metazoa > Chordata > Amphibia > Anura > Ranidae > Staurois > Staurois parvus. Next base: position 1,587,862 of record NW_028318047.1, on the reverse strand, counting down.
TTCAAAGATGGGATGTCCCTTTTCAGGTGCAAACAGGATGTAGTTTCATACAACCTGTAATGGGTAAGAATGGTGGGCGTATTACCATAATTTGCATTTGAATGGTGAGGAAGGGGTGTGTGTGGTTGATACTATATAAAAACAAACTGTACTTTAGTAACCTCACTGCTCTACATTTGCTGACCATCAATGAACAGTACTGTGACTATGGATGTTCAGGCAGATACAAGTCCTGAGGAGGTAAGTTGGATTATTTTGTCTATACTGAATCTTTTTTATGGTTGTTTTTCAGACTTTGAGGGACATAGCTGTGGCATTATTGTTTTTAAAGTTCATTTAAGGCATTATAGGCACACATTTTTAAAACAAATGTTTTAGTCTTCTGCTGTGGCAAAAAGGTAGCTTAATGGCAAATGAATGAAAGATGATCTCTAAGAGGTTGCTTTGGGTTCTCTTACACCAATGCTTTTGTGCTTTGAAGTCTGGAAATGATTTCAGCTAATACTCAGAGGCACACAATATTACTTTTAATTAGACATAGTTTAAAATGTACTGTAAGGAAAGGTTTATTTGCTAAGTGTACGTGCCTTCTGTCTTTTTCTAAATGTCTTTTTGAATATTTTGTAACTCATCGTTCAATGACTCTAGCAATTTTGTCATGTGAACATGAAGAGGTATAGGAGTAGATTAACTAAAGGCAAATAGACTGTGCCCTGTCCAAGGGATTTTGCTCCAGAGCTTAGTAGATGAGAGGAAGTTCTGCCGACTTCCATCATCCGGCCACCTGCAATGAAAAAACTTTTTGTATTGTTTTTTATCTTGCGTGTCTTTGGGCGTTCTTTGTAAAATGAAACATCACCTCATTTACTAAGCTCTGGAGCAAATTCCTTTTCAGAATGCCACTGCACTTGCAAAGTCTATTTGCCTATACAATCCTAATGAGTTGTGGCAAGCAGGTTGTTAGATGATGATTATTTCCTTTGCTTTGGGTTATTTATGGCATGTTTTCTTCAGATATCCAAAGATGACCTATCACAACAATATAATATTCACCCCCTTTTTTGTATTGCAGATTTCTGAAAGCAGATCATTTCATCAGCCAGCATTGCTACCTGGATCAACGGCCCTGCCTGCTAGAACCTTTGAGAAATTACCAGAAGAAATGGAGAAAAGACTTTCTTTCACACCTGACAGCTATGAAGGGGAATGGATTTGTGGCACAGACCTAGTGCAAATGGGATCCAGGAAAAGGCCAAGACTTTTACCACCTGATATTAAAATGTATGCCTTTATTGAGATAAGACCCAGAAAAACTGCAGACTGTCCTTATGGGTGTTGTCACAAAATACTCCACATTGCAGGACAAACAGAACACAATCAAACGAAAACTCTCTATAATCGGAACATTTATGAAAACACGAAGACAGATGCACCAGAACAGTACTTAAAAATCCATCCGAAGAAAAGGCTGCTGAAGCGTTTCCTTACAAATGAGAATGAATGATGGTTTTGTTGATTTGTTTATTTGTGAAAAAATAAAATGAAAAAAAAATGTGATTGTTTTGTTTCCTTTGTATCTTTTTACAACCAAATATCAGACAACTCAATGCAGGCTTCTACAGTATGAAATGTGGTGCTTGTATCGTGTGACTAAAAAGTTGAAATTATTTTGGCCAGTTAAAATCATATTTGTAAAAGTTAACTAACAGGTTAATTTCATCTAGGTCAAGTTCATTCCAAATACAACCTAAATTTGTGTGAATCTATCCAGAAAACCCCTAAACTAAAATCTTTTATTGGCTATAAAAATATATTCTAAATCCAAACACAATTTAAATTCATGTAACTGTATCCACTATTGATTAGAATAGTATAAGGGAAATGTGATACAAAGTTCATTCCAAATATAAATACAATCTTAAAAAAATGTGACATATCCACCAACAACTTGAAGAAGTAGTAGTAAAGCATTGAAATATTGGTGAAAATGATTTGTTCATATAATATGATTTCTAGTTTGAGATTATCCCTTCAGAATACCTAGAGTTAAAACATTAACTTTTTTCTGGAAAGCAGTTTCAAATATGGAATGTTCCTTTTCAGGCGCAAAGAGGAGATATGAAAAATGTGACATATCAACCAACAACTTGAAGAATGATTGGTAAAGCTTTTTAAATGTTAGTGAAATGATTGGTTCATATAATATCATTTTTAGTTTGAGATTATCCTTTAAGAATACCTAGAGTTAAAGCATTAACTTTTTTTCTGGAAAGCAGTTTCAAAGATGGGATGTCCCTTTTCAGGTGCAAACAGGATGTAGTTTCATACAACCTGTAATGGGTAAGAATGGTGGGCGTATTACCATAATTTGCATTTGAATGGTGAGGAAGGGGTGTGTGTGGTTGATACTATATAAAAACAAACTGTACTTTAGTAACCTCACTGCTCTACATTTGCTGACCATCAATGAACAGTACTGTGACTATGGATGTTCAGGCAGATACAAGTCCTGAGGAGGTAAGTTGGATTATTTTGTCTATACTGAATCTTTTTTATGGTTGTTTTTCAGACTTTGAGGGACATAGCTGTGGCATTATTGTTTTTAAAGTTCATTTAAGGCATTATAGGCACACATTTTTAAAACAAATGTTTTAGTCTTCTGCTGTGGCAAAAAGGTAGCTTAATGGCAAATGAATGAAAGATGATCTCTAAGAGGTTGCTTTGGGTTCTCTTACACCAATGCTTTTGTGCTTTGAAGTCTGGAAATGATTTCAGCTAATACTCAGAGGCACACAATATTACTTTTAATTAGACATAGTTTAAAATGTACTGTAAGGAAAGGTTTATTTGCTAAGTGTACGTGCCTTCTGTCTTTTTCTAAATGTCTTTTTGAATATTTTGTAACTCATCGTTCAATGACTCTAGCAATTTTGTGATGTGAACATGAAGAGGTATAGGAGTAGATTAACTAAAGGCAAATAGACTGTGCCCTGTCCAAGGGATTTTGCTCCAGAGCTTAGTAGATGAGAGGAAGTTCTGCCGACTTCCATCATCCGGCCACCTGCAATGAAAAAACTTTTTGTATTGTTTTTTTATCTTGCGTGTCTTTGGGCGTTCTTTGTAAAATGAAACATCACCTCATTTACTAAGCTCTGGAGCAAATTCCTTTTCAGAATGCCACTGCACTTGCAAAGTCTATTTGCCTATACAATCCTAATGAGTTGTGGCAAGCAGGTTGTTAGATGATGATTATTTCCTTTGCTTTGGGTTATTTATGGCATGTTTTCTTCAGATATCCAAAGATGACCTATCACAACAATATAATATTCACCCCCTTTTTTGTATTGCAGATTTCTGAAAGCAGATCATTTCATCAGCCAGCATTGCTACCTGGATCAACGGCCCTGCCTGCTAGAACCTTTGAGAAATTACCAGAAGAAATGGAGAAAAGACTTTCTTTCACACCTGACAGCTATGAAGGGGAATGGATTTGTGGCACAGACCTAGTGCAAATGGGATCCAGGAAAAGGCCAAGACTTTTACCACCTGATATTAAAATGTATGCCTTTATTGAGATAAGACCCAGAAAAACTGCAGACTGTCCTTATGGGTGTTGTCACAAAATACTCCACATTGCAGGACAAACAGAACACAATCAAACGAAAACTCTCTATAATCGGAACATTTATGAAAACACGAAGACAGATGCACCAGAACAGTACTTAAAAATCCATCCGAAGAAAAGGCTGCTGAAGCGTTTCCTTACAAATGAGAATGAATGATGGTTTTGTTGATTTGTTTATTTGTGAAAAAATAAAATGAAAAAAAAATGTGATTGTTTTGTTTCCTTTGTATCTTTTTACAACCAAATATCAGACAACTCAATGCAGGCTTCTACAGTATGAAATGTGGTGCTTGTATCGTGTGACTAAAAAGTTGAAATTATTTTGGCCAGTTAAAATCATATTTGTAAAAGTTAACTAACAGGTTAATTTCATCTAGGTCAAGTTCATTCCAAATACAACCTAAATTTGTGTGAATCTATCCAGAAAACCCCTAAACTAAAATCTTTTATTGGCTATAAAAATATATTCTAAATCCAAACACAATTTAAATTCATGTAACTGTATCCACTATTGATTAGAATAGTATAAGGGAAATGTGATACAAAGTTCATTCCAAATATAAATACAATCTTAAAAAAATGTGACATATCCACCAACAACTTGAAGAAGTAGTAGTAAAGCATTGAAATATTGGTGAAAATGATTTGTTCATATAATATGATTTCTAGTTTGAGATTATCCCTTCAGAATACCTAGAGTTAAAACATTAACTTTTTTCTGGAAAGCAGTTTCAAATATGGAATGTTCCTTTTCAGGCGCAAAGAGGAGATATGAAAAATGTGACATATCAACCAACAACTTGAAGAATGATTGGTAAAGCTTTTTAAATGTTAGTGAAATGATTGGTTCATATAATATCATTTTTAGTTTGAGATTATCCTTTAAGAATACCTAGAGTTAAAGCATTAACTTTTTTTCTGGAAAGCAGTTTCAAAGATGGGATGTCCCTTTTCAGGTGCAAACAGGATGTAGTTTCATACAACCTGTAATGGGTAAGAATGGTGGGCGTATTACCATAATTTGCATTTGAATGGTGAGGAAGGGGTGTGTGTGGTTGATACTATATAAAAACAAACTGTACTTTAGTAACCTCACTGCTCTACATTTGCTGACCATCAATGAACAGTACTGTGACTATGGATGTTCAGGCAGATACAAGTCCTGAGGAGGTAAGTTGGATTATTTTGTCTATACTGAATCTTTTTTATGGTTGTTTTTCAGACTTTGAGGGACATAGCTGTGGCATTATTGTTTTTAAAGTTCATTTAAGGCATTATAGGCACACATTTTTAAAACAAATGTTTTAGTCTTCTGCTGTGGCAAAAAGGTAGCTTAATGGCAAATGAATGAAAGATGATCTCTAAGAGGTTGCTTTGGGTTCTCTTACACCAATGCTTTTGTGCTTTGAAGTCTGGAAATGATTTCAGCTAATACTCAGAGGCACACAATATTACTTTTAATTAGACATAGTTTAAAATGTACTGTAAGGAAAGCTTTATTTGCTAAGTGTACGTGCCTTCTGTCTTTTTCTAAATGTCTTTTTGAATATTTTGTAACTCATCGTTCAATGACTCTAGCAATTTTGTGATGTGAACATGAAGAGGTATAGGAGTAGATTAACTAAAGGCAAATAGACTGTGCCCTGTCCAAGGGATTTTGCTCCAGAGCTTAGTAGATGAGAGGAAGTTCTGCCGACTTCCATCATCCGGCCACCTGCAATGAAAAAACTTTTTGTATTGTTTTTTTATCTTGCGTGTCTTTGGGCGTTCTTTGTAAAATGAAACATCACCTCATTTACTAAGCTCTGGAGCAAATTCCTTTTCAGAATGCCACTGCACTTGCAAAGTCTATTTGCCTATACAATCCTAATGAGTTGTGGCAAGCAGGTTGTTAGATGATGATTATTTCCTTTGCTTTGGGTTATTTATGGCATGTTTTCTTCAGATATCCAAAGATGACCTATCACAACAATATAATATTCACCCCCTTTTTTGTATTGCAGATTTCTGAAAGCAGATCATTTCATCAGCCAGCATTGCTACCTGGATCAACGGCCCTGCCTGCTAGAACCTTTGAGAAATTACCAGAAGAAATGGAGAAAAGACTTTCTTTCACACCTGACAGCTATGAAGGGGAATGGATTTGTGGCACAGACCTAGTGCAAATGGGATCCAGGAAAAGGCCAAGACTTTTACCACCTGATATTAAAATGTATGCCTTTATTGAGATAAGACCCAGAAAAACTGCAGACTGTCCTTATGGGTGTTGTCACAAAATACTCCACATTGCAGGACAAACAGAACACAATCAAACGAAAACTCTCTATAATCGGAACATTTATGAAAACACGAAGACAGATGCACCAGAACAGTACTTAAAAATCCATCCGAAGAAAAGGCTGCTGAAGCGTTTCCTTACAAATGAGAATGAATGATGGTTTTGTTGATTTGTTTATTTGTGAAAAAATAAAATGAAAAAAAAATGTGATTGTTTTGTTTCCTTTGTATCTTTTTACAACCAAATATCAGACAACTCAATGCAGGCTTCTACAGTATGAAATGTGGTGCTTGTATCGTGTGACTAAAAAGTTGAAATTATTTTGGCCAGTTAAAATCATATTTGTAAAAGTTAACTAACAGGTTAATTTCATCTAGGTCAAGTTCATTCCAAATACAACCTAAATTTGTGTGAATCTATCCAGAAAACCCCTAAACTAAAATCTTTTATTGGCTATAAAAATATATTCTAAATCCAAACACAATTTAAATTCATGTAACTGTATCCACTATTGATTAGAATAGTATAAGGGAAATGTGATACAAAGTTCATTCCAAATATAAATACAATCTTAAAAAAATGTGACATATCCACCAACAACTTGAAGAAGTAGTAGTAAAGCATTGAAATATTGGTGAAAATGATTTGTTCATATAATATGATTTCTAGTTTGAGATTATCCCTTCAGAATACCTAGAGTTAAAACATTAACTTTTTTCTGGAAAGCAGTTTCAAATATGGAATGTTCCTTTTCAGGCGCAAAGAGGAGATATGAAAAATGTGACATATCAACCAACAACTTGAAGAATGATTGGTAAAGCTTTTTAAATGTTAGTGAAATGATTGGTTCATATAATATCATTTTTAGTTTGAGATTATCCTTTAAGAATACCTAGAGTTAAAGCATTAACTTTTTTTCTGGAAAGCAGTTTCAAAGATGGGATGTCCCTTTTCAGGTGCAAACAGGATGTAGTTTCATACAACCTGTAATGGGTAAGAATGGTGGGCGTATTACCATAATTTGCATTTGAATGGTGAGGAAGGGGTGTGTGTGGTTGATACTATATAAAAACAAACTGTACTTTAGTAACCTCACTGCTCTACATTTGCTGACCATCAATGAACAGTACTGTGACTATGGATGTTCAGGCAGATACAAGTCCTGAGGAGGTAAGTTGGATTATTTTGTCTATACTGAATCTTTTTTATGGTTGTTTTTCAGACTTTGAGGGACATAGCTGTGGCATTATTGTTTTTAAAGTTCATTTAAGGCATTATAGGCACACATTTTTAAAACAAATGTTTTAGTCTTCTGCTGTGGCAAAAAGGTAGCTTAATGGCAAATGAATGAAAGATGATCTCTAAGAGGTTGCTTTGGGTTCTCTTACACCAATGCTTTTGTGCTTTGAAGTCTGGAAATGATTTCAGCTAATACTCAGAGGCACACAATATTACTTTTAATTAGACATAGTTTAAAATGTACTGTAAGGAAAGGTTTATTTGCTAAGTGTACGTGCCTTCTGTCTTTTTCTAAATGTCTTTTTGAATATTTTGTAACTCATCGTTCAATGACTCTAGCAATTTTGTGATGTGAACATGAAGAGGTATAGGAGTAGATTAACTAAAGGCAAATAGACTGTGCCCTGTCCAAGGGATTTTGCTCCAGAGCTTAGTAGATGAGAGGAAGTTCTGCCGACTTCCATCATCCGGCCACCTGCAATGAAAAAACTTTTTGTATTGTTTTTTATCTTGCGTGTCTTTGGGCGTTCTTTGTAAAATGAAACATCACCTCATTTACTAAGCTCTGGAGCAAATTCCTTTTCAGAATGCCACTGCACTTGCAAAGTCTATTTGCCTATACAATCCTAATGAGTTGTGGCAAGCAGGTTGTTAGATGATGATTATTTCCTTTGCTTTGGGTTATTTATGGCATGTTTTCTTCAGATATCCAAAGATGACCTATCACAACAATATAATATTCACCCCCTTTTTTGTATTGCAGATTTCTGAAAGCAGATCATTTCATCAGCCAGCATTGCTACCTGGATCAACGGCCCTGCCTGCTAGAACCTTTGAGAAATTACCAGAAGAAATGGAGAAAAGACTTTCTTTCACACCTGACAGCTATGAAGGGGAATGGATTTGTGGCACAGACCTAGTGCAAATGGGATCCAGGAAAAGGCCAAGACTTTTACCACCTGATATTAAAATGTATGCCTTTATTGAGATAAGACCCAGAAAAACTGCAGACTGTCCTTATGGGTGTTGTCACAAAATACTCCACATTGCAGGACAAACAGAACACAATCAAACGAAAACTCTCTATAATCGGAACATTTATGAAAACACGAAGACAGATGCACCAGAACAGTACTTAAAAATCCATCCGAAGAAAAGGCTGCTGAAGCGTTTCCTTACAAATGAGAATGAATGATGGTTTTGTTGATTTGTTTATTTGTGAAAAAATAAAATGAAAAAAAAATGTGATTGTTTTGTTTCCTTTGTATCTTTTTACAACCAAATATCAGACAACTCAATGCAGGCTTCTACAGTATGAAATGTGGTGCTTGTATCGTGTGACTAAAAAGTTGAAATTATTTTGGCCAGTTAAAATCATATTTGTAAAAGTTAACTAACAGGTTAATTTCATCTAGGTCAAGTTCATTCCAAATACAACCTAAATTTGTGTGAATCTATCCAGAAAACCCCTAAACTAAAATCTTTTATTGGCTATAAAAATATATTCTAAATCCAAACACAATTTAAATTCATGTAACTGTATCCACTATTGATTAGAATAGTATAAGGGAAATGTGATACAAAGTTCATTCCAAATATAAATACAATCTTAAAAAAATGTGACATATCCACCAACAACTTGAAGAAGTAGTAGTAAAGCATTGAAATATTGGTGAAAATGATTTGTTCATCTAATATGATTTCTAGTTTGAGATTATCCCTTCAGAATACCTAGAGTTAAAACATTAACTTTTTTCTGGAAAGCAGTTTCAAATATGGAATGTTCCTTTTCAGGCGCAAAGAGGAGATATGAAAAATGTGACATATCAACCAACAACTTGAAGAATGATTGGTAAAGCTTTTTAAATGTTAGTGAAATGATTGGTTCATATAATATCATTTTTAGTTTGAGATTATCCTTTAAGAATACCTAGAGTTAAAGCATTAACTTTTTTTCTGGAAAGCAGTTTCAAAGATGGGATGTCCCTTTTCAGGTGCAAACAGGATGTAGTTTCATACAACCTGTAATGGGTAAGAATGGTGGGCGTATTACCATAATTTGCATTTGAATGGTGAGGAAGGGGTGTGTGTGGTTGATACTATATAAAAACAAACTGTACTTTAGTAACCTCACTGCTCTACATTTGCTGACCATCAATGAACAGTACTGTGACTATGGATGTTCAGGCAGATACAAGTCCTGAGGAGGTAAGTTGGATTATTTTGTCTATACTGAATCTTTTTTATGGTTGTTTTTCAGACTTTGAGGGACATAGCTGTGGCATTATTGTTTTTAAAGTTCATTTAAGGCATTATAGGCACACATTTTTAAAACAAATGTTTTAGTCTTCTGCTGTGGCAAAAAGGTAGCTTAATGGCAAATGAATGAAAGATGATCTCTAAGAGGTTGCTTTGGGTTCTCTTACACCAATGCTTTTGTGCTTTGAAGTCTGGAAATGATTTCAGCTAATACTCAGAGGCACACAATATTACTTTTAATTAGACATAGTTTAAAATGTACTGTTAGGAAAGGTTTATTTGCTAAGTGTACGTGCCTTCTGTCTTTTTCTAAATGTCTTTTTGAATATTTTGTAACTCATCGTTCAATGACTCTAGCAATTTTGTGATGTGAACATGAAGAGGTATAGGAGTAGATTAACTAAAGGCAAATAGACTGTGCCCTGTCCAAGGGATTTTGCTCCAGAGCTTAGTAGATGAGAGGAAGTTCTGCCGACTTCCATCATCCGGCCACCTGCAATGAAAAAACTTTTTGTATTGTTTTTTATCTTGCGTGTCTTTGGGCGTTCTTTGTAAAATGAAACATCACCTCATTTACTAAGCTCTGGAGCAAATTCCTTTTCAGAATGCCACTGCACTTGCAAAGTCTATTTGCCTATACAATCCTAATGAGTTGTGGCAAGCAGGTTGTTAGATGATGATTATTTCCTTTGCTTTGGGTTATTTATGGCATGTTTTCTTCAGATATCCAAAGATGACCTATCACAACAATATAATATTCACCCCCTTTTTTGTATTGCAGATTTCTGAAAGCAGATCATTTCATCAGCCAGCATTGCTACCTGGATCAACGGCCCTGCCTGCTAGAACCTTTGAGAAATTACCAGAAGAAATGGAGAAAAGACTTTCTTTCACACCTGACAGCTATGAAGGGGAATGGATTTGTGGCACAGACCTAGTGCAAATGGGATCCAGGAAAAGGCCAAGACTTTTACCACCTGATATTAAAATGTATGCCTTTATTGAGATAAGACCCAGAAAAACTGCAGACTGTCCTTATGGGTGTTGTCACAAAATACTCCACATTGCAGGACAAACAGAACACAATCAAACGAAAACTCTCTATAATCGGAACATTTATGAAAACACGAAGACAGATGCACCAGAACAGTACTTAAAAAGCCATCCGAAGAAAAGGCTGCTGAAGCGTTTCCTTACAAATGAGAATGAATGATGGTTTTGTTGATTTGTTTATTTGTGAAAAAATAAAATGAAAAAAAAATGTGATTGTTTTGTTTCCTTTGTATCTTTTTACAACCAAATATCAGACAACTCAATGCAGGCTTCTACAGTATGAAATGTGGTGCTTGTATCGTGTGACTAAAAAGTTGAAATTATTTTGGCCAGTTAAAATCATATTTGTAAAAGTTAACTAACAGGTTAATTTCATCTAGGTCAAGTTCATTCCAAATACAACCTAAATTTGTGTGAATCTATCCAGAAAACCCCTAAACTAAAATCTTTTATTGGCTATAAAAATATATTCTAAATCCAAACACAATTTAAATTCATGTAACTGTATCCACTATTGATTAGAATAGTATAAGGGAAATGTGATACAAAGTTCATTCCAAATATAAATACAATCTTAAAAAAATGTGACATATCCACCAACAACTTGAAGAAGTAGTAGTAAAGCATTGAAATATTGGTGAAAATGATTTGTTCATATAATATGATTTCTAGTTTGAGATTATCCCTTCAGAATACCTAGAGTTAAAACATTAACTTTTTTCTGGAAAGCAGTTTCAAATATGGAATGTTCCTTTTCAGGCGCAAAGAGGAGATATGAAAAATGTGACATATCAACCAACAACTTGAAGAATGATTGGTAAAGCTTTTTAAATGTTAGTGAAATGATTGGTTCATATAATATCATTTTTAGTTTGAGATTATCCTTTAAGAATACCTAGAGTTAAAGCATTAACTTTTTTTCTGGAAAGCAGTTTCAAAGATGGGATGTCCCTTTTCAGGTGCAAACAGGATGTAGTTTCATACAACCTGTAATCGGTAAGAATGGTGGGCGTATTACCATAATTTGCATTTGAATGGTGAGGAAGGGGTGTGTGTGGTTGATACTATATAAAAACAAACTGTACTTTAGTAACCTCACTGCTCTACATTTGCTGACCATCAATGAACAGTACTGTGACTATGGATGTTCAGGCAGATACAAGTCCTGAGGAGGTAAGTTGGATTATTTTGTCTATACTGAATCTTTTTTATGGTTGTTTTTCAGACTTTGAGGGACATAGCTGTGGCATTATTGTTTTTAAAGTTCATTTAAGGCATTATAGGCACACATTTTTAAAACAAATGTTTTAGTCTTCTGCTGTGGCAAAAAGGTAGCTTAATGGCAAATGAATGAAAGATGATCTCTAAGAGGTTGCTTTGGGTTCTCTTACACCAATGCTTTTGTGCTTTGAAGTCTGGAAATGATTTCAGCTAATACTCAGAGGCACACAATATTACTTTTAATTAGACATAGTTTAAAATGTACTGTAAGGAAAGGTTTATTTGCTAAGTGTACGTGCCTTCTGTCTTTTTCTAAATGTCTTTTTGAATATTTTGTAACTCATCGTTCAATGACTCTAGCAATTTTGTGATGTGAACATGAAGAGGTATAGGAGTAGATTAACTAAAGGCAAATAGACTGTGCCCTGTCCAAGGGATTTTGCTCCAGAGCTTAGTAGATGAGAGGAAGTTCTGCCGACTTCCATCATCCGGCCACCTGCAATGAAAAAACTTTTTGTATTGTTTTTTATCTTGCGTGTCTTTGGGCGTTCTTTGTAAAATGAAACATCACCTCATTTACTAAGCTCTGGAGCAAATTCCTTTTCAGAATGCCACTGCACTTGCAAAGTCTATTTGCCTATACAATCCTAATGAGTTGTGGCAAGCAGGTTGTTAGATGATGATTATTTCCTTTGCTTTGGGTTATTTATGGCATGTTTTCTTCAGATATCCAAAGATGACCTATCACAACAATATAATATTCACCCCCTTTTTTGTATTGCAGATTTCTGAAAGCAGATCATTTCATCAGCCAGCATTGCTACCTGGATCAACGGCCCTGCCTGCTAGAACCTTTGAGAAATTACCAGAAGAAATGGAGAAAAGACTTTCTTTCACACCTGACAGCTATGAAGGGGAATGGATTTGTGGCACAGACCTAGTGCAAATGGGATCCAGGAAAAGGCCAAGACTTTTACCACCTGATATTAAAATGTATGCCTTTATTGAGATAAGACCCAGAAAAACTGCAGACTGTCCTTATGGGTGTTGTCACAAAATACTCCACATTGCAGGACAAACAGAACACAATCAAACGAAAACTCTCTATAATCGGAACATTTATGAAAACACGAAGACAGATGCACCAGAACAGTACTTAAAAATCCATCCGAAGAAAAGGCTGCTGAAGCGTTTCCTTACAAATGAGAATGAATGATGGTTTTGTTGATTTGTTTATTTGTGAAAAAATAAAATGAAAAAAAAATGTGATTGTTTTGTTTCCTTTGTATCTTTTTACAACCAAATATCAGACAACTCAATGCAGGCTTCTACAGTATGAAATGTGGTGCTTGTATCGTGTGACTAAAAAGTTGAAATTATTTTGGCCAGTTAAAATCATATTTGTAAAAGTTAACTAACAGGTTAATTTCATCTAGGTCAAGTTCATTCCAAATACAACCTAAATTTGTGTGAATCTATCCAGAAAACCCCTAAACTAAAATCTTTTATTGGCTATAAAAATATATTCTAAATCCAAACACAATTTAAATTCATGTAACTGTATCCACTATTGATTAGAATAGTATAAGGGAAATGTGATACAAAGTTCATTCCAAATATAAATACAATCTTAAAAAAATGTGACATATCCACCAACAACTTGAAGAAGTAGTAGTAAAGCATTGAAATATTGGTGAAAATGATTTGTTCATCTAATATGATTTCTAGTTTGAGATTATCCCTTCAGAATACCTAGAGTTAAAACATTAACTTTTTTCTGGAAAGCAGTTTCAAATATGGAATGTTCCTTTTCAGGCGCAAAGAGGAGATATGAAAAATGTGACATATCAACCAACAACTTGAAGAATGATTGGTAAAGCTTTTTAAATGTTAGTGAAATGATTGGTTCATATAATATCATTTTTAGTTTGAGATTATCCTTTAAGAATACCTAGAGTTAAAGCATTAACTTTTTTTCTGGAAAGCAGTTTCAAAGATGGGATGTCCCTTTTCAGGTGCAAACAGGATGTAGTTTCATACAACCTGTAATGGGTAAGAATGGTGGGCGTATTACCATAATTTGCATTTGAATGGTGAGGAAGGGGTGTGTGTGGTTGATACTATATAAAAACAAACTGTACTTTAGTAACCTCACTGCTCTACATTTGCTGACCATCAATGAACAGTACTGTGACTATGGATGTTCAGGCAGATACAAGTCCTGAGGAGGTAAGTTGGATTATTTTGTCTATACTGAATCTTTTTTATGGTTGTTTTTCAGACTTTGAGGGACATAGCTGTGGCATTATTGTTTTTAAAGTTCATTTAAGGCATTATAGGCACACATTTTTAAAACAAATGTTTTAGTCTTCTGCTGTGGCAAAAAGGTAGCTTAATGGCAAATGAATGAAAGATGATCTCTAAGAGGTTGCTTTGGGTTCTCTTACACCAATGCTTTTGTGCTTTGAAGTCTGGAAATGATTTCAGCTAATACTCAGAGGCACACAATATTACTTTTAATTAGACATAGTTTAAAATGTACTGTAAGGAAAGGTTTATTTGCTAAGTGTACGTGCCTTCTGTCTTTTTCTAAATGTCTTTTTGAATATTTTGTAACTCATCGTTCAATGACTCTAGCAATTTTGTGATGTGAACATGAAGAGGTATAGGAGTAGATTAACTAAAGGCAAATAGACTGTGCCCTGTCCAAGGGATTTTGCTCCAGAGCTTAGTAGATGAGAGGAAGTTCTGCCGACTTCCATCATCCGGCCACCTGCAATGAAAAAACTTTTTGTATTGTTTTTTTATCTTGCGTGTCTTTGGGCGTTCTTTGTAAAATGAAACATCACCTCATTTACTAAGCTCTGGAGCAAATTCCTTTTCAGAATGCCACTGCACTTGCAAAGTCTATTTGCCTATACAATCCTAATGAGTTGTGGCAAGCAGGTTGTTAGATGATGATTATTTCCTTTGCTTTGGGTTATTTATGGCATGTTTTCTTCAGATATCCAAAGATGACCTATCACAACAATATAATATTCACCCCCTTTTTTGTATTGCAGATTTCTGAAAGCAGATCATTTCATCAGCCAGCATTGCTACCTGGATCAACGGCCCTGCCTGCTAGAACCTTTGAGAAATTACCAGAAGAAATGGAGAAAAGACTTTCTTTCACACCTGACAGCTATGAAGGGGAATGGATTTGTGGCACAGACCTAGTGCAAATGGGATCCAGGAAAAGGCCAAGACTTTTACTACCTGATATTAAAATGTATGCCTTTATTGAGATAAGACCCAGAAAAACTGCAGACTGTCCTTATGGGTGTTGTCACAAAATACTCCACATTGCAGGACAAACAGAACACAATCAAACGAAAACTCTCTATAATCGGAACATTTATGAAAACACGAAGACAGATGCACCAGAACAGTACTTAAAAATCCATCCGAAGAAAAGGCTGCTGAAGCGTTTCCTTACAAATGAGAATGAATGATGGTTTTGTTGATTTGTTTATTTGTGAAAAAATAAAATGAAAAAAAAATGTGATTGTTTTGTTTCCTTTGTATCTTTTTACAACCAAATATCAGACAACTCAATGCAGGCTTCTACAGTATGAAATGTGGTGCTTGTATCGTGTGACTAAAAAGTTGAAATTATTTTGGCCAGTTAAAATCATATTTGTAAAAGTTAACTAACAGGTTAATTTCATCTAGGTCAAGTTCATTCCAAATACAACCTAAATTTGTGTGAATCTATCCAGAAAACCCCTAAACTAAAATCTTTTATTGGCTATAAAAATATATTCTAAATCCAAACACAATTTAAATTCATGTAACTGTATCCACTATTGATTAGAATAGTATAAGGGAAATGTGATACAAAGTTCATTCCAAATATAAATACAATCTTAAAAAAATGTGACATATCCACCAACAACTTGAAGAAGTAGTAGTAAAGCATTGAAATATTGGTGAAAATGATTTGTTCATCTAATATGATTTCTAGTTTGAGATTATCCCTTCAGAATACCTAGAGTTAAAACATTAACTTTTTTCTGGAAAGCAGTTTCAAATATGGAATGTTCCTTTTCAGGCGCAAAGAGGAGATATGAAAAATGTGACATATCAACCAACAACTTGAAGAATGATTGGTAAAGCTTTTTAAATGTTAGTGAAATGATTGGTTCATATAATATCATTTTTAGTTTGAGATTATCCTTTAAGAATACCTAGAGTTAAAGCATTAACTTTTTTTCTGGAAAGCAGTTTCAAAGATGGGATGTCCCTTTTCAGGTGCAAACAGGATGTAGTTTCATACAACCTGTAATGGGTAAGAATGGTGGGCGTATTACCATAATTTGCATTTGAATGGTGAGGAAGGGGTGTGTGTGGTTGATACTATATAAAAACAAACTGTACTTTAGTAACCTCACTGCTCTACATTTGCTGACCATCAATGAACAGTACTGTGACTATGGATGTTCAGGCAGATACAAGTCCTGAGGAGGTAAGTTGGATTATTTTGTCTATACTGAATCTTTTTTATGGTTGTTTTTCAGACTTTGAGGGACATAGCTGTGGCATTATTGTTTTTAAAGTTCATTTAAGGCATTATAGGCACACATTTTTAAAACAAATGTTTTAGTCTTCTGCTGTGGCAAAAAGGTAGCTTAATGGCAAATGAATGAAAGATGATCTCTAAGAGGTTGCTTTGGGTTCTCTTACACCAATGCTTTTGTGCTTTGAAGTCTGGAAATGATTTCAGCTAATACTCAGAGGCACACAATATTACTTTTAATTAGACATAGTTTAAAATGTACTGTAAGGAAAGCTTTATTTGCTAAGTGTACGTGCCTTCTGTCTTTTTCTAAATGTCTTTTTGAATATTTTGTAACTCATCGTTCAATGACTCTAGCAATTTTGTGATGTGAACATGAAGAGGTATAGGAGTAGATTAACTAAAGGCAAATAGACTGTGCCCTGTCCAAGGGATTTTGCTCCAGAGCTTAGTAGATGAGAGGAAGTTCTGCCGACTTCCATCATCCGGCCACCTGCAATGAAAAAACTTTTTGTATTGTTTTTTTATCTTGCGTGTCTTTGAGCGTTCTTTGTAAAATGAAACATCACCTCATTTACTAAGCTCTGGAGCAAATTCCTTTTCAGAATGCCACTGCACTTGCAAAGTCTATTTGCCTATACAATCCTAATGAGTTGTGGCAAGCAGGTTGTTAGATGATGATTATTTCCTTTGCTTTGGGTTATTTATGGCATGTTTTCTTCAGATATCCAAAGATGACCTATCACAACAATATAATATTCACCCCCTTTTTTGTATTGCAGATTTCTGAAAGCAGATCATTTCATCAGCCAGCATTGCTACCTGGATCAACGGCCCTGCCTGCTAGAACCTTTGAGAAATTACCAGAAGAAATGGAGAAAAGACTTTCTTTCACACCTGACAGCTATGAAGGGGAATGGATTTGTGGCACAGACCTAGTGCAAATGGGATCCAGGAAAAGGCCAAGACTTTTACCACCTGATATTAAAATGTATGCCTTTATTGAGATAAGACCCAGAAAAACTGCAGACTGTCCTTATGGGTGTTGTCACAAAATACTCCACATTGCAGGACAAACAGAACACAATCAAACGAAAACTCTCTATAATCGGAACATTTATGAAAACACGAAGACAGATGCACCAGAACAGTACTTAAAAATCCATCCGAAGAAAAGGCTGCTGAAGCGTTTCCTTACAAATGAGAATGAATGATGGTTTTGTTGATTTGTTTATTTGTGAAAAAATAAAATGAAAAAAAAATGTGATTGTTTTGTTTCCTTTGTATCTTTTTACAACCAAATATCAGACAACTCAATGCAGGCTTCTACAGTATGAAATGTGGTGCTTGTATCGTGTGACTAAAAAGTTGAAATTATTTTGGCCAGTTAAAATCATATTTGTAAAAGTTAACTAACAGGTTAATTTCATCTAGGTCAAGTTCATTCCAAATACAACCTAAATTTGTGTGAATCTATCCAGAAAACCCCTAAACTAAAATCTTTTATTGGCTATAAAAATATATTCTAAATCCAAACACAATTTAAATTCATGTAACTGTATCCACTATTGATTAGAATAGTATAAGGGAAATGTGATACAAAGTTCATTCCAAATATAAATACAATCTTAAAAAAATGTGACATATCCACCAACAACTTGAAGAAGTAGTAGTAAAGCATTGAAATATTGGTGAAAATGATTTGTTCATCTAATATGATTTCTAGTTTGAGATTATCCCTTCAGAATACCTAGAGTTAAAACATTAACTTTTTTCTGGAAAGCAGTTTCAAATATGGAATGTTCCTTTTCAGGCGCAAAGAGGAGATATGAAAAATGTGACATATCAACCAACAACTTGAAGAATGATTGGTAAAGCTTTTTAAATGTTAGTGAAATGATTGGTTCATATAATATCATTTTTAGTTTGAGATTATCCTTTAAGAATACCTAGAGTTAAAGCATTAACTTTTTTTCTGGAAAGCAGTTTCAAAGATGGGATGTCCCTTTTCAGGTGCAAACAGGATGTAGTTTCATACAACCTGTAATGGGTAAGAATGGTGGGCATATTACCATAATTTGCATTTGAATGGTGAGGAAGGGGTGTGTGTGGTTGATACTATATAAAAACAAACTGTACTTTAGTAACCTCACTGCTCTACATTTGCTGACCATCAATGAACAGTACTGTGACTATGGATGTTCAGGCAGATACAAGTCCTGAGGAGGTAAGTTGGATTATTTTGTCTATACTGAATCTTTTTTATGGTTGTTTTTCAGACTTTGAGGGACATAGCTGTGGCATTATTGTTTTTAAAGTTCATTTAAGGCATTATAGGCACACATTTTTAAAACAAATGTTTTAGTCTTCTGCTGTGGCAAAAAGGTAGCTTAATGGCAAATGAATGAAAGATGATCTCTAAGAGGTTGCTTTGGGTTCTCTTACACCAATGCTTTTGTGCTTTGAAGTCTGGAAATGATTTCAGCTAATACTCAGAGGCACACAATATTACTTTTAATTAGACATAGTTTAAAATGTACTGTAAGGAAAGGTTTATTTGCTAAGTGTACGTGCCTTCTGTCTTTTTCTAAATGTCTTTTTGAATATTTTGTAACTCATCGTTCAATGACTCTAGCAATTTTGTGATGTGAACATGAAGAGGTATAGGAGTAGATTAACTAAAGGCAAATAGACTGTGCCCTGTCCAAGGGATTTTGCTCCAGAGCTTAGTAGATGAGAGGAAGTTCTGCCGACTTCCATCATCCGGCCACCTGCAATGAAAAAACTTTTTGTATTGTTTTTTATCTTGCGTGTCTTTGGGCGTTCTTTGTAAAATGAAACATCACCTCATTTACTAAGCTCTGGAGCAAATTCCTTTTCAGAATGCCACTGCACTTGCAAAGTCTATTTGCCTATACAATCCTAATGAGTTGTGGCAAGCAGGTTGTTAGATGATGATTATTTCCTTTGCTTTGGGTTATTTATGGCATGTTTTCTTCAGATATCCAAAGATGACCTATCACAACAATATAATATTCACCCCCTTTTTTGTATTGCAGATTTCTGAAAGCAGATCATTTCATCAGCCAGCATTGCTACCTGGATCAACGGCCCTGCCTGCTAGAACCTTTGAGAAATTACCAGAAGAAATGGAGAAAAGACTTTCTTTCACACCTGACAGCTATGAAGGGGAATGGATTTGTGGCACAGACCTAGTGCAAATGGGATCCAGGAAAAGGCCAAGACTTTTACCACCTGATATTAAAATGTATGCCTTTATTGAGATAAGACCCAGAAAAACTGCAGACTGTCCTTATGGGTGTTGTCACAAAATACTCCACATTGCAGGACAAACAGAACACAATCAAACGAAAACTCTCTATAATCGGAACATTTATGAAAACACGAAGACAGATGCACCAGAACAGTACTTAAAAATCCATCCGAAGAAAAGGCTGCTGAAGCGTTTCCTTACAAATGAGAATGAATGATGGTTTTGTTGATTTGTTTATTTGTGAAAAAATAAAATGAAAAAAAAATGTGATTGTTTTGTTTCCTTTGTATCTTTTTACAACCAAATATCAGACAACTCAATGCAGGCTTCTACAGTATGAAATGTGGTGCTTGTATCGTGTGACTAAAAAGTTGAAATTATTTTGGCCAGTTAAAATCATATTTGTAAAAGTTAACTAACAGGTTAATTTCATCTAGGTCAAGTTCATTCCAAATACAACCTAAATTTGTGTGAATCTATCCAGAAAACCCCTAAACTAAAATCTTTTATTGGCTATAAAAATATATTCTAAATCCAAACACAATTTAAATTCATGTAACTGTATCCACTATTGATTAGAATAGTATAAGGGAAATGTGATACAAAGTTCATTCCAAATATAAATACAATCTTAAAAAAATGTGACATATCCACCAACAACTTGAAGAAGTAGTAGTAAAGCATTGAAATATTGGTGAAAATGATTTGTTCATCTAATATGATTTCTAGTTTGAGATTATCCCTTCAGAATACCTAGAGTTAAAACATTAACTTTTTTCTGGAAAGCAGTTTCAAATATGGAATGTTCCTTTTCAGGCGCAAAGAGGAGATATGAAAAATGTGACATATCAACCAACAACTTGAAGAATGATTGGTAAAGCTTTTTAAATGTTAGTGAAATGATTGGTTCATATAATATCATTTTTAGTT
Organism: Staurois parvus; assembly: GCF_062004578.1. Lineage (NCBI taxonomy): Eukaryota > Metazoa > Chordata > Amphibia > Anura > Ranidae > Staurois > Staurois parvus. The sequence continues at coordinate 1,567,425 of NW_028318047.1, read as the reverse complement.
TGAGATTATCCTTTAAGAATACCTAGAGTTAAAGCATTAACTTTTTTTCTGGAAAGCAGTTTCAAAGATGGGATGTCCCTTTTCAGGTGCAAACAGGATGTAGTTTCATACAACCTGTAATGGGTAAGAATGGTGGGCGTATTACCATAATTTGCATTTGAATGGTGAGGAAGGGGTGTGTGTGGTTGATACTATATAAAAACAAACTGTACTTTAGTAACCTCACTGCTCTACATTTGCTGACCATCAATGAACAGTACTGTGACTATGGATGTTCAGGCAGATACAAGTCCTGAGGAGGTAAGTTGGATTATTTTGTCTATACTGAATCTTTTTTATGGTTGTTTTTCAGACTTTGAGGGACATAGCTGTGGCATTATTGTTTTTAAAGTTCATTTAAGGCATTATAGGCACACATTTTTAAAACAAATGTTTTAGTCTTCTGCTGTGGCAAAAAGGTAGCTTAATGGCAAATGAATGAAAGATGATCTCTAAGAGGTTGCTTTGGGTTCTCTTACACCAATGCTTTTGTGCTTTGAAGTCTGGAAATGATTTCAGCTAATACTCAGAGGCACACAATATTACTTTTAATTAGACATAGTTTAAAATGTACTGTAAGGAAAGGTTTATTTGCTAAGTGTACGTGCCTTCTGTCTTTTTCTAAATGTCTTTTTGAATATTTTGTAACTCATCGTTCAATGACTCTAGCAATTTTGTGATGTGAACATGAAGAGGTATAGGAGTAGATTAACTAAAGGCAAATAGACTGTGCCCTGTCCAAGGGATTTTGCTCCAGAGCTTAGTAGATGAGAGGAAGTTCTGCCGACTTCCATCATCCGGCCACCTGCAATGAAAAAACTTTTTGTATTGTTTTTTTATCTTGCGTGTCTTTGGGCGTTCTTTGTAAAATGAAACATCACCTCATTTACTAAGCTCTGGAGCAAATTCCTTTTCAGAATGCCACTGCACTTGCAAAGTCTATTTGCCTATACAATCCTAATGAGTTGTGGCAAGCAGGTTGTTAGATGATGATTATTTCCTTTGCTTTGGGTTATTTATGGCATGTTTTCTTCAGATATCCAAAGATGACCTATCACAACAATATAATATTCACCCCCTTTTTTGTATTGCAGATTTCTGAAAGCAGATCATTTCATCAGCCAGCATTGCTACCTGGATCAACGGCCCTGCCTGCTAGAACCTTTGAGAAATTACCAGAAGAAATGGAGAAAAGACTTTCTTTCACACCTGACAGCTATGAAGGGGAATGGATTTGTGGCACAGACCTAGTGCAAATGGGATCCAGGAAAAGGCCAAGACTTTTACCACCTGATATTAAAATGTATGCCTTTATTGAGATAAGACCCAGAAAAACTGCAGACTGTCCTTATGGGTGTTGTCACAAAATACTCCACATTGCAGGACAAACAGAACACAATCAAACGAAAACTCTCTATAATCGGAACATTTATGAAAACACGAAGACAGATGCACCAGAACAGTACTTAAAAATCCATCCGAAGAAAAGGCTGCTGAAGCGTTTCCTTACAAATGAGAATGAATGATGGTTTTGTTGATTTGTTTATTTGTGAAAAAATAAAATGAAAAAAAAATGTGATTGTTTTGTTTCCTTTGTATCTTTTTACAACCAAATATCAGACAACTCAATGCAGGCTTCTACAGTATGAAATGTGGTGCTTGTATCGTGTGACTAAAAAGTTGAAATTATTTTGGCCAGTTAAAATCATATTTGTAAAAGTTAACTAACAGGTTAATTTCATCTAGGTCAAGTTCATTCCAAATACAACCTAAATTTGTGTGAATCTATCCAGAAAACCCCTAAACTAAAATCTTTTATTGGCTATAAAAATATATTCTAAATCCAAACACAATTTAAATTCATGTAACTGTATCCACTATTGATTAGAATAGTATAAGGGAAATGTGATACAAAGTTCATTCCAAATATAAATACAATCTTAAAAAAATGTGACATATCCACCAACAACTTGAAGAAGTAGTAGTAAAGCATTGAAATATTGGTGAAAATGATTTGTTCATCTAATATGATTTCTAGTTTGAGATTATCCCTTCAGAATACCTAGAGTTAAAACATTAACTTTTTTCTGGAAAGCAGTTTCAAATATGGAATGTTCCTTTTCAGGCGCAAAGAGGAGATATGAAAAATGTGACATATCAACCAACAACTTGAAGAATGATTGGTAAAGCTTTTTAAATGTTAGTGAAATGATTGGTTCATATAATATCATTTTTAGTTTGAGATTATCCTTTAAGAATACCTAGAGTTAAAGCATTAACTTTTTTTCTGGAAAGCAGTTTCAAAGATGGGATGTCCCTTTTCAGGTGCAAACAGGATGTAGTTTCATACAACCTGTAATGGGTAAGAATGGTGGGCGTATTACCATAATTTGCATTTGAATGGTGAGGAAGGGGTGTGTGTGGTTGATACTATATAAAAACAAACTGTACTTTAGTAACCTCACTGCTCTACATTTGCTGACCATCAATGAACAGTACTGTGACTATGGATGTTCAGGCAGATACAAGTCCTGAGGAGGTAAGTTGGATTATTTTGTCTATACTGAATCTTTTTTATGGTTGTTTTTCAGACTTTGAGGGACATAGCTGTGGCATTATTGTTTTTAAAGTTCATTTAAGGCATTATAGGCACACATTTTTAAAACAAATGTTTTAGTCTTCTGCTGTGGCAAAAAGGTAGCTTAATGGCAAATGAATGAAAGATGATCTCTAAGAGGTTGCTTTGGGTTCTCTTACACCAATGCTTTTGTGCTTTGAAGTCTGGAAATGATTTCAGCTAATACTCAGAGGCACACAATATTACTTTTAATTAGACATAGTTTAAAATGTACTGTAAGGAAAGGTTTATTTGCTAAGTGTACGTGCCTTCTGTCTTTTTCTAAATGTCTTTTTGAATATTTTGTAACTCATCGTTCAATGACTCTAGCAATTTTGTGATGTGAACATGAAGAGGTATAGGAGTAGATTAACTAAAGGCAAATAGACTGTGCCCTGTCCAAGGGATTTTGCTCCAGAGCTTAGTAGATGAGAGGAAGTTCTGCCGACTTCCATCATCCGGCCACCTGCAATGAAAAAACTTTTTGTATTGTTTTTTTATCTTGCGTGTCTTTGGGCGTTCTTTGTAAAATGAAACATCACCTCATTTACTAAGCTCTGGAGCAAATTCCTTTTCAGAATGCCACTGCACTTGCAAAGTCTATTTGCCTATACAATCCTAATGAGTTGTGGCAAGCAGGTTGTTAGATGATGATTATTTCCTTTGCTTTGGGTTATTTATGGCATGTTTTCTTCAGATATCCAAAGATGACCTATCACAACAATATAATATTCACCCCCTTTTTTGTATTGCAGATTTCTGAAAGCAGATCATTTCATCAGCCAGCATTGCTACCTGGATCAACGGCCCTGCCTGCTAGAACCTTTGAGAAATTACCAGAAGAAATGGAGAAAAGACTTTCTTTCACACCTGACAGCTATGAAGGGGAATGGATTTGTGGCACAGACCTAGTGCAAATGGGATCCAGGAAAAGGCCAAGACTTTTACCACCTGATATTAAAATGTATGCCTTTATTGAGATAAGACCCAGAAAAACTGCAGACTGTCCTTATGGGTGTTGTCACAAAATACTCCACATTGCAGGACAAACAGAACACAATCAAACGAAAACTCTCTATAATCGGAACATTTATGAAAACACGAAGACAGATGCACCAGAACAGTACTTAAAAATCCATCCGAAGAAAAGGCTGCTGAAGCGTTTCCTTACAAATGAGAATGAATGATGGTTTTGTTGATTTGTTTATTTGTGAAAAAATAAAATGAAAAAAAAATGTGATTGTTTTGTTTCCTTTGTATCTTTTTACAACCAAATATCAGACAACTCAATGCAGGCTTCTACAGTATGAAATGTGGTGCTTGTATCGTGTGACTAAAAAGTTGAAATTATTTTGGCCAGTTAAAATCATATTTGTAAAAGTTAACTAACAGGTTAATTTCATCTAGGTCAAGTTCATTCCAAATACAACCTAAATTTGTGTGAATCTATCCAGAAAACCCCTAAACTAAAATCTTTTATTGGCTATAAAAATATATTCTAAATCCAAACACAATTTAAATTCATGTAACTGTATCCACTATTGATTAGAATAGTATAAGGGAAATGTGATACAAAGTTCATTCCAAATATAAATACAATCTTAAAAAAATGTGACATATCCACCAACAACTTGAAGAAGTAGTAGTAAAGCATTGAAATATTGGTGAAAATGATTTGTTCATATAATATGATTTCTAGTTTGAGATTATCCCTTCAGAATACCTAGAGTTAAAACATTAACTTTTTTCTGGAAAGCAGTTTCAAATATGGAATGTTCCTTTTCAGGCGCAAAGAGGAGATATGAAAAATGTGACATATCAACCAACAACTTGAAGAATGATTGGTAAAGCTTTTTAAATGTTAGTGAAATGATTGGTTCATATAATATCATTTTTAGTTTGAGATTATCCTTTAAGAATACCTAGAGTTAAAGCATTAACTTTTTTTCTGGAAAGCAGTTTCAAAGATGGGATGTCCCTTTTCAGGTGCAAACAGGATGTAGTTTCATACAACCTGTAATGGGTAAGAATGGTGGGCGTATTACCATAATTTGCATTTGAATGGTGAGGAAGGGGTGTGTGTGGTTGATACTATATAAAAACAAACTGTACTTTAGTAACCTCACTGCTCTACATTTGCTGACCATCAATGAACAGTACTGTGACTATGGATGTTCAGGCAGATACAAGTCCTGAGGAGGTAAGTTGGATTATTTTGTCTATACTGAATCTTTTTTATGGTTGTTTTTCAGACTTTGAGGGACATAGCTGTGGCATTATTGTTTTTAAAGTTCATTTAAGGCATTATAGGCACACATTTTTAAAACAAATGTTTTAGTCTTCTGCTGTGGCAAAAAGGTAGCTTAATGGCAAATGAATGAAAGATGATCTCTAAGAGGTTGCTTTGGGTTCTCTTACACCAATGCTTTTGTGCTTTGAAGTCTGGAAATGATTTCAGCTAATACTCAGAGGCACACAATATTACTTTTAATTAGACATAGTTTAAAATGTACTGTAAGGAAAGGTTTATTTGCTAAGTGTACGTGCCTTCTGTCTTTTTCTAAATGTCTTTTTGAATATTTTGTAACTCATCGTTCAATGACTCTAGCAATTTTGTGATGTGAACATGAAGAGGTATAGGAGTAGATTAACTAAAGGCAAATAGACTGTGCCCTGTCCAAGGGATTTTGCTCCAGAGCTTAGTAGATGAGAGGAAGTTCTGCCGACTTCCATCATCCGGCCACCTGCAATGAAAAAACTTTTTGTATTGTTTTTTATCTTGCGTGTCTTTGGGCGTTCTTTGTAAAATGAAACATCACCTCATTTACTAAGCTCTGGAGCAAATTCCTTTTCAGAATGCCACTGCACTTGCAAAGTCTATTTGCCTATACAATCCTAATGAGTTGTGGCAAGCAGGTTGTTAGATGATGATTATTTCCTTTGCTTTGGGTTATTTATGGCATGTTTTCTTCAGATATCCAAAGATGACCTATCACAACAATATAATATTCACCCCCTTTTTTGTATTGCAGATTTCTGAAAGCAGATCATTTCATCAGCCAGCATTGCTACCTGGATCAACGGCCCTGCCTGCTAGAACCTTTGAGAAATTACCAGAAGAAATGGAGAAAAGACTTTCTTTCACACCTGACAGCTATGAAGGGGAATGGATTTGTGGCACAGACCTAGTGCAAATGGGATCCAGGAAAAGGCCAAGACTTTTACCACCTGATATTAAAATGTATGCCTTTATTGAGATAAGACCCAGAAAAACTGCAGACTGTCCTTATGGGTGTTGTCACAAAATACTCCACATTGCAGGACAAACAGAACACAATCAAACGAAAACTCTCTATAATCGGAACATTTATGAAAACACGAAGACAGATGCACCAGAACAGTACTTAAAAATCCATCCGAAGAAAAGGCTGCTGAAGCGTTTCCTTACAAATGAGAATGAATGATGGTTTTGTTGATTTGTTTATTTGTGAAAAAATAAAATGAAAAAAAAATGTGATTGTTTTGTTTCCTTTGTATCTTTTTACAACCAAATATCAGACAACTCAATGCAGGCTTCTACAGTATGAAATGTGGTGCTTGTATCGTGTGACTAAAAAGTTGAAATTATTTTGGCCAGTTAAAATCATATTTGTAAAAGTTAACTAACAGGTTAATTTCATCTAGGTCAAGTTCATTCCAAATACAACCTAAATTTGTGTGAATCTATCCAGAAAACCCCTAAACTAAAATCTTTTATTGGCTATAAAAATATATTCTAAATCCAAACACAATTTAAATTCATGTAACTGTATCCACTATTGATTAGAATAGTATAAGGGAAATGTGATACAAAGTTCATTCCAAATATAAATACAATCTTAAAAAAAATGTGACATATCCACCAACAACTTGAAGAAGTAGTAGTAAAGCATTGAAATATTGGTGAAAATGATTTGTTCATATAATATGATTTCTAGTTTGAGATTATCCCTTCAGAATACCTAGAGTTAAAACATTAACTTTTTTCTGGAAAGCAGTTTCAAATATGGAATGTTCCTTTTCAGGCGCAAAGAGGAGATATGAAAAATGTGACATATCAACCAACAACTTGAAGAATGATTGGTAAAGCTTTTTAAATGTTAGTGAAATGATTGGTTCATATAATATCATTTTTAGTTTGAGATTATCCTTTAAGAATACCTAGAGTTAAAGCATTAACTTTTTTTCTGGAAAGCAGTTTCAAAGATGGGATGTCCCTTTTCAGGTGCAAACAGGATGTAGTTTCATACAACCTGTAATGGGTAAGAATGGTGGGCGTATTACCATAATTTGCATTTGAATGGTGAGGAAGGGGTGTGTGTGGTTGATACTATATAAAAACAAACTGTACTTTAGTAACCTCACTGCTCTACATTTGCTGACCATCAATGAACAGTACTGTGACTATGGATGTTCAGGCAGATACAAGTCCTGAGGAGGTAAGTTGGATTATTTTGTCTATACTGAATCTTTTTTATGGTTGTTTTTCAGACTTTGAGGGACATAGCTGTGGCATTATTGTTTTTAAAGTTCATTTAAGGCATTATAGGCACACATTTTTAAAACAAATGTTTTAGTCTTCTGCTGTGGCAAAAAGGTAGCTTAATGGCAAATGAATGAAAGATGATCTCTAAGAGGTTGCTTTGGGTTCTCTTACACCAATGCTTTTGTGCTTTGAAGTCTGGAAATGATTTCAGCTAATACTCAGAGGCACACAATATTACTTTTAATTAGACATAGTTTAAAATGTACTGTAAGGAAAGGTTTATTTGCTAAGTGTACGTGCCTTCTGTCTTTTTCTAAATGTCTTTTTGAATATTTTGTAACTCATCGTTCAATGACTCTAGCAATTTTGTGATGTGAACATGAAGAGGTATAGGAGTAGATTAACTAAAGGCAAATAGACTGTGCCCTGTCCAAGGGATTTTGCTCCAGAGCTTAGTAGATGAGAGGAAGTTCTGCCGACTTCCATCATCCGGCCACCTGCAATGAAAAAACTTTTTGTATTGTTTTTTTATCTTGCGTGTCTTTGGGCGTTCTTTGTAAAATGAAACATCACCTCATTTACTAAGCTCTGGAGCAAATTCCTTTTCAGAATGCCACTGCACTTGCAAAGTCTATTTGCCTATACAATCCTAATGAGTTGTGGCAAGCAGGTTGTTAGATGATGATTATTTCCTTTGCTTTGGGTTATTTATGGCATGTTTTCTTCAGATATCCAAAGATGACCTATCACAACAATATAATATTCACCCCCTTTTTTGTATTGCAGATTTCTGAAAGCAGATCATTTCATCAGCCAGCATTGCTACCTGGATCAACGGCCCTGCCTGCTAGAACCTTTGAGAAATTACCAGAAGAAATGGAGAAAAGACTTTCTTTCACACCTGACAGCTATGAAGGGGAATGGATTTGTGGCACAGACCTAGTGCAAATGGGATCCAGGAAAAGGCCAAGACTTTTACCACCTGATATTAAAATGTATGCCTTTATTGAGATAAGACCCAGAAAAACTGCAGACTGTCCTTATGGGTGTTGTCACAAAATACTCCACATTGCAGGACAAACAGAACACAATCAAACGAAAACTCTCTATAATCGGAACATTTATGAAAACACGAAGACAGATGCACCAGAACAGTACTTAAAAATCCATCCGAAGAAAAGGCTGCTGAAGCGTTTCCTTACAAATGAGAATGAATGATGGTTTTGTTGATTTGTTTATTTGTGAAAAAATAAAATGAAAAAAAAATGTGATTGTTTTGTTTCCTTTGTATCTTTTTACAACCAAATATCAGACAACTCAATGCAGGCTTCTACAGTATGAAATGTGGTGCTTGTATCGTGTGACTAAAAAGTTGAAATTATTTTGGCCAGTTAAAATCATATTTGTAAAAGTTAACTAACAGGTTAATTTCATCTAGGTCAAGTTCATTCCAAATACAACCTAAATTTGTGTGAATCTATCCAGAAAACCCCTAAACTAAAATCTTTTATTGGCTATAAAAATATATTCTAAATCCAAACACAATTTAAATTCATGTAACTGTATCCACTATTGATTAGAATAGTATAAGGGAAATGTGATACAAAGTTCATTCCAAATATAAATACAATCTTAAAAAAATGTGACATATCCACCAACAACTTGAAGAAGTAGTAGTAAAGCATTGAAATATTGGTGAAAATGATTTGTTCATATAATATGATTTCTAGTTTGAGATTATCCCTTCAGAATACCTAGAGTTAAAACATTAACTTTTTTCTGGAAAGCAGTTTCAAATATGGAATGTTCCTTTTCAGGCGCAAAGAGGAGATATGAAAAATGTGACATATCAACCAACAACTTGAAGAATGATTGGTAAAGCTTTTTAAATGTTAGTGAAATGATTGGTTCATATAATATCATTTTTAGTTTGAGATTATCCTTTAAGAATACCTAGAGTTAAAGCATTAACTTTTTTTCTGGAAAGCAGTTTCAAAGATGGGATGTCCCTTTTCAGGTGCAAACAGGATGTAGTTTCATACAACCTGTAATGGGTAAGAATGGTGGGCGTATTACCATAATTTGCATTTGAATGGTGAGGAAGGGGTGTGTGTGGTTGATACTATATAAAAACAAACTGTACTTTAGTAACCTCACTGCTCTACATTTGCTGACCATCAATGAACAGTACTGTGACTATGGATGTTCAGGCAGATACAAGTCCTGAGGAGGTAAGTTGGATTATTTTGTCTATACTGAATCTTTTTTATGGTTGTTTTTCAGACTTTGAGGGACATAGCTGTGGCATTATTGTTTTTAAAGTTCATTTAAGGCATTATAGGCACACATTTTTAAAACAAATGTTTTAGTCTTCTGCTGTGGCAAAAAGGTAGCTTAATGGCAAATGAATGAAAGATGATCTCTAAGAGGTTGCTTTGGGTTCTCTTACACCAATGCTTTTGTGCTTTGAAGTCTGGAAATGATTTCAGCTAATACTCAGAGGCACACAATATTACTTTTAATTAGACATAGTTTAAAATGTACTGTAAGGAAAGGTTTATTTGCTAAGTGTACGTGCCTTCTGTCTTTTTCTAAATGTCTTTTTGAATATTTTGTAACTCATCGTTCAATGACTCTAGCAATTTTGTCATGTGAACATGAAGAGGTATAGGAGTAGATTAACTAAAGGCAAATAGACTGTGCCCTGTCCAAGGGATTTTGCTCCAGAGCTTAGTAGATGAGAGGAAGTTCTGCCGACTTCCATCATCCGGCCACCTGCAATGAAAAAACTTTTTGTATTGTTTTTTTATCTTGCGTGTCTTTGGGCGTTCTTTGTAAAATGAAACATCACCTCATTTACTAAGCTCTGGAGCAAATTCCTTTTCAGAATGCCACTGCACTTGCAAAGTCTATTTGCCTATACAATCCTAATGAGTTGTGGCAAGCAGGTTGTTAGATGATGATTATTTCCTTTGCTTTGGGTTATTTATGGCATGTTTTCTTCAGATATCCAAAGATGACCTATCACAACAATATAATATTCACCCCCTTTTTTGTATTGCAGATTTCTGAAAGCAGATCATTTCATCAGCCAGCATTGCTACCTGGATCAACGGCCCTGCCTGCTAGAACCTTTGAGAAATTACCAGAAGAAATGGAGAAAAGACTTTCTTTCACACCTGACAGCTATGAAGGGGAATGGATTTGTGGCACAGACCTAGTGCAAATGGGATCCAGGAAAAGGCCAAGACTTTTACCACCTGATATTAAAATGTATGCCTTTATTGAGATAAGACCCAGAAAAACTGCAGACTGTCCTTATGGGTGTTGTCACAAAATACTCCACATTGCAGGACAAACAGAACACAATCAAACGAAAACTCTCTATAATCGGAACATTTATGAAAACACGAAGACAGATGCACCAGAACAGTACTTAAAAATCCATCCGAAGAAAAGGCTGCTGAAGCGTTTCCTTACAAATGAGAATGAATGATGGTTTTGTTGATTTGTTTATTTGTGAAAAAATAAAATGAAAAAAAAATGTGATTGTTTTGTTTCCTTTGTATCTTTTTACAACCAAATATCAGACAACTCAATGCAGGCTTCTACAGTATGAAATGTGGTGCTTGTATCGTGTGACTAAAAAGTTGAAATTATTTTGGCCAGTTAAAATCATATTTGTAAAAGTTAACTAACAGGTTAATTTCATCTAGGTCAAGTTCATTCCAAATACAACCTAAATTTGTGTGAATCTATCCAGAAAACCCCTAAACTAAAATCTTTTATTGGCTATAAAAATATATTCTAAATCCAAACACAATTTAAATTCATGTAACTGTATCCACTATTGATTAGAATAGTATAAGGGAAATGTGATACAAAGTTCATTCCAAATATAAATACAATCTTAAAAAAATGTGACATATCCACCAACAACTTGAAGAAGTAGTAGTAAAGCATTGAAATATTGGTGAAAATGATTTGTTCATATAATATGATTTCTAGTTTGAGATTATCCCTTCAGAATACCTAGAGTTAAAACATTAACTTTTTTCTGGAAAGCAGTTTCAAATATGGAATGTTCCTTTTCAGGCGCAAAGAGGAGATATGAAAAATGTGACATATCAACCAACAACTTGAAGAATGATTGGTAAAGCTTTTTAAATGTTAGTGAAATGATTGGTTCATATAATATCATTTTTAGTTTGAGATTATCCTTTAAGAATACCTAGAGTTAAAGCATTAACTTTTTTTCTGGAAAGCAGTTTCAAAGATGGGATGTCCCTTTTCAGGTGCAAACAGGATGTAGTTTCATACAACCTGTAATGGGTAAGAATGGTGGGCGTATTACCATAATTTGCATTTGAATGGTGAGGAAGGGGTGTGTGTGGTTGATACTATATAAAAACAAACTGTACTTTAGTAACCTCACTGCTCTACATTTGCTGACCATCAATGAACAGTACTGTGACTATGGATGTTCAGGCAGATACAAGTCCTGAGGAGGTAAGTTGGATTATTTTGTCTATACTGAATCTTTTTTATGGTTGTTTTTCAGACTTTGAGGGACATAGCTGTGGCATTATTGTTTTTAAAGTTCATTTAAGGCATTATAGGCACACATTTTTAAAACAAATGTTTTAGTCTTCTGCTGTGGCAAAAAGGTAGCTTAATGGCAAATGAATGAAAGATGATCTCTAAGAGGTTGCTTTGGGTTCTCTTACACCAATGCTTTTGTGCTTTGAAGTCTGGAAATGATTTCAGCTAATACTCAGAGGCACACAATATTACTTTTAATTAGACATAGTTTAAAATGTACTGTAAGGAAAGGTTTATTTGCTAAGTGTACGTGCCTTCTGTCTTTTTCTAAATGTCTTTTTGAATATTTTGTAACTCATCGTTCAATGACTCTAGCAATTTTGTGATGTGAACATGAAGAGGTATAGGAGTAGATTAACTAAAGGCAAATAGACTGTGCCCTGTCCAAGGGATTTTGCTCCAGAGCTTAGTAGATGAGAGGAAGTTCTGCCGACTTCCATCATCCGGCCACCTGCAATGAAAAAACTTTTTGTATTGTTTTTTTATCTTGCGTGTCTTTGGGCGTTCTTTGTAAAATGAAACATCACCTCATTTACTAAGCTCTGGAGCAAATTCCTTTTCAGAATGCCACTGCACTTGCAAAGTCTATTTGCCTATACAATCCTAATGAGTTGTGGCAAGCAGGTTGTTAGATGATGATTATTTCCTTTGCTTTGGGTTATTTATGGCATGTTTTCTTCAGATATCCAAAGATGACCTATCACAACAATATAATATTCACCCCCTTTTTTGTATTGCAGATTTCTGAAAGCAGATCATTTCATCAGCCAGCATTGCTACCTGGATCAACGGCCCTGCCTGCTAGAACCTTTGAGAAATTACCAGAAGAAATGGAGAAAAGACTTTCTTTCACACCTGACAGCTATGAAGGGGAATGGATTTGTGGCACAGACCTAGTGCAAATGGGATCCAGGAAAAGGCCAAGACTTTTACCACCTGATATTAAAATGTATGCCTTTATTGAGATAAGACCCAGAAAAACTGCAGACTGTCCTTATGGGTGTTGTCACAAAATACTCCACATTGCAGGACAAACAGAACACAATCAAACGAAAACTCTCTATAATCGGAACATTTATGAAAACACGAAGACAGATGCACCAGAACAGTACTTAAAAATCCATCCGAAGAAAAGGCTGCTGAAGCGTTTCCTTACAAATGAGAATGAATGATGGTTTTGTTGATTTGTTTATTTGTGAAAAAATAAAATGAAAAAAAAATGTGATTGTTTTGTTTCCTTTGTATCTTTTTACAACCAAATATCAGACAACTCAATGCAGGCTTCTACAGTATGAAATGTGGTGCTTGTATCGTGTGACTAAAAAGTTGAAATTATTTTGGCCAGTTAAAATCATATTTGTAAAAGTTAACTAACAGGTTAATTTCATCTAGGTCAAGTTCATTCCAAATACAACCTAAATTTGTGTGAATCTATCCAGAAAACCCCTAAACTAAAATCTTTTATTGGCTATAAAAATATATTCTAAATCCAAACACAATTTAAATTCATGTAACTGTATCCACTATTGATTAGAATAGTATAAGGGAAATGTGATACAAAGTTCATTCCAAATATAAATACAATCTTAAAAAAATGTGACATATCCACCAACAACTTGAAGAAGTAGTAGTAAAGCATTGAAATATTGGTGAAAATGATTTGTTCATATAATATGATTTCTAGTTTGAGATTATCCCTTCAGAATACCTAGAGTTAAAACATTAACTTTTTTCTGGAAAGCAGTTTCAAATATGGAATGTTCCTTTTCAGGCGCAAAGAGGAGATATGAAAAATGTGACATATCAACCAACAACTTGAAGAATGATTGGTAAAGCTTTTTAAATGTTAGTGAAATGATTGGTTCATATAATATCATTTTTAGTTTGAGATTATCCTTTAAGAATACCTAGAGTTAAAGCATTAACTTTTTTTCTGGAAAGCAGTTTCAAAGATGGGATGTCCCTTTTCAGGTGCAAACAGGATGTAGTTTCATACAACCTGTAATGGGTAAGAATGGTGGGCGTATTACCATAATTTGCATTTGAATGGTGAGGAAGGGGTGTGTGTGGTTGATACTATATAAAAACAAACTGTACTTTAGTAACCTCACTGCTCTACATTTGCTGACCATCAATGAACAGTACTGTGACTATGGATGTTCAGGCAGATACAAGTCCTGAGGAGGTAAGTTGGATTATTTTGTCTATACTGAATCTTTTTTATGGTTGTTTTTCAGACTTTGAGGGACATAGCTGTGGCATTATTGTTTTTAAAGTTCATTTAAGGCATTATAGGCACACATTTTTAAAACAAATGTTTTAGTCTTCTGCTGTGGCAAAAAGGTAGCTTAATGGCAAATGAATGAAAGATGATCTCTAAGAGGTTGCTTTGGGTTCTCTTACACCAATGCTTTTGTGCTTTGAAGTCTGGAAATGATTTCAGCTAATACTCAGAGGCACACAATATTACTTTTAATTAGACATAGTTTAAAATGTACTGTAAGGAAAGGTTTATTTGCTAAGTGTACGTGCCTTCTGTCTTTTTCTAAATGTCTTTTTGAATATTTTGTAACTCATCGTTCAATGACTCTAGCAATTTTGTGATGTGAACATGAAGAGGTATAGGAGTAGATTAACTAAAGGCAAATAGACTGTGCCCTGTCCAAGGGATTTTGCTCCAGAGCTTAGTAGATGAGAGGAAGTTCTGCCGACTTCCATCATCCGGCCACCTGCAATGAAAAAACTTTTTGTATTGTTTTTTTATCTTGCGTGTCTTTGGGCGTTCTTTGTAAAATGAAACATCACCTCATTTACTAAGCTCTGGAGCAAATTCCTTTTCAGAATGCCACTGCACTTGCAAAGTCTATTTGCCTATACAATCCTAATGAGTTGTGGCAAGCAGGTTGTTAGATGATGATTATTTCCTTTGCTTTGGGTTATTTATGGCATGTTTTCTTCAGATATCCAAAGATGACCTATCACAACAATATAATATTCACCCCCTTTTTTGTATTGCAGATTTCTGAAAGCAGATCATTTCATCAGCCAGCATTGCTACCTGGATCAACGGCCCTGCCTGCTAGAACCTTTGAGAAATTACCAGAAGAAATGGAGAAAAGACTTTCTTTCACACCTGACAGCTATGAAGGGGAATGGATTTGTGGCACAGACCTAGTGCAAATGGGATCCAGGAAAAGGCCAAGACTTTTACCACCTGATATTAAAATGTATGCCTTTATTGAGATAAGACCCAGAAAAACTGCAGACTGTCCTTATGGGTGTTGTCACAAAATACTCCACATTGCAGGACAAACAGAACACAATCAAACGAAAACTCTCTATAATCGGAACATTTATGAAAACACGAAGACAGATGCACCAGAACAGTACTTAAAAATCCATCCGAAGAAAAGGCTGCTGAAGCGTTTCCTTACAAATGAGAATGAATGATGGTTTTGTTGATTTGTTTATTTGTGAAAAAATAAAATGAAAAAAAAATGTGATTGTTTTGTTTCCTTTGTATCTTTTTACAACCAAATATCAGACAACTCAATGCAGGCTTCTACAGTATGAAATGTGGTGCTTGTATCGTGTGACTAAAAAGTTGAAATTATTTTGGCCAGTTAAAATCATATTTGTAAAAGTTAACTAACAGGTTAATTTCATCTAGGTCAAGTTCATTCCAAATACAACCTAAATTTGTGTGAATCTATCCAGAAAACCCCTAAACTAAAATCTTTTATTGGCTATAAAAATATATTCTAAATCCAAACACAATTTAAATTCATGTAACTGTATCCACTATTGATTAGAATAGTATAAGGGAAATGTGATACAAAGTTCATTCCAAATATAAATACAATCTTAAAAAAATGTGACATATCCACCAACAACTTGAAGAAGTAGTAGTAAAGCATTGAAATATTGGTGAAAATGATTTGTTCATATAATATGATTTCTAGTTTGAGATTATCCCTTCAGAATACCTAGAGTTAAAACATTAACTTTTTTCTGGAAAGCAGTTTCAAATATGGAATGTTCCTTTTCAGGCGCAAAGAGGAGATATGAAAAATGTGACATATCAACCAACAACTTGAAGAATGATTGGTAAAGCTTTTTAAATGTTAGTGAAATGATTGGTTCATATAATATCATTTTTAGTTTGAGATTATCCTTTAAGAATACCTAGAGTTAAAGCATTAACTTTTTTTCTGGAAAGCAGTTTCAAAGATGGGATGTCCCTTTTCAGGTGCAAACAGGATGTAGTTTCATACAACCTGTAATGGGTAAGAATGGTGGGCGTATTACCATAATTTGCATTTGAATGGTGAGGAAGGGGTGTGTGTGGTTGATACTATATAAAAACAAACTGTACTTTAGTAACCTCACTGCTCTACATTTGCTGACCATCAATGAACAGTACTGTGACTATGGATGTTCAGGCAGATACAAGTCCTGAGGAGGTAAGTTGGATTATTTTGTCTATACTGAATCTTTTTTATGGTTGTTTTTCAGACTTTGAGGGACATAGCTGTGGCATTATTGTTTTTAAAGTTCATTTAAGGCATTATAGGCACACATTTTTAAAACAAATGTTTTAGTCTTCTGCTGTGGCAAAAAGGTAGCTTAATGGCAAATGAATGAAAGATGATCTCTAAGAGGTTGCTTTGGGTTCTCTTACACCAATGCTTTTGTGCTTTGAAGTCTGGAAATGATTTCAGCTAATACTCAGAGGCACACAATATTACTTTTAATTAGACATAGTTTAAAATGTACTGTAAGGAAAGGTTTATTTGCTAAGTGTACGTGCCTTCTGTCTTTTTCTAAATGTCTTTTTGAATATTTTGTAACTCATCGTTCAATGACTCTAGCAATTTTGTGATGTGAACATGAAGAGGTATAGGAGTAGATTAACTAAAGGCAAATAGACTGTGCCCTGTCCAAGGGATTTTGCTCCAGAGCTTAGTAGATGAGAGGAAGTTCTGCCGACTTCCATCATCCGGCCACCTGCAATGAAAAAACTTTTTGTATTGTTTTTTTATCTTGCGTGTCTTTGGGCGTTCTTTGTAAAATGAAACATCACCTCATTTACTAAGCTCTGGAGCAAATTCCTTTTCAGAATGCCACTGCACTTGCAAAGTCTATTTGCCTATACAATCCTAATGAGTTGTGGCAAGCAGGTTGTTAGATGATGATTATTTCCTTTGCTTTGGGTTATTTATGGCATGTTTTCTTCAGATATCCAAAGATGACCTATCACAACAATATAATATTCACCCCCTTTTTTGTATTGCAGATTTCTGAAAGCAGATCATTTCATCAGCCAGCATTGCTACCTGGATCAACGGCCCTGCCTGCTAGAACCTTTGAGAAATTACCAGAAGAAATGGAGAAAAGACTTTCTTTCACACCTGACAGCTATGAAGGGGAATGGATTTGTGGCACAGACCTAGTGCAAATGGGATCCAGGAAAAGGCCAAGACTTTTACCACCTGATATTAAAATGTATGCCTTTATTGAGATAAGACCCAGAAAAACTGCAGACTGTCCTTATGGGTGTTGTCACAAAATACTCCACATTGCAGGACAAACAGAACACAATCAAACGAAAACTCTCTATAATCGGAACATTTATGAAAACACGAAGACAGATGCACCAGAACAGTACTTAAAAATCCATCCGAAGAAAAGGCTGCTGAAGCGTTTCCTTACAAATGAGAATGAATGATGGTTTTGTTGATTTGTTTATTTGTGAAAAAATAAAATGAAAAAAAAATGTGATTGTTTTGTTTCCTTTGTATCTTTTTACAACCAAATATCAGACAACTCAATGCAGGCTTCTACAGTATGAAATGTGGTGCTTGTATCGTGTGACTAAAAAGTTGAAATTATTTTGGCCAGTTAAAATCATATTTGTAAAAGTTAACTAACAGGTTAATTTCATCTAGGTCAAGTTCATTCCAAATACAACCTAAATTTGTGTGAATCTATCCAGAAAACCCCTAAACTAAAATCTTTTATTGGCTATAAAAATATATTCTAAATCCAAACACAATTTAAATTCATGTAACTGTATCCACTATTGATTAGAATAGTATAAGGGAAATGTGATACAAAGTTCATTCCAAATATAAATACAATCTTAAAAAAATGTGACATATCCACCAACAACTTGAAGAAGTAGTAGTAAAGCATTGAAATATTGGTGAAAATGATTTGTTCATATAATATGATTTCTAGTTTGAGATTATCCCTTCAGAATACCTAGAGTTAAAACATTAACTTTTTTCTGGAAAGCAGTTTCAAATATGGAATGTTCCTTTTCAGGCGCAAAGAGGAGATATGAAAAATGTGACATATCAACCAACAACTTGAAGAATGATTGGTAAAGCTTTTTAAATGTTAGTGAAATGATTGGTTCATATAATATCATTTTTAGTTTGAGATTATCCTTTAAGAATACCTAGAGTTAAAGCATTAACTTTTTTTCTGGAAAGCAGTTTCAAAGATGGGATGTCCCTTTTCAGGTGCAAACAGGATGTAGTTTCATACAACCTGTAATGGGTAAGAATGGTGGGCGTATTACCATAATTTGCATTTGAATGGTGAGGAAGGGGTGTGTGTGGTTGATACTATATAAAAACAAACTGTACTTTAGTAACCTCACTGCTCTACATTTGCTGACCATCAATGAACAGTACTGTGACTATGGATGTTCAGGCAGATACAAGTCCTGAGGAGGTAAGTTGGATTATTTTGTCTATACTGAATCTTTTTTATGGTTGTTTTTCAGACTTTGAGGGACATAGCTGTGGCATTATTGTTTTTAAAGTTCATTTAAGGCATTATAGGCACACATTTTTAAAACAAATGTTTTAGTCTTCTGCTGTGGCAAAAAGGTAGCTTAATGGCAAATGAATGAAAGATGATCTCTAAGAGGTTGCTTTGGGTTCTCTTACACCAATGCTTTTGTGCTTTGAAGTCTGGAAATGATTTCAGCTAATACTCAGAGGCACACAATATTACTTTTAATTAGACATAGTTTAAAATGTACTGTAAGGAAAGGTTTATTTGCTAAGTGTACGTGCCTTCTGTCTTTTTCTAAATGTCTTTTTGAATATTTTGTAACTCATCGTTCAATGACTCTAGCAATTTTGTGATGTGAACATGAAGAGGTATAGGAGTAGATTAACTAAAGGCAAATAGACTGTGCCCTGTCCAAGGGATTTTGCTCCAGAGCTTAGTAGATGAGAGGAAGTTCTGCCGACTTCCATCATCCGGCCACCTGCAATGAAAAAACTTTTTGTATTGTTTTTTTATCTTGCGTGTCTTTGGGCGTTCTTTGTAAAATGAAACATCACCTCATTTACTAAGCTCTGGAGCAAATTCCTTTTCAGAATGCCACTGCACTTGCAAAGTCTATTTGCCTATACAATCCTAATGAGTTGTGGCAAGCAGGTTGTTAGATGATGATTATTTCCTTTGCTTTGGGTTATTTATGGCATGTTTTCTTCAGATATCCAAAGATGACCTATCACAACAATATAATATTCACCCCCTTTTTTGTATTGCAGATTTCTGAAAGCAGATCATTTCATCAGCCAGCATTGCTACCTGGATCAACGGCCCTGCCTGCTAGAACCTTTGAGAAATTACCAGAAGAAATGGAGAAAAGACTTTCTTTCACACCTGACAGCTATGAAGGGGAATGGATTTGTGGCACAGACCTAGTGCAAATGGGATCCAGGAAAAGGCCAAGACTTTTACCACCTGATATTAAAATGTATGCCTTTATTGAGATAAGACCCAGAAAAACTGCAGACTGTCCTTATGGGTGTTGTCACAAAATACTCCACATTGCAGGACAAACAGAACACAATCAAACGAAAACTCTCTATAATCGGAACATTTATGAAAACACGAAGACAGATGCACCAGAACAGTACTTAAAAATCCATCCGAAGAAAAGGCTGCTGAAGCGTTTCCTTACAAATGAGAATGAATGATGGTTTTGTTGATTTGTTTATTTGTGAAAAAATAAAATGAAAAAAAAATGTGATTGTTTTGTTTCCTTTGTATCTTTTTACAACCAAATATCAGACAACTCAATGCAGGCTTCTACAGTATGAAATGTGGTGCTTGTATCGTGTGACTAAAAAGTTGAAATTATTTTGGCCAGTTAAAATCATATTTGTAAAAGTTAACTAACAGGTTAATTTCATCTAGGTCAAGTTCATTCCAAATACAACCTAAATTTGTGTGAATCTATCCAGAAAACCCCTAAACTAAAATCTTTTATTGGCTATAAAAATATATTCTAAATCCAAACACAATTTAAATTCATGTAACTGTATCCACTATTGATTAGAATAGTATAAGGGAAATGTGATACAAAGTTCATTCCAAATATAAATACAATCTTAAAAAAATGTGACATATCCACCAACAACTTGAAGAAGTAGTAGTAAAGCATTGAAATATTGGTGAAAATGATTTGTTCATATAATATGATTTCTAGTTTGAGATTATCCCTTCAGAATACCTAGAGTTAAAACATTAACTTTTTTCTGGAAAGCAGTTTCAAATATGGAATGTTCCTTTTCAGGCGCAAAGAGGAGATATGAAAAATGTGACATATCAACCAACAACTTGAAGAATGATTGGTAAAGCTTTTTAAATGTTAGTGAAATGATTGGTTCATATAATATCATTTTTAGTTTGAGATTATCCTTTAAGAATACCTAGAGTTAAAGCATTAACTTTTTTTCTGGAAAGCAGTTTCAAAGATGGGATGTCCCTTTTCAGGTGCAAACAGGATGTAGTTTCATACAACCTGTAATGGGTAAGAATGGTGGGCGTATTACCATAATTTGCATTTGAATGGTGAGGAAGGGGTGTGTGTGGTTGATACTATATAAAAACAAACTGTACTTTAGTAACCTCACTGCTCTACATTTGCTGACCATCAATGAACAGTACTGTGACTATGGATGTTCAGGCAGATACAAGTCCTGAGGAGGTAAGTTGGATTATTTTGTCTATACTGAATCTTTTTTATGGTTGTTTTTCAGACTTTGAGGGACATAGCTGTGGCATTATTGTTTTTAAAGTTCATTTAAGGCATTATAGGCACACATTTTTAAAACAAATGTTTTAGTCTTCTGCTGTGGCAAAAAGGTAGCTTAATGGCAAATGAATGAAAGATGATCTCTAAGAGGTTGCTTTGGGTTCTCTTACACCAATGCTTTTGTGCTTTGAAGTCTGGAAATGATTTCAGCTAATACTCAGAGGCACACAATATTACTTTTAATTAGACATAGTTTAAAATGTACTGTAAGGAAAGGTTTATTTGCTAAGTGTACGTGCCTTCTGTCTTTTTCTAAATGTCTTTTTGAATATTTTGTAACTCATCGTTCAATGACTCTAGCAATTTTGTGATGTGAACATGAAGAGGTATAGGAGTAGATTAACTAAAGGCAAATAGACTGTGCCCTGTCCAAGGGATTTTGCTCCAGAGCTTAGTAGATGAGAGGAAGTTCTGCCGACTTCCATCATCCGGCCACCTGCAATGAAAAAACTTTTTGTATTGTTTTTTTATCTTGCGTGTCTTTGGGCGTTCTTTGTAAAATGAAACATCACCTCATTTACTAAGCTCTGGAGCAAATTCCTTTTCAGAATGCCACTGCACTTGCAAAGTCTATTTGCCTATACAATCCTAATGAGTTGTGGCAAGCAGGTTGTTAGATGATGATTATTTCCTTTGCTTTGGGTTATTTATGGCATGTTTTCTTCAGATATCCAAAGATGACCTATCACAACAATATAATATTCACCCCCTTTTTTGTATTGCAGATTTCTGAAAGCAGATCATTTCATCAGCCAGCATTGCTACCTGGATCAACGGCCCTGCCTGCTAGAACCTTTGAGAAATTACCAGAAGAAATGGAGAAAAGACTTTCTTTCACACCTGACAGCTATGAAGGGGAATGGATTTGTGGCACAGACCTAGTGCAAATGGGATCCAGGAAAAGGCCAAGACTTTTACCACCTGATATTAAAATGTATGCCTTTATTGAGATAAGACCCAGAAAAACTGCAGACTGTCCTTATGGGTGTTGTCACAAAATACTCCACATTGCAGGACAAACAGAACACAATCAAACGAAAACTCTCTATAATCGGAACATTTATGAAAACACGAAGACAGATGCACCAGAACAGTACTTAAAAATCCATCCGAAGAAAAGGCTGCTGAAGCGTTTCCTTACAAATGAGAATGAATGATGGTTTTGTTGATTTGTTTATTTGTGAAAAAATAAAATGAAAAAAAAATGTGATTGTTTTGTTTCCTTTGTATCTTTTTACAACCAAATATCAGACAACTCAATGCAGGCTTCTACAGTATGAAATGTGGTGCTTGTATCGTGTGACTAAAAAGTTGAAATTATTTTGGCCAGTTAAAATCATATTTGTAAAAGTTAACTAACAGGTTAATTTCATCTAGGTCAAGTTCATTCCAAATACAACCTAAATTTGTGTGAATCTATCCAGAAAACCCCTAAACTAAAATCTTTTATTGGCTATAAAAATATATTCTAAATCCAAACACAATTTAAATTCATGTAACTGTATCCACTATTGATTAGAATAGTATAAGGGAAATGTGATACAAAGTTCATTCCAAATATAAATACAATCTTAAAAAAATGTGACATATCCACCAACAACTTGAAGAAGTAGTAGTAAAGCATTGAAATATTGGTGAAAATGATTTGTTCATATAATATGATTTCTAGTTTGAGATTATCCCTTCAGAATACCTAGAGTTAAAACATTAACTTTTTTCTGGAAAGCAGTTTCAAATATGGAATGTTCCTTTTCAGGCGCAAAGAGGAGATATGAAAAATGTGACATATCAACCAACAACTTGAAGAATGATTGGTAAAGCTTTTTAAATGTTAGTGAAATGATTGGTTCATATAATATCATTTTTAGTTTGAGATTATCCTTTAAGAATACCTAGAGTTAAAGCATTAACTTTTTTTCTGGAAAGCAGTTTCAAAGATGGGATGTCCCTTTTCAGGTGCAAACAGGATGTAGTTTCATACAACCTGTAATGGGTAAGAATGGTGGGCGTATTACCATAATTTGCATTTGAATGGTGAGGAAGGGGTGTGTGTGGTTGATACTATATAAAAACAAACTGTACTTTAGTAACCTCACTGCTCTACATTTGCTGACCATCAATGAACAGTACTGTGACTATGGATGTTCAGGCAGATACAAGTCCTGAGGAGGTAAGTTGGATTATTTTGTCTATACTGAATCTTTTTTATGGTTGTTTTTCAGACTTTGAGGGACATAGCTGTGGCATTATTGTTTTTAAAGTTCATTTAAGGCATTATAGGCACACATTTTTAAAACAAATGTTTTAGTCTTCTGCTGTGGCAAAAAGGTAGCTTAATGGCAAATGAATGAAAGATGATCTCTAAGAGGTTGCTTTGGGTTCTCTTACACCAATGCTTTTGTGCTTTGAAGTCTGGAAATGATTTCAGCTAATACTCAGAGGCACACAATATTACTTTTAATTAGACATAGTTTAAAATGTACTGTAAGGAAAGGTTTATTTGCTAAGTGTACGTGCCTTCTGTCTTTTTCTAAATGTCTTTTTGAATATTTTGTAACTCATCGTTCAATGACTCTAGCAATTTTGTGATGTGAACATGAAGAGGTATAGGAGTAGATTAACTAAAGGCAAATAGACTGTGCCCTGTCCAAGGGATTTTGCTCCAGAGCTTAGTAGATGAGAGGAAGTTCTGCCGACTTCCATCATCCGGCCACCTGCAATGAAAAAACTTTTTGTATTGTTTTTTTATCTTGCGTGTCTTTGGGCGTTCTTTGTAAAATGAAACATCACCTCATTTACTAAGCTCTGGAGCAAATTCCTTTTCAGAATGCCACTGCACTTGCAAAGTCTATTTGCCTATACAATCCTAATGAGTTGTGGCAAGCAGGTTGTTAGATGATGATTATTTCCTTTGCTTTGGGTTATTTATGGCATGTTTTCTTCAGATATCCAAAGATGACCTATCACAACAATATAATATTCACCCCCTTTTTTGTATTGCAGATTTCTGAAAGCAGATCATTTCATCAGCCAGCATTGCTACCTGGATCAACGGCCCTGCCTGCTAGAACCTTTGAGAAATTACCAGAAGAAATGGAGAAAAGACTTTCTTTCACACCTGACAGCTATGAAGGGGAATGGATTTGTGGCACAGACCTAGTGCAAATGGGATCCAGGAAAAGGCCAAGACTTTTACCACCTGATATTAAAATGTATGCCTTTATTGAGATAAGACCCAGAAAAACTGCAGACTGTCCTTATGGGTGTTGTCACAAAATACTCCACATTGCAGGACAAACAGAACACAATCAAACGAAAACTCTCTATAATCGGAACATTTATGAAAACACGAAGACAGATGCACCAGAACAGTACTTAAAAATCCATCCGAAGAAAAGGCTGCTGAAGCGTTTCCTTACAAATGAGAATGAATGATGGTTTTGTTGATTTGTTTATTTGTGAAAAAATAAAATGAAAAAAAAATGTGATTGTTTTGTTTCCTTTGTATCTTTTTACAACCAAATATCAGACAACTCAATGCAGGCTTCTACAGTATGAAATGTGGTGCTTGTATCGTGTGACTAAAAAGTTGAAATTATTTTGGCCAGTTAAAATCATATTTGTAAAAGTTAACTAACAGGTTAATTTCATCTAGGTCAAGTTCATTCCAAATACAACCTAAATTTGTGTGAATCTATCCAGAAAACCCCTAAACTAAAATCTTTTATTGGCTATAAAAATATATTCTAAATCCAAACACAATTTAAATTCATGTAACTGTATCCACTATTGATTAGAATAGTATAAGGGAAATGTGATACAAAGTTCATTCCAAATATAAATACAATCTTAAAAAAATGTGACATATCCACCAACAACTTGAAGAAGTAGTAGTAAAGCATTGAAATATTGGTGAAAATGATTTGTTCATATAATATGATTTCTAGTTTGAGATTATCCCTTCAGAATACCTAGAGTTAAAACATTAACTTTTTTCTGGAAAGCAGTTTCAAATATGGAATGTTCCTTTTCAGGCGCAAAGAGGAGATATGAAAAATGTGACATATCAACCAACAACTTGAAGAATGATTGGTAAAGCTTTTTAAATGTTAGTGAAATGATTGGTTCATATAATATCATTTTTAGTTTGAGATTATCCTTTAAGAATA
This sequence comes from Staurois parvus, assembly GCF_062004578.1. Taxonomy (NCBI): domain Eukaryota; kingdom Metazoa; phylum Chordata; class Amphibia; order Anura; family Ranidae; genus Staurois; species Staurois parvus. The sequence continues at coordinate 1,542,346 of NW_028318047.1, read as the reverse complement.
CCTAGAGTTAAAGCATTAACTTTTTTTCTGGAAAGCAGTTTCAAAGATGGGATGTCCCTTTTCAGGTGCAAACAGGATGTAGTTTCATACAACCTGTAATGGGTAAGAATGGTGGGCGTATTACCATAATTTGCATTTGAATGGTGAGGAAGGGGTGTGTGTGGTTGATACTATATAAAAACAAACTGTACTTTAGTAACCTCACTGCTCTACATTTGCTGACCATCAATGAACAGTACTGTGACTATGGATGTTCAGGCAGATACAAGTCCTGAGGAGGTAAGTTGGATTATTTTGTCTATACTGAATCTTTTTTATGGTTGTTTTTCAGACTTTGAGGGACATAGCTGTGGCATTATTGTTTTTAAAGTTCATTTAAGGCATTATAGGCACACATTTTTAAAACAAATGTTTTAGTCTTCTGCTGTGGCAAAAAGGTAGCTTAATGGCAAATGAATGAAAGATGATCTCTAAGAGGTTGCTTTGGGTTCTCTTACACCAATGCTTTTGTGCTTTGAAGTCTGGAAATGATTTCAGCTAATACTCAGAGGCACACAATATTACTTTTAATTAGACATAGTTTAAAATGTACTGTAAGGAAAGGTTTATTTGCTAAGTGTACGTGCCTTCTGTCTTTTTCTAAATGTCTTTTTGAATATTTTGTAACTCATCGTTCAATGACTCTAGCAATTTTGTGATGTGAACATGAAGAGGTATAGGAGTAGATTAACTAAAGGCAAATAGACTGTGCCCTGTCCAAGGGATTTTGCTCCAGAGCTTAGTAGATGAGAGGAAGTTCTGCCGTCTTCCATCATCCGGCCACCTGCAATGAAAAAACTTTTTGTATTGTTTTTTATCTTGCGTGTCTTTGGGCGTTCTTTGTAAAATGAAACATCACCTCATTTACTAAGCTCTGGAGCAAATTCCTTTTCAGAATGCCACTGCACTTGCAAAGTCTATTTGCCTATACAATCCTAATGAGTTGTGGCAAGCAGGTTGTTAGATGATGATTATTTCCTTTGCTTTGGGTTATTTATGGCATGTTTTCTTCAGATATCCAAAGATGACCTATCACAACAATATAATATTCACCCCCTTTTTTGTATTGCAGATTTCTGAAAGCAGATCATTTCATCAGCCAGCATTGCTACCTGGATCAACGGCCCTGCCTGCTAGAACCTTTGAGAAATTACCAGAAGAAATGGAGAAAAGACTTTCTTTCACACCTGACAGCTATGAAGGGGAATGGATTTGTGGCACAGACCTAGTGCAAATGGGATCCAGGAAAAGGCCAAGACTTTTACCACCTGATATTAAAATGTATGCCTTTATTGAGATAAGACCCAGAAAAACTGCAGACTGTCCTTATGGGTGTTGTCACAAAATACTCCACATTGCAGGACAAACAGAACACAATCAAACGAAAACTCTCTATAATCGGAACATTTATGAAAACACGAAGACAGATGCACCAGAACAGTACTTAAAAATCCCTCCGAAGAAAAGGCTGCTGAAGCGTTTCCTTACAAATGAGAATGAATGATGGTTTTGTTGATTTGTTTATTTGTGAAAAAATAAAATGAAAAAAAAATGTGATTGTTTTGTTTCCTTTGTATCTTTTTACAACCAAATATCAGACAACTCAATGCAGGCTTCTACAGTATGAAATGTGGTGCTTGTATCGTGTGACTAAAAAGTTGAAATTATTTTGGCCAGTTAAAATCATATTTGTAAAAGTTAACTAACAGGTTAATTTCATCTAGGTCAAGTTCATTCCAAATACAACCTAAATTTGTGTGAATCTATCCAGAAAACCCCTAAACTAAAATCTTTTATTGGCTATAAAAATATATTCTAAATCCAAACACAATTTAAATTCATGTAACTGTATCCACTATTGATTAGAATAGTATAAGGGAAATGTGATACAAAGTTCATTCCAAATATAAATACAATCTTAAAAAAATGTGACATATCCACCAACAACTTGAAGAAGTAGTAGTAAAGCATTGAAATATTGGTGAAAATGATTTGTTCATATAATATGATTTCTAGTTTGAGATTATCCCTTCAGAATACCTAGAGTTAAAACATTAACTTTTTTCTGGAAAGCAGTTTCAAATATGGAATGTTCCTTTTCAGGCGCAAAGAGGAGATATGAAAAATGTGACATATCAACCAACAACTTGAAGAATGATTGGTAAAGCTTTTTAAATGTTAGTGAAATGATTGGTTCATATAATATCATTTTTAGTTTGAGATTATCCTTTAAGAATACCTAGAGTTAAAGCATTAACTTTTTTTCTGGAAAGCAGTTTCAAAGATGGGATGTCCCTTTTCAGGTGCAAACAGGATGTAGTTTCATACAACCTGTAATGGGTAAGAATGGTGGGCGTATTACCATAATTTGCATTTGAATGGTGAGGAAGGGGTGTGTGTGGTTGATACTATATAAAAACAAACTGTACTTTAGTAACCTCACTGCTCTACATTTGCTGACCATCAATGAACAGTACTGTGACTATGGATGTTCAGGCAGATACAAGTCCTGAGGAGGTAAGTTGGATTATTTTGTCTATACTGAATCTTTTTTATGGTTGTTTTTCAGACTTTGAGGGACATAGCTGTGGCATTATTGTTTTTAAAGTTCATTTAAGGCATTATAGGCACACATTTTTAAAACAAATGTTTTAGTCTTCTGCTGTGGCAAAAAGGTAGCTTAATGGCAAATGAATGAAAGATGATCTCTAAGAGGTTGCTTTGGGTTCTCTTACACCAATGCTTTTGTGCTTTGAAGTCTGGAAATGATTTCAGCTAATACTCAGAGGCACACAATATTACTTTTAATTAGACATAGTTTAAAATGTACTGTAAGGAAAGGTTTATTTGCTAAGTGTACGTGCCTTCTGTCTTTTTCTAAATGTCTTTTTGAATATTTTGTAACTCATCGTTCAATGACTCTAGCAATTTTGTGATGTGAACATGAAGAGGTATAGGAGTAGATTAACTAAAGGCAAATAGACTGTGCCCTGTCCAAGGGATTTTGCTCCAGAGCTTAGTAGATGAGAGGAAGTTCTGCCGACTTCCATCATCCGGCCACCTGCAATGAAAAAACTTTTTGTATTGTTTTTTATCTTGCGTGTCTTTGGGCGTTCTTTGTAAAATGAAACATCACCTCATTTACTAAGCTCTGGAGCAAATTCCTTTTCAGAATGCCACTGCACTTGCAAAGTCTATTTGCCTATACAATCCTAATGAGTTGTGGCAAGCAGGTTGTTAGATGATGATTATTTCCTTTGCTTTGGGTTATTTATGGCATGTTTTCTTCAGATATCCAAAGATGACCTATCACAACAATATAATATTCACCCCCTTTTTTGTATTGCAGATTTCTGAAAGCAGATCATTTCATCAGCCAGCATTGCTACCTGGATCAATGGCCCTGCCTGCTAGAACCTTTGAGAAATTACCAGAAGAAATGGAGAAAAGACTTTCTTTCACACCTGACAGCTATGAAGGGGAATGGATTTGTGGCACAGACCTAGTGCAAATGGGATCCAGGAAAAGGCCAAGACTTTTACCACCTGATATTAAAATGTATGCCTTTATTGAGATAAGACCCAGAAAAACTGCAGACTGTCCTTATGGGTGTTGTCACAAAATACTCCACATTGCAGGACAAACAGAACACAATCAAACGAAAACTCTCTATAATCGGAACATTTATGAAAACACGAAGACAGATGCACCAGAACAGTACTTAAAAATCCATCCGAAGAAAAGGCTGCTGAAGCGTTTCCTTACAAATGAGAATGAATGATGGTTTTGTTGATTTGTTTATTTGTGAAAAAATAAAATGAAAAAAAAATGTGATTGTTTTGTTTCCTTTGTATCTTTTTACAACCAAATATCAGACAACTCAATGCAGGCTTCTACAGTATGAAATGTGGTGCTTGTATCGTGTGACTAAAAAGTTGAAATTATTTTGGCCAGTTAAAATCATATTTGTAAAAGTTAACTAACAGGTTAATTTCATCTAGGTCAAGTTCATTCCAAATACAACCTAAATTTGTGTGAATCTATCCAGAAAACCCCTAAACTAAAATCTTTTATTGGCTATAAAAATATATTCTAAATCCAAACACAATTTAAATTCATGTAACTGTATCCACTATTGATTAGAATAGTATAAGGGAAATGTGATACAAAGTTCATTCCAAATATAAATACAATCTTAAAAAAATGTGACATATCCACCAACAACTTGAAGAAGTAGTAGTAAAGCATTGAAATATTGGTGAAAATGATTTGTTCATATAATATGATTTCTAGTTTGAGATTATCCCTTCAGAATACCTAGAGTTAAAACATTAACTTTTTTCTGGAAAGCAGTTTCAAATATGGAATGTTCCTTTTCAGGCGCAAAGAGGAGATATGAAAAATGTGACATATCAACCAACAACTTGAAGAATGATTGGTAAAGCTTTTTAAATGTTAGTGAAATGATTGGTTCATATAATATCATTTTTAGTTTGAGATTATCCTTTAAGAATACCTAGAGTTAAAGCATTAACTTTTTTTCTGGAAAGCAGTTTCAAAGATGGGATGTCCCTTTTCAGGTGCAAACAGGATGTAGTTTCATACAACCTGTAATGGGTAAGAATGGTGGGCGTATTACCATAATTTGCATTTGAATGGTGAGGAAGGGGTGTGTGTGGTTGATACTATATAAAAACAAACTGTACTTTAGTAACCTCACTGCTCTACATTTGCTGACCATCAATGAACAGTACTGTGACTATGGATGTTCAGGCAGATACAAGTCCTGAGGAGGTAAGTTGGATTATTTTGTCTATACTGAATCTTTTTTATGGTTGTTTTTCAGACTTTGAGGGACATAGCTGTGGCATTATTGTTTTTAAAGTTCATTTAAGGCATTATAGGCACACATTTTTAAAACAAATGTTTTAGTCTTCTGCTGTGGCAAAAAGGTAGCTTAATGGCAAATGAATGAAAGATGATCTCTAAGAGGTTGCTTTGGGTTCTCTTACACCAATGCTTTTGTGCTTTGAAGTCTGGAAATGATTTCAGCTAATACTCAGAGGCACACAATATTACTTTTAATTAGACATAGTTTAAAATGTACTGTAAGGAAAGGTTTATTTGCTAAGTGTACGTGCCTTCTGTCTTTTTCTAAATGTCTTTTTGAATATTTTGTAACTCATCGTTCAATGACTCTAGCAATTTTGTGATGTGAACATGAAGAGGTATAGGAGTAGATTAACTAAAGGCAAATAGACTGTGCCCTGTCCAAGGGATTTTGCTCCAGAGCTTAGTAGATGAGAGGAAGTTCTGCCGACTTCCATCATCCGGCCACCTGCAATGAAAAAACTTTTTGTATTGTTTTTTTATCTTGCGTGTCTTTGGGCGTTCTTTGTAAAATGAAACATCACCTCATTTACTAAGCTCTGGAGCAAATTCCTTTTCAGAATGCCACTGCACTTGCAAAGTCTATTTGCCTATACAATCCTAATGAGTTGTGGCAAGCAGGTTGTTAGATGATGATTATTTCCTTTGCTTTGGGTTATTTATGGCATGTTTTCTTCAGATATCCAAAGATGACCTATCACAACAATATAATATTCACCCCCTTTTTTGTATTGCAGATTTCTGAAAGCAGATCATTTCATCAGCCAGCATTGCTACCTGGATCAACGGCCCTGCCTGCTAGAACCTTTGAGAAATTACCAGAAGAAATGGAGAAAAGACTTTCTTTCACACCTGACAGCTATGAAGGGGAATGGATTTGTGGCACAGACCTAGTGCAAATGGGATCCAGGAAAAGGCCAAGACTTTTACCACCTGATATTAAAATGTATGCCTTTATTGAGATAAGACCCAGAAAAACTGCAGACTGTCCTTATGGGTGTTGTCACAAAATACTCCACATTGCAGGACAAACAGAACACAATCAAACGAAAACTCTCTATAATCGGAACATTTATGAAAACACGAAGACAGATGCACCAGAACAGTACTTAAAAATCCATCCGAAGAAAAGGCTGCTGAAGCGTTTCCTTACAAATGAGAATGAATGATGGTTTTGTTGATTTGTTTATTTGTGAAAAAATAAAATGAAAAAAAAATGTGATTGTTTTGTTTCCTTTGTATCTTTTTACAACCAAATATCAGACAACTCAATGCAGGCTTCTACAGTATGAAATGTGGTGCTTGTATCGTGTGACTAAAAAGTTGAAATTATTTTGGCCAGTTAAAATCATATTTGTAAAAGTTAACTAACAGGTTAATTTCATCTAGGTCAAGTTCATTCCAAATACAACCTAAATTTGTGTGAATCTATCCAGAAAACCCCTAAACTAAAATCTTTTATTGGCTATAAAAATATATTCTAAATCCAAACACAATTTAAATTCATGTAACTGTATCCACTATTGATTAGAATAGTATAAGGGAAATGTGATACAAAGTTCATTCCAAATATAAATACAATCTTAAAAAAATGTGACATATCCACCAACAACTTGAAGAAGTAGTAGTAAAGCATTGAAATATTGGTGAAAATGATTTGTTCATATAATATGATTTCTAGTTTGAGATTATCCCTTCAGAATACCTAGAGTTAAAACATTAACTTTTTTCTGGAAAGCAGGTTCAAATATGGAATGTTCCTTTTCAGGCGCAAAGAGGAGATATGAAAAATGTGACATATCAACCAACAACTTGAAGAATGATTGGTAAAGCTTTTTAAATGTTAGTGAAATGATTGGTTCATATAATATCATTTTTAGTTTGAGATTATCCTTTAAGAATACCTAGAGTTAAAGCATTAACTTTTTTTCTGGAAAGCAGTTTCAAAGATGGGATGTCCCTTTTCAGGTGCAAACAGGATGTAGTTTCATACAACCTGTAATGGGTAAGAATGGTGGGCGTATTACCATAATTTGCATTTGAATGGTGAGGAAGGGGTGTGTGTGGTTGATACTAAATAAAAACAAACTGTACTTTAGTAACCTCACTGCTCTACATTTGCTGACCATCAATGAACAGTACTGTGACTATGGATGTTCAGGCAGATACAAGTCCTGAGGAGGTAAGTTGGATTATTTTGTCTATACTGAATCTTTTTTATGGTTGTTTTTCAGACTTTGAGGGACATAGCTGTGGCATTATTGTTTTTAAAGTTCATTTAAGGCATTATAGGCACACATTTTTAAAACAAATGTTTTAGTCTTCTGCTGTGGCAAAAAGGTAGCTTAATGGCAAATGAATGAAAGATGATCTCTAAGAGGTTGCTTTGGGTTCTCTTACACCAATGCTTTTGTGCTTTGAAGTCTGGAAATGATTTCAGCTAATACTCAGAGGCACACAATATTACTTTTAATTAGACATAGTTTAAAATGTACTGTAAGGAAAGGTTTATTTGCTAAGTGTACGTGCCTTCTGTCTTTTTCTAAATGTCTTTTTGAATATTTTGTAACTCATCGTTCAATGACTCTAGCAATTTTGTGATGTGAACATGAAGAGGTATAGGAGTAGATTAACTAAAGGCAAATAGACTGTGCCCTGTCCAAGGGATTTTGCTCCAGAGCTTAGTAGATGAGAGGAAGTTCTGCCGACTTCCATCATCCGGCCACCTGCAATGAAAAAACTTTTTGTATTGTTTTTTATCTTGCGTGTCTTTGGGCGTTCTTTGTAAAATGAAACATCACCTCATTTACTAAGCTCTGGAGCAAATTCCTTTTCAGAATGCCACTGCACTTGCAAAGTCTATTTGCCTATACAATCCTAATGAGTTGTGGCAAGCAGGTTGTTAGATGATGATTATTTCCTTTGCTTTGGGTTATTTATGGCATGTTTTCTTCAGATATCCAAAGATGACCTATCACAACAATATAATATTCACCCCCTTTTTTGTATTGCAGATTTCTGAAAGCAGATCATTTCATCAGCCAGCATTGCTACCTGGATCAACGGCCCTGCCTGCTAGAACCTTTGAGAAATTACCAGAAGAAATGGAGAAAAGACTTTCTTTCACACCTGACAGCTATGAAGGGGAATGGATTTGTGGCACAGACCTAGTGCAAATGGGATCCAGGAAAAGGCCAAGACTTTTACCACCTGATATTAAAATGTATGCCTTTATTGAGATAAGACCCAGAAAAACTGCAGACTGTCCTTATGGGTGTTGTCACAAAATACTCCACATTGCAGGACAAACAGAACACAATCAAACGAAAACTCTCTATAATCGGAACATTTATGAAAACACGAAGACAGATGCACCAGAACAGTACTTAAAAATCCATCCGAAGAAAAGGCTGCTGAAGCGTTTCCTTACAAATGAGAATGAATGATGGTTTTGTTGATTTGTTTATTTGTGAAAAAATAAAATGAAAAAAAAATGTGATTGTTTTGTTTCCTTTGTATCTTTTTACAACCAAATATCAGACAACTCAATGCAGGCTTCTACAGTATGAAATGTGGTGCTTGTATCGTGTGACTAAAAAGTTGAAATTATTTTGGCCAGTTAAAATCATATTTGTAAAAGTTAACTAACAGGTTAATTTCATCTAGGTCAAGTTCATTCCAAATACAACCTAAATTTGTGTGAATCTCTCCAGAAAACCCCTAAACTAAAATCTTTTATTGGCTATAAAAATATATTCTAAATCCAAACACAATTTAAATTCATGTAACTGTATCCACTATTGATTAGAATAGTATAAGGGAAATGTGATACAAAGTTCATTCCAAATATAAATACAATCTTAAAAAAATGTGACATATCCACCAACAACTTGAAGAAGTAGTAGTAAAGCATTGAAATATTGGTGAAAATGATTTGTTCATATAATATGATTTCTAGTTTGAGATTATCCCTTCAGAATACCTAGAGTTAAAACATTAACTTTTTTCTGGAAAGCAGTTTCAAATATGGAATGTTCCTTTTCAGGCGCAAAGAGGAGATATGAAAAATGTGACATATCAACCAACAACTTGAAGAATGATTGGTAAAGCTTTTTAAATGTTAGTGAAATGATTGGTTCATATAATATCATTTTTAGTTTGAGATTATCCTTTAAGAATACCTAGAGTTAAAGCATTAACTTTTTTTCTGGAAAGCAGTTTCAAAGATGGGATGTCCCTTTTCAGGTGCAAACAGGATGTAGTTTCATACAACCTGTAATGGGTAAGAATGGTGGGCGTATTACCATAATTTGCATTTGAATGGTGAGGAAGGGGTGTGTGTGGTTGATACTATATAAAAACAAACTGTACTTTAGTAACCTCACTGCTCTACATTTGCTGACCATCAATGAACAGTACTGTGACTATGGATGTTCAGGCAGATACAAGTCCTGAGGAGGTAAGTTGGATTATTTTGTCTATACTGAATCTTTTTTATGGTTGTTTTTCAGACTTTGAGGGACATAGCTGTGGCATTATTGTTTTTAAAGTTCATTTAAGGCATTATAGGCACACATTTTTAAAACAAATGTTTTAGTCTTCTGCTGTGGCAAAAAGGTAGCTTAATGGCAAATGAATGAAAGATGATCTCTAAGAGGTTGCTTTGGGTTCTCTTACACCAATGCTTTTGTGCTTTGAAGTCTGGAAATGATTTCAGCTAATACTCAGAGGCACACAATATTACTTTTAATTAGACATAGTTTAAAATGTACTGTAAGGAAAGGTTTATTTGCTAAGTGTACGTGCCTTCTGTCTTTTTCTAAATGTCTTTTTGAATATTTTGTAACTCATCGTTCAATGACTCTAGCAATTTTGTGATGTGAACATGAAGAGGTATAGGAGTAGATTAACTAAAGGCAAATAGACTGTGCCCTGTCCAAGGGATTTTGCTCCAGAGCTTAGTAGATGAGAGGAAGTTCTGCCGACTTCCATCATCCGGCCACCTGCAATGAAAAAACTTTTTGTATTGTTTTTTATCTTGCGTGTCTTTGGGCGTTCTTTGTAAAATGAAACATCACCTCATTTACTAAGCTCTGGAGCAAATTCCTTTTCAGAATGCCACTGCACTTGCAAAGTCTATTTGCCTATACAATCCTAATGAGTTGTGGCAAGCAGGTTGTTAGATGATGATTATTTCCTTTGCTTTGGGTTATTTATGGCATGTTTTCTTCAGATATCCAAAGATGACCTATCACAACAATATAATATTCACCCCCTTTTTTGTATTGCAGATTTCTGAAAGCAGATCATTTCATCAGCCAGCATTGCTACCTGGATCAACGGCCCTGCCTGCTAGAACCTTTGAGAAATTACCAGAAGAAATGGAGAAAAGACTTTCTTTCACACCTGACAGCTATGAAGGGGAATGGATTTGTGGCACAGACCTAGTGCAAATGGGATCCAGGAAAAGGCCAAGACTTTTACCACCTGATATTAAAATGTATGCCTTTATTGAGATAAGACCCAGAAAAACTGCAGACTGTCCTTATGGGTGTTGTCACAAAATACTCCACATTGCAGGACAAACAGAACACAATCAAACGAAAACTCTCTATAATCGGAACATTTATGAAAACACGAAGACAGATGCACCAGAACAGTACTTAAAAATCCATCCGAAGAAAAGGCTGCTGAAGCGTTTCCTTACAAATGAGAATGAATGATGGTTTTGTTGATTTGTTTATTTGTGAAAAAATAAAATGAAAAAAAAATGTGATTGTTTTGTTTCCTTTGTATCTTTTTACAACCAAATATCAGACAACTCAATGCAGGCTTCTACAGTATGAAATGTGGTGCTTGTATCGTGTGACTAAAAAGTTGAAATTATTTTGGCCAGTTAAAATCATATTTGTAAAAGTTAACTAACAGGTTAATTTCATCTAGGTCAAGTTCATTCCAAACACAACCTAAATTTGTGTGAATCTATCCAGAAAACCCCTAAACTAAAATCTTTTATTGGCTATAAAAATATATTCTAAATCCAAACACAATTTAAATTCATGTAACTGTATCCACTATTGATTAGAATAGTATAAGGGAAATGTGATACAAAGTTCATTCCAAATATAAATACAATCTTAAAAAAATGTGACATATCCACCAACAACTTGAAGAAGTAGTAGTAAAGCATTGAAATATTGGTGAAAATGATTTGTTCATATAATATGATTTCTAGTTTGAGATTATCCCTTCAGAATACCTAGAGTTAAAACATTAACTTTTTTCTGGAAAGCAGTTTCAAATATGGAATGTTCCTTTTCAGGCGCAAAGAGGAGATATGAAAAATGTGACATATCAACCAACAACTTGAAGAATGATTGGTAAAGCTTTTTAAATGTTAGTGAAATGATTGGTTCATATAATATCATTTTTAGTTTGAGATTATCCTTTAAGAATACCTAGAGTTAAAGCATTAACTTTTTTTCTGGAAAGCAGTTTCAAAGATGGGATGTCCCTTTTCAGGTGCAAACAGGATGTAGTTTCATACAACCTGTAATGGGTAAGAATGGTGGGCGTATTACCATAATTTGCATTTGAATGGTGAGGAAGGGGTGTGTGTGGTTGATACTAAATAAAAACAAACTGTACTTTAGTAACCTCACTGCTCTACATTTGCTGACCATCAATGAACAGTACTGTGACTATGGATGTTCAGGCAGATACAAGTCCTGAGGAGGTAAGTTGGATTATTTTGTCTATACTGAATCTTTTTTATGGTTGTTTTTCAGACTTTGAGGGACATAGCTGTGGCATTATTGTTTTTAAAGTTCATTTAAGGCATTATAGGCACACATTTTTAAAACAAATGTTTTAGTCTTCTGCTGTGGCAAAAAGGTAGCTTAATGGCAAATGAATGAAAGATGATCTCTAAGAGGTTGCTTTGGGTTCTCTTACACCAATGCTTTTGTGCTTTGAAGTCTGGAAATGATTTCAGCTAATACTCAGAGGCACACAATATTACTTTTAATTAGACATAGTTTAAAATGTACTGTAAGGAAAGCTTTATTTGCTAAGTGTACGTGTCTTCTGTCTTTTTCTAAATGTCTTTTTGAATATTTTGTAACTCATCGTTCAATGACTCTAGCAATTTTGTGATGTGAACATGAAGAGGTATAGGAGTAGATTAACTAAAGGCAAATAGACTGTGCCCTGTCCAAGGGATTTTGCTCCAGAGCTTAGTAGATGAGAGGAAGTTCTGCCGACTTCCATCATCCGGCCACCTGCAATGAAAAAACTTTTTGTATTGTTTTTTATCTTGCGTGTCTTTGGGCGTTCTTTGTAAAATGAAACATCACCTCATTTACTAAGCTCTGGAGCAAATTCCTTTTCAGAATGCCACTGCACTTGCAAAGTCTATTTGCCTATACAATCCTAATGAGTTGTGGCAAGCAGGTTGTTAGATGATGATTATTTCCTTTGCTTTGGGTTATTTATGGCATGTTTTCTTCAGATATCCAAAGATGACCTATCACAACAATATAATATTCACCCCCTTTTTTGTATTGCAGATTTCTGAAAGCAGATCATTTCATCAGCCAGCATTGCTACCTGGATCAACGGCCCTGCCTGCTAGAACCTTTGAGAAATTACCAGAAGAAATGGAGAAAAGACTTTCTTTCACACCTGACAGCTATGAAGGGGAATGGATTTGTGGCACAGACCTAGTGCAAATGGGATCCAGGAAAAGGCCAAGACTTTTACCACCTGATATTAAAATGTATGCCTTTATTGAGATAAGACCCAGAAAAACTGCAGACTGTCCTTATGGGTGTTGTCACAAAATACTCCACATTGCAGGACAAACAGAACACAATCAAACGAAAACTCTCTATAATCGGAACATTTATGAAAACACGAAGACAGATGCACCAGAACAGTACTTAAAAATCCATCCGAAGAAAAGGCTGCTGAAGCGTTTCCTTACAAATGAGAATGAATGATGGTTTTGTTGATTTGTTTATTTGTGAAAAAATAAAATGAAAAAAAAATGTGATTGTTTTGTTTCCTTTGTATCTTTTTACAACCAAATATCAGACAACTCAATGCAGGCTTCTACAGTATGAAATGTGGTGCTTGTATCCTGTGACTAAAAAGTTGAAATTATTTTGGCCAGTTAAAATCATATTTGTAAAAGTTAACTAACAGGTTAATTTCATCTAGGTCAAGTTCATTCCAAATACAACCTAAATTTGTGTGAATCTATCCAGAAAACCCCTAAACTAAAATCTTTTATTGGCTATAAAAATATATTCTAAATCCAAACACAATTTAAATTCATGTAACTGTATCCACTATTGATTAGAATAGTATAAGGGAAATGTGATACAAAGTTCATTCCAAATATAAATACAATCTTAAAAAAATGTGACATATCCACCAACAACTTGAAGAAGTAGTAGTAAAGCATTGAAATATTGGTGAAAATGATTTGTTCATATAATATGATTTCTAGTTTGAGATTATCCCTTCAGAATACCTAGAGTTAAAACATTAACTTTTTTCTGGAAAGCAGTTTCAAATATGGAATGTTCCTTTTCAGGCGCAAAGAGGAGATATGAAAAATGTGACATATCAACCAACAACTTGAAGAATGATTGGTAAAGCTTTTTAAATGTTAGTGAAATGATTGGTTCATATAATATCATTTTTAGTTTGAGATTATCCTTTAAGAATACCTAGAGTTAAAGCATTAACTTTTTTTCTGGAAAGCAGTTTCAAAGATGGGATGTCCCTTTTCAGGTGCAAACAGGATGTAGTTTCATACAACCTGTAATGGGTAAGAATGGTGGGCGTATTACCATAATTTGCATTTGAATGGTGAGGAAGGGGTGTGTGTGGTTGATACTATATAAAAACAAACTGTACTTTAGTAACCTCACTGCTCTACATTTGCTGACCATCAATGAACAGTACTGTGACTATGGATGTTCAGGCAGATACAAGTCCTGAGGAGGTAAGTTGGATTATTTTGTCTATACTGAATCTTTTTTATGGTTGTTTTTCAGACTTTGAGGGACATAGCTGTGGCATTATTGTTTTTAAAGTTCATTTAAGGCATTATAGGCACACATTTTTAAAACAAATGTTTTAGTCTTCTGCTGTGGCAAAAAGGTAGCTTAATGGCAAATGAATGAAAGATGATCTCTAAGAGGTTGCTTTGGGTTCTCTTACACCAATGCTTTTGTGCTTTGAAGTCTGGAAATGATTTCAGCTAATACTGAGAGGCACACAATATTACTTTTAATTAGACATAGTTTAAAATGTACTGTAAGGAAAGGTTTATTTGCTAAGTGTACGTGCCTTCTGTCTTTTTCTAAATGTCTTTTTGAATATTTTGTAACTCATCGTTCAATGACTCTAGCAATTTTGTGATGTGAACATGAAGAGGTATAGGAGTAGATTAACTAAAGGCAAATAGACTGTGCCCTGTCCAAGGGATTTTGCTCCAGAGCTTAGTAGATGAGAGGAAGTTCTGCCGACTTCCATCATCCGGCCACCTGCAATGAAAAAACTTTTTGTATTGTTTTTTATCTTGCGTGTCTTTGGGCGTTCTTTGTAAAATGAAACATCACCTCATTTACTAAGCTCTGGAGCAAATTCCTTTTCAGAATGCCACTGCACTTGCAAAGTCTATTTGCCTATACAATCCTAATGAGTTGTGGCAAGCAGGTTGTTAGATGATGATTATTTCCTTTGCTTTGGGTTATTTATGGCATGTTTTCTTCAGATATCCAAAGATGACCTATCACAACAATATAATATTCACCCCCTTTTTTGTATTGCAGATTTCTGAAAGCAGATCATTTCATCAGCCAGCATTGCTACCTGGATCAACGGCCCTGCCTGCTAGAACCTTTGAGAAATTACCAGAAGAAATGGAGAAAAGACTTTCTTTCACACCTGACAGCTATGAAGGGGAATGGATTTGTGGCACAGACCTAGTGCAAATGGGATCCAGGAAAAGGCCAAGACTTTTACCACCTGATATTAAAATGTATGCCTTTATTGAGATAAGACCCAGAAAAACTGCAGACTGTCCTTATGGGTGTTGTCACAAAATACTCCACATTGCAGGACAAACAGAACACAATCAAACGAAAACTCTCTATAATCGGAACATTTATGAAAACACGAAGACAGATGCACCAGAACAGTACTTAAAAATCCATCCGAAGAAAAGGCTGCTGAAGCGTTTCCTTACAAATGAGAATGAATGATGGTTTTGTTGATTTGTTTATTTGTGAAAAAATAAAATGAAAAAAAAATGTGATTGTTTTGTTTCCTTTGTATCTTTTTACAACCAAATATCAGACAACTCAATGCAGGCTTCTACAGTATGAAATGTGGTGCTTGTATCGTGTGACTAAAAAGTTGAAATTATTTTGGCCAGTTAAAATCATATTTGTAAAAGTTAACTAACAGGTTAATTTCATCTAGGTCAAGTTCATTCCAAATACAACCTAAATTTGTGTGAATCTCTCCAGAAAACCCCTAAACTAAAATCTTTTATTGGCTATAAAAATATATTCTAAATCCAAACACAATTTAAATTCATGTAACTGTATCCACTATTGATTAGAATAGTATAAGGGAAATGTGATACAAAGTTCATTCCAAATATAAATACAATCTTAAAAAAATGTGACATATCCACCAACAACTTGAAGAAGTAGTAGTAAAGCATTGAAATATTGGTGAAAATGATTTGTTCATATAATATGATTTCTAGTTTGAGATTATCCCTTCAGAATACCTAGAGTTAAAACATTAACTTTTTTCTGGAAAGCAGTTTCAAATATGGAATGTTCCTTTTCAGGCGCAAAGAGGAGATATGAAAAATGTGACATATCAACCAACAACTTGAAGAATGATTGGTAAAGCTTTTTAAATGTTAGTGAAATGATTGGTTCATATAATATCATTTTTAGTTTGAGATTATCCTTTAAGAATACCTAGAGTTAAAGCATTAACTTTTTTTCTGGAAAGCAGTTTCAAAGATGGGATGTCCCTTTTCAGGTGCAAACAGGATGTATTTTCATACAACCTGTAATGGGTAAGAATGGTGGGCGTATTACCATAATTTGCATTTGAATGGTGAGGAAGGGGTGTGTGTGGTTGATACTATATAAAAACAAACTGTACTTTAGTAACCTCACTGCTCTACATTTGCTGACCATCAATGAACAGTACTGTGACTATGGATGTTCAGGCAGATACAAGTCCTGAGGAGGTAAGTTGGATTATTTTGTCTATACTGAATCTTTTTTATGGTTGTTTTTCAGACTTTGAGGGACATAGCTGTGGCATTATTGTTTTTAAAGTTCATTTAAGGCATTATAGGCACACATTTTTAAAACAAATGTTTTAGTCTTCTGCTGTGGCAAAAAGGTAGCTTAATGGCAAATGAATGAAAGATGATCTCTAAGAGGTTGCTTTGGGTTCTCTTACACCAATGCTTTTGTGCTTTGAAGTCTGGAAATGATTTCAGCTAATACTCAGAGGCACACAATATTACTTTTAATTAGACATAGTTTAAAATGTACTGTAAGGAAAGGTTTATTTGCTAAGTGTACGTGCCTTCTGTCTTTTTCTAAATGTCTTTTTGAATATTTTGTAACTCATCGTTCAATGACTCTAGCAATTTTGTGATGTGAACATGAAGAGGTATAGGAGTAGATTAACTAAAGGCAAATAGACTGTGCCCTGTCCAAGGGATTTTGCTCCAGAGCTTAGTAGATGAGAGGAAGTTCTGCCGACTTCCATCATCCGGCCACCTGCAATGAAAAAACTTTTTGTATTGTTTTTTATCTTGCGTGTCTTTGGGCGTTCTTTGTAAAATGAAACATCACCTCATTTACTAAGCTCTGGAGCAAATTCCTTTTCAGAATGCCACTGCACTTGCAAAGTCTATTTGCCTATACAATCCTAATGAGTTGTGGCAAGCAGGTTGTTAGATGATGATTATTTCCTTTGCTTTGGGTTATTTATGGCATGTTTTCTTCAGATATCCAAAGATGACCTATCACAACAATATAATATTCACCCCCTTTTTTGTATTGCAGATTTCTGAAAGCAGATCATTTCATCAGCCAGCATTGCTACCTGGATCAACGGCCCTGCCTGCTAGAACCTTTGAGAAATTACCAGAAGAAATGGAGAAAAGACTTTCTTTCACACCTGACAGCTATGAAGGGGAATGGATTTGTGGCACAGACCTAGTGCAAATGGGATCCAGGAAAAGGCCAAGACTTTTACCACCTGATATTAAAATGTATGCCTTTATTGAGATAAGACCCAGAAAAACTGCAGACTGTCCTTATGGGTGTTGTCACAAAATACTCCACATTGCAGGACAAACAGAACACAATCAAACGAAAACTCTCTATAATCGGAACATTTATGAAAACACGAAGACAGATGCACCAGAACAGTACTTAAAAATCCATCCGAAGAAAAGGCTGCTGAAGCGTTTCCTTACAAATGAGAATGAATGATGGTTTTGTTGATTTGTTTATTTGTGAAAAAATAAAATGAAAAAAAAATGTGATTGTTTTGTTTCCTTTGTATCTTTTTACAACCAAATATCAGACAACTCAATGCAGGCTTCTACAGTATGAAATGTGGTGCTTGTATCCTGTGACTAAAAAGTTGAAATTATTTTGGCCAGTTAAAATCATATTTGTAAAAGTTAACTAACAGGTTAATTTCATCTAGGTCAAGTTCATTCCAAATACAACCTAAATTTGTGTGAATCTATCCAGAAAACCCCTAAACTAAAATCTTTTATTGGCTATAAAAATATATTCTAAATCCAAACACAATTTAAATTCATGTAACTGTATCCACTATTGATTAGAATAGTATAAGGGAAATGTGATACAAAGTTCATTCCAAATATAAATACAATCTTAAAAAAATGTGACATATCCACCAACAACTTGAAGAAGTAGTAGTAAAGCATTGAAATATTGGTGAAAATGATTTGTTCATATAATATGATTTCTAGTTTGAGATTATCCCTTCAGAATACCTAGAGTTAAAACATTAACTTTTTTCTGGAAAGCAGTTTCAAATATGGAATGTTCCTTTTCAGGCGCAAAGAGGAGATATGAAAAATGTGACATATCAACCAACAACTTGAAGAATGATTGGTAAAGCTTTTTAAATGTTAGTGAAATGATTGGTTCATATAATATCATTTTTAGTTTGAGATTATCCTTTAAGAATACCTAGAGTTAAAGCATTAACTTTTTTTCTGGAAAGCAGTTTCAAAGATGGGATGTCCCTTTTCAGGTGCAAACAGGATGTAGTTTCATACAACCTGTAATGGGTAAGAATGGTGGGCGTATTACCATAATTTGCATTTGAATGGTGAGGAAGGGGTGTGTGTGGTTGATACTATATAAAAACAAACTGTACTTTAGTAACCTCACTGCTCTACATTTGCTGACCATCAATGAACAGTACTGTGACTATGGATGTTCAGGCAGATACAAGTCCTGAGGAGGTAAGTTGGATTATTTTGTCTATACTGAATCTTTTTTATGGTTGTTTTTCAGACTTTGAGGGACATAGCTGTGGCATTATTGTTTTTAAAGTTCATTTAAGGCATTATAGGCACACATTTTTAAAACAAATGTTTTAGTCTTCTGCTGTGGCAAAAAGGTAGCTTAATGGCAAATGAATGAAAGATGATCTCTAAGAGGTTGCTTTGGGTTCTCTTACACCAATGCTTTTGTGCTTTGAAGTCTGGAAATGATTTCAGCTAATACTCAGAGGCACACAATATTACTTTTAATTAGACATAGTTTAAAATGTACTGTAAGGAAAGGTTTATTTGCTAAGTGTACGTGCCTTCTGTCTTTTTCTAAATGTCTTTTTGAATATTTTGTAACTCATCGTTCAATGACTCTAGCAATTTTGTCATGTGAACATGAAGAGGTATAGGAGTAGATTAACTAAAGGCAAATAGACTGTGCCCTGTCCAAGGGATTTTGCTCCAGAGCTTAGTAGATGAGAGGAAGTTCTGCCGACTTCCATCATCCGGCCACCTGCAATGAAAAAACTTTTTGTACTGTTTTTTATCTTGCGTGTCTTTGGGCGTTCTTTGTAAAATGAAACATCACCTCATTTACTAAGCTCTGGAGCAAATTCCTTTTCAGAATGCCACTGCACTTGCAAAGTCTATTTGCCTATACAATCCTAATGAGTTGTGGCAAGCAGGTTGTTAGATGATGATTATTTCCTTTGCTTTGGGTTATTTATGGCATGTTTTCTTCAGATATCCAAAGATGACCTATCACAACAATATAATATTCACCCCCTTTTTTGTATTGCAGATTTCTGAAAGCAGATCATTTCATCAGCCAGCATTGCTACCTGGATCAACGGCCCTGCCTGCTAGAACCTTTGAGAAATTACCAGAAGAAATGGAGAAAAGACTTTCTTTCACACCTGACAGCTATGAAGGGGAATGGATTTGTGGCACAGATCTAGTGCAAATGGGATCCAGGAAAAGGCCAAGACTTTTACCACCTGATATTAAAATGTATGCCTTTATTGAGATAAGACCCAGAAAAACTGCAGACTGTCCTTATGGGTGTTGTCACAAAATACTCCACATTGCAGGACAAACAGAACACAATCAAACGAAAACTCTCTATAATCGGAACATTTATGAAAACACGAAGACAGATGCACCAGAACAGTACTTAAAAATCCATCCGAAGAAAAGGCTGCTGAAGCGTTTCCTTACAAATGAGAATGAATGATGGTTTTGTTGATTTGTTTATTTGTGAAAAAATAAAATGAAAAAAAAATGTGATTGTTTTGTTTCCTTTGTATCTTTTTACAACCAAATATCAGACAACTCAATGCAGGCTTCTACAGTATGAAATGTGGTGCTTGTATCGTGTGACTAAAAAGTTGAAATTATTTTGGCCAGTTAAAATCATATTTGTAAAAGTTAACTAACAGGTTAATTTCATCTAGGTCAAGTTCATTCCAAATACAACCTAAATTTGTGTGAATCTCTCCAGAAAACCCCTAAACTAAAATCTTTTATTGGCTATAAAAATATATTCTAAATCCAAACACAATTTAAATTCATGTAACTGTATCCACTATTGATTAGAATAGTATAAGGGAAATGTGATACAAAGTTCATTCCAAATATAAATACAATCTTAAAAAAATGTGACATATCCACCAACAACTTGAAGAAGTAGTAGTAAAGCATTGAAATATTGGTGAAAATGATTTGTTCATATAATATGATTTCTAGTTTGAGATTATCCCTTCAGAATACCTAGAGTTAAAACATTAACTTTTTTCTGGAAAGCAGGTTCAAATATGGAATGTTCCTTTTCAGGCGCAAAGAGGAGATATGAAAAATGTGACATATCAACCAACAACTTGAAGAATGATTGGTAAAGCTTTTTAAATGTTAGTGAAATGATTGGTTCATATAATATCATTTTTAGTTTGAGATTATCCTTTAAGAATACCTAGAGTTAAAGCATTAACTTTTTTTCTGGAAAGCAGTTTCAAAGATGGGATGTCCCTTTTCAGGTGCAAACAGGATGTAGTTTCATACAACCTGTAATGGGTAAGAATGGTGGGCGTATTA
The DNA here is from genome assembly GCF_062004578.1 of Staurois parvus. NCBI lineage: Eukaryota > Metazoa > Chordata > Amphibia > Anura > Ranidae > Staurois > Staurois parvus. The sequence goes on along the minus strand of NW_028318047.1, from coordinate 1,521,729 downwards.
CCATAATTTGCATTTGAACAGTGAGGAAGGGGTGTGTGTGGTTGACACTATATAAAAACAAACTGTACTTTAGTAACCTCACTGCTCTACATTTGCTGACCATCAATGAACAGTACTGTGACTATGGATGTTCAGGCAGATACAAGTCCTGAGGAGGTAAGTTGGATTATTTTGTCTATACTGAATCTTTTTTATGGTTGTTTTTCAGACTTTGAGGGACATAGCTGTGGCATTATTGTTTTTAAAGTTCATTTAAGGCATTATAGGCACACATTTTTAAAACAAATGTTTTAGTCTTCTGCTGTGGCAAAAAGGTAGCTTAATGGCAAATGAATGAAAGATGATCTCTAAGAGGTTGCTTTGGGTTCTCTTACACCAATGCTTTTGTGCTTTGAAGTCTGGAAATGATTTCAGCTAATACTCAGAGGCACACAATATTACTTTTAATTAGACATAGTTTAAAATGTACTGTAAGGAAAGGTTTATTTGCTAAGTGTACGTGCCTTCTGTCTTTTTCTAAATGTCTTTTTGAATATTTTGTAACTCATCGTTCAATGACTCTAGCAATTTTGTGATGTGAACATGAAGAGGTATAGGAGTAGATTAACTAAAGGCAAATAGACTGTGCCCTGTCCAAGGGATTTTGCTCCAGAGCTTAGTAGATGAGAGAAAGTTCTGCCTACTTCCATCATCCGGCCACCTGCAATGAAAAAACTTTTTGTATTGTTTTTTATCTTGCGTGTCTTTGGGCGTTCTTTGTAAAATGAAACATCACCTCATTTACTAAGCTCTGGAGCAAATTCCTTTTCAGAATGCCACTGCACTTGCAAAGTCTATTTGCCTATACAATCCTAATGAGTTGTGGCAAACAGGTTGTTAGATGATGATTATTTCCTTTGCTTTGGGTTATTTATGGCATGTTTTCTTCAGATATCCAAAGATGACCTATCACAACAATATAATATTCACCCCCTTTTTTGTATTGCAGATTTCTGAAAGCAGATCATTTCATCAGCCAGCATTGCTACCTGGATCAACGGCCCTGCCTGCTAGAACCTTGGAGAAATTACCAGAAGAAATGGAGAAAAGACTTTCTTTCACACCTGACAGCTATGAAGGGGAATGGATTTGTGGCACAGACCTAGTGCAAATGGGATCCAGGAAAAGGCCAAGACTTTTACCACCTGATATTAAAATGTATGCCTTTATTGAGATAAGACCCAGAAAAACTGCAGACTGTCCTTATGGGTGTTGTCACAAAATACTCCACATTGCAGGACAAACAGAACACAATCAAACGAAAACTCTCTATAATCGGAACATTTATGAAAACACGAAGACAGATGCACCAGAACAGTACTTAAAAATCCATCCGAAGAAAAGGCTGCTGAAGTGTTTCCTTACAAATGAGAATGAATGATGGTTTTGTTGATTTGTTTATTTGTGAAAAAAAAAAATGAAAAAAAAATGTGATTGTTTTGTTTCCTTTGTATCTTTTTACAACCAAATATCAGACAACTCAATGCAGGCTTCTACAGTATGAAATGTGGTGCTTGTATCGTGTGACTAAAAAGTTGAAATTATTTTGGCCAGTTAAAATCATATTTGTAAAAGTTAACTAACAGGTTAATTTCATCTAGGTCAAGTTCATTCCAAATACAACCTAAATTTGTGTGAATCTATCCAGAAAACCCCTAAACTAAAATCTTTTATTGGCTATAAAAATATATTCTAAATCCAAACACAATTTAAATTCATGTAACTGTATCCACTATTGATTAGAATAGTATAAGGGAAATGTGATACAAAGTTCATTCCAAATATAAATACAATCTTAAAAAAAATGTGAAATATCCACCAACAACTTGAAGAAGTAGTAGTAAAGCATTGAAATATTGGTGAAAATGATTTGTTCATATAATATGATTTCTAGTTTGAGATTATCCCTTCAGAATACCTAGAGTTAAAACATTAACTTTTTTCTGGAAAGCAGTTTCAAATATGGAATGTTCCTTTTCAGGCGCAAAGAGGAGATATGAAAAATGTGACATATCAACCAACAACTTGAAGAATGATTGGTAAAGCTTTTTAAATGTTAGTGAAATGATTGGTTCATATAATATCATTTTTAGTTTGAGATTATCCTTTAAGAATACCTAGAGTTAAAGCATTAACTTTTTTTCTGGAAAGCAGTTTCAAAGATGGGATGTCCCTTTTCAGGTGCAAACAGGATGTATTTTCATACAACCTGTAATGGGTAAGAATGGTGGGCGTATTACCATAATTTGCATTTGAACGGTGAGGAAGGGGTGTGTGTGGTTGATACTATATAAAAACAAACTGTACTTTAGTAACCTCACTGCTCTACATTTGCTGACCATCAATGAACAGTACTGTGACTATGGATGTTCAGGCAGATACAAGTCCTGAGGAGGTAAGTTGGATTATTTTGTCTATACTGAATCTTTTTTATGGTTGTTTTTCAGACTTTGAGGGACATAGCTGTGGCATTATTGTTTTTAAAGTTCATTTAAGGCATTATAGGCACACATTTTTAAAACAAATGTTTTAGTCTTCTGCTGTGGCAAAAAGGTAGCTTAATGGCAAATGAATGAAAGATGATCTCTAAGAGGTTGCTTTGGGTTCTCTTACACCAATGCTTTTGTGCTTTGAAGTCTGGAAATGATTTCAGCTAATACTCAGAGGCACACAATATTACTTTTAATTAGACATAGTTTAAAATGTACTGTAAGGAAAGGTTTATTTGCTAAGTGTACGTGCCTTCTGTCTTTTTCTAAATGTCTTTTTGAATATTTTGTAACTCATCGTTCAATGTCTCTAGCAATTTTGTGATGTGAACATGAAGAGGTATAGGAGTAGATTAACTAAAGGCAAATAGACTGTGCCCTGTCCAAGGGATTTTGCTCCAGAGCTTAGTAGATGAGAGGAAGTTCTGCCGACTTCCATCATCCGGCCACCTGCAATGAAAAAACTTTTTGTATTGTTTTTTATCTTGCGTGTCTTTGGGCGTTCTTTGTAAAATGAAACATCACCTCATTTACTAAGCTCTGGAGCAAATTCCTTTTCAGAATGCCACTGCACTTGCAAAGTCTATTTGCCTATACAATCCTAATGAGTTGTGGCAAGCAGGTTGTTAGATGATGATTATTTCCTTTGCTTTGGGTTATTTATGGCATGTTTTCTTCAGATATCCAAAGATGACCTATCACAACAATATAATATTCACCCCCTTTTTTGTATTACAGATTTCTGAAAGCAGATCATTTCATCAGCCAGCATTGCTACCTGGATCAACGGCCCTGCCTGCTAGAACCTTTGAGAAATTACCAGAAGAAATGGAGAAAAGACTTTCTTTCACACCTGACAGCTATGAAGGGGAATGGATTTGTGGCACAGACCTAGTGCAAATGGGATCCAGGAAAAGGCCAAGACTTTTACCACCTGATATTAAAATGTATGCCTTTATTGAGATAAGACCCAGAAAAACTGCAGACTGTCCTTATGGGTGTTGTCACAAAATACTCCACATTGCAGGACAAACAGAACACAATCAAACGAAAACTCTCTATAATCGGAACATTTATGAAAACACGAAGACAGATGCACCAGAACAGTACTTAAAAATCCATCCGAAGAAAAGGCTGCTGAAGCGTTTCCTTACAAATGAGAATTAATGATGGTTTTGTTGATTTGTTTATTTGTGAAAAAATAAAATGAAAAAAAAATGTGATTGTTTTGTTTCCTTTGTATCTTTTTACAACCAAATATCAGACAACTCAATGCAGGCTTCTACAGTATGAAATGTGGTGCTTGTATCGTGTGACTAAAAAGTTGAAATTATTTTGGCCAGTTAAAATCATATTTGTAAAAGTTAACTAACAGGTTAATTTCATCTAGGTCAAGTTCATTCCAAATACAACCTAAATTTGTGTGAATCTATCCAGAAAACCCCTAAACTAAAATCTTTTATTGGCTATAAAAATATAATCTAAATACAAACACAATTTAAATTCATGTAACTGTATCCACTATTGATTAGAATAGTATAAGGGAAATGTGATACAAAGTTCATTCCAAATATAAATACAATCTTAAAAAAATGTGACATATCCACCAACAACTTGAAGAAGTAGTAGTAAAGCATTGAAATATTGGTGAAAATGATTTGTTCATCTAATATGATTTCTAGTTTGAGATTATCCCTTCAGAATACCTAGAGTTAAAACATTAACTTTTTTCTGGAAAGCAGTTTCAAATATGGAATGTTCCTTTTCAGGCGCAAAGAGGAGATATGAAAAATGTGACATATCAACCAACAACTTGAAGAATGATTGGTAAAGCTTTTTAAATGTTAGTGAAATGATTGGTTCATATAATATCATTTTTAGTTTGAGATTATCCTTTAAGAATACCTAGAGTTAAAGCATTAACTTTTTTTCTGGAAAGCAGTTTCAAAGATGGGATGTCCCTTTTCAGGTGCAAACAGGATGTAGTTTCATACAACCTGTAATGGGTAAGAATGGTGGGCGTATTACCATAATTTGCATTTGAATGGTGAGGAAGGGGTGTGTGTGGTTGATACTATATAAAAACAAACTGTACTTTAGTAACCTCACTGCTCTACATTTGCTGACCATCAATGAACAGTACTGTGACTATGGATGTTCAGGCAGATACAAGTCCTGAGGAGGTAAGTTGGATTATTTTGTCTATACTGAATCTTTTTTATGGTTGTTTTTCAGACTTTGAGGGACATAGCTATGGCATTATTGTTTTTAAAGTTCATTTAAGGCATTATAGGCACACATTTTTAAAACAAATGTTTTAGTCTTCTGCTGTGGCAAAAAGGTAGCTTAATGGCAAATGAATGAAAGATGATCTCTAAGAGGTTGCTTTGGGTTCTCTTACACCAATGCTTTTGTGCTTTGAAGTCTGGAAATGATTTCAGCTAATACTCAGAGGCACACAATATTACTTTTAATTAGACATAGTTTAAAATGTACTGTAAGGAAAGGTTTATTTGCTAAGTGTACGTGCCTTCTGTCTTTTTCTAAATGTCTTTTTGAATATTTTGTAACTCATCGTTCAATGACTCTAGCAATTTTGTGATGTGAACATGAAGAGGTATAGGAGTAGATTAACTAAAGGCAAATAGACTGTGCCCTGTCCAAGGGATTTTGCTCCAGAGCTTAGTAGATGAGAGGAAGTTCTGCCGACTTCCATCATCCGGCCACCTGCAATGAAAAAACTTTTTGTACTGTTTTTTATCTTGCGTGTCTTTGGGCGTTCTTTGTAAAATGAAACATCACCTCATTTACTAAGCTCTGGAGCAAATTCCTTTTCAGAATGCCACTGCACTTGCAAAGTCTATTTGCCTATACAATCCTAATGAGTTGTGGCAAGCAGGTTGTTAGATGATGAATATTTCCTTTGCTTTGGGTTATTTATGGCATGTTTTCTTCAGATATCCAAAGATGACCTATCACAACAATATAATATTCACCCCCTTTTTTGTATTGCAGATTTCTGAAAGCAGATCATTTCATCAGCCAGCATTGCTACCTGGATCAACGGCCCTGCCTGCTAGAACCTTTGAGAAATTACCAGAAGAAATGGAGAAAAGACTTTCTTTCACACCTGACAGCTATGAAGGGGAATGGATTTGTGGCACAGACCTAGTGCAAATGGGATCCAGGAAAAGGCCAAGACTTTTACCACCTGATATTAAAATGTATGCCTTTATTGAGATAAGACCCAGAAAAACTGCAGACTGTCCTTATGGGTGTTGTCACAAAATACTCCACATTGCAGGACAAACAGAACACAATCAAACGAAAACTCTCTATAATCGGAACATTTATGAAAACACGAAGACAGATGCAGATGTACTTAAAAATCCATCCGAAGAAAAGGCTGCTGAAGCGTTTCCTTACAAATGAGAATGAATGATGGTTTTGTTGATTTGTTTATTTGTGAAAAAATAAAATGAAAAAAAAATGTGATTGTTTTGTTTCCTTTGTATCTTTTTACAACCAAATATCAGACAACTCAATGCAGGCTTCTACAGTATGAAATGTGGTGCTTGTATCGTGTGACTAAAAAGTTGAAATTATTTTGGCCAGTTAAAATCATATTTGTAAAAGTTAACTAACAGGTTAATTTCATCTAGGTCAAGTTCATTCCAAATACAACCTAAATTTGTGTGAATTTATCCAGAAAACCCCTAAACTAAAATCTTTTATTGGCTATAAAAATATATTCTAAATCCAAACACAATTTAAATTCATGTAACTGTATCCACTATTGATTAGAATAGTATAAGGGAAATGTGATACAAAGTTCATTCCAAATATAAATACAATCTTAAAAAAATGTGACATATCCACCAACAACTTGAAGAAGTAGTAGTAAAGCATTGAAATATTGGTGAAAATGATTTGTTCATATAATATGATTTATAGTTTGAGATTATCCCTTCAGAATACCTAGAGTTAAAACATTAACTTTTTTCTGGAAAGCAGTTTCAAATATGGAATGTTCCTTTTCAGGCGCAAAGAGGAGATATGAAAAATGTGACATATCAACCAACAACTTGAAGAATGATTGGTAAAGCTTTTTAAATGTTAGTGAAATGATTGGTTCATATAATATCATTTTTAGTTTGAGATTATCCTTTAAGAATACCTAGAGTTAAAGCATTAACTTTTTTTCTGGAAAGCAGTTTCAAAGATGGGATGTCCCTTTTCAGGTGCAAACAGGATGTAGTTTCATACAACCTGTAATGGGTAAGAATGGTGGGCGTATTACCATAATTTGCATTTGAATGGTGAGGAAGGGGTGTGTGTGGTTGATACTATATAAAAACAAACTGTACTTTAGTAACCTCACTGCTCTACATTTGCTGACCATCAATGAACAGTACTGTGACTATGGATGTTCAGGCAGATACAAGTCCTGAGGAGGTAAGTTGGATTATTTTGTCTATACTGAATCTTTTTTATGGTTGTTTTTCAGACTTTGAGGGACATAGCTGTGGCATTATTGTTTTTAAAGTTCATTTAAGGCATTATAGGCACACATTTTTAAAACAAATGTTTTAGTCTTCTGCTGTGGCAAAAAGGTAGCTTAATGGCAAATGAATGAAAGATGATCTCTAAGAGGTTGCTTTGGGTTCTCTTACACCAATGCTTTTGTGCTTTGAAGTCTGGAAATGATTTCAGCTAATACTCAGAGGCACACAATATTACTTTTAATTAGACATAGTTTAAAATGTACTGTAAGGAAAGGTTTATTTGCTAAGTGTACGCGCCTTCTGTCTTTTTCTAAATGTCTTTTTGAATATTTTGTAACTCATCGTTCAATGACTCTAGCAATTTTGTGATGTGAACATGAAGAGGTATAGGAGTAGATTAACTAAAGGCAAATAGACTGTGCCCTGTCCAAGGGATTTTGCTCCAGAGCTTAGTAGATGAGAGGAAGTTCTGCCGACTTCCATCATCCGGCCACCTGCAATGAAAAAACTTTTTGTATTGTTTTTTATCTTGCGTGTCTTTGGGCGTTCTTTGTAAAATGAAACATCACCTCATTTACTAAGCTCTGGAGCAAATTCCTTTTCAGAATGCCACTGCACTTGCAAAGTCTATTTGCCTATACAATCCTAATGAGTTGTGGCAAGCAGGTTGTTAGATGATGATAATTTCCTTTGCTTTGGGTTATTTATGGCATGTTTTCTTCAGATATCCAAAGATGACCTATCACAACAATATAATATTCACCCCCTTTTTTGTATTACAGATTTCTGAAAGCAGATCATTTCATCAGCCAGCATTGCTACCTGGATCAACGGCCCTGCCTGCTAGAACCTTTGAGAAATTACCAGAAGAAATGGAGAAAAGACTTTCTTTCACACCTGACAGCTATGAAGGGGAATGGATTTGTGGCACAGACCTAGTGCAAATGGGATCCAGGAAAAGGCCAAGACTTTTACCACCTGATATTAAAATGTATGCCTTTATTGAGATAAGACCCAGAAAAACTGCAGACTGTCCTTATGGGTGTTGTCACAAAATACTCCACATTGCAGGACAAACAGAACACAATCAAACGAAAACTCTCTATAATCGGAACATTTATGAAAACACGAAGACAGATGCACCAGAACAGTACTTAAAAATCCATCCGAAGAAAAGGCTGCTGAAGCGTTTCCTTACAAATGAGAATGAATGATGGTTTTGTTGATTTGTTTATTTGTGAAAAAATAAAATGAAAAAAAAATGTGATTGTTTTGTTTCCTTTGTATCTTTTTACAACCAAATATCAGACAACTCAATGCAGGCTTCTACAGTATGAAATGTGGTGCTTGTATCGTGTGACTAAAAAGTTGAAATTATTTTGGCCAGTTAAAATCATATTTGTAAAAGTTAACTAACAGGTTAATTTCATCTAGGTCAAGTTCATTCCAAATACAACCTAAATTTGTGTGAATCTCTCCAGAAAACCCCTAAACTAAAATCTTTTATTGGCTATAAAAATATATTCTAAATCCAAACACAATTTAAATTCATGTAACTGTATCCACTATTGATTAGAATAGTATAAGGGAAATGTGATACAAAGTTCATTCCAAATATAAATACAATCTTAAAAAAATGTGACATATCCACCAACAACTTGAAGAAGTAGTAGTAAAGCATTGAAATGTTAGTGAAATAATTGGTTCATATAATATCATTTTTAGTTTGAGATTATCCTTTAAGAATACCTAGAGTTAAAGCATTAACTTTTTTTCTGGAAAGCAGTTTCAAATATGGAATGTTCCTTTTCAGGCGCAAAGAGGAGATATGAAAAATGTGACATATCCACCAACAACTTGAAGAAGTAGTAGTAAAGCATTGAAATGTTAGTGAAATGATTGGTTCATATAATATCATTTTTAGTTTGAGATTATCCTTTAAGAATACCTAGAGTTAAAGCATTAACTTTTTTTCTGGAAAGCAGTTTCAAAGATGGGATGTCCCTTTTCAGGTGCAAACAGGATGTAGTTTCATACAACCTGTAATGGGTAAGAATGGTGGGCGTATTACCATAATTTGCATTTGAACAGTGAGGAAGGGGTGTGTGTGGTTGACACTATATAAAAACAAACTGTACTTTAGTAACCTCACTGCTCTACATTTGCTGACCATCAATGAACAGTACTGTGACTATGGATGTTCAGGCAGATACAAGTCCTGAGGAGGTAAGTTGGATTATTTTGTCTATACTGAATCTTTTTTATGGTTGTTTTTCAGACTTTGAGGGACATAGCTGTGGCATTATTGTTTTTAAAGTTCATTTAAGGCATTATAGGCACACATTTTTAAAACAAATGTTTTAGTCTTCTGCTGTGGCAAAAAGGTAGCTTAATGGCAAATGAATGAAAGATGATCTCTAAGAGGTTGCTTTGGGTTCTCTTACACCAATGCTTTTGTGCTTTGAAGTCTGGAAATGATTTCAGCTAATACTCAGAGGCACACAATATTACTTTTAATTAGACATAGTTTAAAATGTACTGTAAGGAAAGGTTTATTTGCTAAGTGTACGTGCCTTCTGTCTTTTTCTAAATGTCTTTTTGAATATTTTGTAACTCATCGTTCAATGACTCTAGCAATTTTGTGATGTGAACATGAAGAGGTATAGGAGTAGATTAACTAAAGGCAAATAGACTGTGCCCTGTCCAAGGGATTTTGCTCCAGAGCTTAGTAGATGAGAGAAAGTTCTGCCGACTTCCATCATCCGGCCACCTGCAATGAAAAAACTTTTTGTATTGTTTTTTATCTTGCGTGTCTTTGGGCGTTCTTTGTAAAATGAAACATCACCTCATTTACTAAGCTCTGGAGCAAATTCCTTTTCAGAATGCCACTGCACTTGCAAAGTCTATTTGCCTATACAATCCTAATGAGTTGTGGCAAACAGGTTGTTAGATGATGATTATTTCCTTTGCTTTGGGTTATTTATGGCATGTTTTCTTCAGATATCCAAAGATGACCTATCACAACAATATAATATTCACCCCCTTTTTTGTATTGCAGATTTCTGAAAGCAGATCATTTCATCAGCCAGCATTGCTACCTGGATCAACGGCCCTGCCTGCTAGAACCTTGGAGAAATTACCAGAAGAAATGGAGAAAAGACTTTCTTTCACACCTGACAGCTATGAAGGGGAATGGATTTGTGGCACAGACCTAGTGCAAATGGGATCCAGGAAAAGGCCAAGACTTTTACCACCTGATATTAAAATGTATGCCTTTATTGAGATAAGACCCAGAAAAACTGCAGACTGTCCTTATGGGTGTTGTCACAAAATACTCCACATTGCAGGACAAACAGAACACAATCAAACGAAAACTCTCTATAATCGGAACATTTATGAAAACACGAAGACAGATGCACCAGAACAGTACTTAAAAATCCATCCGAAGAAAAGGCTGCTGAAGTGTTTCCTTACAAATGAGAATGAATGATGGTTTTGTTGATTTGTTTATTTGTGAAAAAAAAAAATGAAAAAAAAATGTGATTGTTTTGTTTCCTTTGTATCTTTTTACAACCAAATATCAGACAACTCAATGCAGGCTTCTACAGTATGAAATGTGGTGCTTGTATCGTGTGACTAAAAAGTTGAAATTATTTTGGCCAGTTAAAATCATATTTGTAAAAGTTAACTAACAGGTTAATTTCATCTAGGTCAAGTTCATTCCAAATACAACCTAAATTTGTGTGAATCTCTCCAGAAAACCCCTAAACTAAAATCTTTTATTGGCTATAAAAATATATTCTAAATCCAAACACAATTTAAATTCATGTAACTGTATCCACTATTGATTAGAATAGTATAAGGGAAATGTGATACAAAGTTCATTCCAAATATAAATACAATCTTAAAAAAATGTGACATATCCACCAACAACTTGAAGAAGTAGTAGTAAAGCATTGAAATGTTAGTGAAATAATTGGTTCATATAATATCATTTTTAGTTTGAGATTATCCTTTAAGAATACCTAGAGTTAAAGCATTAACTTTTTTTCTGGAAAGCAGTTTCAAATATGGAATGTTCCTTTTCAGGCGCAAAGAGGAGATATGAAAAATGTGACATATCCACCAACAACTTGAAGAAGTAGTAGTAAAGCATTGAAATATTGGTGAAAATGATTTGTTCATATAATATGATTTCTAGTTTGAGATTATCCCTTCAGAATACCTAGAGTTAAAACATTAACTTTTTTCTGGAAAGCAGTTTCAAATATGGAATGTTCCTTTTCAGGCGCAAAGAGGAGATATGAAAAATGTGACATATCAACCAACAACTTGAAGAATGATTGGTAAAGCTTTTTAAATGTTAGTGAAATGATTGGTTCATATAATATCATTTTTAGTTTGAGATTATCCTTTAAGAATACCTAGAGTTAAAGCATTAACTTTTTTTCTGGAAAGCAGTTTCAAAGATGGGATGTCCCTTTTCAGGTGCAAACAGGATGTATTTTCATACAACCTGTAATGGGTAAGAATGGTGGGCGTATTACCATAATTTGCATTTGAACGGTGAGGAAGGGGTGTGTGTGGTTGATACTATATAAAAACAAACTGTACTTTAGTAACCTCACTGCTCTACATTTGCTGACCATCAATGAACAGTACTGTGACTATGGATGTTCAGGCAGATACAAGTCCTGAGGAGGTAAGTTGGATTATTTTGTCTATACTGAATCTTTTTTATGGTTGTTTTTCAGACTTTGAGGGACATAGCTGTGGCATTATTGTTTTTAAAGTTCATTTAAGGCATTATAGGCACACATTTTTAAAACAAATGTTTTAGTCTTCTGCTGTGGCAAAAAGGTAGCTTAATGGCAAATGAATGAAAGATGATCTCTAAGAGGTTGCTTTGGGTTCTCTTACACCAATGCTTTTGTGCTTTGAAGTCTGGAAATGATTTCAGCTAATACTCAGAGGCACACAATATTACTTTTAATTAGACATAGTTTAAAATGTACTGTAAGGAAAGGTTTATTTGCTAAGTGTACGTGCCTTCTGTCTTTTTCTAAATGTCTTTTTGAATATTTTGTAACTCATCGTTCAATGTCTCTAGCAATTTTGTGATGTGAACATGAAGAGGTATAGGAGTAGATTAACTAAAGGCAAATAGACTGTGCCCTGTCCAAGGGATTTTGCTCCAGAGCTTAGTAGATGAGAGGAAGTTCTGCCGACTTCCATCATCCGGCCACCTGCAATGAAAAAACTTTTTGTATTGTTTTTTATCTTGCGTGTCTTTGGGCGTTCTTTGTAAAATGAAACATCACCTCATTTACTAAGCTCTGGAGCAAATTCCTTTTCAGAATGCCACTGCACTTGCAAAGTCTATTTGCCTATACAATCCTAATGAGTTGTGGCAAGCAGGTTGTTAGATGATGATTATTTCCTTTGCTTTGGGTTATTTATGGCATGTTTTCTTCAGATATCCAAAGATGACCTATCACAACAATATAATATTCACCCCCTTTTTTGTATTACAGATTTCTGAAAGCAGATCATTTCATCAGCCAGCATTGCTACCTGGATCAACGGCCCTGCCTGCTAGAACCTTTGAGAAATTACCAGAAGAAATGGAGAAAAGACTTTCTTTCACACCTGACAGCTATGAAGGGGAATGGATTTGTGGCACAGACCTAGTGCAAATGGGATCCAGGAAAAGGCCAAGACTTTTACCACCTGATATTAAAATGTATGCCTTTATTGAGATAAGACCCAGAAAAACTGCAGACTGTCCTTATGGGTGTTGTCACAAAATACTCCACATTGCAGGACAAACAGAACACAATCAAACGAAAACTCTCTATAATCGGAACATTTATGAAAACACGAAGACAGATGCACCAGAACAGTACTTAAAAATCCATCCGAAGAAAAGGCTGCTGAAGCGTTTCCTTACAAATGAGAATTAATGATGGTTTTGTTGATTTGTTTATTTGTGAAAAAATAAAATGAAAAAAAAATGTGATTGTTTTGTTTCCTTTGTATCTTTTTACAACCAAATATCAGACAACTCAATGCAGGCTTCTACAGTATGAAATGTGGTGCTTGTATCGTGTGACTAAAAAGTTGAAATTATTTTGGCCAGTTAAAATCATATTTGTAAAAGTTAACTAACAGGTTAATTTCATCTAGGTCAAGTTCATTCCAAATACAACCTAAATTTGTGTGAATCTATCCAGAAAACCCCTAAACTAAAATCTTTTATTGGCTATAAAAATATATTCTAAATCCAAACACAATTTAAATTCATGTAACTGTATCCACTATTGATTAGAATAGTATAAGGGAAATGTGATACAAAGTTCATTCCAAATATAAATACAATCTTAAAAAAATGTGACATATCCACCAACAACTTGAAGAAGTAGTAGTAAAGCATTGAAATATTGGTGAAAATGATTTGTTCATATAATATGATTTCTAGTTTGAGATTATCCCTTCAGAATACCTAGAGTTAAAACATTAACTTTTTTCTGGAAAGCAGTTTCAAATATGGAATGTTCCTTTTCAGGCGCAAAGAGGAGATATGAAAAATGTGACATATCAACCAACAACTTGAAGAATGATTGGTAAAGCTTTTTAAATGTTAGTGAAATGATTGGTTCATATAATATCATTTTTAGTTTGAGATTATCCTTTAAGAATACCTAGAGTTAAAGCATTAACTTTTTTTCTGGAAAGCAGTTTCAAAGATGGGATGTCCCTTTTCAGGTGCAAACAGGATGTAGTTTCATACAACCTGTAATGGGTAAGAATGGTGGGCGTATTACCATAATTTGCATTTGAATGGTGAGGAAGGGGTGTGTGTGGTTGATACTATATAAAAACAAACTGTACTTTAGTAACCTCACTGCTCTACATTTGCTGACCATCAATGAACAGTACTGTGACTATGGATGTTCAGGCAGATACAAGTCCTGAGGAGGTAAGTTGGATTATTTTGTCTATACTGAATCTTTTTTATGGTTGTTTTTCAGACTTTGAGGGACATAGCTATGGCATTATTGTTTTTAAAGTTCATTTAAGGCATTATAGGCACACATTTTTAAAACAAATGTTTTAGTCTTCTGCTGTGGCAAAAAGGTAGCTTAATGGCAAATGAATGAAAGATGATCTCTAAGAGGTTGCTTTGGGTTCTCTTACACCAATGCTTTTGTGCTTTGAAGTCTGGAAATGATTTCAGCTAATACTCAGAGGCACACAATATTACTTTTAATTAGACATAGTTTAAAATGTACTGTAAGGAAAGGTTTATTTGCTAAGTGTACGTGCCTTCTGTCTTTTTCTAAATGTCTTTTTGAATATTTTGTAACTCATCGTTCAATGACTCTAGCAATTTTGTGATGTGAACATGAAGAGGTATAGGAGTAGATTAACTAAAGGCAAATAGACTGTGCCCTGTCCAAGGGATTTTGCTCCAGAGCTTAGTAGATGAGAGGAAGTTCTGCCGACTTCCATCATCCGGCCACCTGCAATGAAAAAACTTTTTGTACTGTTTTTTATCTTGCGTGTCTTTGGGCGTTCTTTGTAAAATGAAACATCACCTCATTTACTAAGCTCTGGAGCAAATTCCTTTTCAGAATGCCACTGCACTTGCAAAGTCTATTTGCCTATACAATCCTAATGAGTTGTGGCAAGCAGGTTGTTAGATGATGAATATTTCCTTTGCTTTGGGTTATTTATGGCATGTTTTCTTCAGATATCCAAAGATGACCTATCACAACAATATAATATTCACCCCCTTTTTTGTATTGCAGATTTCTGAAAGCAGATCATTTCATCAGCCAGCATTGCTACCTGGATCAACGGCCCTGCCTGCTAGAACCTTTGAGAAATTACCAGAAGAAATGGAGAAAAGACTTTCTTTCACACCTGACAGCTATGAAGGGGAATGGATTTGTGGCACAGACCTAGTGCAAATGGGATCCAGGAAAAGGCCAAGACTTTTACCACCTGATATTAAAATGTATGCCTTTATTGAGATAAGACCCAGAAAAACTGCAGACTGTCCTTATGGGTGTTGTCACAAAATACTCCACATTGCAGGACAAACAGAACACAATCAAACGAAAACTCTCTATAATCGGAACATTTATGAAAACACGAAGACAGATGCAGATGTACTTAAAAATCCATCCGAAGAAAAGGCTGCTGAAGCGTTTCCTTACAAATGAGAATGAATGATGGTTTTGTTGATTTGTTTATTTGTGAAAAAATAAAATGAAAAAAAAATGTGATTGTTTTGTTTCCTTTGTATCTTTTTACAACCAAATATCAGACAACTCAATGCAGGCTTCTACAGTATGAAATGTGGTGCTTGTATCGTGTGACTAAAAAGTTGAAATTATTTTGGCCAGTTAAAATCATATTTGTAAAAGTTAACTAACAGGTTAATTTCATCTAGGTCAAGTTCATTCCAAATACAACCTAAATTTGTGTGAATTTATCCAGAAAACCCCTAAACTAAAATCTTTTATTGGCTATAAAAATATATTCTAAATCCAAACACAATTTAAATTCATGTAACTGTATCCACTATTGATTAGAATAGTATAAGGGAAATGTGATACAAAGTTCATTCCAAATATAAATACAATCTTAAAAAAATGTGACATATCCACCAACAACTTGAAGAAGTAGTAGTAAAGCATTGAAATATTGGTGAAAATGATTTGTTCATATAATATGATTTCTAGTTTGAGATTATCCCTTCAGAATACCTAGAGTTAAAACATTAACTTTTTTCTGGAAAGCAGTTTCAAATATGGAATGTTCCTTTTCAGGCGCAAAGAGGAGATATGAAAAATGTGACATATCAACCAACAACTTGAAGAATGATTGGTAAAGCTTTTTAAATGTTAGTGAAATGATTGGTTCATATAATATCATTTTTAGTTTGAGATTATCCTTTAAGAATACCTAGAGTTAAAGCATTAACTTTTTTTCTGGAAAGCAGTTTCAAAGATGGGATGTCCCTTTTCAGGTGCAAACAGGATGTAGTTTCATACAACCTGTAATGGGTAAGAATGGTGGGCGTATTACCATAATTTGCATTTGAATGGTGAGGAAGGGGTGTGTGTGGTTGATACTATATAAAAACAAACTGTACTTTAGTAACCTCACTGCTCTACATTTGCTGACCATCAATGAACAGTACTGTGACTATGGATGTTCAGGCAGATACAAGTCCTGAGGAGGTAAGTTGGATTATTTTGTCTATACTGAATCTTTTTTATGGTTGTTTTTCAGACTTTGAGGGACATAGCTGTGGCATTATTGTTTTTAAAGTTCATTTAAGGCATTATAGGCACACATTTTTAAAACAAATGTTTTAGTCTTCTGCTGTGGCAAAAAGGTAGCTTAATGGCAAATGAATGAAAGATGATCTCTAAGAGGTTGCTTTGGGTTCTCTTACACCAATGCTTTTGTGCTTTGAAGTCTGGAAATGATTTCAGCTAATACTCAGAGGCACACAATATTACTTTTAATTAGACATAGTTTAAAATGTACTGTAAGGAAAGGTTTATTTGCTAAGTGTACGCGCCTTCTGTCTTTTTCTAAATGTCTTTTTGAATATTTTGTAACTCATCGTTCAATGACTCTAGCAATTTTGTGATGTGAACATGAAGAGGTATAGGAGTAGATTAACTAAAGGCAAATAGACTGTGCCCTGTCCAAGGGATTTTGCTCCAGAGCTTAGTAGATGAGAGGAAGTTCTGCCGACTTCCATCATCCGGCCACCTGCAATGAAAAAACTTTTTGTATTGTTTTTTATCTTGCGTGTCTTTGGGCGTTCTTTGTAAAATGAAACATCACCTCATTTACTAAGCTCTGGAGCAAATTCCTTTTCAGAATGCCACTGCACTTGCAAAGTCTATTTGCCTATACAATCCTAATGAGTTGTGGCAAGCAGGTTGTTAGATGATGATTATTTCCTTTGCTTTGGGTTATTTATGGCATGTTTTCTTCAGATATCCAAAGATGACCTATCACAACAATATAATATTCACCCCCTTTTTTGTATTACAGATTTCTGAAAGCAGATCATTTCATCAGCCAGCATTGCTACCTGGATCAACGGCCCTGCCTGCTAGAACCTTTGAGAAATTACCAGAAGAAATGGAGAAAAGACTTTCTTTCACACCTGACAGCTATGAAGGGGAATGGATTTGTGGCACAGACCTAGTGCAAATGGGATCCAGGAAAAGGCCAAGACTTTTACCACCTGATATTAAAATGTATGCCTTTATTGAGATAAGACCCAGAAAAACTGCAGACTGTCCTTATGGGTGTTGTCACAAAATACTCCACATTGCAGGACAAACAGAACACAATCAAACGAAAACTCTCTATAATCGGAACATTTATGAAAACACGAAGACAGATGCACCAGAACAGTACTTAAAAATCCATCCGAAGAAAAGGCTGCTGAAGCGTTTCCTTACAAATGAGAATGAATGATGGTTTTGTTGATTTGTTTATTTGTGAAAAAATAAAATGAAAAAAAAATGTGATTGTTTTGTTTCCTTTGTATCTTTTTACAACCAAATATCAGACAACTCAATGCAGGCTTCTACAGTATGAAATGTGGTGCTTGTATCGTGTGACTAAAAAGTTGAAATTATTTTGGCCAGTTAAAATCATATTTGTAAAAGTTAACTAACAGGTTAATTTCATCTAGGTCAAGTTCATTCCAAATACAACCTAAATTTGTGTGAATCTATCCAGAAAACCCCTAAACTAAAATCTTTTATTGGCTATAAAAATATATTCTAAATCCAAACACAATTTAAATTCATGTAACTGTATCCACTATTGATTAGAATAGTATAAGGGAAATGTGATACAAAGTTCATTCCAAATATAAATACAATCTTAAAAAAATGTGACATATCCACCAACAACTTGAAGAAGTAGTAGTAAAGCATTTGAAATATTGGTGAAAATGATTTGTTCATATAATTTCTAGTTTGAGATTATCCCTTCAGAATACCTAGAGTTAAAGCATTAACTTTTTTCTGGAAAGCAGTTTCAAATATGGAATGTTCCTTTTCAGGCGCAAAGAGGAGATATGAAAAATGTGACATATCAACCAACAACTTGAAGAATGATTGGTAAAGCTTTTTAAATGTTAGTGAAATGATTGGTTCATATAATATCATTTTTAGTTTGAGATTATCCTTTAAGAATACCTAGAGTTAAAGCATTAACTTTTTTTCTGGAAAGCAGTTTCAAAGATGGGATGTACCTTTTCAGGTGCAAACAGGATGTAGTTTCATACAACCTGTAATGGGTAAGAATGGTGGGCGTATTACCATAATTTGCATTTGAATGGTGAGGAAGGGGTGTGTGTGGTTGATACTATATAAAAACAAACTGTACTTTAGTAACCTCACTGCTCTACATTTGCTGACCATCAATGAACAGTACTGTGACTATGGATGTTCAGGCAGATACAAGTCCTGAGGAGGTAAGTTGGATTATTTTGTCTATACTGAATCTTTTTTATGGTTGTTTTTCAGACTTTGAGGGACATAGCTGTGGCATTATTGTTTTTAAAGTTCATTTAAGGCATTATAGGCACACATTTTTAAAACAAATGTTTTAGTCTTCTGCTGTGGCAAAAAGGTAGCTTAATAGCAAATGAATGAAAGATGATCTCTAAGAGGTTGCTTTGGGTTCTCTTACACCAATGCTTTTGTGCTTTGAAGTCTGGAAATGATTTCAGCTAATACTGAGAGGCACACAATATTACTTTTAATTAGACATAGTTTAAAATGTACTGTAAGGAAAGGTTTATTTGCTAAGTGTACGTGCCTTCTGTCTTTTTCTAAATGTCTTTTTGAATATTTTGTAACTCATCGTTCAATGACTCTAGCAATTTTGTGATGTGAACATGAAGAGGTATAGGAGTAGATTAACTAAAGGCAAATAGACTGTGCCCTGTCCAAGGGATTTTGCTCCAGAGCTTAGTAGATGAGAGGAAGTTCTGCCGACTTCCATCATCCGGCCACCTGCAATGAAAAAACTTTTTGTATTGTTTTTTATCTTGCGTGTCTTTGGGCGTTCTTTGTAAAATGAAACATCACCTCATTTACTAAGCTCTGGAGCAAATTCCTTTTCAGAATGCCACTGCACTTGCAAAGTCTATTTGCCTATACAATCCTAATGAGTTGTGGCAAGCAGGTTGTTAGATGATGATTATTTCCTTTGCTTTGGGTTATTTATGGCATGTTTTCTTCAGATATCCAAAGATGACCTATCACAACAATATAATATTCACCCCCTTTTTTGTATTACAGATTTCTGAAAGCAGATCATTTCATCAGCCAGCATTGCTACCTGGATCAACGGCCCTGCCTGCTAGAACCTTTGAGAAATTACCAGAAGAAATGGAGAAAAGACTTTCTTTCACACCTGACAGCTATGAAGGGGAATGGATTTGTGGCACAGACCTAGTGCAAATGGGATCCAGGAAAAGGCCAAGACTTTTACCACCTGATATTAAAATGTATGCCTTTATTGAGATAAGACCCAGAAAAACTGCAGACTGTCCTTATGGGTGTTGTCACAAAATACTCCACATTGCAGGACAAACAGAACACAATCAAACAAAAACTCTCTATAATCGGAACATTTATGAAAACACGAAGACAGATGCACCAGAACAGTACTTAAAAATGCATCCGAAGAAAAGGCTGCTGAAGCGTTTCCTTACAAATGAGAATGAATGATGGTTTTGTTGATTTGTTTATTTGTGAAAAAATAAAATGAAAAAAAAATGTGATTCTTTTGTTTCCTTTGTATCTTTTTACAACCAAATATCAGACAACTCAATGCAGGCTTCTACAGTATGAAATGTGGTGCTTGTATCGTGTGACTAAAAAGTTGAAATTATTTTGGCCAGTTAAAATCATATTTGTAAAAGTTAACTAACAGGTTAATTTCATCTAGGTCAAGTTCATTCCAAATACAACCTAAATTTGTGTGAATCTATCCAGAAAACCCCTAAACTAAAATCTTTTATTGGCTATAAAAATATATTCTAAATCCAAACACAATTTAAATTCATGTAACTGTATCCACTATTGATTAGAATAGTATAAGGGAAATGTGATACAAAGTTCATTCCAAATATAAATACAATTTTAAAAAAATGTGACATATCCACCAACAACTTGAAGAAGTAGTAGTAAAGCATTTGAAATATTGGTGAAAATGATTTGTTCATATAATTTCTAGTTTGAGATTATCCCTTCAGAATACCTAGAGTTAAAACATTAACTTTTTTCTGGAAAGCAGTTTCAAATATGGAATGTTCCTTTTCAGGCGCAAAGAGGAGATATGAAAAATGTGACATATCAACCAACAACTTGAAGAATGATTGGTAAAGCTTTTTAAATGTTAGTGAAATGATTGGTTCATATAATATCATTTTTAGTTTGAGATTATCCTTTAAGAATACCTAGAGTTAAAGCATTAACTTTTTTTCTGGAAAGCAGTTTCAAAGATGGGATGTACCTTTTCAGGTGCAAACAGGATGTAGTTTCATACAACCTGTAATGGGTAAGAATGGTGGGCGTATTACCATAATTTGCATTTGAATGGTGAGGAAGGGGTGTGTGTGGTTGATACTATATAAAAACAAACTGTACTTTAGTAACCTCACTGCTCTACATTTGCTGACCATCAATGAACAGTACTGTGACTATGGATGTTCAGGCAGATACAAGTCCTGAGGAGGTAAGTTGGATTATTTTGTCTATACTGAATCTTTTTTATGGTTGTTTTTCAGACTTTGAGGGACATAGCTGTGGCATTATTGTTTTTAAAGTTCATTTAAGGCATTATAGGCACACATTTTTAAAACAAATGTTTTAGTCTTCTGCTGTGGCAAAAAGGTAGCTTAATAGCAAATGAATGAAAGATGATCTCTAAGAGGTTGCTTTGGGTTCTCTTACACCAATGCTTTTGTGCTTTGAAGTCTGGAAATGATTTCAGCTAATACTGAGAGGCACACAATATTACTTTTAATTAGACATAGTTTAAAATGTACTGTAAGGAAAGGTTTATTTGCTAAGTGTACGTGCCTTCTGTCTTTTTCTAAATGTCTTTTTGAATATTTTGTAACTCATCGTTCAATGACTCTAGCAATTTTGTGATGTGAACATGAAGAGGTATAGGAGTAGATTAACTAAAGGCAAATAGACTGTGCCCTGTCCAAGGGATTTTGCTCCAGAGCTTAGTAGATGAGAGGAAGTTCTGCCGACTTCCATCATCCGGCCACCTGCAATGAAAAAACTTTTTGTATTGTTTTTTATCTTGCGTGTTTTTGGGCGTTCTTTGTAAAATGAAACATCACCTCATTTACTAAGCTCTGGAGCAAATTCCTTTTCAGAATGCCACTGCACTTGCAAAGTCTATTTGCCTATACAATCCTAATGAGTTGTGGCAAGCAGGTTGTTAGATGATGATTATTTCCTTTGCTTTGGGTTATTTATGGCATGTTTTCTTCAGATATCCAAAGATGACCTATCACAACAATATAATATTCACCCCCTTTTTTGTATTGCAGATTTCTGAAAGCAGATCATTTCATCAGCCAGCATTGCTACCTGGATCAACGGCCCTGCCTGCTAGAACCTTTGAGAAATTACCAGAAGAAATGGAGAAAAGACTTTCTTTCACACCTGACAGCTATGAAGGGGAATGGATTTGTGGCACAGACCTAGTGCAAATGGGATCCAGGAAAAGGCCAAGACTTTTACCACCTGATATTAAAATGTATGCCTTTATTGAGATAAGACCCAGAAAAACTGCAGACTGTCCTTATGGGTGTTGTCACAAAATACTCCACATTGCAGGACAAACAGAACACAATCAAACGAAAACTCTCTATAATCGGAACATTTATGAAAACACGAAGACAGATGCACCAGAACAGTACTTAAAAATCCATCCGAAGAAAAGGCTGCTGAAGCGTTTCCTTACAAATGAGAATGAATGATGGTTTTGTTGATTTGTTTATTTGTGAAAAAATAAAATGAAAAAAAAATGTGATTGTTTTGTTTCCTTTGTATCTTTTTACAACCAAATATCAGACAACTCAATGCAGGCTTCTACAGTATGAAATGTGGTGCTTGTATCGTGTGACTAAAAAGTTGAAATTATTTTGGCCAGTTAAAATCATATTTGTAAAAGTTAACTAACAGGTTAATTTCATCTAGGTCAAGTTCATTCCAAATACAACCTAAATTTGTGTGAATCTATCCAGAAAACCCCTAAACTAAAATCTTTTATTGGCTATAAAAATATATTCTAAATCCAAACACAATTTAAATTCATGTAACTGTATCCACTATTGATTAGAATAGTATAAGGGAAATGTGATACAAAGTTCATTCCAAATATAAATACAATCTTAAAAAAATGTGACATATCCACCAACAACTTGAAGAAGTAGTAGTAAAGCATTGAAATATTGGTGAAAATGATTTGTTCATATAATATGATTTCTAGTTTGAGATTATCCCTTCAGAATACCTAGAGTTAAAACATTAACTTTTTTCTGGAAAGCAGTTTCAAATATGGAATGTTCCTTTTCAGGCGCAAAGAGGAGATATGAAAAATGTGACATATCAACCAACAACTCGAAGAATGATTGGTAAAGCTTTTTAAATGTTAGTGAAATGATTGGTTCATATAATATCATTTTTAGTTTGAGATTATCCTTTAAGAATACCTAGACTTAAAGCATTAACTTTTTTTCTGGAAAGCAGTTTCAAAGATGGGATGTCCCTTTTCAGGTGCAAACAGGATGTAGTTTCATACAACCTGTAATGGGTAAGAATGGTGGGCGTATTACCATAATTTGCATTTGAATGGTGAGGAAGGGGTGTGTGTGGTTGATACTATATAAAAACAAACTGTACTTTAGTAACCTCACTGCTCTACATTTGCTGACCATCAATGAACAGTACTGTGACTATGGATGTTCAGGCAGATACAAGTCCTGAGGAGGTAAGTTGGATTATTTTGTCTATACTGAATCTTTTTTATGGTTGTTTTTCAGACTTTGAGGGACATAGCTGTGGCATTATTGTTTTTAAAGTTCATTTAAGGCATTATAGGCACACATTTTTAAAACAAATGTTTTAGTCTTCTGCTGTGGCAAAAAGGTAGCTTAATGGCAAATGAATGAAAGATGATCTCTAAGAGGTTGCTTTGGGTTCTCTTACACCAATGCTTTTGTGCTTTGAAGTCTGGAAATGATTTCAGCTAATACTCAGAGGCACACAATATTACTTTTAATTAGACATAGTTTAAAATGTACTGTAAGGAAAGGTTTATTTGCTAAGTGTACGCGCCTTCTGTCTTTTTCTAAATGTCTTTTTGAATATTTTGTAACTCATCGTTCAATGACTCTAGCAATTTTGTGATGTGAACATGAAGAGGTATAGGAGTAGATTAACTAAAGGCAAATAGACTGTGCCCTGTCCAAGGGATTTTGCTCCAGAGCTTAGTAGATGAGAGGAAGTTCTGCCGACTTCCATCATCCGGCCACCTGCAATGAAAAAACTTTTTGTATTGTTTTTTATCTTGCGTGTCTTTGGGCGTTCTTTGTAAAATGAAACATCACCTCATTTACTAAGCTCTGGAGCAAATTCCTTTTCAGAATGCCACTGCACTTGCAAAGTCTATTTGCCTATACAATCCTAATGAGTTGTGGCAAGCAGGTTGTTAGATGATGATTATTTCCTTTGCTTTGGGTTATTTATGGCATGTTTTCTTCAGATATCCAAAGATGACCTATCACAACAATATAATATTCACCCCCTTTTTTGTATTGCAGATTTCTGAAAGCAGATCATTTCATCAGCCAGCATTGCTACCTGGATCAACGGCCCTGCCTGCTAGAACCTTTGAGAAATTACCAGAAGAAATGGAGAAAAGACTTTCTTTCACACCTGACAGCTATGAAGGGGAATGGATTTGTGGCACAGACCTAGTGCAAATGGGATCCAGGAAAAGGCCAAGACTTTTACCACCTGATATTAAAATGTATGCCTTTATTGAGATAAGACCCAGAAAAACTGCAGACTGTCCTTATGGGTGTTGTCACAAAATACTCCACATTGCAGGACAAACAGAACACAATCAAACGAAAACTCTCTATAATCGGAACATTTATGAAAACACGAAGACAGATGCACCAGAACAGTACTTAAAAATCCATCCGAAGAAAAGGCTGCTGAAGCGTTTCCTTACAAATGAGAATGAATGATGGTTTTGTTGATTTGTTTATTTGTGAAAAAATAAAATGAAAAAAAAATGTGATTGTTTTGTTTCCTTTGTATCTTTTTACAACCAAATATCAGACAACTCAATGCAGGCTTCTACAGTATGAAATGTGGTGCTTGTATCGTGTGACTAAAAAGTTGAAATTATTTTGGCCAGTTAAAATCATATTTGTAAAAGTTAACTAACAGGTTAATTTCATCTAGGTCAAGTTCATTCCAAATACAACCTAAATTTGTGTGAATCTATCCAGAAAACCCCTAAACTAAAATCTTTTATTGGCTATAAAAATATATTCTAAATCCAAACACAATTTAAATTCATGTAACTGTATCCACTATTGATTAGAATAGTATAAGGGAAATGTGATACAAAGTTCATTCCAAATATAAATACAATCTTAAAAAAATGTGACATATCCACCAACAACTTGAAGAAGTAGTAGTAAAGCATTGAAATATTGGTGAAAATGATTTGTTCATATAATATGATTTCTAGTTTGAGATTATCCCTTCAGAATACCTAGAGTTAAAACATTAACTTTTTTCTGGAAAGCAGTTTCAAATATGGAATGTTCCTTTTCAGGCGCAAAGAGGAGATATGAAAAATGTGACATATCAACCAACAACTCGAAGAATGATTGGTAAAGCTTTTTAAATGTTAGTGAAATGATTGGTTCATATAATATCATTTTTAGTTTGAGATTATCCTTTAAGAATACCTAGAGTTAAAGCATTAACTTTTTTTCTGGAAAGCAGTTTCAAAGATGGGATGTCCCTTTTCAGGTGCAAACAGGATGTAGTTTCATACAACCTGTAATGGGTAAGAATGGTGGGCGTATTACCATAATTTGCATTTGAATGGTGAGGAAGGGGTGTGTGTGGTTGATACTATATAAAAACAAACTGTACTTTAGTAACCTCACTGCTCTACATTTGCTGACCATCAATGAACAGTACTGTGACTATGGATGTTCAGGCAGATACAAGTCCTGAGGAGGTAAGTTGGATTATTTTGTCTATACTGAATCTTTTTTATGGTTGTTTTTCAGACTTTGAGGGACATAGCTGTGGCATTATTGTTTTTAAAGTTCATTTAAGGCATTATAGGCACACATTTTTAAAACAAATGTTTTAGTCTTCTGCTGTGGCAAAAAGGTAGCTTAATGGCAAATGAATGAAAGATGATCTCTAAGAGGTTGCTTTGGGTTCTCTTACACCAATGCTTTTGTGCTTTGAAGTCTGGAAATGATTTCAGCTAATACTCAGAGGCACACAATATTACTTTTAATTAGACATAGTTTAAAATGTACTGTAAGGAAAGGTTTATTTGCTAAGTGTACGTGCCTTCTGTCTTTTTCTAAATGTCTTTTTGAATATTTTGTAACTCATCGTTCAATGACTCTAGCAATTTTGTGATGTGAACATGAAGAGGTATAGGAGTAGATTAACTAAAGGCAAATAGACTGTGCCCTGTCCAAGGGATTTTGCTCCAGAGCTTAGTAGATGAGAGGAAGTTCTGCCGACTTCCATCATCCGGCCACCTGCAATGAAAAAACTTTTTGTATTGTTTTTTATCTTGCGTGTCTTTGGGCGTTCTTTGTAAAATGAAACATCACCTCATTTACTAAGCTCTGGAGCAAATTCCTTTTCAGAATGCCACTGCACTTGCAAAGTCTATTTGCCTATACAATCCTAATGAGTTGTGGCAAGCAGGTTGTTAGATGATGATTATTTCCTTTGCTTTGGGTTATTTATGGCATGTTTTCTTCAGATATCCAAAGATGACCTATCACAACAATATAATATTCACCCCCTTTTTTGTATTGCAGATTTCTGAAAGCAGATCATTTCATCAGCCAGCATTGCTACCTGGATCAACGGCCCTGCCTGCTAGAACCTTTGAGAAATTACCAGAAGAAATGGAGAAAAGACTTTCTTTCACACCTGACAGCTATGAAGGGGAATGGATTTGTGGCACAGACCTAGTGCAAATGGGATCCAGGAAAAGGCCAAGACTTTTACCACCTGATATTAAAATGTATGCCTTTATTGAGATAAGACCCAAAAAAACTGCAGACTGTCCTTATGGGTGTTGTCACAAAATACTCCACATTGCAGGACAAACAGAACACAATCAAACGAAAACTCTCTATAATCGGAACATTTATGAAAACACGAAGACAGATGCACCAGAACAGTACTTAAAAATCCATCCGAAGAAAAGGCTGCTGAAGCGTTTCCTTACAAATGAGAATGAATGATGGTTTTGTTGATTTGTTTATTTGTGAAAAAATAAAATGAAAAAAAAATGTGATTGTTTTGTTTCCTTTGTATCTTTTTACAACCAAATATCAGACAACTCAATGCAGGCTTCTACAGTATGAAATGTGGTGCTTGTATCGTGTGACTAAAAAGTTGAAATTATTTTGGCCAGTTAAAATCATATTTGTAAAAGTTAACTAACAGGTTAATTTCATCTAGGTCAAGTTCATTCCAAATACAACCTAAATTTGTGTGAATCTCTCCAGAAAACCCCTAAACTAAAATCTTTTATTGGCTATAAAAATATATTCTAAATCCAAACACAATTTAAATTCATGTAACTGTATCCACTATTGATTAGAATAGTATAAGGGAAATGTGATACAAAGTTCATTCCAAATATAAATACAATCTTAAAAAAATGTGACATATCCACCAACAACTTGAAGAAGTAGTAGTAAAGCATTGAAATATTGGTGAAAATGATTTGTTCATATAATATGATTTCTAGTTTGAGATTATCCCTTCAGAATACCTAGAGTTAAAACATTAACTTTTTTCTGGAAAGCAGTTTCAAATATGGAATGTTCCTTTTCAGGCGCAAAGAGGAGATATGAAAAATGTGACATATCAACCAACAACTTGAAGAATGATTGGTAAAGTTTTTTAAATGTTAGTGAAATGATTGGTTCATATAATATCATTTTTAGTTTGAGATTATCCTTTAAGAATACCTAGAGTTAAAGCATTAACTTTTTTTCTGGAAAGCAGTTTCAAAGATGGGATGTCCCTTTTCAGGTGCAAACAGGATGTAGTTTCATACAACCTGTAATGGGTAAGAATGGTGGGCGTATTACCATAATTTGCATTTGAATGGTGAGGAAGGGGTGTGTGTGGTTGATACTATATAAAAACAAACTGTACTTTAGTAACCTCACTGCTCTACATTTGCTGACCATCAATGAACAGTACTGTGACTATGGATGTTCAGGCAGATACAAGTCCTGAGGAGGTAAGTTGGATTATTTTGTCTATACTGAATCTTTTTTATGGTTGTTTTTCAGACTTTGAGGGACATAGCTGTGGCATTATTGTTTTTAAAGTTCATTTAAGGCATTATAGGCACACATTTTTAAAACAAATGTTTTAGTCTTCTGCTGTGGCAAAAAGGTAGCTTAATGGCAAATGAATGAAAGATGATCTCTAAGAGGTTGCTTTGGGTTCTCTTACACCAATGCTTTTGTGCTTTGAAGTCTGGAAATGATTTCAGCTAATACTCAGAGG
The DNA here is from genome assembly GCF_062004578.1 of Staurois parvus. Taxonomy (NCBI): domain Eukaryota; kingdom Metazoa; phylum Chordata; class Amphibia; order Anura; family Ranidae; genus Staurois; species Staurois parvus. Next base: position 1,493,796 of record NW_028318047.1, on the reverse strand, counting down.
CACACAATATTACTTTTAATTAGACATAGTTTAAAATGTACTGTAAGGAAAGGTTTATTTGCTAAGTGTACGTGCCTTCTGTCTTTTTCTAAATGTCTTTTTGAATATTTTGTAACTCATCGTTCAATGACTCTAGCAATTTTGTGATGTGAACATGAAGAGGTATAGGAGTAGATTAACTAAAGGCAAATAGACTGTGCCCTGTCCAAGGGATTTTGCTCCAGAGCTTAGTAGATGAGAGGAAGTTCTGCCGACTTCCATCATCCGGCCACCTGCAATGAAAAAACTTTTTGTATTGTTTTTTATCTTGCGTGTCTTTGGGCGTTCTTTGTAAAATGAAACATCACCTCATTTACTAAGCTCTGGAGCAAATTCCTTTTCAGAATGCCACTGCACTTGCAAAGTCTATTTGCCTATACAATCCTAATGAGTTGTGGCAAGCAGGTTGTTAGATGATGATTATTTCCTTTGCTTTGGGTTATTTATGGCATGTTTTCTTCAGATATCCAAAGATGACCTATCACAACAATATAATATTCACCCCCTTTTTTGTATTGCAGATTTCTGAAAGCAGATCATTTCATCAGCCAGCATTGCTACCTGGATCAACGGCCCTGCCTGCTAGAACCTTTGAGAAATTACCAGAAGAAATGGAGAAAAGACTTTCTTTCACACCTGACAGCTATGAAGGGGAATGGATTTGTGGCACAGACCTAGTGCAAATGGGATCCAGGAAAAGGCCAAGACTTTTACCACCTGATATTAAAATGTATGCCTTTATTGAGATAAGACCCAGAAAAACTGCAGACTGTCCTTATGGGTGTTGTCACAAAATACTCCACATTGCAGGACAAACAGAACACAATCAAACGAAAACTCTCTATAATCGGAACATTTATGAAAACACGAAGACAGATGCACCAGAACAGTACTTAAAAATCCATCCGAAGAAAAGGCTGCTGAAGCGTTTCCTTACAAATGAGAATGAATGATGGTTTTGTTGATTTGTTTATTTGTGAAAAAATAAAATGAAAAAAAAATGTGATTGTTTTGTTTCCTTTGTATCTTTTTACAACCAAATATCAGACAACTCAATGCAGGCTTCTACAGTATGAAATGTGGTGCTTGTATCGTGTGACTAAAAAGTTGAAATTATTTTGGCCAGTTAAAATCATATTTGTAAAAGTTAACTAACAGGTTAATTTCATCTAGGTCAAGTTCATTCCAAATACAACCTAAATTTGTGTGAATCTATCCAGAAAACCCCTAAACTAAAATCTTTTATTGGCTATAAAAATATATTCTAAATCCAAACACAATTTAAATTCATGTAACTGTATCCACTATTGATTAGAATAGTATAAGGGAAATGTGATACAAAGTTCATTCCAAATATAAATACAATCTTAAAAAAATGTGACATATCCACCAACAACTTGAAGAAGTAGTAGTAAAGCATTGAAATATTGGTGAAAATGATTTGTTCATATAATATGATTTCTAGTTTGAGATTATCCCTTCAGAATACCTAGAGTTAAAACATTAACTTTTTTCTGGAAAGCAGTTTCAAATATGGAATGTTCCTTTTCAGGCGCAAAGAGGAGATATGAAAAATGTGACATATCAACCAACAACTTGAAGAATGATTGGTAAAGCTTTTTAAATGTTAGTGAAATGATTGGTTCATATAATATCATTTTTAGTTTGAGATTATCCTTTAAGAATACCTAGAGTTAAAGCATTAACTTTTTTTCTGGAAAGCAGTTTCAAAGATGGGATGTCCCTTTTCAGGTGCAAACAGGATGTAGTTTCATACAACCTGTAATGGGTAAGAATGGTGGGCGTATTACCATAATTTGCATTTGAATGGTGAGGAAGGGGTGTGTGTGGTTGATACTATATAAAAACAAACTGTACTTTAGTAACCTCACTGCTCTACATTTGCTGACCATCAATGAACAGTACTGTGACTATGGATGTTCAGGCAGATACAAGTCCTGAGGAGGTAAGTTGGATTATTTTGTCTATACTGAATCTTTTTTATGGTTGTTTTTCAGACTTTGAGGGACATAGCTGTGGCATTATTGTTTTTAAAGTTCATTTAAGGCATTATAGGCACACATTTTTAAAACAAATGTTTTAGTCTTCTGCTGTGGCAAAAAGGTAGCTTAATGGCAAATGAATGAAAGATGATCTCTAAGAGGTTGCTTTGGGTTCTCTTACACCAATGCTTTTGTGCTTTGAAGTCTGGAAATGATTTCAGCTAATACTCAGAGGCACACAATATTACTTTTAATTAGACATAGTTTAAAATGTACTGTAAGGAAAGGTTTATTTGCTAAGTGTACGTGCCTTCTGTCTTTTTCTAAATGTCTTTTTGAATATTTTGTAACTCATCGTTCAATGACTCTAGCAATTTTGTGATGTGAACATGAAGAGGTATAGGAGTAGATTAACTAAAGGCAAATAGACTGTGCCCTGTCCAAGGGATTTTGCTCCAGAGCTTAGTAGATGAGAGGAAGTTCTGCCGACTTCCATCATCCGGCCACCTGCAATGAAAAAACTTTTTGTATTGTTTTTTATCTTGCGTGTCTTTGGGCGTTCTTTGTAAAATGAAACATCACCTCATTTACTAAGCTCTGGAGCAAATTCCTTTTCAGAATGCCACTGCACTTGCAAAGTCTATTTGCCTATACAATCCTAATGAGTTGTGGCAAGCAGGTTGTTAGATGATGATTATTTCCTTTGCTTTGGGTTATTTATGGCATGTTTTCTTCAGATATCCAAAGATGACCTATCACAACAATATAATATTCACCCCCTTTTTTGTATTGCAGATTTCTGAAAGCAGATCATTTCATCAGCCAGCATTGCTACCTGGATCAACGGCCCTGCCTGCTAGAACCTTTGAGAAATTACCAGAAGAAATGGAGAAAAGACTTTCTTTCACACCTGACAGCTATGAAGGGGAATGGATTTGTGGCACAGACCTAGTGCAAATGGGATCCAGGAAAAGGCCAAGACTTTTACCACCTGATATTAAAATGTATGCCTTTATTGAGATAAGACCCAGAAAAACTGCAGACTGTCCTTATGGGTGTTGTCACAAAATACTCCACATTGCAGGACAAACAGAACACAATCAAACGAAAACTCTCTATAATCGGAACATTTATGAAAACACGAAGACAGATGCACCAGAACAGTACTTAAAAATCCATCCGAAGAAAAGGCTGCTGAAGCGTTTCCTTACAAATGAGAATGAATGATGGTTTTGTTGATTTGTTTATTTGTGAAAAAATAAAATGAAAAAAAAATGTGATTGTTTTGTTTCCGTTGTATCTTTTTACAACCAAATATCAGACAACTCAATGCAGGCTTCTACAGTATGAAATGTGGTGCTTGTATCGTGTGACTAAAAAGTTGAAATTATTTTGGCCAGTTAAAATCATATTTGTAAAAGTTAACTAACAGGTTAATTTCATCTAGGTCAAGTTCATTCCAAATACAACCTAAATTTGTGTGAATCTATCCAGAAAACCCCTAAACTAAAATCTTTTATTGGCTATAAAAATATATTCTAAATCCAAACACAATTTAAATTCATGTAACTGTATCCACTATTGATTAGAATAGTATAAGGGAAATGTGATACAAAGTTCATTCCAAATATAAATACAATCTTAAAAAAATGTGACATATCCACCAACAACTTGAAGAAGTAGTAGTAAAGCATTGAAATATTGGTGAAAATGATTTGTTCATATAATATGATTTCTAGTTTGAGATTATCCCTTCAGAATACCTAGAGTTAAAACATTAACTTTTTTCTGGAAAGCAGTTTCAAATATGGAATGTTCCTTTTCAGGCGCAAAGAGGAGATATGAAAAATGTGACATATCAACCAACAACTTGAAGAATGATTGGTAAAGCTTTTTAAATGTTAGTGAAATGATTGGTTCATATAATATCATTTTTAGTTTGAGATTATCCTTTAAGAATACCTAGAGTTAAAGCATTAACTTTTTTTCTGGAAAGCAGTTTCAAAGATGGGATGTCCCTTTTCAGGTGCAAACAGGATGTAGTTTCATACAACCTGTAATGGGTAAGAATGGTGGGCGTATTACCATAATTTGCATTTGAATGGTGAGGAAGGGGTGTGTGTGGTTGATACTATATAAAAACAAACTGTACTTTAGTAACCTCACTGCTCTACATTTGCTGACCATCAATGAACAGTACTGTGACTATGGATGTTCAGGCAGATACAAGTCCTGAGGAGGTAAGTTGGATTATTTTGTCTATACTGAATCTTTTTTATGGTTGTTTTTCAGACTTTGAGGGACATAGCTGTGGCATTATTGTTTTTAAAGTTCATTTAAGGCATTATAGGCACACATTTTTAAAACAAATGTTTTAGTCTTCTGCTGTGGCAAAAAGGTAGCTTAATGGCAAATGAATGAAAGATGATCTCTAAGAGGTTGCTTTGGGTTCTCTTACACCAATGCTTTTGTGCTTTGAAGTCTGGAAATGATTTCAGCTAATACTCAGAGGCACACAATATTACTTTTAATTAGACATAGTTTAAAATGTACTGTAAGGAAAGGTTTATTTGCTAAGTGTACGTGCCTTCTGTCTTTTTCTAAATGTCTTTTTGAATATTTTGTAACTCATCGTTCAATGACTCTAGCAATTTTGTGATGTGAACATGAAGAGGTATAGGAGTAGATTAACTAAAGGCAAATAGACTGTGCCCTGTCCAAGGGATTTTGCTCCAGAGCTTAGTAGATGAGAGGAAGTTCTGCCGACTTCCATCATCCGGCCACCTGCAATGAAAAAACTTTTTGTATTGTTTTTTATCTTGCGTGTCTTTGGGCGTTCTTTGTAAAATGAAACATCACCTCATTTACTAAGCTCTGGAGCAAATTCCTTTTCAGAATGCCACTGCACTTGCAAAGTCTATTTGCCTATACAATCCTAATGAGTTGTGGCAAGCAGGTTGTTAGATGATGATTATTTCCTTTGCTTTGGGTTATTTATGGCATGTTTTCTTCAGATATCCAAAGATGACCTATCACAACAATATAATATTCACCCCCTTTTTTGTATTGCAGATTTCTGAAAGCAGATCATTTCATCAGCCAGCATTGCTACCTGGATCAACGGCCCTGCCTGCTAGAACCTTTGAGAAATTACCATAAGAAATGGAGAAAAGACTTTCTTTCACACCTGACAGCTATGAAGGGGAATGGATTTGTGGCACAGACCTAGTGCAAATGGGATCCAGGAAAAGGCCAAGACTTTTACCACCTGATATTAAAATGTATGCCTTTATTGAGATAAGACCCAGAAAAACTGCAGACTGTCCTTATGGGTGTTGTCACAAAATACTCCACATTGCAGGACAAACAGAACACAATCAAACGAAAACTCTCTATAATCGGAACATTTATGAAAACACGAAGACAGATGCACCAGAACAGTACTTAAAAATCCATCCGAAGAAAAGGCTGCTGAAGCGTTTCCTTACAAATGAGAATGAATGATGGTTTTGTTGATTTGTTTATTTGTGAAAAAATAAAATGAAAAAAAAATGTGATTGTTTTGTTTCCGTTGTATCTTTTTACAACCAAATATCAGACAACTCAATGCAGGCTTCTACAGTATGAAATGTGGTGCTTGTATCGTGTGACTAAAAAGTTGAAATTATTTTGGCCAGTTAAAATCATATTTGTAAAAGTTAACTAACAGGTTAATTTCATCTAGGTCAAGTTCATTCCAAATACAACCTAAATTTGTGTGAATCTATCCAGAAAAGCCCTAAACTAAAATCTTTTATTGGCTATAAAAATATATTCTAAATCCAAACACAATTTAAATTCATGTAACTGTATCCACTATTGATTAGAATAGTATAAGGGAAATGTGATACAAAGTTCATTCCAAATATAAATACAATCTTAAAAAAATGTGACATATCCACCAACAACTTGAAGAAGTAGTAGTAAAGCATTGAAATATTGGTGAAAATGATTTGTTCATATAATATGATTTCTAGTTTGAGATTATCCCTTCAGAATACCTAGAGTTAAAACATTAACTTTTTTCTGGAAAGCAGTTTCAAATATGGAATGTTCCTTTTCAGGCGCAAAGAGGAGATATGAAAAATGTGACATATCAACCAACAACTTGAAGAATGATTGGTAAAGCTTTTTAAATGTTAGTGAAATGATTGGTTCATATAATATCATTTTTAGTTTGAGATTATCCTTTAAGAATACCTAGAGTTAAAGCATTAACTTTTTTTCTGGAAAGCAGTTTCAAAGATGGGATGTCCCTTTTCAGGTGCAAACAGGATGTAGTTTCATACAACCTGTAATGGGTAAGAATGGTGGGCGTATTACCATAATTTGCATTTGAATGGTGAGGAAGGGGTGTGTGTGGTTGATACTATATAAAAACAAACTGTACTTTAGTAACCTCACTGCTCTACATTTGCTGACCATCAATGAACAGTACTGTGACTATGGATGTTCAGGCAGATACAAGTCCTGAGGAGGTAAGTTGGATTATTTTGTCTATACTGAATCTTTTTTATGGTTGTTTTTCAGACTTTGAGGGACATAGCTGTGGCATTATTGTTTTTAAAGTTCATTTAAGGCATTATAGGCACACATTTTTAAAACAAATGTTTTAGTCTTCTGCTGTGGCAAAAAGGTAGCTTAATGGCAAATGAATGAAAGATGATCTCTAAGAGGTTGCTTTGGGTTCTCTTACACCAATGCTTTTGTGCTTTGAAGTCTGGAAATGATTTCAGCTAATACTCAGAGGCACACAATATTACTTTTAATTAGACATAGTTTAAAATGTACTGTAAGGAAAGGTTTATTTGCTAAGTGTACGTGCCTTCTGTCTTTTTCTAAATGTCTTTTTGAATATTTTGTAACTCATCGTTCAATGACTCTAGCAATTTTGTGATGTGAACATGAAGAGGTATAGGAGTAGATTAACTAAAGGCAAATAGACTGTGCCCTGTCCAAGGGATTTTGCTCCAGAGCTTAGTAGATGAGAGGAAGTTCTGCCGTCTTCCATCATCCGGCCACCTGCAATGAAAAAACTTTTTGTATTGTTTTTTATCTTGCGTGTCTTTGGGCGTTCTTTGTAAAATGAAACATCACCTCATTTACTAAGCTCTGGAGCAAATTCCTTTTCAGAATGCCACTGCACTTGCAAAGTCTATTTGCCTATACAATCCTAATGAGTTGTGGCAAGCAGGTTGTTAGATGATGATTATTTCCTTTGCTTTGGGTTATTTATGGCATGTTTTCTTCAGATATCCAAAGATGACCTATCACAACAATATAATATTCACCCCCTTTTTTGTATTGCAGATTTCTGAAAGCAGATCATTTCATCAGCCAGCATTGCTACCTGGATCAACGGCCCTGCCTGCTAGAACCTTTGAGAAATTACCAGAAGAAATGGAGAAAAGACTTTCTTTCACACCTGACAGCTATGAAGGGGAATGGATTTGTGGCACAGACCTAGTGCAAATGGGATCCAGGAAAAGGCCAAGACTTTTACCACCTGATATTAAAATGTATGCCTTTATTGAGATAAGACCCAGAAAAACTGCAGACTGTCCTTATGGGTGTTGTCACAAAATACTCCACATTGCAGGACAAACAGAACACAATCAAACGAAAACTCTCTATAATCGGAACATTTATGAAAACACGAAGACAGATGCACCAGAACAGTACTTAAAAATCCCTCCGAAGAAAAGGCTGCTGAAGCGTTTCCTTACAAATGAGAATGAATGATGGTTTTGTTGATTTGTTTATTTGTGAAAAAATAAAATGAAAAAAAAATGTGATTGTTTTGTTTCCTTTGTATCTTTTTACAACCAAATATCAGACAACTCAATGCAGGCTTCTACAGTATGAAATGTGGTGCTTGTATCGTGTGACTAAAAAGTTGAAATTATTTTGGCCAGTTAAAATCATATTTGTAAAAGTTAACTAACAGGTTAATTTCATCTAGGTCAAGTTCATTCCAAATACAACCTAAATTTGTGTGAATCTATCCAGAAAACCCCTAAACTAAAATCTTTTATTGGCTATAAAAATATATTCTAAATCCAAACACAATTTAAATTCATGTAACTGTATCCACTATTGATTAGAATAGTATAAGGGAAATGTGATACAAAGTTCATTCCAAATATAAATACAATCTTAAAAAAATGTGACATATCCACCAACAACTTGAAGAAGTAGTAGTAAAGCATTGAAATATTGGTGAAAATGATTTGTTCATATAATATGATTTCTAGTTTGAGATTATCCCTTCAGAATACCTAGAGTTAAAACATTAACTTTTTTCTGGAAAGCAGTTTCAAATATGGAATGTTCCTTTTCAGGCGCAAAGAGGAGATATGAAAAATGTGACATATCAACCAACAACTTGAAGAATGATTGGTAAAGCTTTTTAAATGTTAGTGAAATGATTGGTTCATATAATATCATTTTTAGTTTGAGATTATCCTTTAAGAATACCTAGAGTTAAAGCATTAACTTTTTTTCTGGAAAGCAGTTTCAAAGATGGGATGTCCCTTTTCAGGTGCAAACAGGATGTAGTTTCATACAACCTGTAATGGGTAAGAATGGTGGGCGTATTACCATAATTTGCATTTGAATGGTGAGGAAGGGGTGTGTGTGGTTGATACTATATAAAAACAAACTGTACTTTAGTAACCTCACTGCTCTACATTTGCTGACCATCAATGAACAGTACTGTGACTATGGATGTTCAGGCAGATACAAGTCCTGAGGAGGTAAGTTGGATTATTTTGTCTATACTGAATCTTTTTTATGGTTGTTTTTCAGACTTTGAGGGACATAGCTGTGGCATTATTGTTTTTAAAGTTCATTTAAGGCATTATAGGCACACATTTTTAAAACAAATGTTTTAGTCTTCTGCTGTGGCAAAAAGGTAGCTTAATGGCAAATGAATGAAAGATGATCTCTAAGAGGTTGCTTTGGGTTCTCTTACACCAATGCTTTTGTGCTTTGAAGTCTGGAAATGATTTCAGCTAATACTCAGAGGCACACAATATTACTTTTAATTAGACATAGTTTAAAATGTACTGTAAGGAAAGGTTTATTTGCTAAGTGTACGTGCCTTCTGTCTTTTTCTAAATGTCTTTTTGAATATTTTGTAACTCATCGTTCAATGACTCTAGCAATTTTGTGATGTGAACATGAAGAGGTATAGGAGTAGATTAACTAAAGGCAAATAGACTGTGCCCTGTCCAAGGGATTTTGCTCCAGAGCTTAGTAGATGAGAGGAAGTTCTGCCGACTTCCATCATCCGGCCACCTGCAATGAAAAAACTTTTTGTATTGTTTTTTATCTTGCGTGTCTTTGGGCGTTCTTTGTAAAATGAAACATCACCTCATTTACTAAGCTCTGGAGCAAATTCCTTTTCAGAATGCCACTGCACTTGCAAAGTCTATTTGCCTATACAATCCTAATGAGTTGTGGCAAGCAGGTTGTTAGATGATGATTATTTCCTTTGCTTTGGGTTATTTATGGCATGTTTTCTTCAGATATCCAAAGATGACCTATCACAACAATATAATATTCACCCCCTTTTTTGTATTGCAGATTTCTGAAAGCAGATCATTTCATCAGCCAGCATTGCTACCTGGATCAACGGCCCTGCCTGCTAGAACCTTTGAGAAATTACCAGAAGAAATGGAGAAAAGACTTTCTTTCACACCTGACAGCTATGAAGGGGAATGGATTTGTGGCACAGACCTAGTGCAAATGGGATCCAGGAAAAGGCCAAGACTTTTACCACCTGATATTAAAATGTATGCCTTTATTGAGATAAGACCCAGAAAAACTGCAGACTGTCCTTATGGGTGTTGTCACAAAATACTCCACATTGCAGGACAAACAGAACACAATCAAACGAAAACTCTCTATAATCGGAACATTTATGAAAACACGAAGACAGATGCACCAGAACAGTACTTAAAAATCCCTCCGAAGAAAAGGCTGCTGAAGCGTTTCCTTACAAATGAGAATGAATGATGGTTTTGTTGATTTGTTTATTTGTGAAAAAATAAAATGAAAAAAAAATGTGATTGTTTTGTTTCCTTTGTATCTTTTTACAACCAAATATCAGACAACTCAATGCAGGCTTCTACAGTATGAAATGTGGTGCTTGTATCGTGTGACTAAAAAGTTGAAATTATTTTGGCCAGTTAAAATCATATTTGTAAAAGTTAACTAACAGGTTAATTTCATCTAGGTCAAGTTCATTCCAAATACAACCTAAATTTGTGTGAATCTATCCAGAAAACCCCTAAACTAAAATCTTTTATTGGCTATAAAAATATATTCTAAATCCAAACACAATTTAAATTCATGTAACTGTATCCACTATTGATTAGAATAGTATAAGGGAAATGTGATACAAAGTTCATTCCAAATATAAATACAATCTTAAAAAAATGTGACATATCCACCAACAACTTGAAGAAGTAGTAGTAAAGCATTGAAATATTGGTGAAAATGATTTGTTCATATAATATGATTTCTAGTTTGAGATTATCCCTTCAGAATACCTAGAGTTAAAACATTAACTTTTTTCTGGAAAGCAGTTTCAAATATGGAATGTTCCTTTTCAGGCGCAAAGAGGAGATATGAAAAATGTGACATATCAACCAACAACTTGAAGAATGATTGGTAAAGCTTTTTAAATGTTAGTGAAATGATTGGTTCATATAATATCATTTTTAGTTTGAGATTATCCTTTAAGAATACCTAGAGTTAAAGCATTAACTTTTTTTCTGGAAAGCAGTTTCAAAGATGGGATGTCCCTTTTCAGGTGCAAACAGGATGTAGTTTCATACAACCTGTAATGGGTAAGAATGGTGGGCGTATTACCATAATTTGCATTTGAATGGTGAGGAAGGGGTGTGTGTGGTTGATACTATATAAAAACAAACTGTACTTTAGTAACCTCACTGCTCTACATTTGCTGACCATCAATGAACAGTACTGTGACTATGGATGTTCAGGCAGATACAAGTCCTGAGGAGGTAAGTTGGATTATTTTGTCTATACTGAATCTTTTTTATGGTTGTTTTTCAGACTTTGAGGGACATAGCTGTGGCATTATTGTTTTTAAAGTTCATTTAAGGCATTATAGGCACACATTTTTAAAACAAATGTTTTAGTCTTCTGCTGTGGCAAAAAGGTAGCTTAATGGCAAATGAATGAAAGATGATCTCTAAGAGGTTGCTTTGGGTTCTCTTACACCAATGCTTTTGTGCTTTGAAGTCTGGAAATGATTTCAGCTAATACTCAGAGGCACACAATATTACTTTTAATTAGACATAGTTTAAAATGTACTGTAAGGAAAGGTTTATTTGCTAAGTGTACGTGCCTTCTGTCTTTTTCTAAATGTCTTTTTGAATATTTTGTAACTCATCGTTCAATGACTCTAGCAATTTTGTGATGTGAACATGAAGAGGTATAGGAGTAGATTAACTAAAGGCAAATAGACTGTGCCCTGTCCAAGGGATTTTGCTCCAGAGCTTAGTAGATGAGAGGAAGTTCTGCCGACTTCCATCATCCGGCCACCTGCAATGAAAAAACTTTTTGTATTGTTTTTTATCTTGCGTGTCTTTGGGCGTTCTTTGTAAAATGAAACATCACCTCATTTACTAAGCTCTGGAGCAAATTCCTTTTCAGAATGCCACTGCACTTGCAAAGTCTATTTGCCTATACAATCCTAATGAGTTGTGGCAAGCAGGTTGTTAGATGATGATTATTTCCTTTGCTTTGGGTTATTTATGGCATGTTTTCTTCAGATATCCAAAGATGACCTATCACAACAATATAATATTCACCCCCTTTTTTGTATTGCAGATTTCTGAAAGCAGATCATTTCATCAGCCAGCATTGCTACCTGGATCAACGGCCCTGCCTGCTAGAACCTTTGAGAAATTACCAGAAGAAATGGAGAAAAGACTTTCTTTCACACCTGACAGCTATGAAGGGGAATGGATTTGTGGCACAGACCTAGTGCAAATGGGATCCAGGAAAAGGCCAAGACTTTTACCACCTGATATTAAAATGTATGCCTTTATTGAGATAAGACCCAGAAAAACTGCAGACTGTCCTTATGGGTGTTGTCACAAAATACTCCACATTGCAGGACAAACAGAACACAATCAAACGAAAACTCTCTATAATCGGAACATTTATGAAAACACGAAGACAGATGCACCAGAACAGTACTTAAAAATCCCTCCGAAGAAAAGGCTGCTGAAGCGTTTCCTTACAAATGAGAATGAATGATGGTTTTGTTGATTTGTTTATTTGTGAAAAAATAAAATGAAAAAAAAATGTGATTGTTTTGTTTCCTTTGTATCTTTTTACAACCAAATATCAGACAACTCAATGCAGGCTTCTACAGTATGAAATGTGGTGCTTGTATCGTGTGACTAAAAAGTTGAAATTATTTTGGCCAGTTAAAATCATATTTGTAAAAGTTAACTAACAGGTTAATTTCATCTAGGTCAAGTTCATTCCAAATACAACCTAAATTTGTGTGAATCTATCCAGAAAACCCCTAAACTAAAATCTTTTATTGGCTATAAAAATATATTCTAAATCCAAACACAATTTAAATTCATGTAACTGTATCCACTATTGATTAGAATAGTATAAGGGAAATGTGATACAAAGTTCATTCCAAATATAAATACAATCTTAAAAAAATGTGACATATCCACCAACAACTTGAAGAAGTAGTAGTAAAGCATTGAAATATTGGTGAAAATGATTTGTTCATATAATATGATTTCTAGTTTGAGATTATCCCTTCAGAATACCTAGAGTTAAAACATTAACTTTTTTCTGGAAAGCAGTTTCAAATATGGAATGTTCCTTTTCAGGCGCAAAGAGGAGATATGAAAAATGTGACATATCAACCAACAACTTGAAGAATGATTGGTAAAGCTTTTTAAATGTTAGTGAAATGATTGGTTCATATAATATCATTTTTAGTTTGAGATTATCCTTTAAGAATACCTAGAGTTAAAGCATTAACTTTTTTTCTGGAAAGCAGTTTCAAAGATGGGATGTCCCTTTTCAGGTGCAAACAGGATGTAGTTTCATACAACCTGTAATGGGTAAGAATGGTGGGCGTATTACCATAATTTGCATTTGAATGGTGAGGAAGGGGTGTGTGTGGTTGATACTATATAAAAACAAACTGTACTTTAGTAACCTCACTGCTCTACATTTGCTGACCATCAATGAACAGTACTGTGACTATGGATGTTCAGGCAGATACAAGTCCTGAGGAGGTAAGTTGGATTATTTTGTCTATACTGAATCTTTTTTATGGTTGTTTTTCAGACTTTGAGGGACATAGCTGTGGCATTATTGTTTTTAAAGTTCATTTAAGGCATTATAGGCACACATTTTTAAAACAAATGTTTTAGTCTTCTGCTGTGGCAAAAAGGTAGCTTAATGGCAAATGAATGAAAGATGATCTCTAAGAGGTTGCTTTGGGTTCTCTTACACCAATGCTTTTGTGCTTTGAAGTCTGGAAATGATTTCAGCTAATACTCAGAGGCACACAATATTACTTTTAATTAGACATAGTTTAAAATGTACTGTAAGGAAAGGTTTATTTGCTAAGTGTACGTGCCTTCTGTCTTTTTCTAAATGTCTTTTTGAATATTTTGTAACTCATCGTTCAATGACTCTAGCAATTTTGTGATGTGAACATGAAGAGGTATAGGAGTAGATTAACTAAAGGCAAATAGACTGTGCCCTGTCCAAGGGATTTTGCTCCAGAGCTTAGTAGATGAGAGGAAGTTCTGCCGACTTCCATCATCCGGCCACCTGCAATGAAAAAACTTTTTGTATTGTTTTTTATCTTGCGTGTCTTTGGGCGTTCTTTGTAAAATGAAACATCACCTCATTTACTAAGCTCTGGAGCAAATTCCTTTTCAGAATGCCACTGCACTTGCAAAGTCTATTTGCCTATACAATCCTAATGAGTTGTGGCAAGCAGGTTGTTAGATGATGATTATTTCCTTTGCTTTGGGTTATTTATGGCATGTTTTCTTCAGATATCCAAAGATGACCTATCACAACAATATAATATTCACCCCCTTTTTTGTATTGCAGATTTCTGAAAGCAGATCATTTCATCAGCCAGCATTGCTACCTGGATCAACGGCCCTGCCTGCTAGAACCTTTGAGAAATTACCAGAAGAAATGGAGAAAAGACTTTCTTTCACACCTGACAGCTATGAAGGGGAATGGATTTGTGGCACAGACCTAGTGCAAATGGGATCCAGGAAAAGGCCAAGACTTTTACCACCTGATATTAAAATGTATGCCTTTATTGAGATAAGACCCAGAAAAACTGCAGACTGTCCTTATGGGTGTTGTCACAAAATACTCCACATTGCAGGACAAACAGAACACAATCAAACGAAAACTCTCTATAATCGGAACATTTATGAAAACACGAAGACAGATGCACTAGAACAGTACTTAAAAATCCCTCCGAAGAAAAGGCTGCTGAAGCGTTTCCTTACAAATGAGAATGAATGATGGTTTTGTTGATTTGTTTATTTGTGAAAAAATAAAATGAAAAAAAAATGTGATTGTTTTGTTTCCTTTGTATCTTTTTACAACCAAATATCAGACAACTCAATGCAGGCTTCTACAGTATGAAATGTGGTGCTTGTATCGTGTGACTAAAAAGTTGAAATTATTTTGGCCAGTTAAAATCATATTTGTAAAAGTTAACTAACAGGTTAATTTCATCTAGGTCAAGTTCATTCCAAATACAACCTAAATTTGTGTGAATCTATCCAGAAAATCCCTAAACTAAAATCTTTTATTGGCTATAAAAATATATTCTAAATCCAAACACAATTTAAATTCATGTAACTGTATCCACTATTGATTAGAATAGTATAAGGGAAATGTGATACAAAGTTCATTCCAAATATAAATACAATCTTAAAAAAATGTGACATATCCACCAACAACTTGAAGAAGTAGTAGTAAAGCATTGAAATATTGGTGAAAATGATTTGTTCATATAATATGATTTCTAGTTTGAGATTATCCCTTCAGAATACCTAGAGTTAAAACATTAACTTTTTTCTGGAAAGCAGTTTCAAATATGGAATGTTCCTTTTCAGGCGCAAAGAGGAGATATGAAAAATGTGACATATCAACCAACAACTTGAAGAATGATTGGTAAAGCTTTTTAAATGTTAGTGAAATGATTGGTTCATATAATATCATTTTTAGTTTGAGATTATCCTTTAAGAATACCTAGAGTTAAAGCATTAACTTTTTTTCTGGAAAGCAGTTTCAAAGATGGGATGTCCCTTTTCAGGTGCAAACAGGATGTAGTTTCATACAACCTGTAATGGGTAAGAATGGTGGGCGTATTACCATAATTTGCATTTGAATGGTGAGGAAGGGGTGTGTGTGGTTGATACTATATAAAAACAAACTGTACTTTAGTAACCTCACTGCTCTACATTTGCTGACCATCAATGAACAGTACTGTGACTATGGATGTTCAGGCAGATACAAGTCCTGAGGAGGTAAGTTGGATTATTTTGTCTATACTGAATCTTTTTTATGGTTGTTTTTCAGACTTTGAGGGACATAGCTGTGGCATTATTGTTTTTAAAGTTCATTTAAGGCATTATAGGCACACATTTTTAAAACAAATGTTTTAGTCTTCTGCTGTGGCAAAAAGGTAGCTTAATGGCAAATGAATGAAAGATGATCTCTAAGAGGTTGCTTTGGGTTCTCTTACACCAATGCTTTTGTGCTTTGAAGTCTGGAAATGATTTCAGCTAATACTCAGAGGCACACAATATTACTTTTAATTAGACATAGTTTAAAATGTACTGTAAGGAAAGGTTTATTTGCTAAGTGTACGTGCCTTCTGTCTTTTTCTAAATGTCTTTTTGAATATTTTGTAACTCATCGTTCAATGACTCTAGCAATTTTGTGATGTGAACATGAAGAGGTATAGGAGTAGATTAACTAAAGGCAAATAGACTGTGCCCTGTCCAAGGGATTTTGCTCCAGAGCTTAGTAGATGAGAGGAAGTTCTGCCGACTTCCATCATCCGGCCACCTGCAATGAAAAAACTTTTTGTATTGTTTTTTATCTTGCGTGTCTTTGGGCGTTCTTTGTAAAATGAAACATCACCTCATTTACTAAGCTCTGGAGCAAATTCCTTTTCAGAATGCCACTGCACTTGCAAAGTCTATTTGCCTATACAATCCTAATGAGTTGTGGCAAGCAGGTTGTTAGATGATGATTATTTCCTTTGCTTTGGGTTATTTATGGCATGTTTTCTTCAGATATCCAAAGATGACCTATCACAACAATATAATATTCACCCCCTTTTTTGTATTGCAGATTTCTGAAAGCAGATCATTTCATCAGCCAGCATTGCTACCTGGATCAACGGCCCTGCCTGCTAGAACCTTTGAGAAATTACCAGAAGAAATGGAGAAAAGACTTTCTTTCACACCTGACAGCTATGAAGGGGAATGGATTTGTGGCACAGACCTAGTGCAAATGGGATCCAGGAAAAGGCCAAGACTTTTACCACCTGATATTAAAATGTATGCCTTTATTGAGATAAGACCCAGAAAAACTGCAGACTGTCCTTATGGGTGTTGTCACAAAATACTCCACATTGCAGGACAAACAGAACACAATCAAACGAAAACTCTCTATAATCGGAACATTTATGAAAACACGAAGACAGATGCACCAGAACAGTACTTAAAAATCCATCCGAAGAAAAGGCTGCTGAAGCGTTTCCTTACAAATGAGAATGAATGATGGTTTTGTTGATTTGTTTATTTGTGAAAAAATAAAATGAAAAAAAAATGTGATTGTTTTGTTTCCTTTGTATCTTTTTACAACCAAATATCAGACAACTCAATGCAGGCTTCTACAGTATGAAATGTGGTGCTTGTATCGTGTGACTAAAAAGTTGAAATTATTTTGGCCAGTTAAAATCATATTTGTAAAAGTTAACTAACAGGTTAATTTCATCTAGGTCAAGTTCATTCCAAATACAACCTAAATTTGTGTGAATCTATCCAGAAAACCCCTAAACTAAAATCTTTTATTGGCTATAAAAATATATTCTAAATCCAAACACAATTTAAATT
Source organism: Staurois parvus (assembly GCF_062004578.1). Lineage (NCBI taxonomy): Eukaryota > Metazoa > Chordata > Amphibia > Anura > Ranidae > Staurois > Staurois parvus. The sequence continues at coordinate 1,476,530 of NW_028318047.1, read as the reverse complement.
CATGTAACTGTATCCACTATTGATTAGAATAGTATAAGGGAAATGTGATACAAAGTTCATTCCAAATATAAATACAATCTTAAAAAAATGTGACATATCCACCAACAACTTGAAGAAGTAGTAGTAAAGCATTGAAATATTGGTGAAAATGATTTGTTCATATAATATGATTTCTAGTTTGAGATTATCCCTTCAGAATACCTAGAGTTAAAACATTAACTTTTTTCTGGAAAGCAGTTTCAAATATGGAATGTTCCTTTTCAGGCGCAAAGAGGAGATATGAAAAATGTGACATATCAACCAACAACTTGAAGAATGATTGGTAAAGCTTTTTAAATGTTAGTGAAATGATTGGTTCATATAATATCATTTTTAGTTTGAGATTATCCTTTAAGAATACCTAGAGTTAAAGCATTAACTTTTTTTCTGGAAAGCAGTTTCAAAGATGGGATGTCCCTTTTCAGGTGCAAACAGGATGTAGTTTCATACAACCTGTAATGGGTAAGAATGGTGGGCGTATTACCATAATTTGCATTTGAATGGTGAGGAAGGGGTGTGTGTGGTTGATACTATATAAAAACAAACTGTACTTTAGTAACCTCACTGCTCTACATTTGCTGACCATCAATGAACAGTACTGTGACTATGGATGTTCAGGCAGATACAAGTCCTGAGGAGGTAAGTTGGATTATTTTGTCTATACTGAATCTTTTTTATGGTTGTTTTTCAGACTTTGAGGGACATAGCTGTGGCATTATTGTTTTTAAAGTTCATTTAAGGCATTATAGGCACACATTTTTAAAACAAATGTTTTAGTCTTCTGCTGTGGCAAAAAGGTAGCTTAATGGCAAATGAATGAAAGATGATCTCTAAGAGGTTGCTTTGGGTTCTCTTACACCAATGCTTTTGTGCTTTGAAGTCTGGAAATGATTTCAGCTAATACTCAGAGGCACACAATATTACTTTTAATTAGACATAGTTTAAAATGTACTGTAAGGAAAGGTTTATTTGCTAAGTGTACGTGCCTTCTGTCTTTTTCTAAATGTCTTTTTGAATATTTTGTAACTCATCGTTCAATGACTCTAGCAATTTTGTGATGTGAACATGAAGAGGTATAGGAGTAGATTAACTAAAGGCAAATAGACTGTGCCCTGTCCAAGGGATTTTGCTCCAGAGCTTAGTAGATGAGAGGAAGTTCTGCCGACTTCCATCATCCGGCCACCTGCAATGAAAAAACTTTTTGTATTGTTTTTTATCTTGCGTGTCTTTGGGCGTTCTTTGTAAAATGAAACATCACCTCATTTACTAAGCTCTGGAGCAAATTCCTTTTCAGAATGCCACTGCACTTGCAAAGTCTATTTGCCTATACAATCCTAATGAGTTGTGGCAAGCAGGTTGTTAGATGATGATTATTTCCTTTGCTTTGGGTTATTTATGGCATGTTTTCTTCAGATATCCAAAGATGACCTATCACAACAATATAATATTCACCCCCTTTTTTGTATTGCAGATTTCTGAAAGCAGATCATTTCATCAGCCAGCATTGCTACCTGGATCAACGGCCCTGCCTGCTAGAACCTTTGAGAAATTACCAGAAGAAATGGAGAAAAGACTTTCTTTCACACCTGACAGCTATGAAGGGGAATGGATTTGTGGCACAGACCTAGTGCAAATGGGATCCAGGAAAAGGCCAAGACTTTTACCACCTGATATTAAAATGTATGCCTTTATTGAGATAAGACCCAGAAAAACTGCAGACTGTCCTTATGGGTGTTGTCACAAAATACTCCACATTGCAGGACAAACAGAACACAATCAAACGAAAACTCTCTATAATCGGAACATTTATGAAAACACGAAGACAGATGCACCAGAACAGTACTTAAAAATCCATCCGAAGAAAAGGCTGCTGAAGCGTTTCCTTACAAATGAGAATGAATGATGGTTTTGTTGATTTGTTTATTTGTGAAAAAATAAAATGAAAAAAAAATGTGATTGTTTTGTTTCCGTTGTATCTTTTTACAACCAAATATCAGACAACTCAATGCAGGCTTCTACAGTATGAAATGTGGTGCTTGTATCGTGTGACTAAAAAGTTGAAATTATTTTGGCCAGTTAAAATCATATTTGTAAAAGTTAACTAACAGGTTAATTTCATCTAGGTCAAGTTCATTCCAAATACAACCTAAATTTGTGTGAATCTATCCAGAAAAGCCCTAAACTAAAATCTTTTATTGGCTATAAAAATATATTCTAAATCCAAACACAATTTAAATTCATGTAACTGTATCCACTATTGATTAGAATAGTATAAGGGAAATGTGATACAAAGTTCATTCCAAATATAAATACAATCTTAAAAAAATGTGACATATCCACCAACAACTTGAAGAAGTAGTAGTAAAGCATTGAAATATTGGTGAAAATGATTTGTTCATATAATATGATTTCTAGTTTGAGATTATCCCTTCAGAATACCTAGAGTTAAAACATTAACTTTTTTCTGGAAAGCAGTTTCAAATATGGAATGTTCCTTTTCAGGCGCAAAGAGGAGATATGAAAAATGTGACATATCAACCAACAACTTGAAGAATGATTGGTAAAGCTTTTTAAATGTTAGTGAAATGATTGGTTCATATAATATCATTTTTAGTTTGAGATTATCCTTTAAGAATACCTAGAGTTAAAGCATTAACTTTTTTTCTGGAAAGCAGTTTCAAAGATGGGATGTCCCTTTTCAGGTGCAAACAGGATGTAGTTTCATACAACCTGTAATGGGTAAGAATGGTGGGCGTATTACCATAATTTGCATTTGAATGGTGAGGAAGGGGTGTGTGTGGTTGATACTATATAAAAACAAACTGTACTTTAGTAACCTCACTGCTCTACATTTGCTGACCATCAATGAACAGTACTGTGACTATGGATGTTCAGGCAGATACAAGTCCTGAGGAGGTAAGTTGGATTATTTTGTCTATACTGAATCTTTTTTATGGTTGTTTTTCAGACTTTGAGGGACATAGCTGTGGCATTATTGTTTTTAAAGTTCATTTAAGGCATTATAGGCACACATTTTTAAAACAAATGTTTTAGTCTTCTGCTGTGGCAAAAAGGTAGCTTAATGGCAAATGAATGAAAGATGATCTCTAAGAGGTTGCTTTGGGTTCTCTTACACCAATGCTTTTGTGCTTTGAAGTCTGGAAATGATTTCAGCTAATACTCAGAGGCACACAATATTACTTTTAATTAGACATAGTTTAAAATGTACTGTAAGGAAAGGTTTATTTGCTAAGTGTACGTGCCTTCTGTCTTTTTCTAAATGTCTTTTTGAATATTTTGTAACTCATCGTTCAATGACTCTAGCAATTTTGTGATGTGAACATGAAGAGGTATAGGAGTAGATTAACTAAAGGCAAATAGACTGTGCCCTGTCCAAGGGATTTTGCTCCAGAGCTTAGTAGATGAGAGGAAGTTCTGCCGACTTCCATCATCCGGCCACCTGCAATGAAAAAACTTTTTGTATTGTTTTTTATCTTGCGTGTCTTTGGGCGTTCTTTGTAAAATGAAACATCACCTCATTTACTAAGCTCTGGAGCAAATTCCTTTTCAGAATGCCACTGCACTTGCAAAGTCTATTTGCCTATACAATCCTAATGAGTTGTGGCAAGCAGGTTGTTAGATGATGATTATTTCCTTTGCTTTGGGTTATTTATGGCATGTTTTCTTCAGATATCCAAAGATGACCTATCACAACAATATAATATTCACCCCCTTTTTTGTATTGCAGATTTCTGAAAGCAGATCATTTCATCAGCCAGCATTGCTACCTGGATCAACGGCCCTGCCTGCTAGAACTTTTGAGAAATTACCAGAAGAAATGGAGAAAAGACTTTCTTTCACACCTGACAGCTATGAAGGGGAATGGATTTGTGGCACAGACCTAGTGCAAATGGGATCCAGGAAAAGGCCAAGACTTTTACCACCTGATATTAAAATGTATGCCTTTATTGAGATAAGACCCAGAAAAACTGCAGACTGTCCTTATGGGTGTTGTCACAAAATACTCCACATTGCAGGACAAACAGAACACAATCAAACGAAAACTCTCTATAATCGGAACATTTATGAAAACACGAAGACAGATGCACTAGAACAGTACTTAAAAATCCCTCCGAAGAAAAGGCTGCTGAAGCGTTTCCTTACAAATGAGAATGAATGATGGTTTTGTTGATTTGTTTATTTGTGAAAAAATAAAATGAAAAAAAAATGTGATTGTTTTGTTTCCTTTGTATCTTTTTACAACCAAATATCAGACAACTCAATGCAGGCTTCTACAGTATGAAATGTGGTGCTTGTATCGTGTGACTAAAAAGTTGAAATTATTTTGGCCAGTTAAAATCATATTTGTAAAAGTTAACTAACAGGTTAATTTCATCTAGGTCAAGTTCATTCCAAATACAACCTAAATTTGTGTGAATCTATCCAGAAAACCCCTAAACTAAAATCTTTTATTGGCTATAAAAATATATTCTAAATCCAAACACAATTTAAATTCATGTAACTGTATCCACTATTGATTAGAATAGTATAAGGGAAATGTGATACAAAGTTCATTCCAAATATAAATACAATCTTAAAAAAATGTGACATATCCACCAACAACTTGAAGAAGTAGTAGTAAAGCATTGAAATATTGGTGAAAATGATTTGTTCATATAATATGATTTCTAGTTTGAGATTATCCCTTCAGAATACCTAGAGTTAAAACATTAACTTTTTTCTGGAAAGCAGTTTCAAATATGGAATGTTCCTTTTCAGGCGCAAAGAGGAGATATGAAAAATGTGACATATCAACCAACAACTTGAAGAATGATTGGTAAAGCTTTTTAAATGTTAGTGAAATGATTGGTTCATATAATATCATTTTTAGTTTGAGATTATCCTTTAAGAATACCTAGAGTTAAAGCATTAACTTTTTTTCTGGAAAGCAGTTTCAAAGATGGGATGTCCCTTTTCAGGTGCAAACAGGATGTAGTTTCATACAACCTGTAATGGGTAAGAATGGTGGGCGTATTACCATAATTTGCATTTGAATGGTGAGGAAGGGGTGTGTGTGGTTGACACTATATAAAAACAAACTGTACTTTAGTAACCTCACTGCTCTACATTTGCTGACCATCAATGAACAGTACTGTGACTATGGATGTTCAGGCAGATACAAGTCCTGAGGAGGTAAGTTGGATTATTTTGTCTATACTGAATCTTTTTTATGGTTGTTTTTCAGACTTTGAGGGACATAGCTGTGGCATTATTGTTTTTAAAGTTCATTTAAGGCATTATAGGCACACATTTTTAAAACAAATGTTTTAGTCTTCTGCTGTGGCAAAAAGGTAGCTTAATGGCAAATGAATGAAAGATGATCTCTAAGAGGTTGCTTTGGGTTCTCTTACACCAATGCTTTTGTGCTTTGAAGTCTGGAAATGATTTCAGCTAATACTCAGAGGCACACAATATTACTTTTAATTAGACATAGTTTAAAATGTACTGTAAGGAAAGGTTTATTTGCTAAGTGTACGTGCCTTCTGTCTTTTTCTAAATGTCTTTTTGAATATTTTGTAACTCATCGTTCAATGACTCTAGCAATTTTGTGATGTGAACATGAAGAGGTATAGGAGTAGATTAACTAAAGGCAAATAGACTGTGCCCTGTCCAAGGGATTTTGCTCCAGAGCTTAGTAGATGAGAGGAAGTTCTGCCGACTTCCATCATCCGGCCACCTGCAATGAAAAAACTTTTTGTATTGTTTTTTATCTTGCGTGTCTTTGGGCGTTCTTTGTAAAATGAAACATCACCTCATTTACTAAGCTCTGGAGCAAATTCCTTTTCAGAATGCCACTGCACTTGCAAAGTCTATTTGCCTATACAATCCTAATGAGTTGTGGCAAGCAGGTTGTTAGATGATGATTATTTCCTTTGCTTTGGGTTATTTATGGCATGTTTTCTTCAGATATCCAAAGATGACCTATCACAACAATATAATATTCACCCCCTTTTTTGTATTGCAGATTTCTGAAAGCAGATCATTTCATCAGCCAGCATTGCTACCTGGATCAACGGCCCTGCCTGCTAGAACCTTTGAGAAATTACCAGAAGAAATGGAGAAAAGACTTTCTTTCACACCTGACAGCTATGAAGGGGAATGGATTTGTGGCACAGACCTAGTGCAAATGGGATCCAGGAAAAGGCCAAGACTTTTACCACCTGATATTAAAATGTATGCCTTTATTGAGATAAGACCCAGAAAAACTGCAGACTGTCCTTATGGGTGTTGTCACAAAATACTCCACATTGCAGGACAAACAGAACACAATCAAACGAAAACTCTCTATAATCGGAACATTTATGAAAACACGAAGACAGATGCACCAGAACAGTACTTAAAAATCCATCCGAAGAAAAGGCTGCTGAAGCGTTTCCTTACAAATGAGAATGAATGATGGTTTTGTTGATTTGTTTATTTGTGAAAAAATAAAATGAAAAAAAAATGTGATTGTTTTGTTTCCGTTGTATCTTTTTACAACCAAATATCAGACAACTCAATGCAGGCTTCTACAGTATGAAATGTGGTGCTTGTATCGTGTGACTAAAAAGTTGAAATTATTTTGGCCAGTTAAAATCATATTTGTAAAAGTTAACTAACAGGTTAATTTCATCTAGGTCAAGTTCATTCCAAATACAACCTAAATTTGTGTGAATCTATCCAGAAAAGCCCTAAACTAAAATCTTTTATTGGCTATAAAAATATATTCTAAATCCAAACACAATTTAAATTCATGTAACTGTATCCACTATTGATTAGAATAGTATAAGGGAAATGTGATACAAAGTTCATTCCAAATATAAATACAATCTTAAAAAAATGTGACATATCCACCAACAACTTGAAGAAGTAGTAGTAAAGCATTGAAATATTGGTGAAAATGATTTGTTCATATAATATGATTTCTAGTTTGAGATTATCCCTTCAGAATACCTAGAGTTAAAACATTAACTTTTTTCTGGAAAGCAGTTTCAAATATGGAATGTTCCTTTTCAGGCGCAAAGAGGAGATATGAAAAATGTGACATATCAACCAACAACTTGAAGAATGATTGGTAAAGCTTTTTAAATGTTAGTGAAATGATTGGTTCATATAATATCATTTTTAGTTTGAGATTATCCTTTAAGAATACCTAGAGTTAAAGCATTAACTTTTTTTCTGGAAAGCAGTTTCAAAGATGGGATGTCCCTTTTCAGGTGCAAACAGGATGTAGTTTCATACAACCTGTAATGGGTAAGAATGGTGGGCGTATTACCATAATTTGCATTTGAATGGTGAGGAAGGGGTGTGTGTGGTTGATACTATATAAAAACAAACTGTACTTTAGTAACCTCACTGCTCTACATTTGCTGACCATCAATGAACAGTACTGTGACTATGGATGTTCAGGCAGATACAAGTCCTGAGGAGGTAAGTTGGATTATTTTGTCTATACTGAATCTTTTTTATGGTTGTTTTTCAGACTTTGAGGGACATAGCTGTGGCATTATTGTTTTTAAAGTTCATTTAAGGCATTATAGGCACACATTTTTAAAACAAATGTTTTAGTCTTCTGCTGTGGCAAAAAGGTAGCTTAATGGCAAATGAATGAAAGATGATCTCTAAGAGGTTGCTTTGGGTTCTCTTACACCAATGCTTTTGTGCTTTGAAGTCTGGAAATGATTTCAGCTAATACTCAGAGGCACACAATATTACTTTTAATTAGACATAGTTTAAAATGTACTGTAAGGAAAGGTTTATTTGCTAAGTGTACGTGCCTTCTGTCTTTTTCTAAATGTCTTTTTGAATATTTTGTAACTCATCGTTCAATGACTCTAGCAATTTTGTGATGTGAACATGAAGAGGTATAGGAGTAGATTAACTAAAGGCAAATAGACTGTGCCCTGTCCAAGGGATTTTGCTCCAGAGCTTAGTAGATGAGAGGAAGTTCTGCCGACTTCCATCATCCGGCCACCTGCAATGAAAAAACTTTTTGTATTGTTTTTTATCTTGCGTGTCTTTGGGCGTTCTTTGTAAAATGAAACATCACCTCATTTACTAAGCTCTGGAGCAAATTCCTTTTCAGAATGCCACTGCACTTGCAAAGTCTATTTGCCTATACAATCCTAATGAGTTGTGGCAAGCAGGTTGTTAGATGATGATTATTTCCTTTGCTTTGGGTTATTTATGGCATGTTTTCTTCAGATATCCAAAGATGACCTATCACAACAATATAATATTCACCCCCTTTTTTGTATTGCAGATTTCTGAAAGCAGATCATTTCATCAGCCAGCATTGCTACCTGGATCAACGGCCCTGCCTGCTAGAACTTTTGAGAAATTACCAGAAGAAATGGAGAAAAGACTTTCTTTCACACCTGACAGCTATGAAGGGGAATGGATTTGTGGCACAGACCTAGTGCAAATGGGATCCAGGAAAAGGCCAAGACTTTTACCACCTGATATTAAAATGTATGCCTTTATTGAGATAAGACCCAGAAAAACTGCAGACTGTCCTTATGGGTGTTGTCACAAAATACTCCACATTGCAGGACAAACAGAACACAATCAAACGAAAACTCTCTATAATCGGAACATTTATGAAAACACGAAGACAGATGCACCAGAACAGTACTTAAAAATCCATCCGAAGAAAAGGCTGCTGAAGCGTTTCCTTACAAATGAGAATGAATGATGGTTTTGTTGATTTGTTTATTTGTGAAAAAATAAAATGAAAAAAAAATGTGATTGTTTTGTTTCCTTTGTATCTTTTTACAACCAAATATCAGACAACTCAATGCAGGCTTCTACAGTATGAAATGTGGTGCTTGTATCGTGTGACTAAAAAGTTGAAATTATTTTGGCCAGTTAAAATCATATTTGTAAAAGTTAACTAACAGGTTAATTTCATCTAGGTCAAGTTCATTCCAAATACAACCTAAATTTGTGTGAATCTATCCAGAAAAGCCCTAAACTAAAATCTTTTATTGGCTATAAAAATATATTCTAAATCCAAACACAATTTAAATTCATGTAACTGTATCCACTATTGATTAGAATAGTATAAGGGAAATGTGATACAAAGTTCATTCCAAATATAAATACAATCTTAAAAAAATGTGACATATCCACCAACAACTTGAAGAAGTAGTAGTAAAGCATTGAAATATTGGTGAAAATGATTTGTTCATATAATATGATTTCTAGTTTGAGATTATCCCTTCAGAATACCTAGAGTTAAAACATTAACTTTTTTCTGGAAAGCAGTTTCAAATATGGAATGTTCCTTTTCAGGCGCAAAGAGGAGATATGAAAAATGTGACATATCAACCAACAACTTGAAGAATGATTGGTAAAGCTTTTTAAATGTTAGTGAAATGATTGGTTCATATAATATCATTTTTAGTTTGAGATTATCCTTTAAGAATACCTAGAGTTAAAGCATTAACTTTTTTTCTGGAAAGCAGTTTCAAAGATGGGATGTCCCTTTTCAGGTGCAAACAGGATGTAGTTTCATACAACCTGTAATGGGTAAGAATGGTGGGCGTATTACCATAATTTGCATTTGAATGGTGAGGAAGGGGTGTGTGTGGTTGATACTATATAAAAACAAACTGTACTTTAGTAACCTCACTGCTCTACATTTGCTGACCATCAATGAACAGTACTGTGACTATGGATGTTCAGGCAGATACAAGTCCTGAGGAGGTAAGTTGGATTATTTTGTCTATACTGAATCTTTTTTATGGTTGTTTTTCAGACTTTGAGGGACATAGCTGTGGCATTATTGTTTTTAAAGTTCATTTAAGGCATTATAGGCACACATTTTTAAAACAAATGTTTTAGTCTTCTGCTGTGGCAAAAAGGTAGCTTAATGGCAAATGAATGAAAGATGATCTCTAAGAGGTTGCTTTGGGTTCTCTTACACCAATGCTTTTGTGCTTTGAAGTCTGGAAATGATTTCAGCTAATACTCAGAGGCACACAATATTACTTTTAATTAGACATAGTTTAAAATGTACTGTAAGGAAAGGTTTATTTGCTAAGTGTACGTGCCTTCTGTCTTTTTCTAAATGTCTTTTTGAATATTTTGTAACTCATCGTTCAATGACTCTAGCAATTTTGTGATGTGAACATGAAGAGGTATAGGAGTAGATTAACTAAAGGCAAATAGACTGTGCCCTGTCCAAGGGATTTTGCTCCAGAGCTTAGTAGATGAGAGGAAGTTCTGCCGACTTCCATCATCCGGCCACCTGCAATGAAAAAACTTTTTGTATTGTTTTTTATCTTGCGTGTCTTTGGGCGTTCTTTGTAAAATGAAACATCACCTCATTTACTAAGCTCTGGAGCAAATTCCTTTTCAGAATGCCACTGCACTTGCAAAGTCTATTTGCCTATACAATCCTAATGAGTTGTGGCAAGCAGGTTGTTAGATGATGATTATTTCCTTTGCTTTGGGTTATTTATGGCATGTTTTCTTCAGATATCCAAAGATGACCTATCACAACAATATAATATTCACCCCCTTTTTTGTATTGCAGATTTCTGAAAGCAGATCATTTCATCAGCCAGCATTGCTACCTGGATCAACGGCCCTGCCTGCTAGAACCTTTGAGAAATTACCAGAAGAAATGGAGAAAAGACTTTCTTTCACACCTGACAGCTATGAAGGGGAATGGATTTGTGGCACAGACCTAGTGCAAATGGGATCCAGGAAAAGGCCAAGACTTTTACCACCTGATATTAAAATGTATGCCTTTATTGAGATAAGACCCAGAAAAACTGCAGACTGTCCTTATGGGTGTTGTCACAAAATACTCCACATTGCAGGACAAACAGAACACAATCAAACGAAAACTCTCTATAATCGGAACATTTATGAAAACACGAAGACAGATGCACCAGAACAGTACTTAAAAATCCCTCCGAAGAAAAGGCTGCTGAAGCGTTTCCTTACAAATGAGAATGAATGATGGTTTTGTTGATTTGTTTATTTGTGAAAAAATAAAATGAAAAAAAAATGTGATTGTTTTGTTTCCTTTGTATCTTTTTACAACCAAATATCAGACAACTCAATGCAGGCTTCTACAGTATGAAATGTGGTGCTTGTATCGTGTGACTAAAAAGTTGAAATTATTTTGGCCAGTTAAAATCATATTTGTAAAAGTTAACTAACAGGTTAATTTCATCTAGGTCAAGTTCATTCCAAATACAACCTAATTTTGTGTGAATCTATCCAGAAAACCCCTAAACTAAAATCTTTTATTGGCTATAAAAATATATTCTAAATCCAAACACAATTTAAATTCATGTAACTGTATCCACTATTGATTAGAATAGTATAAGGGAAATGTGATACAAAGTTCATTCCAAATATAAATACAATCTTAAAAAAATGTGACATATCCACCAACAACTTGAAGAAGTAGTAGTAAAGCATTGAAATATTGGTGAAAATGATTTGTTCATATAATATGATTTCTAGTTTGAGATTATCCCTTCAGAATACCTAGAGTTAAAACATTAACTTTTTTCTGGAAAGCAGTTTCAAATATGGAATGTTCCTTTTCAGGCGCAAAGAGGAGATATGAAAAATGTGACATATCAACCAACAACTTGAAGAATGATTGGTAAAGCTTTTTAAATGTTAGTGAAATGATTGGTTCATATAATATCATTTTTAGTTTGAGATTATCCTTTAAGAATACCTAGAGTTAAAGCATTAACTTTTTTTCTGGAAAGCAGTTTCAAAGATGGGATGTCCCTTTTCAGGTGCAAACAGGATGTAGTTTCATACAACCTGTAATGGGTAAGAATGGTGGGCGTATTACCATAATTTGCATTTGAATGGTGAGGAAGGGGTGTGTGTGGTTGATACTATATAAAAACAAACTGTACTTTAGTAACCTCACTGCTCTACATTTGCTGACCATCAATGAACAGTACTGTGACTATGGATGTTCAGGCAGATACAAGTCCTGAGGAGGTAAGTTGGATTATTTTGTCTATACTGAATCTTTTTTATGGTTGTTTTTCAGACTTTGAGGGACATAGCTGTGGCATTATTGTTTTTAAAGTTCATTTAAGGCATTATAGGCACACATTTTTAAAACAAATGTTTTAGTCTTCTGCTGTGGCAAAAAGGTAGCTTAATGGCAAATGAATGAAAGATGATCTCTAAGAGGTTGCTTTGGGTTCTCTTACACCAATGCTTTTGTGCTTTGAAGTCTGGAAATGATTTCAGCTAATACTCAGAGGCACACAATATTACTTTTAATTAGACATAGTTTAAAATGTACTGTAAGGAAAGGTTTATTTGCTAAGTGTACGTGCCTTCTGTCTTTTTCTAAATGTCTTTTTGAATATTTTGTAACTCATCGTTCAATGACTCTAGCAATTTTGTGATGTGAACATGAAGAGGTATAGGAGTAGATTAACTAAAGGCAAATAGACTGTGCCCTGTCCAAGGGATTTTGCTCCAGAGCTTAGTAGATGAGAGGAAGTTCTGCCGACTTCCATCATCCGGCCACCTGCAATGAAAAAACTTTTTGTATTGTTTTTTATCTTGCGTGTCTTTGGGCGTTCTTTGTAAAATGAAACATCACCTCATTTACTAAGCTCTGGAGCAAATTCCTTTTCAGAATGCCACTGCACTTGCAAAGTCTATTTGCCTATACAATCCTAATGAGTTGTGGCAAGCAGGTTGTTAGATGATGATTATTTCCTTTGCTTTGGGTTATTTATGGCATGTTTTCTTCAGATATCCAAAGATGACCTATCACAACAATATAATATTCACCCCCTTTTTTGTATTGCAGATTTCTGAAAGCAGATCATTTCATCAGCCAGCATTGCTACCTGGATCAACGGCCCTGCCTGCTAGAACCTTTGAGAAATTACCAGAAGAAATGGAGAAAAGACTTTCTTTCACACCTGACAGCTATGAAGGGGAATGGATTTGTGGCACAGACCTAGTGCAAATGGGATCCAGGAAAAGGCCAAGACTTTTACCACCTGATATTAAAATGTATGCCTTTATTGAGATAAGACCCAGAAAAACTGCAGACTGTCCTTATGGGTGTTGTCACAAAATACTCCACATTGCAGGACAAACAGAACACAATCAAACGAAAACTCTCTATAATCGGAACATTTATGAAAACACGAAGACAGATGCACCAGAACAGTACTTAAAAATCCCTCCGAAGAAAAGGCTGCTGAAGCGTTTCCTTACAAATGAGAATGAATGATGGTTTTGTTGATTTGTTTATTTGTGAAAAAATAAAATGAAAAAAAAATGTGATTGTTTTGTTTCCTTTGTATCTTTTTACAACCAAATATCAGACAACTCAATGCAGGCTTCTACAGTATGAAATGTGGTGCTTGTATCGTGTGACTAAAAAGTTGAAATTATTTTGGCCAGTTAAAATCATATTTGTAAAAGTTAACTAACAGGTTAATTTCATCTAGGTCAAGTTCATTCCAAATACAACCTAAATTTGTGTGAATCTATCCAGAAAAGCCCTAAACTAAAATCTTTTATTGGCTATAAAAATATATTCTAAATCCAAACACAATTTAAATTCATGTAACTGTATCCACTATTGATTAGAATAGTATAAGGGAAATGTGATACAAAGTTCATTCCAAATATAAATACAATCTTAAAAAAATGTGACATATCCACCAACAACTTGAAGAAGTAGTAGTAAAGCATTGAAATATTGGTGAAAATGATTTGTTCATATAATATGATTTCTAGTTTGAGATTATCCCTTCAGAATACCTAGAGTTAAAACATTAACTTTTTTCTGGAAAGCAGTTTCAAATATGGAATGTTCCTTTTCAGGCGCAAAGAGGAGATATGAAAAATGTGACATATCAACCAACAACTTGAAGAATGATTGGTAAAGCTTTTTAAATGTTAGTGAAATGATTGGTTCATATAATATCATTTTTAGTTTGAGATTATCCTTTAAGAATACCTAGAGTTAAAGCATTAACTTTTTTTCTGGAAAGCAGTTTCAAAGATGGGATGTCCCTTTTCAGGTGCAAACAGGATGTAGTTTCATACAACCTGTAATGGGTAAGAATGGTGGGCGTATTACCATAATTTGCATTTGAATGGTGAGGAAGGGGTGTGTGTGGTTGATACTATATAAAAACAAACTGTACTTTAGTAACCTCACTGCTCTACATTTGCTGACCATCAATGAACAGTACTGTGACTATGGATGTTCAGGCAGATACAAGTCCTGAGGAGGTAAGTTGGATTATTTTGTCTATACTGAATCTTTTTTATGGTTGTTTTTCAGACTTTGAGGGACATAGCTGTGGCATTATTGTTTTTAAAGTTCATTTAAGGCATTATAGGCACACATTTTTAAAACAAATGTTTTAGTCTTCTGCTGTGGCAAAAAGGTAGCTTAATGGCAAATGAATGAAAGATGATCTCTAAGAGGTTGCTTTGGGTTCTCTTACACCAATGCTTTTGTGCTTTGAAGTCTGGAAATGATTTCAGCTAATACTCAGAGGCACACAATATTACTTTTAATTAGACATAGTTTAAAATGTACTGTAAGGAAAGGTTTATTTGCTAAGTGTACGTGCCTTCTGTCTTTTTCTAAATGTCTTTTTGAATATTTTGTAACTCATCGTTCAATGACTCTAGCAATTTTGTGATGTGAACATGAAGAGGTATAGGAGTAGATTAACTAAAGGCAAATAGACTGTGCCCTGTCCAAGGGATTTTGCTCCAGAGCTTAGTAGATGAGAGGAAGTTCTGCCGACTTCCATCATCCGGCCACCTGCAATGAAAAAACTTTTTGTATTGTTTTTTATCTTGCGTGTCTTTGGGCGTTCTTTGTAAAATGAAACATCACCTCATTTACTAAGCTCTGGAGCAAATTCCTTTTCAGAATGCCACTGCACTTGCAAAGTCTATTTGCCTATACAATCCTAATGAGTTGTGGCAAGCAGGTTGTTAGATGATGATTATTTCCTTTGCTTTGGGTTATTTATGGCATGTTTTCTTCAGATATCCAAAGATGACCTATCACAACAATATAATATTCACCCCCTTTTTTGTATTGCAGATTTCTGAAAGCAGATCATTTCATCAGCCAGCATTGCTACCTGGATCAACGGCCCTGCCTGCTAGAACCTTTGAGAAATTACCAGAAGAAATGGAGAAAAGACTTTCTTTCACACCTGACAGCTATGAAGGGGAATGGATTTGTGGCACAGACCTAGTGCAAATGGGATCCAGGAAAAGGCCAAGACTTTTACCACCTGATATTAAAATGTATGCCTTTATTGAGATAAGACCCAGAAAAACTGCAGACTGTCCTTATGGGTGTTGTCACAAAATACTCCACATTGCAGGACAAACAGAACACAATCAAACGAAAACTCTCTATAATCGGAACATTTATGAAAACACGAAGACAGATGCACTAGAACAGTACTTAAAAATCCCTCCGAAGAAAAGGCTGCTGAAGCGTTTCCTTACAAATGAGAATGAATGATGGTTTTGTTGATTTGTTTATTTGTGAAAAAATAAAATGAAAAAAAAATGTGATTGTTTTGTTTCCTTTGTATCTTTTTACAACCAAATATCAGACAACTCAATGCAGGCTTCTACAGTATGAAATGTGGTGCTTGTATCGTGTGACTAAAAAGTTGAAATTATTTTGGCCAGTTAAAATCATATTTGTAAAAGTTAACTAACAGGTTAATTTCATCTAGGTCAAGTTCATTCCAAATACAACCTAAATTTGTGTGAATCTATCCAGAAAATCCCTAAACTAAAATCTTTTATTGGCTATAAAAATATATTCTAAATCCAAACACAATTTAAATTCATGTAACTGTATCCACTATTGATTAGAATAGTATAAGGGAAATGTGATACAAAGTTCATTCCAAATATAAATACAATCTTAAAAAAATGTGACATATCCACCAACAACTTGAAGAAGTAGTAGTAAAGCATTGAAATATTGGTGAAAATGATTTGTTCATATAATATGATTTCTAGTTTGAGATTATCCCTTCAGAATACCTAGAGTTAAAACATTAACTTTTTTCTGGAAAGCAGTTTCAAATATGGAATGTTCCTTTTCAGGCGCAAAGAGGAGATATGAAAAATGTGACATATCAACCAACAACTTGAAGAATGATTGGTAAAGCTTTTTAAATGTTAGTGAAATGATTGGTTCATATAATATCATTTTTAGTTTGAGATTATCCTTTAAGAATACCTAGAGTTAAAGCATTAACTTTTTTTCTGGAAAGCAGTTTCAAAGATGGGATGTCCCTTTTCAGGTGCAAACAGGATGTAGTTTCATACAACCTGTAATGGGTAAGAATGGTGGGCGTATTACCATAATTTGCATTTGAATGGTGAGGAAGGGGTGTGTGTGGTTGATACTATATAAAAACAAACTGTACTTTAGTAACCTCACTGCTCTACATTTGCTGACCATCAATGAACAGTACTGTGACTATGGATGTTCAGGCAGATACAAGTCCTGAGGAGGTAAGTTGGATTATTTTGTCTATACTGAATCTTTTTTATGGTTGTTTTTCAGACTTTGAGGGACATAGCTGTGGCATTATTGTTTTTAAAGTTCATTTAAGGCATTATAGGCACACATTTTTAAAACAAATGTTTTAGTCTTCTGCTGTGGCAAAAAGGTAGCTTAATGGCAAATGAATGAAAGATGATCTCTAAGAGGTTGCTTTGGGTTCTCTTACACCAATGCTTTTGTGCTTTGAAGTCTGGAAATGATTTCAGCTAATACTCAGAGGCACACAATATTACTTTTAATTAGACATAGTTTAAAATGTACTGTAAGGAAAGGTTTATTTGCTAAGTGTACGTGCCTTCTGTCTTTTTCTAAATGTCTTTTTGAATATTTTGTAACTCATCGTTCAATGACTCTAGCAATTTTGTGATGTGAACATGAAGAGGTATAGGAGTAGATTAACTAAAGGCAAATAGACTGTGCCCTGTCCAAGGGATTTTGCTCCAGAGCTTAGTAGATGAGAGGAAGTTCTGCCGACTTCCATCATCCGGCCACCTGCAATGAAAAAACTTTTTGTATTGTTTTTTATCTTGCGTGTCTTTGGGCGTTCTTTGTAAAATGAAACATCACCTCATTTACTAAGCTCTGGAGCAAATTCCTTTTCAGAATGCCACTGCACTTGCAAAGTCTATTTGCCTATACAATCCTAATGAGTTGTGGCAAGCAGGTTGTTAGATGATGATTATTTCCTTTGCTTTGGGTTATTTATGGCATGTTTTCTTCAGATATCCAAAGATGACCTATCACAACAATATAATATTCACCCCCTTTTTTGTATTGCAGATTTCTGAAAGCAGATCATTTCATCAGCCAGCATTGCTACCTGGATCAACGGCCCTGCCTGCTAGAACCTTTGAGAAATTACCATAAGAAATGGAGAAAAGACTTTCTTTCACACCTGACAGCTATGAAGGGGAATGGATTTGTGGCACAGACCTAGTGCAAATGGGATCCAGGAAAAGGCCAAGACTTTTACCACCTGATATTAAAATGTATGCCTTTATTGAGATAAGACCCAGAAAAACTGCAGACTGTCCTTATGGGTGTTGTCACAAAATACTCCACATTGCAGGACAAACAGAACACAATCAAACGAAAACTCTCTATAATCGGAACATTTATGAAAACACGAAGACAGATGCACCAGAACAGTACTTAAAAATCCATCCGAAGAAAAGGCTGCTGAAGCGTTTCCTTACAAATGAGAATGAATGATGGTTTTGTTGATTTGTTTATTTGTGAAAAAATAAAATGAAAAAAAAATGTGATTGTTTTGTTTCCGTTGTATCTTTTTACAACCAAATATCAGACAACTCAATGCAGGCTTCTACAGTATGAAATGTGGTGCTTGTATCGTGTGACTAAAAAGTTGAAATTATTTTGGCCAGTTAAAATCATATTTGTAAAAGTTAACTAACAGGTTAATTTCATCTAGGTCAAGTTCATTCCAAATACAACCTAAATTTGTGTGAATCTATCCAGAAAAGCCCTAAACTAAAATCTTTTATTGGCTATAAAAATATATTCTAAATCCAAACACAATTTAAATTCATGTAACTGTATCCACTATTGATTAGAATAGTATAAGGGAAATGTGATACAAAGTTCATTCCAAATATAAATACAATCTTAAAAAAATGTGACATATCCACCAACAACTTGAAGAAGTAGTAGTAAAGCATTGAAATATTGGTGAAAATGATTTGTTCATATAATATGATTTCTAGTTTGAGATTATCCCTTCAGAATACCTAGAGTTAAAACATTAACTTTTTTCTGGAAAGCAGTTTCAAATATGGAATGTTCCTTTTCAGGCGCAAAGAGGAGATATGAAAAATGTGACATATCAACCAACAACTTGAAGAATGATTGGTAAAGCTTTTTAAATGTTAGTGAAATGATTGGTTCATATAATATCATTTTTAGTTTGAGATTATCCTTTAAGAATACCTAGAGTTAAAGCATTAACTTTTTTTCTGGAAAGCAGTTTCAAAGATGGGATGTCCCTTTTCAGGTGCAAACAGGATGTAGTTTCATACAACCTGTAATGGGTAAGAATGGTGGGCGTATTACCATAATTTGCATTTGAATGGTGAGGAAGGGGTGTGTGTGGTTGATACTATATAAAAACAAACTGTACTTTAGTAACCTCACTGCTCTACATTTGCTGACCATCAATGAACAGTACTGTGACTATGGATGTTCAGGCAGATACAAGTCCTGAGGAGGTAAGTTGGATTATTTTGTCTATACTGAATCTTTTTTATGGTTGTTTTTCAGACTTTGAGGGACATAGCTGTGGCATTATTGTTTTTAAAGTTCATTTAAGGCATTATAGGCACACATTTTTAAAACAAATGTTTTAGTCTTCTGCTGTGGCAAAAAGGTAGCTTAATGGCAAATGAATGAAAGATGATCTCTAAGAGGTTGCTTTGGGTTCTCTTACACCAATGCTTTTGTGCTTTGAAGTCTGGAAATGATTTCAGCTAATACTCAGAGGCACACAATATTACTTTTAATTAGACATAGTTTAAAATGTACTGTAAGGAAAGGTTTATTTGCTAAGTGTACGTGCCTTCTGTCTTTTTCTAAATGTCTTTTTGAATATTTTGTAACTCATCGTTCAATGACTCTAGCAATTTTGTGATGTGAACATGAAGAGGTATAGGAGTAGATTAACTAAAGGCAAATAGACTGTGCCCTGTCCAAGGGATTTTGCTCCAGAGCTTAGTAGATGAGAGGAAGTTCTGCCGACTTCCATCATCCGGCCACCTGCAATGAAAAAACTTTTTGTATTGTTTTTTATCTTGCGTGTCTTTGGGCGTTCTTTGTAAAATGAAACATCACCTCATTTACTAAGCTCTGGAGCAAATTCCTTTTCAGAATGCCACTGCACTTGCAAAGTCTATTTGCCTATACAATCCTAATGAGTTGTGGCAAGCAGGTTGTTAGATGATGATTATTTCCTTTGCTTTGGGTTATTTATGGCATGTTTTCTTCAGATATCCAAAGATGACCTATCACAACAATATAATATTCACCCCCTTTTTTGTATTGCAGATTTCTGAAAGCAGATCATTTCATCAGCCAGCATTGCTACCTGGATCAACGGCCCTGCCTGCTAGAACCTTTGAGAAATTACCAGAAGAAATGGAGAAAAGACTTTCTTTCACACCTGACAGCTATGAAGGGGAATGGATTTGTGGCACAGACCTAGTGCAAATGGGATCCAGGAAAAGGCCAAGACTTTTACCACCTGATATTAAAATGTATGCCTTTATTGAGATAAGACCCAGAAAAACTGCAGACTGTCCTTATGGGTGTTGTCACAAAATACTCCACATTGCAGGACAAACAGAACACAATCAAACGAAAACTCTCTATAATCGGAACATTTATGAAAACACGAAGACAGATGCACCAGAACAGTACTTAAAAATCCCTCCGAAGAAAAGGCTGCTGAAGCGTTTCCTTACAAATGAGAATGAATGATGGTTTTGTTGATTTGTTTATTTGTGAAAAAATAAAATGAAAAAAAAATGTGATTGTTTTGTTTCCTTTGTATCTTTTTACAACCAAATATCAGACAACTCAATGCAGGCTTCTACAGTATGAAATGTGGTGCTTGTATCGTGTGACTAAAAAGTTGAAATTATTTTGGCCAGTTAAAATCATATTTGTAAAAGTTAACTAACAGGTTAATTTCATCTAGGTCAAGTTCATTCCAAATACAACCTAAATTTGTGTGAATCTATCCAGAAAACCCCTAAACTAAAATCTTTTATTGGCTATAAAAATATATTCTAAATCCAAACACAATTTAAATTCATGTAACTGTATCCACTATTGATTAGAATAGTATAAGGGAAATGTGATACAAAGTTCATTCCAAATATAAATACAATCTTAAAAAAATGTGACATATCCACCAACAACTTGAAGAAGTAGTAGTAAAGCATTGAAATATTGGTGAAAATGATTTGTTCATATAATATGATTTCTAGTTTGAGATTATCCCTTCAGAATACCTAGAGTTAAAACATTAACTTTTTTCTGGAAAGCAGTTTCAAATATGGAATGTTCCTTTTCAGGCGCAAAGAGGAGATATGAAAAATGTGACATATCAACCAACAACTTGAAGAATGATTGGTAAAGCTTTTTAAATGTTAGTGAAATGATTGGTTCATATAATATCATTTTTAGTTTGAGATTATCCTTTAAGAATACCTAGAGTTAAAGCATTAACTTTTTTTCTGGAAAGCAGTTTCAAAGATGGGATGTCCCTTTTCAGGTGCAAACAGGATGTAGTTTCATACAACCTGTAATGGGTAAGAATGGTGGGCGTATTACCATAATTTGCATTTGAATGGTGAGGAAGGGGTGTGTGTGGTTGATACTATATAAAAACAAACTGTACTTTAGTAACCTCACTGCTCTACATTTGCTGACCATCAATGAACAGTACTGTGACTATGGATGTTCAGGCAGATACAAGTCCTGAGGAGGTAAGTTGGATTATTTTGTCTATACTGAATCTTTTTTATGGTTGTTTTTCAGACTTTGAGGGACATAGCTGTGGCATTATTGTTTTTAAAGTTCATTTAAGGCATTATAGGCACACATTTTTAAAACAAATGTTTTAGTCTTCTGCTGTGGCAAAAAGGTAGCTTAATGGCAAATGAATGAAAGATGATCTCTAAGAGGTTGCTTTGGGTTCTCTTACACCAATGCTTTTGTGCTTTGAAGTCTGGAAATGATTTCAGCTAATACTCAGAGGCACACAATATTACTTTTAATTAGACATAGTTTAAAATGTACTGTAAGGAAAGGTTTATTTGCTAAGTGTACGTGCCTTCTGTCTTTTTCTAAATGTCTTTTTGAATATTTTGTAACTCATCGTTCAATGACTCTAGCAATTTTGTGATGTGAACATGAAGAGGTATAGGAGTAGATTAACTAAAGGCAAATAGACTGTGCCCTGTCCAAGGGATTTTGCTCCAGAGCTTAGTAGATGAGAGGAAGTTCTGCCGACTTCCATCATCCGGCCACCTGCAATGAAAAAACTTTTTGTATTGTTTTTTATCTTGCGTGTCTTTGGGCGTTCTTTGTAAAATGAAACATCACCTCATTTACTAAGCTCTGGAGCAAATTCCTTTTCAGAATGCCACTGCACTTGCAAAGTCTATTTGCCTATACAATCCTAATGAGTTGTGGCAAGCAGGTTGTTAGATGATGATTATTTCCTTTGCTTTGGGTTATTTATGGCATGTTTTCTTCAGATATCCAAAGATGACCTATCACAACAATATAATATTCACCCCCTTTTTTGTATTGCAGATTTCTGAAAGCAGATCATTTCATCAGCCAGCATTGCTACCTGGATCAACGGCCCTGCCTGCTAGAACCTTTGAGAAATTACCAGAAGAAATGGAGAAAAGACTTTCTTTCACACCTGACAGCTATGAAGGGGAATGGATTTGTGGCACAGACCTAGTGCAAATGGGATCCAGGAAAAGGCCAAGACTTTTACCACCTGATATTAAAATGTATGCCTTTATTGAGATAAGACCCAGAAAAACTGCAGACTGTCCTTATGGGTGTTGTCACAAAATACTCCACATTGCAGGACAAACAGAACACAATCAAACGAAAACTCTCTATAATCGGAACATTTATGAAAACACGAAGACAGATGCACCAGAACAGTACTTAAAAATCCATCCTAAGAAAAGGCTGCTGAAGCGTTTCCTTACAAATGAGAATGAATGATGGTTTTGTTGATTTGTTTATTTGTGAAAAAATAAAATGAAAAAAAAATGTGATTGTTTTGTTTCCGTTGTATCTTTTTACAACCAAATATCAGACAACTCAATGCAGGCTTCTACAGTATGAAATGTGGTGCTTGTATCGTGTGACTAAAAAGTTGAAATTATTTTGGCCAGTTAAAATCATATTTGTAAAAGTTAACTAACAGGTTAATTTCATCTAGGTCAAGTTCATTCCAAATACAACCTAAATTTGTGTGAATTTATCCAGAAAACCCCTAAACTAAAATCTTTTATTGGCTATAAAAATATATTCTAAATCCAAACACAATTTAAATTCATGTAACTGTATCCACTATTGATTAGAATAGTATAAGGGAAATGTGATACAAAGTTCATTCCAAATATAAATACAATCTTAAAAAAATGTGACATATCCACCAACAACTTGAAGAAGTAGTAGTAAAGCATTGAAATATTGGTGAAAATGATTTGTTCATATAATATGATTTCTAGTTTGAGATTATCCCTTCAGAATACCTAGAGTTAAAACATTAACTTATTTCTGGAAAGCAGTTTCAAATATGGAATGTTCCTTTTCAGGCGCAAAGAGGAGATATGAAAAATGTGACATATCAACCAACAACTTGAAGAATGATTGGTAAAGCTTTTTAAATGTTAGTGAAATGATTGGTTCATATAATATCATTTTTAGTTTGAGATTATCCTTTAAGAATACCTAGAGTTAAAGCATTAACTTTTTTTCTGGAAAGCAGTTTCAAAGATGGGATGTCCCTTTTCAGGTGCAAACAGGATGTAGTTTCATACAACCTGTAATGGGTAAGAATGGTGGGCGTATTACCATAATTTGCATTTGAATGGTGAGGAAGGGGTGTGTGTGGTTGATACTATATAAAAACAAACTGTACTTTAGTAACCTCACTGCTCTACATTTGCTGACCATCAATGAACAGTACTGTGACTATGGATGTTCAGGCAGATACAAGTCCTGAGGAGGTAAGTTGGATTATTTTGTCTATACTGAATCTTTTTTATGGTTGTTTTTCAGACTTTGAGGGACATAGCTGTGGCATTATTGTTTTTAAAGTTCATTTAAGGCATTATAGGCACACATTTTTAAAACAAATGTTTTAGTCTTCTGCTGTGGCAAAAAGGTAGCTTAATGGCAAATGAATGAAAGATGATCTCTAAGAGGTTGCTTTGGGTTCTCTTACACCAATGCTTTTGTGCTTTGAAGTCTGGAAATGATTTCAGCTAATACTCAGAGGCACACAATATTACTTTTAATTAGACATAGTTTAAAATGTACTGTAAGGAAAGGTTTATTTGCTAAGTGTACGTGCCTTCTGTCTTTTTCTAAATGTCTTTTTGAATATTTTGTAACTCATCGTTCAATGACTCTAGCAATTTTGTGATGTGAACATGAAGAGGTATAGGAGTAGATTAACTAAAGGCAAATAGACTGTGCCCTGTCCAAGGGATTTTGCTCCAGAGCTTAGTAGATGAGAGGAAGTTCTGCCGACTTCCATCATCCGGCCACCTGCAATGAAAAAACTTTTTGTATTGTTTTTTATCTTGCGTGTCTTTGGGCGTTCTTTGTAAAATGAAACATCACCTCATTTACTAAGCTCTGGAGCAAATTCCTTTTCAGAATGCCACTGCACTTGCAAAGTCTATTTGCCTATACAATCCTAATGAGTTGTGGCAAGCAGGTTGTTAGATGATGATTATTTCCTTTGCTTTGGGTTATTTATGGCATGTTTTCTTCAGATATCCAAAGATGACCTATCACAACAATATAATATTCACCCCCTTTTTTGTATTGCAGATTTCTGAAAGCAGATCATTTCATCAGCCAGCATTGCTACCTGGATCAACGGCCCTGCCTGCTAGAACCTTTGAGAAATTACCAGAAGAAATGGAGAAAAGACTTTCTTTCACACCTGACAGCTATGAAGGGGAATGGATTTGTGGCACAGACCTAGTGCAAATGGGATCCAGGAAAAGGCCAAGACTTTTACCACCTGATATTAAAATGTATGCCTTTATTGAGATAAGACCCAGAAAAACTGCAGACTGTCCTTATGGGTGTTGTCACAAAATACTCCACATTGCAGGACAAACAGAACACAATCAAACGAAAACTCTCTATAATCGGAACATTTATGAAAACACGAAGACAGATGCACCAGAACAGTACTTAAAAATCCCTCCGAAGAAAAGGCTGCTGAAGCGTTTCCTTACAAATGAGAATGAATGATGGTTTTGTTGATTTGTTTATTTGTGAAAAAATAAAATGAAAAAAAAATGTGATTGTTTTGTTTCCTTTGTATCTTTTTACAACCAAATATCAGACAACTCAATGCAGGCTTCTACAGTATGAAATGTGGTGCTTGTATCGTGTGACTAAAAAGTTGAAATTATTTTGGCCAGTTAAAATCATATTTGTAAAAGTTAACTAACAGGTTAATTTCATCTAGGTCAAGTTCATTCCAAATACAACCTAAATTTGTGTGAATCTATCCAGAAAACCCCTAAACTAAAATCTTTTATTGGCTATAAAAATATATTCTAAATCCAAACACAATTTAAATTCATGTAACTGTATCCACTATTGATTAGAATAGTATAAGGGAAATGTGATACAAAGTTCATTCCAAATATAAATACAATCTTAAAAAAATGTGACATATCCACCAACAACTTGAAGAAGTAGTAGTAAAGCATTGAAATATTGGTGAAAATGATTTGTTCATATAATATGATTTCTAGTTTGAGATTATCCCTTCAGAATACCTAGAGTTAAAACATTAACTTTTTTCTGGAAAGCAGTTTCAAATATGGAATGTTCCTTTTCAGGCGCAAAGAGGAGATATGAAAAATGTGACATATCAACCAACAACTTGAAGAATGATTGGTAAAGCTTTTTAAATGTTAGTGAAATGATTGGTTCATATAATATCATTTTTAGTTTGAGATTATCCTTTAAGAATACCTAGAGTTAAAGCATTAACTTTTTTTCTGGAAAGCAGTTTCAAAGATGGGATGTCCCTTTTCAGGTGCAAACAGGATGTAGTTTCATACAACCTGTAATGGGTAAGAATGGTGGGCGTATTACCATAATTTGCATTTGAATGGTGAGGAAGGGGTGTGTGTGGTTGATACTATATAAAAACAAACTGTACTTTAGTAACCTCACTGCTCTACATTTGCTGACCATCAATGAACAGTACTGTGACTATGGATGTTCAGGCAGATACAAGTCCTGAGGAGGTAAGTTGGATTATTTTGTCTATACTGAATCTTTTTTATGGTTGTTTTTCAGACTTTGAGGGACATAGCTGTGGCATTATTGTTTTTAAAGTTCATTTAAGGCATTATAGGCACACATTTTTAAAACAAATGTTTTAGTCTTCTGCTGTGGCAAAAAGGTAGCTTAATGGCAAATGAATGAAAGATGATCTCTAAGAGGTTGCTTTGGGTTCTCTTACACCAATGCTTTTGTGCTTTGAAGTCTGGAAATGATTTCAGCTAATACTCAGAGGCACACAATATTACTTTTAATTAGACATAGTTTAAAATGTACTGTAAGGAAAGGTTTATTTGCTAAGTGTACGTGCCTTCTGTCTTTTTCTAAATGTCTTTTTGAATATTTTGTAACTCATCGTTCAATGACTCTAGCAATTTTGTGATGTGAACATGAAGAGGTATAGGAGTAGATTAACTAAAGGCAAATAGACTGTGCCCTGTCCAAGGGATTTTGCTCCAGAGCTTAGTAGATGAGAGGAAGTTCTGCCGACTTCCATCATCCGGCCACCTGCAATGAAAAAACTTTTTGTATTGTTTTTTATCTTGCGTGTCTTTGGGCGTTCTTTGTAAAATGAAACATCACCTCATTTACTAAGCTCTGGAGCAAATTCCTTTTCAGAATGCCACTGCACTTGCAAAGTCTATTTGCCTATACAATCCTAATGAGTTGTGGCAAGCAGGTTGTTAGATGATGATTATTTCATTTGCTTTGGGTTATTTATGGCATGTTTTCTTCAGATATCCAAAGATGACCTATCACAACAATATAATATTCACCCCCTTTTTTGTATTGCAGATTTCTGAAAGCAGATCATTTCATCAGCCAGCATTGCTACCTGGATCAACGGCCCTGCCTGCTAGAACCTTTGAGAAATTACCAGAAGAAATGGAGAAAAGACTTTCTTTCACACCTGACAGCTATGAAGGGGAATGGATTTGTGGCACAGACCTAGTGCAAATGGGATCCAGGAAAAGGCCAAGACTTTTACCACCTGATATTAAAATGTATGCCTTTATTGAGATAAGACCCAGAAAAACTGCAGACTGTCCTTATGGGTGTTGTCACAAAATACTCCACATTGCAGGACAAACAGAACACAATCAAACGAAAACTCTCTATAATCGGAACATTTATGAAAACACGAAGACAGATGCACCAGAACAGTACTTAAAAATCCATCCGAAGAAAAGGCTGCTGAAGCGTTTCCTTACAAATCAGAATGAATGATGGTTTTGTTGATTTGTTTATTTGTGAAAAAATAAAATGAAAAAAAAATGTGATTGTTTTGTTTCCTTTGTATCTTTTTACAACCAAATATCAGACAACTCAATGCAGGCTTCTACAGTATGAAATGTGGTGCTTGTATCGTGTGACTAAAAAGTTGAAATTATTTTGGCCAGTTAAAATCATATTTGTAAAAGTTAACTAACAGGTTAATTTCATCTAGGTCAAGTTCATTCCAAATACAACCTAAATTTGTGTGAATCTATCCAGAAAACCCCTAAACTAAAATCTTTTATTGGCTATAAAAATATATTCTAAATCCAAACACAATTTAAATTCATGTATCTGTATCCACTATTGATTAGAATAGTATAAGGGAAATGTGATACAAAGTTCATTCCAAATATAAATACAATCTTAAAAAAATGTGACATATCCACCAACAACTTGAAGAAGTAGTAGTAAAGCATTGAAATATTGGTGAAAATGATTTGTTCATATAATATGATTTCTAGTTTGAGATTATCCCTTCAGAATACCTAGAGTTAAAACATTAACTTTTTTCTGGAAAGCAGTTTCAAATATGGAATGTTCCTTTTCAGGCGCAAAGAGGAGATATGAAAAATGTGACATATCAACCAACAACTTGAAGAATGATTGGTAAAGCTTTTTAAATGTTAGTGAAATGATTGGTTCATATAATATCATTTTTAGTTTGAGATTATCCTTTAAGAATACCTAGAGTTAAAGCATTAACTTTTTTTCTGGAAAGCAGTTTCAAAGATGGGATGTCCCTTTTCAGGTGCAAACAGGATGTAGTTTCATACAACCTGTAATGGGTAAGAATGGTGGGCGTATTACCATAATTTGCATTTGAATGGTGAGGAAGGGGTGTGTGTGGTTGATACTATATAAAAACAAACTGTACTTTAGTAACCTCACTGCTCTACATTTGCTGACCATCAATGAACAGTACTGTGACTATGGATGTTCAGGCAGATACAAGTCCTGAGGAGGTAAGTTGGATTATTTTGTCTATACTGAATCTTTTTTATGGTTGTTTTTCAGACTTTGAGGGACATAGCTGTGGCATTATTGTTTTTAAAGTTCATTTAAGGCATTATAGGCACACATTTTTAAAACAAATGTTTTAGTCTTCTGCTGTGGCAAAAAGGTAGCTTAATGGCAAATGAATGAAAGCTGATCTCTAAGAGGTTGCTTTGGGTTCTCTTACACCAATGCTTTTGTGCTTTGAAGTCTGGAAATGATTTCAGCTAATACTCAGAGGCACACAATATTACTTTTAATTAGACATAGTTTAAAATGTACTGTAAGGAAAGGTTTATTTGCTAAGTGTACGTGCCTTCTGTCTTTTTCTAAATGTCTTTTTGAATATTTTGTAACTCATCGTTCAATGACTCTAGCAATTTTGTGATGTGAACATGAAGAGGTATAGGAGTAGATTAACTAAAGGCAAATAGACTGTGCCCTGTCCAAGGGATTTTGCTCCAGAGCTTAGTAGATGAGAGGAAGATCTGCCGACTTCCATCATCCGGCCACCTGCAATGAAAAAACTTTTTGTATTGTTTTTTATCTTGCGTGTCTTTGGGCGTTCTTTGTAAAATGAAACATCACCTCATTTACTAAGCTCTGGAGCAAATTCCTTTTCAGAATGCCACTGCACTTGCAAAGTCTATTTGCCTATACAATCCTAATGAGTTGTGGCAAGCAGGTTGTTAGATGATGATTATTTCCTTTGCTTTGGGTTATTTATGGCATGTTTTCTTCAGATATCCAAAGATGACCTATCACAACAATATAATATTCACCCCCTTTTTTGTATTGCAGATTTCTGAAAGCAGATCATTTCATCAGCCAGCATTGCTACCTGGATCAACGGCCCTGCCTGCTAGAACCTTTGAGAAATTACCAGAAGAAATGGAGAAAAGACTTTCTTTCACACCTGACAGCTATGAAGGGGAATGGATTTGTGGCACAGACCTAGTGCAAATGGGATCCAGGAAAAGGCCAAGACTTTTAAAACCGGATATTAAAATGTATGCCTTTATAGAGATAAGACCCAGAAAAACTGCAGACTGTCCTTATGGGTGTTGTCACAAAATACTCCACATTGCAGGACAAACAGAACACAATCAAACGAAAACTCTCTATAATCGGAACATTTATGAAAACACGAAGACAGATGCACCAGAACAGTACTTAAAAATCCATCCTAAGAAAAGGCTGCTGAAGCGTTTCCTTACAAATGAGAATGAATGATGGTTTTGTTGATTTGTTTATTTCTGAAAAAATAAAATGAAAAAAAAAATGTGATTGTTTTGTTTCCTTTGTATCTTTTTACAACCAAATATCAGACAACTCAATGCAGGCTTCTACAGTATGAAATGTGGTGCTTGTATCGTGTGACTAAAAAGTTGAAATTATTTTGGCCAGTTAAAATCATATTTGTAAAAGTTAACTAACAGGTTAATTTCATCTAGGTCAAGTTCATTCCAAATACAACCTAAATTTGTGTGAATCTATCCAGAAAACCCCTAAACTAAAATCTTTTATTGGCTATAAAAATATATTCTAAATCCAATCACAATTTAAATTCATGTAACTGTATCCACTATTGATTAGAATAGTATAAGGGAAATGTGATACAAAGTTCATTCCAAATATAAATACAATCTTAAAAAAATGTGACATATCCACCAACAACTTGAAGAAGTAGTAGTAAAGCATTGAAATATTGGTGAAAATGATTTGTTCATATAATATGATTTCTAGTTTGAGATTATCCCTTCAGAATACCTAGAGTTAAAACATTAACTTTTTTCTGGAAAGCAGTTTCAAATATGGAATGTTCCTTTTCAGGCGCAAAGAGGAGATATGAAAAATGTGACATATCAACCAACAACTTGAAGAATGATTGGTAAAGCTTTTTAAATGTTAGTGAAATGATTGGTTCATATAATATCATTTTTAGTTTGAGATTATCCTTTAAGAATACCTAGAGTTAAAGCATTAACTTTTTTTCTGGAAAGCAGTTTCAAAGATGGGATGTCCCTTTTCAGGTGCAAACAGGATGTAGTTTCATACAACCTGTAATGGGTAAGAATGGTGGGCGTATTACCATAATTTGCATTTGAACAGTGAGGAAGGGGTGTGTGTGGTTGACACTATATAAAAACAAACTGTACTTTAGTAACCTCACTGCTCTACATTTGCTGACCATCAATGAACAGTACTGTGACTATGGATGTTCCGGCAGATACAAGGAGGTAAGTTGGATTATTTTGTCTATACTGAATCTTTTTTATGGTTGTTTTTCAGACTTTGAGGGACATAGCTGTGGCATTATTGTTTTTAAAGTTCATTTAAGGCATTATAGGCACACATTTTTAAAACAAATGTTTTAGTCTTCTGCTGTGGCAAAAAGGTAGCTTAATGGCAAATGAATGAAAGCTGATCTCTAAGAGGTTGCTTTGGGTTCTCTTACACCAATGCTTTTGTGCTTTGAAGTCTGGAAATGATTTCAGCTAATACTCAGAGGCACACAATATTACTTTTAATTAGACATAGTTTAAAATGTACTGTAAGGAAAGGTTTATTTGCTAAGTGTACGTGCCTTCTGTCTTTTTCTAAATGTCTTTTTGAATATTTTGTAACTCATCGTTCAATGACTCTAGCAATTTTGTGATGTGAACATGAAGAGGTATAGGAGTAGATTAACTAAAGGCAAATAGACTGTGCCCTGTCCAAGGGATTTTGCTCCAGAGCTTAGTAGATGAGAGGAAGATCTGCCGACTTCCATCATCCGGCCACCTGCAATGAAAAAACTTTTTGTATTGTTTTTTATCTTGCGTGTCTTTGGGCGTTCTTTGTAAAATGAAACATCACCTCATTTACTAAGCTCTGGAGCAAATTCCTTTTCAGAATGCCACTGCACTTGCAAAGTCTATTTGCCTATACAATCCTAATGAGTTGTGGCAAGCAGGTTGTTAGATGATGATTATTTCCTTTGCTTTGGGTTATTTATGGCATGTTTTCTTCAGATATCCAAAGATGACCTATCACAACAATATAATATTCACCCCCTTTTTTGTATTGCAGATTTCTGAAAGCAGATCATTTCATCAGCCAGCATTGCTACCTGGATCAACGGCCCTGCCTGCTAGAACCTTTGAGAAATTACCAGAAGAAATGGAGAAAAGACTTTCTTTCACACCTGACAGCTATGAAGGGGAATGGATTTGTGGCACAGACCTAGTGCAAATGGGATCCAGGAAAAGGCCAAGACTTTTACCACCTGATATTAAAATGTATGCCTTTATTGAGATAAGACCCAGAAAAACTGCAGACTGTCCTTATGGGTGTTGTCACAAAATTCTCCACATTGCAGGACAAACAGAACACAATCAAACGAAAACTCTCTATAATTGGAACATTTATGAAAACACGAAGACAGATGCACCAGAACAGTACTTAAAAATCCATCCGAAGAAAAGGCTGCTGAAGCGTTTCCTTACAAATGAGAATGAATGATGGTTTTGTTGATTTGTTTATTTGTGAAAAAATAAAATGAAAAAAAAATGTGATTGTTTTGTTTCCTTTGTATCTTTTTACAACCAAATATCAGACAACTCAATGCAGGCTTCTACAGTATGAAATGTGGTGCTTGTATCGTGTGACTAAAAAGTTGAAATTATTTTGGCCAGTTAAAATCATATTTGTAAAAGTTAACTAACAGGTTAATTTCATCTAGGTCAAGTTCATTCCAAATACAACCTAAATTTGTGTGAATCTCTCCAGAAAACCCCTAAACTAAAATCTTTTATTGGCTATAAAAATATATTCTAAATCCAAACACAATTTAAATTCATGTAACTGTATCCACTATTGATTAGAATAGTATAAGGGAAATGTGATACAAAGTTCATTCCAAATATAAATACAATCTTAGAAAAATGTGACATATCCACCAACAACTTGAAGAAGTAGTAGTAAAGCATTGAAATGTTAGTGAAATAATTGGTTCATATAATATCATTTTTAGTTTGAGATTATCCTTTAAGAATACCTAGAGTTAAAGCATTAACTTTTTTTCTGGAAAGCAGTTTCAAATATGGAATGTTCCTTTTCAGGCGCAAAGAGGAGATATGAAAAATGTGACATATCAACCAACAACTTGAAGAATGATTGGTAAAGCTTTTTAAATGTTAGTGAAATGATTGGTTCATATAATATCATTTTTAGTTTGAGATTATCCTTTAAGAATACCTAGAGTTAAAGCATTAACTTTTTTTCTGGAAAGCAGTTTCAAAGATGGGATGTCCCTTTTCAGGTGCAAACAGGATGTAGTTTCATACAACCTGTAATGGGTAAGAATGGTGGGCGTATTACCATAATTTGCATTTGAACAGTGAGGAAGGGGTGTGTGTGGTTGACACTATATAAAAACAAACTGTACTTTAGTAACCTCACTGCTCTACATTTGCTGACCATCAATGAACAGTACTGTGACTATGGATGTTCAGGCAGATACAAGTCCTGAGGAGGTAAGTTGGATTTATTTTGTCTATACTGAATCTTTTTTATGGTTGTTTTTCAGACTTTGAGGGACATAGCTGTGGCATTATTGTTTTTAAAGTTCATTTAAGGCATTATAGGCACACATTTTTAAAACAAATATTTTAGTCTTCTGCTGTGGCAAAAAGGTAGCTTAATGGCAAATGAATGAAAGATGATCTCTAAGAGGTTGCTTTGGGTTCTCTTACACCAATGCTTTTGTGCTTTGAAGTCTGGAAATGATTTCAGCTAATACTCAGAGGCACACAATATTACTTTTAATTAGACATAGTTTAAAATGTACTGTAAAGAAAGGTTTATTTGCTAAGTGTACGTGCCTTCTGTCTTTTTCTAAATGTCTTTTTGAATATTTTGTAACTCATCGTTCAATGACTCTAGCAATTTTGTGATGTGAACATGAAGAGGTATAGGAGTAGATTAACTAAAGGCAAATAGACTGTGCCCTGTCCAAGGGATTTTGCTCCAGAGCTTAGTAGATGAGAGGAAGTTCTGCCGACTTCCATCATCCGGCCACCTGCAATGAAAAAACTTTTTGTATTGTTTTTTATCTTGCGTGTCTTTGGGTGTTCTTTGTAAAATGAAACATCACCTCATTTACTAAGCTCTGGAG
Source organism: Staurois parvus (assembly GCF_062004578.1). Classification (NCBI taxonomy): domain Eukaryota; kingdom Metazoa; phylum Chordata; class Amphibia; order Anura; family Ranidae; genus Staurois; species Staurois parvus. The sequence goes on along the minus strand of NW_028318047.1, from coordinate 1,443,339 downwards.
CAAATTCCTTTTCAGAATGCCACTGCACTTGCAAAGTCTATTTGCCTATACAATCCTAATGAGTTGTGGCAAGCAGGTTGTTAGATGATGATTATTTCCTTTGTTTTGGGTTATTTATGGCATGTTTTCTTCAGATATCCAAAGATGACCTATCACAACAATATAATATTCACCCCCTTTTTTGTATTGCAGATTTCTGAAAGCAGATCATTTCATCAGCCAGCATTGCTACCTGGATCAACGGCCCTGCCTGCTAGAACCTTTGAGAAATTACCAGAAGAAATGGAGAAAAGACTTTCTTTCACACCTGACAGCTATGAAGGGGAATGGATTTGTGGCACAGACCTAGTGCAAATGGGATCCAGGAAAAGGCCAAGACTTTTACCACCTGATATTAAAATGTATGCCTTTATTGAGATAAGACCCAGAAAAACTGCAGACTGTCCTTATGGGTGTTGTCACAAAATACTCCACATTGCAGGACAAACAGAACACAATCAAACGAAAACTCTCTATAATCGGAACATTTATGAAAACACGAAGACAGATGCACCAGAACAGTACTTAAAAATCCATCCGAAGAAAAGGCTGCTGAAGCGTTTCCTTACAAATGAGAATGAATGATGGTTTTGTTGATTTGTTTATTTGTGAAAAAATAAAATGAAAAAAAAATGTGATTGTTTTGTTTCCTTTGTATCTTTTTACAACCAAATATCAGACAACTCAATGCAGGCTTCTACAGTATGAAATGTGGTGCTTGTATCGTGTGACTAAAAAGTTGAAATTATTTTGGCCAGTTAAAATCATATTTGTAAAAGTTAACTAACAGGTTAATTTCATCTAGGTCAAGTTCATTCCAAATACAACCTAAATTTGCGTGAATCTCTCCAGAAAACCCCTAAACTAAAATCTTTTATTGGCTATAAAAATATATTCTAAATCCAAACACAATTTAAATTCATGTAACTGTATCCACTATTGATTAGAATAGTATAAGGGAAATGTGATACAAAGTTCATTCCAAATATAAATACAATCTTAAAAAAATGTGACATATCCACCAACAACTTGAAGAAGTAATAGTAAAGCATTGAAATATTGGTGAAAATGATTTGTTCATATAATATGATTTCTAGTTTGAGATTATCCCTTCAGAATACCTAGAGTTAAAACATTAACTTTTTTCTGGAAAGCAGTTTCAAATATGGAATGTTCCTTTTCAGGCGCAAAGAGGAGATATGAAAAATGTGACATATCAACCAACAACTTGAAGAATGATTGGTAAAGCTTTTTAAATGTTAGTGAAATGATTGGTTCATATAATATCATTTTTAGTTTGAGATTATCCTTTAAGAATACCTAGAGTTAAAGCATTAACTTTTTTTCTGGAAAGCAGTTTCAAAGATGGGATGTCCCTTTTCAGGTGCAAACAGGATGTAGTTTCATACAACCTGTAATGGGTAAAAATGGTGGGCGTATTACCATAATTTGCATTTGAACGGTGAGGAAGGGGTGTGTGTGGTTGATACTATATAAAAACAAACTGTACTTTAGTAACCTCACTGCTCTACATTTGCTGACCATCAATGAACAGTACTGTGACTATGGATGTTCAGGCAGATACAAGTCCTGAGGAGGTAAATTGGATTATTTTGTCTATACTGAATCTTTTTTATGGTTGTTTTTCAGACTTTGAGGGACATAGCTGTGGCATTATTGTTTTTAAAGTTCATTTAAGGCATTATAGGCACACATTTTTAAAACAAATGTTTTAGTCTTCTGCTGTGGCAAAAAGGTAGCTTAATGGCAAATGAATGAAAGATGATCTCTAAGAGGTTGCTTTGGGTTCTCTTACACCAATGCTTTTGTGCTTTGAAGTCTGGAAATGATTTCAGCTAATACTCAGAGGCACACAATATTACTTTTAATTAGACATAGTTTAAAATGTACTGTAAGGAAAGGTTTATTTGCTAAGTGTACGTGCCTTCTGTCTTTTTCTAAATGTCTTTTTGAATATTTTGTAACTCATCGTTCAATGACTCTAGCAATTTTGTGATGTGAACATGAAGAGGTATAGGAGTAGATTAACTAAAGGCAAATAGACTGTGCCCTGTCCAAGGGATTTTGCTCCAGAGCTTAGTAGATGAGAGGAAGATCTGCCGACTTCCATCATCCGGCCACCTGCAATGAAAAAACTTTTTGTATTGTTTTTTATCTTGCGTGTCTTTGGGCGTTCTTTGTAAAATGAAACATCACCTCATTTACTAAGCTCTGGAGCAAATTCCTTTTCAGAATGCCACTGCACTTGCAAAGTCTATTTGCCTATACAATCCTAATGAGTTGTGGCAAGCAGGTTGTTAGATGATGATTATTTCCTTTGCTTTGGGTTATTTATGGCATGTTTTCTTCAGATATCCAAAGATGACCTATCACAACAATATAATATTCACCCCCTTTTTTGTATTGCAGATTTCTGAAAGCAGATCATTTCATCAGCCAGCATTGCTACCTGGATCAACGGCCCTGCCTGCTAGAACCTTTGAGAAATTACCAGAAGAAATGGAGAAAAGACTTTCTTTCACACCTGACAGCTATGAAGGGGAATGGATTTGTGGCACAGACCTAGTGCAAATGGGATCCAGGAAAAGGCCAAGACTTTTACCACCTGATATTAAAATGTATGCCTTTATTGAGATAAGACCCAGAAAAACTGCAGACTGTCCTTATGGGTGTTGTCACAAAATACTCCACATTGCAGGACAAACAGAACACAATCAAACGAAAACTCTCTATAATCGGAACATTTATGAAAACACGAAGACAGATGCACCAGAACAGTACTTAAAAATCCATCCGAAGAAAAGGCTGCTGAAGCGTTTCCTTACAAATGAGAATGAATGATGGTTTTGTTGATTTGTTTATTTGTGAAAAAATAAAATGAAAAAAAAATGTGATTGTTTTGTTTCCTTTGTATCTTTTTACAACCAAATATCAGACAACTCAATGCAGGCTTCTACAGTATGAAATGTGGTGCTTGTATCGTGTGACTAAAAAGTTGAAATTATTTTGGCCAGTTAAAATCATATTTGTAAAAGTTAACTAACAGGTTAATTTCATCTAGGTCAAGTTCATTCCAAATACAACCTAAATTTGTGTGAATCTATCCAGAAAACCCCTAAACTAAAATCTTTTATTGGCTATAAAAATATATTCTAAATCCAAACACAATTTAAATTCATGTAACTGTATCCACTATTGATTAGAATAGTATAAGGGAAATGTGATACAAAGTTCATTCCAAATATAAATACAATCTTAAAAAAATGTGACATATCCACCAACAACTTGAAGAAGTAGTAGTAAAGCATTGAAATGTTAGTGAAATGATTGGTTCATATAATATCATTTTTAGTTTGAGATTATCCTTTAAGAATACCTAGAGTTAAAGCATTAACTTTTTTTCTGGAAAGCAGTTTCAAAGATGGGATGTCCCTTTTCAGGTGCAAACAGGATGTAGTTTCATACAACCTGTAATGGGTAAGAATGGTGGGCGTATTACCATAATTTGCATTTGAACGGTGAGGAAGGGGTGTGTGTGGTTGACACTATATAAAAACAAACTGTACTTTAGTAACCTCACTGCTCTACATTTGCTGACCATCAATGAACAGTACTGTGACTATGGATGTTCAGGCAGATACAAGTCCTGAGGAGGTAAGTTGGATTATTTTGTCTATACTGAATCTTTTTTATGGTTGTTTTTCAGACTTTGAGGGACATAGCTGTGGCATTATTGTTTTTAAAGTTCATTTAAGGCATTATAGGCACACATTTTTAAAACAAATGTTTTAGTCTTCTGCTGTGGCAAAAAGGTAGCTTAATGGCAAATGAATGAAAGATGATCTCTAAGAGGTTGCTTTGGGTTCTCTTACACCAATGCTTTTGTGCTTTGAAGTCTGGAAATGATTTCAGCTAATACTCAGAGGCACACAATATTACTTTTAATTAGACATAGTTTAAAATGTACTGTAAGGAAAGGTTTATTTGCTAAGTGTACGTGCCTTCTGTCTTTTTCTAAATGTCTTTTTGAATATTTTGTAACTCATCGTTCAATGACTCTAGCAATTTTGTGATGTGAACATGAAGAGGTATAGGAGTAGATTAACTAAAGGCAAATAGACTGTGCCCTGTCCAAGGGATTTTGCTCCAGAGCTTAGTAGATGAGAGGAAGTTCTGCCGACTTCCATCATCCGGCCACCTGCAATGAAAAAACTTTTTGTATTGTTTTTTATCTTGCGTGTCTTTGGGTGTTCTTTGTAAAATGAAACATCACCTCATTTACTAAGCTCTGGAGCAAATTCCTTTTCAGAATGCCACTGCACTTGCAAAGTCTATTTGCCTATACAATCCTAATGAGTTGTGGCAAGCAGGTTGTTAGATGATGATTATTTCCTTTGTTTTGGGTTATTTATGGCATGTTTTCTTCAGATATCCAAAGATGACCTATCACAACAATATAATATTCACCCCCTTTTTTGTATTGCAGATTTCTGAAAGCAGATCATTTCATCAGCCAGCATTGCTACCTGGATCAACGGCCCTGCCTGCTAGAACCTTTGAGAAATTACCAGAAGAAATGGAGAAAAGACTTTCTTTCACACCTGACAGCTATGAAGGGGAATGGATTTGTGGCACAGACCTAGTGCAAATGGGATCCAGGAAAAGGCCAAGACTTTTACCACCTGATATTAAAATGTATGCCTTTATTGAGATAAGACCCAGAAAAACTGCAGACTGTCCTTATGGGTGTTGTCACAAAATACTCCACATTGCAGGACAAACAGAACACAATCAAACGAAAACTCTCTATAATCGGAACATTTATGAAAACACGAAGACAGATGCACCAGAACAGTACTTAAAAATCCATCCGAAGAAAAGGCTGCTGAAGCGTTTCCTTACAAATGAGAATGAATGATGGTTTTGTTGATTTGTTTATTTGTGAAAAAATAAAATGAAAAAAAAATGTGATTGTTTTGTTTCCTTAGTATCTTTTTACAACCAAATATCAGACAACTCAATGCAGGCTTCTACAGTATGAAATGTGGTGCTTGTATCGTGTGACTAAAAAGTTGAAATTATTTTGGCCAGTTAAAATCATATTTGTAAAAGTTAACTAACAGGTTAATTTCATCTAGGTCAAGTTCATTCCAAATACAACCTAAATTTGTGTGAATCTCTCCAGAAAACCCCTAAACTAAAATCTTTTATTGGCTATAAAAATATATTCTAAATCCAAACACAATTTAAATTCATGTAACTGTATCCACTATTGATTAGAATAGTATAAGGGAAATGTGATACAAAGTTCATTCCAAATATAAATACAATCTTAAAAAAATGTGACATATCCACCAACAACTTGAAGAAGTAGTAGTAAAGCATTGAAATGTTAGTGAAATGATTGGTTCATATAATATCATTTTTAGTTTGAGATTATCCTTTAAGAATACCTAGAGTTAAAGCATTAACTTTTTTTCTGGAAAGCAGTTTCAAAGATGGGATGTCCCTTTTCAGGTGCAAACAGGATGTAGTTTCATACAACCTGTAATGGGTAAGAATGGTGGGCGTATTACCATAATTTGCATTTGAACGGTGAGGAAGGGGTGTGTGTGGTTGACACTATATAAAAACAAACTGTACTTTAGTAACCTCACTGCTCTACATTTGCTGACCATCAATGAACAGTACTGTGACTATGGATGTTCAGGCAGATACAAGTCCTGAGGAGGTAAGTTGGATTATTTTGTCTATACTGAATCTTTTTTATGGTTGTTTTTCAGACTTTGAGGGACATAGCTGTGGCATTATTGTTTTTAAAGTTCATTTAAGGCATTATAGGCACACATTTTTAAAACAAATGTTTTAGTCTTCTGCTGTGGCAAAAAGGTAGCTTAATGGCAAATGAATGAAAGATGATCTCTAAGAGGTTGCTTTGGGTTCTCTTACACCAATGCTTTTGTGCTTTGAAGTCTGGAAATGATTTCAGCTAATACTCAGAGGCACACAATATTACTTTTAATTAGACATAGTTTAAAATGTACTGTAAGGAAAGGTTTATTTGCTAAGTGTACGTGCCTTCTGTCTTTTTCTAAATGTCTTTTTGAATATTTTGTAACTCATCGTTCAATGACTCTAGCAATTTTGTGATGTGAACATGAAGAGGTATAGGAGTAGATTAACTAAAGGCAAATAGACTGTGCCCTGTCCAAGGGATTTTGCTCCAGAGCTTAGTAGATGAGAGGAAGTTCTGCCGACTTCCATCATCCGGCCACCTGCAATGAAAAAACTTTTTGTATTGTTTTTTATCTTGCGTGTCTTTGGGTGTTCTTTGTAAAATGAAACATCACCTCATTTACTAAGCTCTGGAGCAAATTCCTTTTCAGAATGCCACTGCACTTGCAAAGTCTATTTGCCTATACAATCCTAATGAGTTGTGGCAAGCAGGTTGTTAGATGATGATTATTTCCTTTGTTTTGGGTTATTTATGGCATGTTTTCTTCAGATATCCAAAGATGACCTATCACAACAATATAATATTCACCCCCTTTTTTGTATTGCAGATTTCTGAAAGCAGATCATTTCATCAGCCAGCATTGCTACCTGGATCAACGGCCCTGCCTGCTAGAACCTTTGAGAAATTACCAGAAGAAATGGAGAAAAGACTTTCTTTCACACCTGACAGCTATGAAGGGGAATGGATTTGTGGCACAGACCTAGTGCAAATGGGATCCAGGAAAAGGCCAAGACTTTTACCACCTGATATTAAAATGTATGCCTTTATTGAGATAAGACCCAGAAAAACTGCAGACTGTCCTTATGGGTGTTGTCACAAAATACTCCACATTGCAGGACAAACAGAACACAATCAAACGAAAACTCTCTATAATCGGAACATTTATGAAAACACGAAGACAGATGCACCAGAACAGTACTTAAAAATCCATCCGAAGAAAAGGCTGCTGAAGCGTTTCCTTACAAATGAGAATGAATGATGGTTTTGTTGATTTGTTTATTTGTGAAAAAATAAAATGAAAAAAAAATGTGATTGTTTTGTTTCCTTTGTATCTTTTTACAACCAAATATCAGACAACTCAATGCAGGCTTCTACAGTATGAAATGTGGTGCTTGTATCGTGTGACTAAAAAGTTGAAATTATTTTGGCCAGTTAAAATCATATTTGTAAAAGTTAACTAACAGGTTAATTTCATCTAGGTCAAGTTCATTCCAAATACAACCTAAATTTGTGTGAATCTCTCCAGAAAACCCCTAAACTAAAATCTTTTATTGGCTATAAAAATATATTCTAAATCCAAACACAATTTAAATTCATGTAACTGTATCCACTATTGATTAGAATAGTATAAGGGAAATGTGATACAAAGTTCATTCCAAATATAAATACAATCTTAAAAAAATGTGACATATCCACCAACAACTTGAAGAAGTAATAGTAAAGCATTGAAATATTGGTGAAAATGATTTGTTCATATAATATGATTTCTAGTTTGAGATTATCCCTTCAGAATACCTAGAGTTAAAACATTAACTTTTTTCTGGAAAGCAGTTTCAAATATGGAATGTTCCTTTTCAGGCGCAAAGAGGAGATATGAAAAATGTGACATATCAACCAACAACTTGAAGAATGATTGGTAAAGCTTTTTAAATGTTAGTGAAATGATTGGTTCATATAATATCATTTTTAGTTTGAGATTATCCTTTAAGAATACCTAGAGTTAAAGCATTAACTTTTTTTCTGGAAAGCAGTTTCAAAGATGGGATGTCCCTTTTCAGGTGCAAACAGGATGTAGTTTCATACAACCTGTAATGGGTAAAAATGGTGGGCGTATTACCATAATTTGCATTTGAACTGTGAGGAAGGGGTGTGTGTGGTTGATACTATATAAAAACAAACTGTACTTTAGTAACCTCACTGCTCTACATTTGCTGACCATCAATGAACAGTACTGTGACTATGGATGTTCAGGCAGATACAAGTCCTGAGGAGGTAAGTTGGATTATTTTGTCTATACTGAATCTTTTTTATGGTTGTTTTTCAGACTTTGAGGGACATAGCTGTGGCATTATTGTTTTTAAAGTTCATTTAAGGCATTATAGGCACACATTTTTAAAACAAATGTTTTAGTCTTCTGCTGTGGCAAAAAGGTAGCTTAATGGCAAATGAATGAAAGATGATCTCTAAGAGGTTGCTTTGGGTTCTCTTACACCAATGCTTTTGTGCTTTGAAGTCTGGAAATGATTTCAGCTAATACTCAGAGGCACACAATATTACTTTTAATTAGACATAGTTTAAAATGTACTGTAAGGAAAGGTTTATTTGCTAAGTGTACGCGCCTTCTGTCTTTTTCTAAATGTCTTTTTGAATATTTTGTAACTCATCGTTCAATGACTCTAGCAATTTTGTGATGTGAACATGAAGAGGTATAGGAGTAGATTAACTAAGGGCAAATAGACTGTGCCCTGTCCAAGGGATTTTGCTCCAGAGCTTAGTAGATGAGAGGAAGTTCTGCCGACTTCCATCATCCGGCCACCTGCAATGAAAAAACTTTTTGTATTGTTTTTTATCTTGCGTGTCTTTGGGCGTTCTTTGTAAAATTAAACATCACCTCATTTACTAAGCTCTGGAGCAAATTCCTTTTCAGAATGCCACTGCACTTGCAAAGTCTATTTGCCTATACAATCCTAATGAGTTGTGGCAAGCAGGTTGTTAGATGATGATTATTTCCTTTGCTTTGGGTTATTTATGGCATGTTTTCTTCAGATATCCAAAGATGACCTATCACAACAATATAATATTCACCCCCTTTTTTGTATTACAGATTTCTGAAAGCAGATCATTTCATCAGCCAGCATTGCTACCTGGATCAACGGCCCTGCCTGCTAGAACCTTTGAGAAATTACCAGAAGAAATGGAGAAAAGACTTTCTTTCACACCTGACAGCTATGAAGGGGAATGGATTTGTGGCACAGACCTAGTGCAAATGGGATCCAGGAAAAGGCCAAGACTTTTAAAACCGGATATTAAAATGTATGCCTTTATTGAGATAAGACCCAGAAAAACTGCAGACTGTCCTTATGGGTGTTGTCACAAAATACTCCACATTGCAGGACAAACAGAACACAATCAAACTAAAACTCTCTATAATCGGAACATTTATGAAAACATGAAGACAGATGCACCAGAACAGTACTTAAAAATCCATCCTAAGAAAAGGCTGCTGAAGCATTTCCTTACAAATGAGAATGAATGATGGTTTTGTTGATTTGTTTATTTGTGAAAAAATAAAATGAAAAAAAAATGTGATTGTTTTGTTTCCTTTGTATCTTTTTACAACCAAATATCAGACAACTCAATGCAGGCTTCTACAGTATGAAATGTGGTGCTTGTATCGTGTGACTAAAAAGTTGAAATTATTTTGGCCAGTTAAAATCATATTTGTAAAAGTTAACTAACAGGTTAATTTCATCTAGGTCAAGTTCATTCCAAATACAACCTAAATTTGTGTGAATCTATCCAGAAAACCCCTAAACTAAAATCTTTTATTGGCTATAAAAATATATTCTAAATCCAATCACAATTTAAATTCATGTAACTGTATCCACTATTGATTAGAATAGTATAAGGGAAATGTGATACAAAGTTCATTCCAAATATAAATACAATCTTAAAAAAATGTGACATATCCACCAACAACTTGAAGAAGTAGTAGTAAAGCATTGAAATGTTAGTGAAATGATTGGTTCATATAATATCATTTTTAGTTTGAGATTATCCTTTAAGAATACCTAGAGTTAAAGCATTAACTTTTTTTCTGGAAAGCAGTTTCAAAGATGGGATGTCCCTTTTCAGGTGCAAACAGGATGTAGTTTCATACAACCTGTAATGGGTAAGAATGGTGGGCGTATTACCATAATTTGCATTTGAACAGTGAGGAAGGGGTGTGTGTGGTTGACACCATATTAAAACAAACTGTACTTTAGTAACCTCACTGCTCTACATTTGCTGACCATCAATGAACAGTACTGTGACTATGGATGTTCAGGCAGATACAAGGAGGTAAGTTGGATTATTTTGTCTATACTGAATCTTTTTTATGGTTGTTTTTCAGACTTTGAGGGACATAGCTGTGGCATTATTGTTTTTAAAGTTCATTTAAGGCATTATAGGCACACATTTTTAAAACAAATATTTTAGTCTTCTGCTGTGGCAAAAAGGTAGCTTAATGGCAAATGAATGAAAGATGATCTCTAAGAGGTTGCTTTGGGTTCTCTTACACCAATGCTTTTGTGCTTTGAAGTCTGGAAATGATTTCAGCTAATACTCAGAGGCACACAATATTACTTTTAATTAGACATAGTTTAAAATGTACTGTAAAGAAAGGTTTATTTGCTAAGTGTACGTGCCTTCTGTCTTTTTCTAAATGTCTTTTTGAATATTTTGTAACTCATCGTTCAATGACTCTAGCAATTTTGTGATGTGAACATGAAGAGGTATAGGAGTAGATTAACTAAAGGCAAATAGACTGTGCCCTGTCCAAGGGATTTTGCTCCAGAGCTTAGTAGATGAGAGGAAGTTCTGCCGACTTCCATCATCCGGCCACCTGCAATGAAAAAACTTTTTGTATTGTTTTTTATCTTGCGTGTCTTTGGGTGTTCTTTGTAAAATGAAACATCACCTCATTTACTAAGCTCTGGAGCAAATTCCTTTTCAGAATGCCACTGCACTTGCAAAGTCTATTTGCCTATACAATCCTAATGAGTTGTGGCAAGCAGGTTGTTAGATGATGATTATTTCCTTTGTTTTGGGTTATTTATGGCATGTTTTCTTCAGATATCCAAAGATGACCTATCACAACAATATAATATTCACCCCCTTTTTTGTATTGCAGATTTCTGAAAGCAGATCATTTCATCAGCCAGCATTGCTACCTGGATCAACGGCCCTGCCTGCTAGAACCTTTGAGAAATTACCAGAAGAAATGGAGAAAAGACTTTCTTTCACACCTGACAGCTATGAAGGGGAATGGATTTGTGGCACAGACCTAGTGCAAATGGGATCCAGGAAAAGGCCAAGACTTTTACCACCTGATATTAAAATGTATGCCTTTATTGAGATAAGACCCAGAAAAACTGCAGACTGTCCTTATGGGTGTTGTCACAAAATACTCCACATTGCAGGACAAACAGAACACAATCAAACGAAAACTCTCTATAATCGGAACATTTATGAAAACACGAAGACAGATGCACCAGAACAGTACTTAAAAATCCATCCGAAGAAAAGGCTGCTGAAGCGTTTCCTTACAAATGAGAATGAATGATGGTTTTGTTGATTTGTTTATTTGTGAAAAAATAAAATGAAAAAAAAATGTGATTGTTTTGTTTCCTTTGTATCTTTTTACAACCAAATATCAGACAACTCAATGCTGGCTTCTACAGTATGAAATGTGGTGCTTGTATCGTGTGACTAAAAAGTTGAAATTATTTTGGCCAGTTAAAATCATATTTGTAAAAGTTAACTAACAGGTTAATTTCATCTAGGTCAAGTTCATTCCAAATACAACCTAAATTTGTGTGAATCTCTCCAGAAAACCCCTAAACTAAAATCTTTTATTGGCTATAAAAATATATTCTAAATCCAAACACAATTTAAATTCATGTAACTGTATCCACTATTGATTAGAATAGTATAAGGGAAATGTGATACAAAGTTCATTCCAAATATAAATACAATCTTAAAAAAATGTGACATATCCACCAACAACTTGAAGAAGTAATAGTAAAGCATTGAAATATTGGTGAAAATGATTTGTTCATTTAATATGATTTCTAGTTTGAGATTATCCCTTCAGAATACCTAGAGTTAAAACATTAACTTTTTTCTGGAAAGCAGTTTCAAATATGGAATCTTCCTTTTCAGGCGCAAAGAGGAGATATGAAAAATGTGACATATCAACCAACAACTTGAAGAATGATTGGTAAAGCTTTTTAAATGTTAGTGAAATGATTGGTTCATATAATATCATTTTTAGTTTGAGATTATCCTTTAAGAATACCTAGAGTTAAAGCATTAACTTTTTTTCTGGAAAGCAGTTTCAAAGATGGGATGTCCCTTTTCAGGTGCAAACAGGATGTAGTTTCATACAACCTGTAATGGGTAAGAATGGTGGGCGTATTACCATAATTTGCATTTGAACAGTGAGGAAGGGGTGTGTGTGGTTGACACTATATAAAAACAAACTGTACTTTAGTAACCTCACTGCTCTACATTTGCTGACCATCAATGAACAGTACTGTGACTATGGATGTTCAGGCAGATACAAGTCCTGAGGAGGTAAGTTGGATTTATTTTGTCTATACTGAATCTTTTTTATGGTTGTTTTTCAGACTTTGAGGGACATAGCTGTGGCATTATTGTTTTTAAAGTTCATTTAAGGCATTATAGGCACACATTTTTAAAACAAATATTTTAGTCTTCTGCTGTGGCAAAAAGGTAGCTTAATGGCAAATGAATGAAAGATGATCTCTAAGAGGTTGCTTTGGGTTCTCTTACACCAATGCTTTTGTGCTTTGAAGTCTGGAAATGATTTCAGCTAATACTCAGAGGCACACAATATTACTTTTAATTAGACATAGTTTAAAATGTACTGTAAGGAAAGGTTTATTTGCTAAGTGTACGTGCCTTCTGTCTTTTTCTAAATGTCTTTTTGAATATTTTGTAACTCATCGTTCAATGACTCTAGCAATTTTGTGATGTGAACATGAAGAGGTATAGGAGTAGATTAACTAAAGGCAAATAGACTGTGCCCTGTCCAAGGGATTTTGCTCCAGAGCTTAGTAGATGAGAGGAAGTTCTGCCGACTTCCATCATCCGGCCACCTGCAATGAAAAAACTTTTTGTATTGTTTTTTATCTTGCGTGTCTTTGGGTGTTCTTTGTAAAATGAAACATCACCTCATTTACTAAGCTCTGGAGCAAATTCCTTTTCAGAATGCCACTGCACTTGCAAAGTCTATTTGCCTATACAATCCTAATGAGTTGTGGCAAGCAGGTTGTTAGATGATGATTATTTCCTTTGTTTTGGGTTATTTATGGCATGTTTTCTTCAGATATCCAAAGATGACCTATCACAACAATATAATATTCACCCCCTTTTTTGTATTGCAGATTTCTGAAAGCAGATCATTTCATCAGCCAGCATTGCTACCTGGATCAACGGCCCTGCCTGCTAGAACCTTTGAGAAATTACCAGAAGAAATGGAGAAAAGACTTTCTTTCACACCTGACAGCTATGAAGGGGAATGGATTTGTGGCACAGACCTAGTGCAAATGGGATCCAGGAAAAGGCCAAGACTTTTACCACCTGATATTAAAATGTATGCCTTTATTGAGATAAGACCCAGAAAAACTGCAGACTGTCCTTATGGGTGTTGTCACAAAATACTCCACATTGCAGGACAAACAGAACACAATCAAACGAAAACTCTCTATAATCGGAACATTTATGAAAACACGAAGACAGATGCACCAGAACAGTACTTAAAAATGCATCCGAAGAAAAGGCTGCTGAAGCGTTTCCTTACAAATGAGAATGAATGATGGTTTTGTTGATTTGTTTATTTGTGAAAAAATAAAATGAAAAAAAAATGTGATTGTTTTGTTTCCTTTGTATCTTTTTACAACCAAATATCAGACAACTCAATGCAGGCTTCTACAGTATGAAATGTGGTGCTTGTATCGTGTGACTAAAAAGTTGAAATTATTTTGGCCAGTTAAAATCATATTTGTAAAAGTTAACTAACAGGTTAATTTCATCTAGGTCAAGTTCATTCCAAATACAACCTAAATTTGTGTGAATCTCTCCAGAAAACCCCTAAACTAAAATCTTTTATTGGCTATAAAAATATATTCTAAATCCAAACACAATTTAAATTCATGTAACTGTATCCACTATTGATTAGAATAGTATAAGGGAAATGTGATACAAAGTTCATTCCAAATATAAATACAATCTTAAAAAAATGTGACATATCCACCAACAACTTGAAGAAGTAATAGTAAAGCATTGAAATATTGGTGAAAATGATTTGTTCATATAATATGATTTCTAGTTTGAGATTATCCCTTCAGAATACCTAGAGTTAAAACATTAAATTTTTTCTGGAAAGCAGTTTCAAATATGGAATGTTCCTTTTCAGGCGCAAAGAGGAGATATGAAAAATGTGACATATCAACCAACAACTTGAAGAATGATTGGTAAAGCTTTTTAAATGTTAGTGAAATGATTGGTTCATATAATATCATTTTTAGTTTGAGATTATCCTTTAAGAATACCTAGAGTTAAAGCATTAACTTTTTTTCTGGAAAGCAGTTTCAAAGATGGGATGTCCCTTTTCAGGTGCAAACAGGATGTAGTTTCATACAACCTGTAATGGGTAAAAATGGTGGGCGTATTACCATAATTTGCATTTGAACGGTGAGGAAGGGGTGTGTGTGGTTGATACTATATAAAAACAAACTGTACTTTAGTAACCTCACTGCTCTACATTTGCTGACCATCAATGAACAGTACTGTGACTATGGATGTTCAGGCAGATACAAGTCCTGAGGAGGTAAGTTGGATTATTTTGTCTATACTGAATCTTTTTTATGGTTGTTTTTCAGACTTTGAGGGACATAGCTGTGGCATTATTGTTTTTAAAGTTCATTTAAGGCATTATAGGCACACATTTTTAAAACAAATGTTTTAGTCTTCTGCTGTGGCAAAAAGGTAGCTTAATGGCAAATGAATGAAAGATGATCTCTAAGAGGTTGCTTTGGGTTCTCTTACACCAATGCTTTTGTGCTTTGAAGTCTGGAAATGATTTCAGCTAATACTCAGAGGCACACAATATTACTTTTAATTAGACATAGTTTAAAATGTACTGTAAGGAAAGGTTTATTTGCTAAGTGTACGCGCCTTCTGTCTTTTTCTAAATGTCTTTTTGAATATTTTGTAACTCATCGTTCAATGACTCTAGCAATTTTGTGATGTGAACATGAAGAGGTATAGGAGTAGATTAACTAAGGGCAAATAGACTGTGCCCTGTCCAAGGGATTTTGCTCCAGAGCTTAGTAGATGAGAGGAAGTTCTGCCGACTTCCATCATCCGGCCACCTGCAATGAAAAAACTTTTTGTATTGTTTTTTATCTTGCGTGTCTTTGGGCGTTCTTTGTAAAATGAAACATCACCTCATTTACTAAGCTCTGGAGCAAATTCCTTTTCAGAATGCCACTGCACTTGCAAAGTCTATTTGCCTATACAATCCTAATGAGTTGTGGCAAGCAGGTTGTTAGATGATGATTATTTCCTTTGCTTTGGGTTATTTATGGCATGTTTTCTTCAGATATCCAAAGATGACCTATCACAACAATATAATATTCACCCCCTTTTTTGTATTACAGATTTCTGAAAGCAGATCATTTCATCAGCCAGCATTGCTACCTGGATCAACGGCCCTGCCTGCTAGAACCTTTGAGAAATTACCAGAAGAAATGGAGAAAAGACTTTCTTTCACACCTGACAGCTATGAAGGGGAATGGATTTGTGGCACAGACCTAGTGCAAATGGGATCCAGGAAAAGGCCAAGACTTTTAAAACCGGATATTAAAATGTATGCCTTTATTGAGATAAGACCCAGAAAAACTGCAGACTGTCCTTATGGGTGTTGTCACAAAATACTCCACATTGCAGGACAAACAGAACACAATCAAACGAAAACTCTCTATAATCGGAACATTTATGAAAACACGAAGACAGATGCACCAGAACAGTACTTAAAAATCCATCCTAAGAAAAGGCTGCTGAAGCATTTCCTTACAAATGAGAATGAATGATGGTTTTGTTGATTTGTTTATTTGTGAAAAAATAAAATGAAAAAAAAAATGTGATTGTTTTGTTTCCTTTGTATCTTTTTACAACCAAATATCAGACAACTCAATGCAGGCTTCTACAGTATGAAATGTGGTGCTTGTATCGTGTGACTAAAAAGTTGAAATTATTTTGGCCAGTTAAAATCATATTTGTAAAAGTTAACTAACAGGTTAATTTCATCTAGGTCAAGTTCATTCCAAATACAACCTAAATTTGTGTGAATCTATCCAGAAAACCCCTAAACTAAAATCTTTTATTGGCTATAAAAATATATTCTAAATCCAATCACAATTTAAATTCATGTAACTGTATCCACTATTGATTAGAATAGTATAAGGGAAATGTGATACAAAGTTCATTCCAAATATAAATACAATCTTAAAAAAATGTGACATATCCACCAACAACTTGAAGAAGTAGTAGTAAAGCATTGAAATGTTAGTGAAATGATTGGTTCATATAATATCATTTTTAGTTTGAGATTATCCTTTAAGAATACCTAGAGTTAAAGCATTAACTTTTTTTCTGGAAAGCAGTTTCAAAGATGGGATGTCCCTTTTCAGGTGCAAACAGGATGTAGTTTCATACAACCTGTAATGGGTAAGAATGGTGGGCGTATTACCATAATTTGCATTTGAACAGTGAGGAAGGGGTGTGTGTGGTTGACACTATATAAAAACAAACTGTACTTTAGTAACCTCACTGCTCTACATTTGCTGACCATCAATGAACAGTACTGTGACTATGGATGTTCAGGCAGATACAAGTCCTGAGGAGGTAAGTTGGATTTATTTTGTCTATACTGAATCTTTTTTATGGTTGTTTTTCAGACTTTGAGGGACATAGCTGTGGCATTATTGTTTTTAAAGTTCATTTAAGGCATTATAGGCACACATTTTTAAAACAAATATTTTAGTCTTCTGCTGTGGCAAAAAGGTAGCTTAATGGCAAATGAATGAAAGATGATCTCTAAGAGGTTGCTTTGGGTTCTCTTACACCAATGCTTTTGTGCTTTGAAGTCTGGAAATGATTTCAGCTAATACTCAGAGGCACACAATATTACTTTTAATTAGACATAGTTTAAAATGTACTGTAAAGAAAGGTTTATTTGCTAAGTGTACGTGCCTTCTGTCTTTTTCTAAATGTCTTTTTGAATATTTTGTAACTCATCGTTCAATGACTCTAGCAATTTTGTGATGTGAACATGAAGAGGTATAGGAGTAGATTAACTAAAGGCAAATAGACTGTGCCCTGTCCAAGGGATTTTGCTCCAGAGCTTAGTAGATGAGAGGAAGTTCTGCCGACTTCCATCATCCGGCCACCTGCAATGAAAAAACTTTTTGTATTGTTTTTTATCTTGCGTGTCTTTGGGTGTTCTTTGTAAAATGAAACATCACCTCATTTACTAAGCTCTGGAGCAAATTCCTTTTCAGAATGCCACTGCACTTGCAAAGTCTATTTGCCTATACAATCCTAATGAGTTGTGGCAAGCAGGTTGTTAGATGATGATTATTTCCTTTGTTTTGGGTTATTTATGGCATGTTTTCTTCAGATATCCAAAGATGACCTATCACAACAATATAATATTCACCCCCTTTTTTGTATTGCAGATTTCTGAAAGCAGATCATTTCATCAGCCAGCATTGCTACCTGGATCAACGGCCCTGCCTGCTAGAACCTTTGAGAAATTACCAGAAGAAATGGAGAAAAGACTTTCTTTCACACCTGACAGCTATGAAGGGGAATGGATTTGTGGCACAGACCTAGTGCAAATGGGATCCAGGAAAAGGCCAAGACTTTTACCACCGGATATTAAAATGTATGCCTTTATTGAGATAAGACCCAGAAAAACTGCAGACTGTCCTTATGGGTGTTGTCACAAAATACTCCACATTGCAGGACAAACAGAACACAATCAAACGAAAACTCTCTATAATCGGAACATTTATGAAAACACGAAGACAGATGCACCAGAACAGTACTTAAAAATCCATCCGAAGAAAAGGCTGCTGAAGCGTTTCCTTACAAATGAGAATGAATGATGGTTTTGTTGATTTGTTTATTTGTGAAAAAATAAAATGAAAAAAAAATGTGATTGTTTTGTTTCCTTTGTATCTTTTTACAACCAAATATCAGACAACTCAATGCAGGCTTCTACAGTATGAAATGTGGTGCTTGTATCGTGTGACTAAAAAGTTGAAATTATTTTGGCCAGTTAAAATCATATTTGTAAAAGTTAACGAACAGGTTAATTTCATCTAGGTCAAGTTCATTCCAAATACAACCTAAATTTGTGTGAATCTCTCCAGAAAACCCCTAAACTAAAATCTTTTATTGGCTATAAAAATATATTCTAAATCCAAACACAATTTAAATTCATGTAACTGTATCCACTATTGATTAGAATAGTATAAGGGAAATGTGATACAATGTTCATTCCAAATATAAATACAATCTTAAAAAAATGTGACATATCCACCAACAACTTGAAGAAGTAGTAGTAAAGCATTGAAATATTGGTGAAAATGATTTGTTCATATAATATGATTTCTAGTTTGAGATTATCCCTTCAGAATACCTAGAGTTAAAACATTAACTTTTTTCTGGAAAGCAGTTTCAAATATGGAATGTTCCTTTTCAGGCGCAAAGAGGAGATATGAACAATGTGACATATCAACCAACAACTTGAAGAATGATTGGTAAAGCTTTTTAAATGTTAGTGAAATGATTGGTTCATATAATATCATTTTTAGTTTGAGATTATCCTTTAAGAATACCTAGAGTTAAAGCATTAACTTTTTTTCTGGAAAGCAGTTTCAAAGATGGGATGTCCCTTTTCAGGTGCAAACAGGATGTAGTTTCATACAACCTGTAATGGGTAAGAATGGTGGGCGTATTACCATAATTTGCATTTGAATGGTGAGGAAGGGGTGTGTGTGGTTGATACTATATAAAAACAAACTGTACTTTAGTAAAATCACTGCTCTACATTTGCTGACCATCAATGAACAGTACTGTGACTATGGATGTTCAGGCAGATACAAGTCCTGAGGAGGTAAGTTGGATTATTTTGTCTATACTGAATCTTTTTTATGGTTGTTTTTCAGACTTTGAGGGACATAGCTGTGGCATTATTGTTTTTAAAGTTCATTTAAGGCATTATAGGCACACATTTTTAAAACAAATGTTTTAGTCTTCTGCTGTGGCAAAAAGGTAGCTTAATGGCAAATGAATGAAAGATGATCTCTAAGAGGTTGCTTTGGGTTCTCTTACACCAATGCTTTTGTGCTTTGAAGTCTGGAAATGATTTCAGCTAATACTCAGAGGCACACAATATTACTTTTAATTAGACATAGTTTAAAATGTACTGTAAGGAAAGGTTTATTTGCTAAGTGTACGTGCCTTCTGTCTTTTTCTAAATGTCTTTTTGAATATTTTGTAACTCATCGTTCAATGACTCTAGCAATTTTGTGATGTGAACATGAAGAGGTATAGGAGTAGATTAACTAAAGGCAAATAGACTGTGCCCTGTGCAAGGGATTTTGCTCCAGAGCTTAGTAGATGAGAGGAAGATCTGCCGACTTCCATCATCCGGCCACTTGCAATGAAAAAACTTTTTGTATTGTTTTTTATCTTGCGTGTCTTTGGGCGTTCTTTGTAAAATGAAACATCACCTCATTTACTAAGCTCTGGAGCAAATTCCTTTTCAGAATGCCACTGCACTTGCAAAGTCTATTTGCCTATACAATCCTAATGAGTTGTGGCAAGCAGGTTGTTAGATGATGATTATTTCCTTTGCTTTGGGTTATTTATGGCATGTTTTCTTCAGATATCCAAAGATGACCTATCACAACAATATAATATTCACCCCCTTTTTTGTATTGCAGATTTCTGAAAGCAGATCATTTCATCAGCCAGCATTGCTACCTGGATCAACGGCCCTGCCTGCTAGAACCTTTGAGAAATTACCAGAAGAAATGGAGAAAAGACTTTCTTTCACACCTGACAGCTATGAAGGGGAATGGATTTGTGGCACAGACCTAGTGCAAATGGGATCCAGGAAAAGGCCAAGACTTTTACCACCTGATATTAAAATGTATGCCTTTATTGAGATAAGACCAACAAAAACTGCAGACTGTCCTTATGGGTGTTGTCACAAAATACTCCACATTGCAGGACAAACAGAACACAATCAAACGAAAACTCTCTATAATCGGAACATTTATGAAAACACGAAGACAGATGCACCAGAACAGTACTTAAAAATCCATCCGAAGAAAAGGCTGCTGAAGTGTTTCCTTACAAATGAGAATGAATGATGGTTTTGTTGATTTGTTTATTTGTGAAAAAATAAAATGAAAAAAAAATGTGATTGTTTTGTTTCCTTTGTATCTTTTTACAACCAAATATCAGACAACTCAATGCAGGCTTCTACAGTATGAAATGTGGTGCTTGTATCGTGTGACTAAAAAGTTGAAATTATTTTGGCCAGTTAAAATCATATTTGTAAAAGTTAACTAACAGGTTAATTTCATCTAGGTCAAGTTCATTCCAAATACAACCTAAATTTGTGTGAATCTATCCAGAAAACCCCTAAACTAAAATCTTTTATTGGCTATAAAAATATATTCTAAATCCAAACACAATTTAAATTCATGTAACTGTATCCACTATTGATTAGAATAGTATAAGGGAAATGTGATACAAAGTTCATTCCAAATATAAATACAATCTTAAAAAAATGTGACATATCCACCAACAACTTGAAGAAGTAGTAGTAAAGCATTGAAATATTGGTGAAAATGATTTGTTCATATAATATGATTTCTAGTTTGAGATTATCCCTTCAGAATACCTAGAGTTAAAACATTAACTTTTTTCTGGAAAGCAGTTTCAAATATGGAATGTTCCTTTTCAGGCGCAAAGAGGAGATATGAAAAATGTGACATATCAACCAACAACTTGAAGAATGATTGGTAAAGCTTTTTAAATGTTAGTGAAATGATTGGTTCATATAATATCATTTTTAGTTTGAGATTATCCTTTAAGAATACCTAGAGTTAAAGCATTAACTTTTTTTCTGGAAAGCAGTTTCAAAGATGGGATGTCCCTTTTCAGGTGCAAACAGGATGTAGTTTCATACAACCTGTAATGGGTAAGAATGGTGGGCGTATTACCATAATTTGCATTTGAACGGTGAGGAAGGGGTGTGTGTGGTTGACACTATATAAAAACAAACTGTACTTTAGTAACCTCACTGCTCTACATTTGCTGACCATCAATGAACAGTACTGTGACTATGGATGTTCAGGCAGATACAAGTCCTGAGGAGGTAAGTTGGATTATTTTGTCTATACTGAATCTTTTTTATGGTTGTTTTTCAGACTTTGAGGGACATAGCTGTGGCATTATTGTTTTTAAAGTTCATTTAAGGCATTATAGGCACACATTTTTAAAACAAATGTTTTAGTCTTCTGC
This sequence comes from Staurois parvus, assembly GCF_062004578.1. NCBI lineage: Eukaryota > Metazoa > Chordata > Amphibia > Anura > Ranidae > Staurois > Staurois parvus. The sequence goes on along the minus strand of NW_028318047.1, from coordinate 1,421,867 downwards.
TGTGGCAAAAAGGTAGCTTAATGGCAAATGAATGAAAGATGATCTCTAAGAGGTTGCTTTGGGTTCTCTTACACCAATGCTTTTGTGCTTTGAAGTCTGGAAATGATTTCAGCTAATACTCAGAGGCACACAATATTACTTTTAATTAGACATAGTTTAAAATGTACTGTAAGGAAAGGTTTATTTGCTAAGTGTACGCGCCTTCTGTCTTTTTCTAAATGTCTTTTTGAATATTTTGTAACTCATCGTTCAATGACTCTAGCAATTTTGTGATGTGAACATGAAGAGGTATAGGAGTAGATTAACTAAAGGCAAATAGACTGTGCCCTGTCCAAGGGATTTTGCTCCAGAGCTTAGTAGATGAGAGGAAGTTCTGCTGACTTCCATCATCCGGCCACCTGCAATGAAAAAACTTTTTGTATTGTTTTTTATCTTGCGTGTCTTTGGGCGTTCTTTGTAAAATGAAACATCACCTCATTTACTAAGCTCTGGAGCAAATTCCTTTTCAGAATGCCACTGCACTTGCAAAGTCTATTTGCCTATACAATCCTAATGAGTTGTGGCAAGCAGGTTGTTAGATGATGATTATTTCCTTTGTTTTGGGTTATTTATGGCATGTTTTCTTCAGATATCCAAAGAAGACCTATCACAACAATATAATATTCACCCCCTTTTTTGTATTACAGATTTCTGAAAGCAGATCATTTCATCAGCCAGCATTGCTACCTGGATCAACGGCCCTGCCTGCTAGAACCTTTGAGAAATTACCAGAAGAAATGGAGAAAAGACTTTCTTTCACACCTGACAGCTATGAAGGGGAATGGATTTGTGGCACAGACCTAGTGCAAATGGGATCCAGGAAAAGGCCAAGACTTTTACCACCTGATATTAAAATGTATGCCTTTATTGAGATAAGACCCAGAAAAACTGCAGACTGTCCTTATGGGTGTTGTCACAAAATACTCCACATTGCAGGACAAACAGAACACAATCAAACGAAAACTCTCTATAATCGGAACATTTATGAAAACACGAAGACAGATGCACCAGAACAGTACTTAAAAATCCATCCGAAGAAAAGGCTGCTGAAGCGTTTCCTTACAAATGAGAATGAATGATGGTTTTGTTGATTTGTTTATTTGTGAAAAAATAAAATGAAAAAAAAATGTGATTGTTTTGTTTCCTTTGTATCTTTTTACAACCAAATATCAGACAACTCAATGCAGGCTTCTACAGTATGAAATGTGGTGCTTGTATCGTGTGACTAAAAAGTTGAAATTATTTTGGCCAGTTAAAATCATATTTGTAAAAGTTAACTAACAGGTTAATTTCATCTAGGTCAAGTTCATTCCAAATACAACCTAAATTTGTGTGAATCTCTCCAGAAAACCCCTAAACTAAAATCTTTTATTGGCTATAAAAATATATTCTAAATCCAAACACAATTTAAATTCATGTAACTGTATCCACTATTGATTAGAATAGTATAAGGGAAATGTGATACAAAGTTCATTCCAAATATAAATACAATCTTAAAAAAATGTGACATATCCACCAACAACTTGAAGAAGTAGTAGTAAAGCATTGAAATATTGGTGAAAATGATTTGTTCATCTAATATGATTTCTAGTTTGAGATTATCCCTTCAGAATACCTAGAGTTAAAACATTAACTTTTTTCTGGAAAGCAGTTTCAAATATGGAATGTTCCTTTTCAGGCGCAAAGAGGAGATATGAAAAATGTGACATATCAACCAACAACTTGAAGAATGATTGGTAAAGCTTTTTAAATGTTAGTGAAATGATTGGTTCATATAATATCATTTTTAGTTTGAGATTATCCTTTAAGAATACCTAGAGTTAAAGCATTAACTTTTTTTCTGGAAAGCAGTTTCAAAGATGGGATGTCCCTTTTCAGGTGCAAACAGGATGTAGTTTCATACAACCTGTAATGGGTAAGAATGGTGGGCGTATTACCATAATTTGCATTTGAATGGTGAGGAAGGGGTGTGTGTGGTTGATACTATATAAAAACAAACTGTACTTTAGTAACCTCACTGCTCTACATTTGCTGACCATCAATGAACAGTACTGTGACTATGGATGTTCAGGCAGATACAAGTCCTGAGGAGGTAAGTTGGATTATTTTGTCTATACTGAATCTTTTTTATGGTTGTTTTTCAGACTTTGAGGGACATAGCTGTGGCATTATTGTTTTTAAAGTTCATTTAAGGCATTATAGGCACACATTTTTAAAACAAATATTTTAGTCTTCTGCTGTGGCAAAAAGGTAGCTTAATGGCAAATGAATGAAAGATGATCTCTAAGAGGTTGCTTTGGGTTCTCTTACACCAATGCTTTTGTGCTTTGAAGTCTGGAAATGATTTCAGCTAATACTCAGAGGCACACAATATTACTTTTAATTAGACATAGTTTAAAATGTACTGTAAGGAAAGGTTTATTTGCTAAGTGTACGTGCCTTCTGTCTTTTTCTAAATGTCTTTTTGAATATTTTGTAACTCATCGTTCAATGACTCTAGCAATTTTGTGATGTGAACATGAAGAGGTATAGGAGTAGATTAACTAAAGGCAAATAGACTGTGCCCTGTCCAAGGGATTTTGCTCCAGAGCTTAGTAGATGAGAGGAAGTTCTGCCGACTTCCATCATCCGGCCACCTGCAATGAAAAAACTTTTTGTATTGTTTTTTATCTTGCGTGTCTTTGGGCGTTCTTTGTAAAATGAAACATCACCTCATTTACTAAGCTCTGGAGCAAATTCCTTTTCAGAATGCCACTGCACTTGCAAAGTCTATTTGCCTATACAATCCTAATGAGTTGTGGCAAGCAGGTTGTTAGATGATGATTATTTCCTTTGTTTTGGGTTATTTATGGCATGTTTTCTTCAGATATCCAAAGATGACCTATCACAACAATATAATATTCACCCCCTTTTTTGTATTACAGATTTCTGAAAGCAGATCATTTCATCAGCCAGCATTGCTACCTGGATCAACGGCCCTGCCTGCTAGAACCTTTGAGAAATTACCAGAAGAAATGGAGAAAAGACTTTCTTTCACACCTGACAGCTATGAAGGGGAATGGATTTGTGGCACAGACCTAGTGCAAATGGGATCCAGGAAAAGGCCAAGACTTTTACCACCTGATATTAAAATGTATGCCTTTATTGAGATAAGACCCAGAAAAACTGCAGACTGTCCTTATGGGTGTTGTCACAAAATACTCCACATTGCAGGACAAACAGAACACAATCAAACGAAAACTCTCTATAATCGGAACATTTATGAAAACACGAAGACAGATGCACCAGAACAGTACTTAAAAATCCATCCGAAGAAAAGGCTGCTGAAGCGTTTCCTTACAAATGAGAATGAATGATGGTTTTGTTGATTTGTTTATTTGTGAAAAAATAAAATGAAAAAAAAATGTGATTGTTTTGTTTCCTTTGTATCTTTTTACAACCAAATATCAGACAACTCAATGCAGGCTTCTACAGTATGAAATGTGGTGCTTGTATCGTGTGACTAAAAAGTTGAAATTATTTTGGCCAGTTAAAATCATATTTGTAAAAGTTAACTAACAGGTTAATTTCATCTAGGTCAAGTTCATTCCAAATACAACCTAAATTTGTGTGAATCTCTCCAGAAAACCCCTAAACTAAAATCTTTTATTGGCTATAAAAATATATTCTAAATCCAAACACAATTTAAATTCATGTAACTGTATCCACTATTGATTAGAATAGTATAAGGGAAATGTGATACAAAGTTCATTCCAAATATAAATACAATCTTAAAAAAATGTGACATATCCACCAACAACTTGAAGAAGTAATAGTAAAGCATTGAAATATTGGTGAAAATGATTTGTTCATATAATATGATTTCTAGTTTGAGATTATCCCTTCAGAATACCTAGAGTTAAAACATTAACTTTTTTCTGGAAAGCAGTTTCAAATATGGAATGTTCCTTTTCAGGCGCAAAGAGGAGATATGAAAAATGTGACATATCAACCAACAACTTGAAGAATGATTGGTAAAGCTTTTTAAATGTTAGTGAAATGATTGGTTCATATAATATCATTTTTAGTTTGAGATTATCCTTTAAGAATACCTAGAGTTAAAGCATTAACTTTTTTTCTGGAAAGCAGTTTCAAAGATGGGATGTCCCTTTTCAGGTGCAAACAGGATGTAGTTTCATACAACCTGTAATGGGTAAAAATGGTGGGCGTATTACCATAATTTGCATTTGAACGGTGAGGAAGGGGTGTGTGTGGTTGATACTATATAAAAACAAACTGTACTTTAGTAACCTCACTGCTCTACATTTGCTGACCATCAATGAACAGTACTGTGACTATGGATGTTCAGGCAGATACAAGTCCTGAGGAGGTAAGTTGGATTATTTTGTCTATACTGAATCTTTTTTATGGTTGTTTTTCAGACTTTGAGGGACATAGCTGTGGCATTATTGTTTTTAAAGTTCATTTAAGGCATTATAGGCACACATTTTTAAAACAAATGTTTTAGTCTTCTGCTGTGGCAAAAAGGTAGCTTAATGGCAAATGAATGAAAGATGATCTCTAAGAGGTTGCTTTGGGTTCTCTTACACCAATGCTTTTGTGCTTTGAAGTCTGGAAATGATTTCAGCTAATACTCAGAGGCACACAATATTACTTTTAATTAGACATAGTTTAAAATGTACTGTAAGGAAAGGTTTATTTGCTAAGTGTACGCGCCTTCTGTCTTTTTCTAAATGTCTTTTTGAATATTTTGTAACTCATCGTTCAATGACTCTAGCAATTTTGTGATGTGAACATGAAGAGGTATAGGAGTAGATTAACTAAGGGCAAATAGACTGTGCCCTGTCCAAGGGATTTTGCTCCAGAGCTTAGTAGATGAGAGGAAGTTCTGCCGACTTCCATCATCCGGCCACCTGCAATGAAAAAACTTTTTGTATTGTTTTTTATCTTGCGTGTCTTTGGGCGTTCTTTGTAAAATTAAACATCACCTCATTTACTAAGCTCTGGAGCAAATTCCTTTTCAGAATGCCACTGCACTTGCAAAGTCTATTTGCCTATACAATCCTAATGAGTTGTGGCAAGCAGGTTGTTAGATGATGATTATTTCCTTTGCTTTGGGTTATTTATGGCATGTTTTCTTCAGATATCCAAAGATGACCTATCACAACAATATAATATTCACCCCCTTTTTTGTATTACAGATTTCTGAAAGCAGATCATTTCATCAGCCAGCATTGATACCTGGATCAACGGCCCTGCCTGCTAGAACCTTTGAGAAATTACCAGAAGAAATGGAGAAAAGACTTTCTTTCACACCTGACAGCTATGAAGGGGAATGGATTTGTGGCACAGACCTAGTGCAAATGGGATCCAGGAAAAGGCCAAGACTTTTAAAACCGGATATTAAAATGTATGCCTTTATTGAGATAAGACCCAGAAAAACTGCAGACTGTCCTTATGGGTGTTGTCACAAAATACTCCACATTGCAGGACAAACAGAACACAATCAAACGAAAACTCTCTATAATCGGAACATTTATGAAAACATGAAGACAGATGCACCAGAACAGTACTTAAAAATCCATCCTAAGAAAAGGCTGCTGAAGCATTTCCTTACAAATGAGAATGAATGATGGTTTTGTTGATTTGTTTATTTGTGAAAAAATAAAATGAAAAAAAAAATGTGATTGTTTTGTTTCCTTTGTATCTTTTTACAACCAAATATCAGACAACTCAATGCAGGCTTCTACAGTATGAAATGTGGTGCTTGTATCGTGTGACTAAAAAGTTGAAATTATTTTGGCCAGTTAAAATCATATTTGTAAAAGTTAACTAACAGGTTAATTTCATCTAGGTCAAGTTCATTCCAAATACAACCTAAATTTGTGTGAATCTATCCAGAAAACCCCTAAACTAAAATCTTTTATTGGCTATAAAAATATATTCTAAATCCAATCACAATTTAAATTCATGTAACTGTATCCACTATTGATTAGAATAGTATAAGGGAAATGTGATACAAAGTTCATTCCAAATATAAATACAATCTTAAAAAAATGTGACATATCCACCAACAACTTGAAGAAGTAGTAGTAAAGCATTGAAATGTTAGTGAAATGATTGGTTCATATAATATCATTTTTAGTTTGAGATTATCCTTTAAGAATACCTAGAGTTAAAGCATTAACTTTTTTTCTGGAAAGCAGTTTCAAAGATGGGATGTCCCTTTTCAGGTGCAAACAGGATGTAGTTTCATACAACCTGTAATGGGTAAGAATGGTGGGCGTATTACCATAATTTGCATTTGAACAGTGAGGAAGGGGTGTGTGTGGTTGACACCATATTAAAACAAACTGTACTTTAGTAACCTCACTGCTCTACATTTGCTGACCATCAATGAACAGTACTGTGACTATGGATGTTCAGGCAGATACAAGGAGGTAAGTTGGATTATTTTGTCTATACTGAATCTTTTTTATGGTTGTTTTTCAGACTTTGAGGGACATAGCTGTGGCATTATTGTTTTTAAAGTTCATTTAAGGCATTATAGGCACACATTTTTAAAACAAATGTTTTAGTCTTCTGCTGTGGCAAAAAGGTAGCTTAATGGCAAATGAATGAAAGATGATCTCTAAGAGGTTGCTTTGGGTTCTCTTACACCAATGCTTTTGTGCTTTGAAGTCTGGAAATGATTTCAGCTAATACTCAGAGGCACACAATATTACTTTTAATTAGACATAGTTTAAAATGTACTGTAAGGAAAGGTTTATTTGCTAAGTGTACGTGCCTTCTGTCTTTTTCTAAATGTCTTTTTGAATATTTTGTAACTCATCGTTCAATGACTCTAGCAATTTTGTGATGTGAACATGAAGAGGTATAGGAGTAGATTAACTAAAGGCAAATAGACTGTGCCCTGTCCAAGGGATTTTGCTCCAGAGCTTAGTAGATGAGAGGAAGTTCTGCCGACTTCCATCATCCGGCCACCTGCAATGAAAAAACTTTTTGTATTGTTTTTTATCTTGCGTGTCTTTGGGCGTTCTTTGTAAAATGAAACATCACCTCATTTACTAAGCTCTGGAGCAAATTCCTTTTCAGAATGCCACTGCACTTGCAAAGTCTATTTGCCTATACAATCCTAATGAGTTGTGGCAAGCAGGTTGTTAGATGATGATTATTTCCTTTGCTTTGGGTTATTTATGGCATGTTTTCTTCAGATATCCAAAGATGACCTATCACAACAATATAATATTCACCCCCTTTTTTGTATTGCAGATTTCTGAAAGCAGATCATTTCATCAGCCAGCATTGCTACCTGGATCAACGGCCCTGCCTGCTAGAACCTTTGAGAAATTACCAGAAGAAATGGAGAAAAGACTTTCTTTCACACCTGACAGCTATGAAGGGGAATGGATTTGTGGCACAGACCTAGTGCAAATGGGATCCAGGAAAAGGCCAAGACTTTTACCACCTGATATTAAAATGTATGCCTTTATTGAGATAAGACCCAGAAAAACTGCAGACTGTCCTTATGGGTGTTGTCACAAAATTCTCCACATTGCAGGACAAACAGAACACAATCAAACGAAAACTCTCTATAATTGGAACATTTATGAAAACACGAAGACAGATGCACCAGAACAGTACTTAAAAATCCATCCGAAGAAAAGGCTGCTGAAGCGTTTCCTTACAAATGAGAATGAATGATGGTTTTGTTGATTTGTTTATTTGTGAAAAAATAAAATGAAAAAAAAATGTGATTGTTTTGTTTCCTTTGTATCTTTTTACAACCAAATATCAGACAACTCAATGCAGGCTTCTACAGTATGAAATGTGGTGCTTGTATCGTGTGACTAAAAAGTTGAAATTATTTTGGCCAGTTAAAATCATATTTGTAAAAGTTAACTAACAGGTTAATTTCATCTAGTTCAAGTTCATTCCAAATACAACCTAAATTTGTGTGAATCTCTCCAGAAAACCCCTAAACTAAAATCTTTTATTGGCTATAAAAATATATTCTAAATCCAAACACAATTTAAATTCATGTAACTGTATCCACTATTGATTAGAATAGTATAAGGGAAATGTGATACAAAGTTCATTCCAAATATAAATACAATCTTAAAAAAATGTGACATATCCACCAACAACTTGAAGAAGTAGTAGTAAAGCATTGAAATGTTAGTGAAATAATTGGTTCATATAATATCATTTTTAGTTTGAGATTATCCTTTAAGAATACCTAGAGTTAAAGCATTAACTTTTTTTCTGGAAAGCAGTTTCAAATATGGAATGTTCCTTTTCAGGCGCAAAGAGGAGATATGAAAAATGTGACATATCAACCAACAACTTGAAGAATGATTGGTAAAGCTTTTTAAATGTTAGTGAAATGATTGGTTCATATAATATCATTTTTAGTTTGAGATTATCCTTTAAGAATACCTAGAGTTAAAGCATTAACTTTTTTTCTGGAAAGCAGTTTCAAAGATGGGATGTCCCTTTTCAGGTGCAAACAGGATGTAGTTTCATACAACCTGTAATGGGTAAGAATGGTGGGCGTATTACCATAATTTGCATTTGAACAGTGAGGAAGGGGTGTGTGTGGTTGACACTATATAAAAACAAACTGTACTTTAGTAACCTCACTGCTCTACATTTGCTGACCATCAATGAACAGTACTGTGACTATGGATGTTCAGGCAGATACAAGTCCTGAGGAGGTAAGTTGGATTTATTTTGTCTATACTGAATCTTTTTTATGGTTGTTTTTCAGACTTTGAGGGACATAGCTGTGGCATTATTGTTTTTAAAGTTCATTTAAGGCATTATAGGCACACATTTTTAAAACAAATATTTTAGTCTTCTGCTGTGGCAAAAAGGTAGCTTAATGGCAAATGAATGAAAGATGATCTCTAAGAGGTTGCTTTGGGTTCTCTTACACCAATGCTTTTGTGCTTTGAAGTCTGGAAATGATTTCAGCTAATACTCAGAGGCACACAATATTACTTTTAATTAGACATAGTTTAAAATGTACTGTAAAGAAAGGTTTATTTGCTAAGTGTACGTGCCTTCTGTCTTTTTCTAAATGTCTTTTTGAATATTTTGTAACTCATCGTTCAATGACTCTAGCAATTTTGTGATGTGAACATGAAGAGGTATAGGAGTAGATTAACTAAAGGCAAATAGACTGTGCCCTGTCCAAGGGATTTTGCTCCAGAGCTTAGTAGATGAGAGGAAGTTCTGCCGACTTCCATCATCCGGCCACCTGCAATGAAAAAACTTTTTGTATTGTTTATCTTGCGTGTCTTTGGGTGTTCTTTGTAAAATGAAACATCACCTCATTTACTAAGCTCTGGAGCAAATTCCTTTTCAGAATGCCACTGCACTTGCAAAGTCTATTTGCCTATACAATCCTAATGAGTTGTGGCAAGCAGGTTGTTAGATGATGATTATTTCCTTTGTTTTGGGTTATTTATGGCATGTTTTCTTCAGATATCCAAAGATGACCTATCACAACAATATAATATTCACCCCCTTTTTTGTATTGCAGATTTCTGAAAGCAGATCATTTCATCAGCCAGCATTGCTACCTGGATCAACGGCCCTGCCTGCTAGAACCTTTGAGAAATTACCAGAAGAAATGGAGAAAAGACTTTCTTTCACACCTGACAGCTATGAAGGGGAATGGATTTGTGGCACAGACCTAGTGCAAATGGGATCCAGGAAAAGGCCAAGACTTTTACCACCTGATATTAAAATGTATGCCTTTATTGAGATAAGACCCAGAAAAACTGCAGACTGTCCTTATGGGTGTTGTCACAAAATACTCCACATTGCAGGACAAACAGAACACAATCAAACGAAAACTCTCTATAATCGGAACATTTATGAAAACACGAAGACAGATGCACCAGAACAGTACTTAAAAATCCATCCGAAGAAAAGGCTGCTGAAGCGTTTCCTTACAAATGAGAATGAATGATGGTTTTGTTGATTTGTTTATTTGTGAAAAAATAAAATGAAAAAAAAATGTGATTGTTTTGTTTCCTTTGTATCTTTTTACAACCAAATATCAGACAACTCAATGCAGGCTTCTACAGTATGAAATGTGGTGCTTGTATCGTGTGACTAAAAAGTTGAAATTATTTTGGCCAGTTAAAATCATATTTGTAAAAGTTAACTAACAGGTTAATTTCATCTAGGTCAAGTTCATTCCAAATACAACCTAAATTTGTGTGAATCTCTCCAGAAAACCCCTAAACTAAAATCTTTTATTGGCTATAAAAATATATTCTAAATCCAAACACAATTTAAATTCATGTAACTGTATCCACTATTGATTAGAATAGTATAAGGGAAATGTGATACAATGTTCATTCCAAATATAAATACAATCTTAAAAAAATGTGACATATCCACCAACAACTTGAAGAAGTAGTAGTAAAGCATTGAAATATTGGTGAAAATGATTTGTTCATATAATATGATTTCTAGTTTGAGATTATCCCTTCAGAATACCTAGAGTTAAAACATTAACTTTTTTCTGGAAAGCAGTTTCAAATATGGAATGTTCCTTTTCAGGCGCAAAGAGGAGATATGAACAATGTGACATATCAACCAACAACTTGAAGAATGATTGGTAAAGCTTTTTAAATGTTAGTGAAATGATTGGTTCATATAATATCATTTTTAGTTTGAGATTATCCTTTAAGAATACCTAGAGTTAAAGCATTAACTTTTTTTCTGGAAAGCAGTTTCAAAGATGGGATGTCCCTTTTCAGGTGCAAACAGGATGTAGTTTCATACAACCTGTAATGGGTAAGAATGGTGGGCGTATTACCATAATTTGCATTTGAATGGTGAGGAAGGGGTGTGTGTGGTTGATACTATATAAAAACAAACTGTACTTTAGTAAAATCACTGCTCTACATTTGCTGACCATCAATGAACAGTACTGTGACTATGGATGTTCAGGCAGATACAAGTCCTGAGGAGGTAAGTTGGATTATTTTGTCTATACTGAATCTTTTTTATGGTTGTTTTTCAGACTTTGAGGGACATAGCTGTGGCATTATTGTTTTTAAAGTTCATTTAAGGCATTATAGGCACACATTTTTAAAACAAATGTTTTAGTCTTCTGCTGTGGCAAAAAGGTAGCTTAATGGCAAATGAATGAAAGATGATCTCTAAGAGGTTGCTTTGGGTTCTCTTACACCAATGCTTTTGTGCTTTGAAGTCTGGAAATGATTTCAGCTAATACTCAGAGGCACACAATATTACTTTTAATTAGACATAGTTTAAAATGTACTGTAAGGAAAGGTTTATTTGCTAAGTGTACGTGCCTTCTGTCTTTTTCTAAATGTCTTTTTGAATATTTTGTAACTCATCGTTCAATGACTCTAGCAATTTTGTGATGTGAACATGAAGAGGTATAGGAGTAGATTAACTAAAGGCAAATAGACTGTGCCCTGTCCAAGGGATTTTGCTCCAGAGCTTAGTAGATGAGAGGAAGATCTGCCGACTTCCATCATCCGGCCACTTGCAATGAAAAAACTTTTTGTATTGTTTTTTATCTTGCGTGTCTTTGGGCGTTCTTTGTAAAATGAAACATCACCTCATTTACTAAGCTCTGGAGCAAATTCCTTTTCAGAATGCCACTGCACTTGCAAAGTCTATTTGCCTATACAATCCTAATGAGTTGTGGCAAGCAGGTTGTTAGATGATGATTATTTCCTTTGTTTTGGGTTATTTATGGCATGTTTTCTTCAGATATCCAAAGATGACCTATCACAACAATATAATATTCACCCCCTTTTTTGTATTGCAGATTTCTGAAAGCAGATCATTTCATCAGCCAGCATTGCTACCTGGATCAACGGCCCTGCCTGCTAGAACCTTTGAGAAATTACCAGAAGAAATGGAGAAAAGACTTTCTTTCACACCTGACAGCTATGAAGGGGAATGGATTTGTGGCACAGACCTAGTGCAAATGGGATCCAGGAAAAGGCCAAGACTTTTACCACCTGATATTAAAATGTATGCCTTTATTGAGATAAGACCAAGAAAAACTGCAGACTGTCCTTATGGGTGTTGTCACAAAATACTCCACATTGCAGGACAAACAGAACACAATCAAACGAAAACTCTCTATAATCGGAACATTTATGAAAACACGAAGACAGATGCACCAGAACAGTACTTAAAAATCCATCCGAAGAAAAGGCTGCTGAAGTGTTTCCTTACAAATGAGAATGAATGATGGTTTTGTTGATTTGTTTATTTGTGAAAAAATAAAATGAAAAAAAAATGTGATTGTTTTGTTTCCTTTGTATCTTTTTACAACCAAATATCAGACAACTCAATGCAGGCTTCTACAGTATGAAATGTGGTGCTTGTATCGTGTGACTAAAAAGTTGAAATTATTTTGGCCAGTTAAAATCATATTTGTAAAAGTTAACTAACAGGTTAATTTCATCTAGGTCAAGTTCATTCCAAATACAACCTAAATTTGTGTGAATCTATCCAGAAAACCCCTAAACTAAAATCTTTTATTGGCTATAAAAATATATTCTAAATCCAAACACAATTTAAATTCATGTAACTGTATCCACTATTGATTAGAATAGTATAAGGGAAATGTGATACAAAGTTCATTCCAAATATAAATACAATCTTAAAAAAATGTGACATATCCACCAACAACTTGAAGAAGTAGTAGTAAAGCATTGAAATATTGGTGAAAATGATTTGTTCATATAATATGATTTCTAGTTTGAGATTATCCCTTCAGAATACCTAGAGTTAAAACATTAACTTTTTTCTGGAAAGCAGTTTCAAATATGGAATGTTCCTTTTCAGGCGCAAAGAGGAGATATGAAAAATGTGACATATCAACCAACAACTTGAAGAATGATTGGTAAAGCTTTTTAAATGTTAGTGAAATGATTGGTTCATATAATATCATTTTTAGTTTGAGATTATCCTTTAAGAATACCTAGAGTTAAAGCATTAACTTTTTTTCTGGAAAGCAGTTTCAAAGATGGGATGTCCCTTTTCAGGTGCAAACAGGATGTAGTTTCATACAACCTGTAATGGGTAAGAATGGTGGGCGTATTACCATAATTTGCATTTGAACGGTGAGGAAGGGGTGTGTGTGGTTGACACTATATAAAAACAAACTGTACTTTAGTAACCTCACTGCTCTACATTTGCTGACCATCAATGAACAGTACTGTGACTATGGATGTTCAGGCAGATACAAGTCCTGAGGAGGTAAGTTGGATTATTTTGTCTATACTGAATCTTTTTTATGGTTGTTTTTCAGACTTTGAGGGACATAGCTGTGGCATTATTGTTTTTAAAGTTCATTTAAGGCATTATAGGCACACATTTTTAAAACAAATGTTTTAGTCTTCTGCTGTGGCAAAAAGGTAGCTTAATGGCAAATGAATGAAAGATGATCTCTAAGAGGTTGCTTTGGGTTCTCTTACACCAATGCTTTTGTGCTTTGAAGTCTGGAAATGATTTCAGCTAATACTCAGAGGCACACAATATTACTTTTAATTAGACATAGTTTAAAATGTACTGTAAGGAAAGGTTTATTTTCTAAGTGTACGCGCCTTCTGTCTTTTTCTAAATGTCTTTTTGAATATTTTGTAACTCATCGTTCAATGACTCTAGCAATTTTGTGATGTGAACATGAAGAGGTATAGGAGTAGATTAACTAAAGGCAAATAGACTGTGCCCTGTCCAAGGGATTTTGCTCCAGAGCTTAGTAGATGAGAGGAAGTTCTGCTGACTTCCATCATCCGGCCACCTGCAATGAAAAAACTTTTTGTATTGTTTTTTATCTTGCGTGTCTTTGGGCGTTCTTTGTAAAATGAAACATCACCTCATTTACTAAGCTCTGGAGCAAATTCCTTTTCAGAATGCCACTGCACTTGCAAAGTCTATTTGCCTATACAATCCTAATGAGTTGTGGCAAGCAGGTTGTTAGATGATGATTATTTCCTTTGTTTTGGGTTATTTATGGCATGTTTTCTTCAGATATCCAAAGAAGACCTATCACAACAATATAATATTCACCCCCTTTTTTGTATTACAGATTTCTGAAAGCAGATCATTTCATCAGCCAGCATTGCTACCTGGATCAACGGCCCTGCCTGCTAGAACCTTTGAGAAATTACCAGAAGAAATGGAGAAAAGACTTTCTTTCACACCTGACAGCTATGAAGGGGAATGGATTTGTGGCACAGACCTAGTGCAAATGGGATCCAGGAAAAGGCCAAGACTTTTACCACCTGATATTAAAATGTATGCCTTTATTGAGATAAGACCCAGAAAAACTGCAGACTGTCCTTATGGGTGTTGTCACAAAATACTCCACATTGCAGGACAAACAGAACACAATCAAACGAAAACTCTCTATAATCGGAACATTTATGAAAACACGAAGACAGATGCACCAGAACAGTACTTAAAAATCCATCCGAAGAAAAGGCTGCTGAAGCGTTTCCTTACAAATGAGAATGAATGATGGTTTTGTTGATTTGTTTATTTGTGAAAAAATAAAATGAAAAAAAAATGTGATTGTTTTGTTTCCTTTGTATCTTTTTACAACCAAATATCAGACAACTCAATGCAGGCTTCTACAGTATGAAATGTGGTGCTTGTATCGTGTGACTAAAAAGTTGAAATTATTTTGGCCAGTTAAAATCATATTTGTAAAAGTTAACTAACAGGTTAATTTCATCTAGGTCAAGTTCATTCCAAATACAACCTAAATTTGTGTGAATCTCTCCAGAAAACCCCTAAACTAAAATCTTTTATTGGCTATAAAAATATATTCTAAATCCAAACACAATTTAAATTCATGTAACTGTATCCACTATTGATTAGAATAGTATAAGGGAAATGTGATACAAAGTTCATTCCAAATATAAATACAATCTTAAAAAAATGTGACATATCCACCAACAACTTGAAGAAGTAGTAGTAAAGCATTGAAATATTGGTGAAAATGATTTGTTCATATAATATGATTTCTAGTTTGAGATTATCCCTTCAGAATACCTAGAGTTAAAACATTAACTTTTTTCTGGAAAGCAGTTTCAAATATGGAATGTTCCTTTTCAGGCGCAAAGAGGAGATATGAAAAATGTGACATATCAACCAACAACTTGAAGAATGATTGGTAAAGCTTTTTAAATGTTAGTGAAATGATTGGTTCATATAATATCATTTTTAGTTTGAGATTATCCTTTAAGAATACCTAGAGTTAAAGCATTAACTTTTTTTCTGGAAAGCAGTTTCAAAGATGGGATGTCCCTTTTCAGGTGCAAACAGGATGTAGTTTCATACAACCTGTAATGGGTAAGAATGGTGGGCGTATTACCATAATTTGCATTTGAATGGTGAGGAAGGGGTGTGTGTGGTTGATACTATATAAAAACAAACTGTACTTTAGTAACCTCACTGCTCTACATTTGCTGACCATCAATGAACAGTACTGTGACTATGGATGTTCAGGCAGATACAAGTCCTGAGGAGGTAAGTTGGATTATTTTGTCTATACTGAATCTTTTTTATGGTTGTTTTTCAGACTTTGAGGGACATAGCTGTGGCATTATTGTTTTTAAAGTTCATTTAAGGCATTATAGGCACACATTTTTAAAACAAATATTTTAGTCTTCTGCTGTGGCAAAAAGGTAGCTTAATGGCAAATGAATGAAAGATGATCTCTAAGAGGTTGCTTTGGGTTCTCTTACACCAATGCTTTTGTGCTTTGAAGTCTGGAAATGATTTCAGCTAATACTCAGAGGCACACAATATTACTTTTAATTAGACATAGTTTAAAATGTACTGTAAGGAAAGGTTTATTTGCTAAGTGTACGTGCCTTCTGTCTTTTTCTAAATGTCTTTTTGAATATTTTGTAACTCATCGTTCAATGACTCTAGCAATTTTGTGATGTGAACATGAAGAGGTATAGGAGTAGATTAACTAAAGGCAAATAGACTGTGCCCTGTCCAAGGGATTTTGCTCCAGAGCTTAGTAGATGAGAGGAAGTTCTGCCGACTTCCATCATCCGGCCACCTGCAATGAAAAAACTTTTTGTATTGTTTTTTATCTTGCGTGTCTTTGGGCGTTCTTTGTAAAATGAAACATCACCTCATTTACTAAGCTCTGGAGCAAATTCCTTTTCAGAATGCCACTGCACTTGCAAAGTCTATTTGCCTATACAATCCTAATGAGTTGTGGCAAGCAGGTTGTTAGATGATGATTATTTCCTTTGTTTTGGGTTATTTATGGCATGTTTTCTTCAGATATCCAAAGATGACCTATCACAACAATATAATATTCACCCCCTTTTTTGTATTACAGATTTCTGAAAGCAGATCATTTCATCAGCCAGCATTGCTACCTGGATCAACGGCCCTGCCTGCTAGAACCTTTGAGAAATTACCAGAAGAAATGGAGAAAAGACTTTCTTTCACACCTGACAGCTATGAAGGGGAATGGATTTGTGGCACAGACCTAGTGCAAATGGGATCCAGGAAAAGGCCAAGACTTTTACCACCTGATATTAAAATGTATGCCTTTATTGAGATAAGACCCAGAAAAACTGCAGACTGTCCTTATGGGTGTTGTCACAAAATACTCCACATTGCAGGACAAACAGAACACAATCAAACGAAAACTCTCTATAATCGGAACATTTATGAAAACACGAAGACAGATGCACCAGAACAGTACCTAAAAATCCATCCGAAGAAAAGGCTGCTGAAGCGTTTCCTTACAAATGAGAATGAATGATGGTTTTGTTGATTTGTTTATTTGTGAAAAAATAAAATGAAAAAAAAATGTGATTGTTTTGTTTCCTTTGTATCTTTTTACAACCAAATATCAGACAAGTCAATGCAGGCTTCTACAGTATGAAATGTGGTGCTTGTATCGTGTGACTAAAAAGTTGAAATTATTTTGGCCAGTTAAAATCATATTTGTAAAAGTTAACTAACAGGTTAATTTCATCTAGGTCAAGTTCATTCCAAATACAACCTAAATTTGTGTGAATCTCTCCAGAAAACCCCTAAACTAAAATCTTTTATTGGCTATAAAAATATATTCTAAATCCAAACACAATTTAAATTCATGTAACTGTATCCACTATTGATTAGAATAGTATAAGGGAAATGTGATACAAAGTTCATTCCAAATATAAATACAATCTTAAAAAAATGTGACATATCCACTAGAGATGAGCGAATCGAAGTATCCGAAGTGGAATTCGAGTCGAATTTCGGAAAAATTTCGATTCGTGCCGAATCCGAAAAACAGCCTAATTCGGACGCGCGAATCGAAATTTTTCCGAAAATGGCGGCTGACATGTGCGGCGACGGAGCGGGGATGTCGGGGAAGGCGCGCAGACAAGGCGCGCTGCCCCATAATGCATTCCTCAACGACATGTGATCGCATCAGCCAATCAGCAGCCAGCCAGCCAGCACTGTGTAATGGTCGAGGTATATATAGCGGCCATTTTGGAAATCTTCATTTGCCTGCAGTCATTGAACAGAGGCAGACCGCTCTGTACTAGGGACAGGGACAGAGTTAGGGCCACAGAAACGAGAATTGGGGACAGAGAGAAGTTACTTAGGGACAGAGAACCATTACTCAGGGACACAGACTTGTTAATGAGGGCCACAGAATCGTTATTTAGGGACAAAGAAACGCTAGTTAGGGCCACAGAATTCATACTCAGGGACAGACAGAATTGTTACTCAGTGCCAGAGAATTGTTACTTAGGGCCACAGAAACGTTATTAGGGCCACAGAATTTTTACTCAGGGACAGACAGAATTGTTACTGAGTGCCAGAGAATTGTTACTCAGGGACAGACAGAATTGTTACTGAGTGCCAGAGAATTCTTACTCAGGGCCACAGAATTCATTCTCAGGGACAGACAGAATTGTTACTCAGGGACAGACAGAATTGTTACTGAGTGCCAGAGAATTGTTACTCAGGGACAGACAGAATTGTTACTGAGTGCCAGAGAATTGTTACTCAGGGACAGACAGAATTGTTACTGAGTGCCAGAGAATTGTTACTCTCACAGACACAAAATTGTTACTTGCACAGACACAGAATTGTTACTTGCACAGACACACAATTGTTACTCAGGGCCAGAGAATTCATACTCAGGGACAGACAGAATTGTTACTGAGTGCCAGAGAATTCTTACTCAGGGCCACAGAATTCATACTCAGGGACAGACAGAATTGTTACTCAGGGACAGACAGAATTGTTACTGAGTGCCAGAGAATTGTTACTCAGGGACAGACAGAATTGTTACTGAGTGCCAGAGAATTCTTACTCAGGGACAGACAGAATTGTTACTGAGTGCCAGAGAATTGTTACTCTCACAGACACAAAATTGTTACTTGCACAGACACAGAATTGTTACTCGCACAGAGACAGAATTGTTACTCAGGGCCACAGAATTCATACTCAGGGACAGACAGAATTGTTACTGAGTGCCAGAGAATTGTTACTCAGGGACAGACAGAATTGTTACTGAGTGCCAGAGAATTGTTACTCTCACAGACACAAAATTGTTACTTGCACAGACACAGAATTGTTACTTGCACAGACACACAATTGTTACTCAGGGCCACAGAATTCATACTCAGGGACAGACAGAATTGTTACTCAGGGACAGACAGAATTGTTACTGAGTGCCAGAGAATTGTTACTCAGGGACAGACAGAATTGTTACTGAGTGCCAGAGAATTGTTACTCTCACAGACACAAAATTGTTACTTGCACAGACACAGAATTGTTACTTGCACAGACACACAATTGTTACTCAGGGCCACAGAATTCATACTCAGGGACAGACAGAATTGTTACTGAGTGCCAGAGAATTGTTACTCAGGGACAGACAGAATTGTTACTGAGTGCCAGAGAATTGTTACTCTCACAGACACAAAATTGTTACTTGCACAGACACAGAATTGTTACTCGCACAGAGACAGAATTGTTACTCAGGGCCACAGAATTCATACTCAGGGACAGACAGAATTGTTACTGAGTGCCAGAGAATTGTTACTCAGGGAAGACAGAATTGTTACTGAGTGCCATAGAATTGTTACTCAGGGACAGACAGAATTGTTACTGAGTGCCAGAGAATTGTTACTCTCACAGACACAAAATTGTTACTTGCACAGACACAGAATTGTTACTCGCACAGAGACAGAATTGTTACTCAGGGCCACAGAATTCATACTCAGGGACAGACAGAATTGTTACTGAGTGCCAGAGAATTGTTACTCAGGGACAGACAGAATTGTTACTGAGTGCCAGAGAATTGTTACTCTCACAGACACAAAATTGTTACTTGCACAGACACAGAATTGTTACTTGCACAGACACACAATTGTTACTGAGTGCCAGAGAATTGTTACTCAGGGACAGACAGAATTGTTACTGAGTGCCAGAGAATTGTTACTCAGGGACAGACAGAATTGTTACTGAGTGCCAGAGAATTGTTACTCAGGGACAGACAGAATTGTTACTGAGTGCCAGAGAATTGTTACTCTCACAGACACAAAATTGTTACTTGCACAGACACAGAATTGTTACTCGCACAGAGACAGAATTGTTACTCAGGGCCACAGAATTCATACTCAGGGACAGACAGAATTGTTACTGAGTGCCAGAGAATTGTTACTCAGGGACAGACAGAATTGTTACTGAGTGCCAGAGAATTGTTACTCTCACAGACACAAAATTGTTACTTGCACAGACACAGAATTGTTACTTGCACAGACACACAATTGTTACTCAGGGCCACAGAATTCATACTCAGGGACAGACAGAATTGTTACTGAGTGCCAGAGAATTGTTACTCAGGGACAGACAGAATTGTTACTGAGTGCCAGAGAATTGTTACTCAGGGACAGACAGAATTGTTACTGAGTGCCAGAGAATTGTTACTCTCACAGACACAAAATTGTTACTTGCACAGACACAGAATTGTTACTCGCACAGAGACAGAATTGTTACTCAGGGCCACAGAATTCATACTCAGGGACAGACAGAATTGTTACTGAGTGCCAGAGAATTGTTACTCAGGGACAGACAGAATTGTTACTGAGTGCCAGAGAATTGTTACTCTCACAGACACAAAATTGTTACTTGCACAGACACAGAATTGTTACTTGCACAGACACACAATTGTTACTCAGGGCCACAGAATTCATACTCAGGGACAGACAGAATTGTTACTGAGTGCCAGAGAATTGTTACTCAGGGACAGACAGAATTGTTACTGAGTGCCAGAGAATTGTTACTCTCACAGACACAAAATTGTTACTTGCACAGACACAGAATTGTTACTCGCACAGAGACAGAATTGTTACTCAGGGCCACAGAATTCATACTCAGGGACAGACAGAATTGTTACTGAGTGCCAGAGAATTGTTACTCAGGGAAGACAGAATTGTTACTGAGTGCCATAGAATTGTTACTCAGGGACAGACAGAATTGTTACTGAGTGCCAGAGAATTGTTACTCTCACAGACACAAAATTGTTACTTGCACAGACACAGAATTGTTACTCGCACAGAGACAGAATTGTTACTCAGGGCCACAGAATTCATACTCAGGGACAGACAGAATTGTTACTGAGTGCCAGAGAATTGTTACTCAGGGACAGACAGAATTGTTACTGAGTGCCAGAGAATTGTTACTCTCACAGACACAAAATTGTTACTTGCACAGACACAGAATTGTTACTTGCACAGACACACAATTGTTACTGAGTGCCAGAGAATTGTTACTCAGGGACAGACAGAATTGTTACTGAGTGCCAGAGAATTGTTACTCAGGGACAGACAGAATTGTTACTGAGTGCCAGAGAATTGTTACTCAGGGACAGACAGAATTGTTACTGAGTGCCAGAGAATTGTTACTCTCACAGACACAAAATTGTTACTTGCACAGACACAGAATTGTTACTCGCACAGAGACAGAATTGTTACTCAGGGCCACAGAATTCATACTCAGGGACAGACAGAATTGTTACTGAGTGCCAGAGAATTGTTACTCAGGGACAGACAGAATTGTTACTGAGTGCCAGAGAATTGTTACTCTCACAGACACAAAATTGTTACTTGCACAGACACAGAATTGTTACTTGCACAGACACACAATTGTTACTCAGGGCCACAGAATTCATACTCAGGGACAGACAGAATTGTTACTGAGTGCCAGAGAATTCTTACTCAGGGCCACAGAATTCATACTCAGGGACAGACAGAATTGTTACTCAGGGACAGACAGAATTGTTACTGAGTGCCAGAGAATTGTTACTCAGGGACAGACAGAATTGTTACTGAGTGCCAGAGAATTGTTACTCTCACAGACACAAAATTGTTACTTGCACAGACACAGAATTGTTACTTGCACAGACACACAATTGTTACTCAGGGCCACAGAATTCATACTCAGGGACAGACAGAATTGTTACTGAGTGCCAGAGAATTGTTACTCAGGGACACCTAATCGTTGAATTAAATAGTATGTCAGACAACATGCAGAGGAGTGGCAGAGGAGGCAATGTTTTAGGAGCGAGCAGACGTGGCAGCAGAGGAAGGGGTCGAGGCAGCAGTATTCGCAGCCAGAGGCCAGTGCTCCCGGTGTCATCCAGCGGTCGTGTCTCCACCGACAACCCTGCCGTCATTGATTGGTTGGCTCGGTCGTCTTCCTCTTCCCAGGTCACCTCTGACACCTACAGCCAACGGTCGGTGGGTACGTCAGACACAACCGTTAGTTGGCATGGCCCGGGACCAAGCCCACTGAAATCACGTGTCCTCTACCTGCCCCTGTCCTTTGCTGTTCCCTCACCAAGCGAAGTATCGCATGCTGTGGGCTCAGCCCCACTGTACAGTGAGGAAGAGCTAACAGAGGGCGGTCAGGAACGGGGGGAGACATCGGCCTTTTCAGCAGCCAAGCGAACAAGTACTGGCGAGGAGAGTGGCTCGGTAGCCGGTCTAGAGACAGGTCTGTCTCCTGACCCAGACGCAGCCGAGGGGGCTAGTAGTGAGGCGGAGACCCTACTTGATGATGAGGAGGTTGATCGCACTTGGCAGCCTCGTCGTCATCAGGCAATTTCTTCCGCATCATCAGGAGAAGAGGGTGGCAGCTTGGCAGCGAGCAAAACAGTCGGTGGGTTGCCCAGGAGACAGCAGCAGGGTCGCATCAGTGTCAGTGGAGCCAAACGTCCACGGAGTAGAGCACCAGCTCCACTGCAGCCTACCACCACGGCCAGTAGTGGTGCCGGTGCGCACGGAGGAAGTAGCAGTCAGCCAGTGAAGAGTAGCGGGGGCAAAGTTTCCTACTCGGTGGTGTGGCAATTTTTCCTCAAGCCGCCCGAGGAAGTAAACGTAGCCGTATGTCGACTATGTGGCCAGAAATGCAAGCGTGGCCAGGGGGCCCATGTTGGGACTACAGCGTTGCGTCAGCATATGCAGCGTCACCATTCGGTGGCCTGGGAAAACCGTGATAAACATACGGCGGTTCTGCCTGCCCCAGCCCCCGCTCCATCACCCGCTCCGTTACTTGCTCCGTCACCCGACGTCGTCAATCGCCCTCTATCAGCCAGTCAAGGCTCCAACACCTCTGCTGAGGGGAGTTGTCGCTCATTGGCATCTTCCGCTCGTTCAGATGCTCCTTCTCCTGCTACTCCTCTTCTCGGATTCCGTCAACAGTCTTTCTTGGAATCCGTATCCAAGAGACAACAGTTTGCGAGCACGCACCCGACGGTGCAAAAGCTGAACGTCCTCCTGTCCAAGTTGCTGGTGCTGCAGTCCCTCCCTTTCCAACTGGTGGACTCAGCACCTTTCCGAGAAATGATGGCTTGTGCCGCGCCGCGGTGGAGAGTGCCAAGCCGTCATTTCTTTGCCCAAAAGGCAGTGCCAGCCCTGCATTCACATGTAGAAGAGATGGTGGGCCAGTCTTTGAGCATGTCGGTCTCTGCCAAAGTGCACGGCAGCGCCGACGTGTGGAGCTGTAACTACGGTCAGGGACAGTACATGTCATTTACGGCCCACTGGGTGAACGTGGTGCCGGCACAGCCGCACCAGCAACTTGGACAGGTCACGACGCTTTTGCCTCCACGTTTGCACGTCCTTGGTCCAGCAAGCATGTCCGCCTCTACCACCTCTTTTTCCGCCGTGTCCTCAGCCGCCACCCCCGTGCCAAGTCCCATTACCCGACCGGCATATCACATGTGCAGGGCGCAACGGTGTCACGCTGTGCTGCACCTGGTATGCCTTGGCGAACGTAGTCACACAGGGGAGGAACTGCTGAGTGTAATGAACAGAGAAATCGACAGATGGCTGTCTCCGCGCAAACTAAAAATCGGAACCATGTTGACTGACAACGGAAAGAACATGGTGTCTGCTCTGCGTCAAGGAAGGTTGTGCCATGCGCCATGCATGGCTCACGTGTTCAATCTGGTTGTCAAGCGGTTCCTAAAATCCACCATCCCACTGCAAGACATCCTTAAAATGTCACGTAAACTGTGCATGCATTTCAGCCATTCCTACACCGCAAAGAACACCCTCATTGAGCTGCAGCGGCAGAACGGAATTCCACAGCATCGCCTGATCTGCGACGTTGCAACAAGGTGGAATTCAACCCTACACATGTTAGACCGCCTTTACGAGCAGCGAAAGGCCATCACCGATTTCCTGATGTTACAAGCGGATAAAGGTACTCCCCTGTGTAACTTAGATGTCAGCCATTGGCAGCTCATGCGTGACACCTGCCGCTTGCTCAGGCCCTTTGAGGAGGCCACGCTATTCGTGAGTCGGCAGGACTATGGGATGAACGACGTCATTCCTCTGTTGCACGTCCTGGAACAAATGCTGTTAACAATGGCTGGTCAGGGTGCGGTAGACGTGGCGCACAGATCTCAACGCCACATGACCCCTGTGGGGGCAGGACAGGAAGAAGAGGAGGAGGTAGAGGAGGACATTTGTGCTCAGGAATTATTGAGTGAAATGGGTGGTTTTTCCACTCAGCGGACAGGAGTGGAGGAGCAGGAGCATCTGGTAGAGGAGGAGGAGGAGGAGACAGAGGACCCAGACGCACCGTGGCAGTATGCTGTGGAGATGGAGGCAGGGAGTCCCTCGCATTCCTTGGCACAAATGGCCCATAGCATGCTCGGTTGCTTGCGTAGCGACAGCCGAATAATAACCATCAGACAGAGGGATGACTTTTGGCTGTCCACCTTGTTGGACCCTCGCTACCGGTCCAAAATGGTGGCCTTTTTCACACCTGCTGAGAGGGAGGCCAAAATTACGTACTATAAAAACCACCTATGTAGTCAGTTGGTCTCTGCCTTTGTGCGCCAACGTCCATCCTCAGACACTGTGGGCCCTGTGCGCTCGCGTTCCGCTGGCATGGCAGCAGGGGAGGGGTGGGGTGGTAGGAGCAGTGGCAGCTCCACCAGCAGCGGCTGCCTCAGTCTGCAGTCGATGATGAGTAGCTTTCTTCACCAGCGCAG
Organism: Staurois parvus; assembly: GCF_062004578.1. Classification (NCBI taxonomy): domain Eukaryota; kingdom Metazoa; phylum Chordata; class Amphibia; order Anura; family Ranidae; genus Staurois; species Staurois parvus. Next base: position 1,397,266 of record NW_028318047.1, on the reverse strand, counting down.
TGAGGAAACTACTAACCAGCCGCAGCAGCAGCAGCAGCATCAGGTGGACCTGGAGCAGGAGCTCAAACAACAGGCTTGGGCCTACTTGGACAGCACCCTGCCAACCGAGGTAGACAATCCCCTTGACTACTGGGCAACGAAACTTGACCTTTGGCCCCAACTAGCTGAATTTGCCCTTGAAAGGCTGTCATGCCCGGCCAGTAGCGTGGCATCGGAGCGCGTGTTTAGTGCGGCAGGAGGTATTGTAACTCCGCGGAGGACACGACTGTCCACCCAAAGTGTGGAGAGACTCACGTTTGTGAAAATGAATCAGGCGTGGATTAGTCTGGATTTCAAACCACCAGTTCCTGACACAACTGACTAAATCCGCCATGAATCATGCCTCAAACATGTGCCACTTTCAGGTCTCCTCACACTGCTGGTGTGTTGAATTTTTTGACATAGGGTGCTGGCAGATTACGGGCCTCCTATAGCTGCTGCCAGGCCCCTAATCTGCCATAGGCCCCTATATACCGCCTCCTCCTGCTGCTGCCAGGTCCAGAGTCTGTCATGGTCCCTGTACGGCCTCCCATTGCTGCTGTCTCCATCGCCACACTCTGCTGCCATGTGCCACTTTCAGGTCTCTTCACACTGCTGGTGTGTTAAATTTTTTGACATAGGGTGCAGGCAGATTACGGGCCTCACATAGCTGCTGCCAGGCCCCTAATCTGCCATGGGCCCCTATATACCACCTCCTCCTGCTGCTGCCAGGTCCAGAGTCTCTCATGGGTCCCTGTACGGCCTCCCATTGCTGCTGTCTCCATCGCCACACTCTGCTGCCATGTGCCACTTTCAGGTCTCTTCACACTGCTGGTGTGTTAAATTTTTTGACATAGGGTGCTGCAAGATAACGGGCCTCACATAGCTGCTGCCAGGCCCCTAATCTGCCATGGGCCCCTATATACCGCCTCCTCATGCTGCTGCCAAGTCTAGAGTCTCTCATGGGTCCCTGTACGGCCTCCCATTGCTGCTGTCTCCATCGCCACACTCTGCTGCCATGTGCCACTTTCAGGTCTCTTCACACTGCTGGTGTGTTAAATTTTTTGACATAGGGTGCAGGCAGATTACGGGCCTCACATAGCTGCTGCCAGGCCCCTAATCTGCCATGGGCCCCTATATACCGCCTCCTCATGCTGCTGCCAAGTCTAGAGTCTCTCATGGGTCCCTGTACGGCCTCCCATTGCTGCTGTCTCCATCGCCACACTCTGCTGCCATGTGCCACTTTCAGGTCTCTTCACACTGCTGGTGTGTTAAATTTTTTGACATAGGGTGCTGCAAGATAACGGGCCTCACATAGCTGCTGCCAGGCCCCTAATCTGCCATGGGCCCCTATATACCGCCTCCTCATGCTGCTGCCAAGTCCAGAGTCTGTCATGGTCCCTGTACGGCCTCCCATTGCTGCTGTCTCCATCGCCACACTCTGCTGCCATGTGCCACTTTCAGGTCTCTTCACACTGCTGGTGTGTTAAATTTTTTGACATAGGGTGCAGGCAGATTACGGGCCTCACATAGCTGCTGCCAGGCCCCTAATCTGCCATGGGCCCCTATATACCACCTCCTCCTGCTGCTGCCAGGTCCAGAGTCTCTCATGGGTCCCTGTACGGCCTCCCATTGCTGCTGTCTCCATCGCCACACTCTGCTGCCATGTGCCACTTTCAGGTCTCTTCACACTGCTGGTGTGTTAAATTTTTGGACATAGGGTGCTGCAAGATAACGGGCCTCACATAGCTGCTGCCAGGCCCCTAATCTGCCATGGGCCCCTATATACCGCCTCCTCATGCTGCTGCCAAGTCCAGAGTCTGTCATGGTCCCTGTACGGCCTCCCATTGCTGCTGTCTCCATCGCCACACTCTGCTGCCATGTGCCACTTTCAGGTCTCTTCACACTGCTGGTGTGTTAAATTTTTTGACATAGGGTGCAGGCAGATTACGGGCCTCACATAGCTGCTGCCAGGCCCCTAATCTGCCATGGGCCCCTATATACCACCTCCTCCTGCTGCTGCCAGGTCCAGAGTCTCTCATGGGTCCCTGTACGGCCTCCCATTGCTGCTGTCTCCATCGCCACACTCTGCTGCCATGTGCCACTTTCAGGTCTCTTCACACTGCTGGTGTGTTAAATTTTTTGACATAGGGTGCTGCAAGATAACGGGCCTCACATAGCTGCTGCCAGGCCCCTAATCTGCCATGGGCCCCTATATACCGCCTCCTCATGCTGCTGCCAAGTCTAGAGTCTCTCATGGGTCCCTGTACGGCCTCCCATTGCTGCTGTCTCCATCGCCACACTCTGCTGCCATGTGCCACTTTCAGGTCTCTTCACACTGCTGGTGTGTTAAATTTTTTGACATAGGGTGCAGGCAGATTACGGGCCTCACATAGCTGCTGCCAGGCCCCTAATCTGCCATGGGCCCCTATATACCGCCTCCTCATGCTGCTGCCAAGTCTAGAGTCTCTCATGGGTCCCTGTACGGCCTCCCATTGCTGCTGTCTCCATCGCCACACTCTGCTGCCATGTGCCACTTTCAGGTCTCTTCACACTGCTGGTGTGTTAAATTTTTTGACATAGGGTGCTGCAAGATAACGGGCCTCACATAGCTGCTGCCAGGCCCCTAATCTGCCATGGGCCCCTATATACCGCCTCCTCATGCTGCTGCCAAGTCCAGAGTCTGTCATGGTCCCTGTACGGCCTCCCATTGCTGCTGTCTCCATCGCCACACTCTGCTGCCATGTGCCACTTTCAGGTCTCTTCACACTGCTGGTGTGTTAAATTTTTTGACATAGGGTGCAGGCAGATTACGGGCCTCACATAGCTGCTGCCAGGCCCCTAATCTGCCATGGGCCCCTATATACCACCTCCTCCTGCTGCTGCCAGGTCCAGAGTCTCTCATGGGTCCCTGTACGGCCTCCCATTGCTGCTGTCTCCATCGCCACACTCTGCTGCCATGTGCCACTTTCAGGTCTCTTCACACTGCTGGTGTGTTAAATTTTTGGACATAGGGTGCTGCAAGATAACGGGCCTCACATAGCTGCTGCCAGGCCCCTAATCTGCCATGGGCCCCTATATACCGCCTCCTCATGCTGCTGCCAAGTCCAGAGTCTGTCATGGTCCCTGTACGGCCTCCCATTGCTGCTGTCTCCATCGCCACACTCTGCTGCCATGTGCCACTTTCAGGTCTCTTCACACTGCTGGTGTGTTAAATTTTTTGACATAGGGTGCAGGCAGATTACGGGCCTCACATAGCTGCTGCCAGGCCCCTAATCTGCCATGGGCCCCTATATACCACCTCCTCCTGCTGCTGCCAGGTCCAGAGTCTCTCATGGGTCCCTGTACGGCCTCCCATTGCTGCTGTCTCCATCGCCACACTCTGCTGCCATGTGCCACTTTCAGGTCTCTTCACACTGCTGGTGTGTTAAATTTTTTGACATAGGGTGCTGGCAGATTACGGGCCTCCTATAGCTGCTGCCAGGCCCCTAATCTGCCATGGGCCCCTATATACCGCCTCCTCATGCTGCTGCCAAGTTCAGAGTCTGTCATGGGTCCCTGTACGGCCTCCCATTGCTGCTGTCTCCATCGCCACACTCTGCCATGTGCCACTTTCAGGTCTCCTCACACTGCTGGTGTGTTGAATTTTTTGACATAGGGTGCTGGCAGATTACGGGCCTCCTATAGCTGCTGCCAGGCCCCTAATCTGCCATAAGCCCCTATATACCGCCTCCTCATGCTGCTGCCAAGTCCAGAGTCTGTCATGGGTCCCTGTACGGCCTCCCATTGCTGCTGTCTCCATCGCCACACTCTGCCATGTGCCACTTTCAGGTCTCCTCACACACTGCTGGTGTGTTGAATTTTTTGACATAGGGTGCTGGCAGATTACGGGCCTCCTATAGCTGCTGCCAGGCCCCTAATCTGCCGTAGGCCCCTATATACCGCCTCCTCATGCTGCTGCCAGGTCCAGAGTCTCTCATGGGTCCCTGTACGGCCTCCCATTGCTGCTGTCTCCATCGCCACACTCTGCTGCCATGTGCCACTTTCAGGTCTCTTCACACTGCTGGTGTGTTAAATTTTTGGACATAGGGTGCTGCAAGATAACGGGCCTCACATAGCTGCTGCCAGGCCCCTAATCTGCCATGGGCCCCTATATACCGCCTCCTCATGCTGCTGCCAAGTCCAGAGTCTGTCATGGTCCCTGTACGGCCTCCCATTGCTGCTGTCTCCATCGCCACACTCTGCTGCCATGTGCCACTTTCAGGTCTCTTCACACTGCTGGTGTGTTAAATTTTTTGACATAGGGTGCTGGCAGATTACGGGCCTCCTATAGCTGCTGCCAGGCCCCTAATCTGCCATGGGCCCCTATATACCGCCTCCTCATGCTGCTGCCAAGTTCAGAGTCTGTCATGGGTCCCTGTACGGCCTCCCATTGCTGCTGTCTCCATCGCCACACTCTGCTGCCATGTGCCACTTTCAGGTCTCTTCACACTGCTGGTGTGTTAAATTTTTTGACATAGGGTGCTGCAAGATAACGGGCCTCACATAGCTGCTGCCAGGCCCCTAATCTGCCATGGGCCCCTATATACCGCCTCCTCATGCTGCTGCCAAGTCCAGAGTCTGTCATGGTCCCTGTACGGCCTCCCATTGCTGCTGTCTCCATCGCCACACTCTGCTGCCATGTGCCACTTTCAGGTCTCTTCACACTGCTGGTGTGTTAAATTTTTTGACATAGGGTGCTGGCAGATTACGGGCCTCCTATAGCTGCTGCCAGGCCCCTAATCTGCCATGGGCCCCTATATACCGCCTCCTCATGCTGCTGCCAAGTTCAGAGTCTGTCATGGGTCCCTGTACGGCCTCCCATTGCTGCTGTCTCCATCGCCACACTCTGCTGCCATGTGCCACTTTCAGGTCTCTTCACACTGCTGGTGTGTTAAATTTTTTGACATAGGGTGCTGCAAGATAACGGGCCTCACATAGCTGCTGCCAGGCCCCTAATCTGCCATGGGCCCCTATATACCGCCTCCTCATGCTGCTGCCAAGTCCAGAGTCTGTCATGGTCCCTGTACGGCCTCCCATTGCTGCTGTCTCCATCGCCACACTCTGCTGCCATGTGCCACTTTCAGGTCTCTTCACACTGCTGGTGTGTTAAATTTTTTGACATAGGGTGCTGCAAGATAACGGGCCTCACATAGCTGCTGCCAGGCCCCTAATCAGCCATGGGCCCCTATACCGCCTCCTCCTGCTGCTGCCAGGTCCAGAGTCTCTCATGCCATGTGCCACTTTCAGGTCTCTTCACACTGCTGGTGTGTTTAATTTTTTGACATAGGGTGCAGGCAGATTACGGGCCTCACATAGCTGCTGCCAGGCCCCTAATCTGCCATGGGCCCCTATATACCGCCTCCTCATGCTGCTGCCAAGTCTAGAGTCTCTCATGGGTCCCTGTACGGCCTCCCATTGCTGCTGTCTCCATCGCCACACTCTGCTGCCATGTGCCACTTTCAGGTCTCTTCACACTGCTGGTGTGTTAAATTTTTTGACATAGGGTGCTGGCAGATTACGGGCCTCCTATAGCTGCTGCCAGGCCCCTAATCTGCCATGGGCCCCTATATACCGCCTCCTCATGCTGCTGCCAAGTCCAGAGTCTGTCATGGTCCCTGTACGGCCTCCCATTGCTGCTGTCTCCATCGCCACACTCTGCTGCCATGTGCCACTTTCAGGTCTCTTCACACTGCTGGTGTGTTAAATTTTTTGACATAGGGTGCAGGCAGATTACGGGCCTCACATAGCTGCTGCCAGGCCCCTAATCTGCCATGGGCCCCTATATACCACCTCCTCCTGCTGCTGCCAGGTCCAGAGTCTCTCATGGGTCCCTGTACGGCCTCCCATTGCTGCTGTCTCCATCGCCACACTCTGCTGCCATGTGCCACTTTCAGGTCTCTTCACACTGCTGGTGTGTTAAATTTTTTGACATAGGGTGCTGCAAGATAACGGGCCTCACATAGCTGCTGCCAGGCCCCTAATCTGCCATGGGCCCCTATATACCGCCTCCTCATGCTGCTGCCAAGTCCAGAGTCTGTCATGGTCCCTGTACGGCCTCCCATTGCTGCTGTCTCCATCGCCACACTCTGCTGCCATGTGCCACTTTCAGGTCTCTTCACACTGCTGGTGTGTTAAATTTTTTGACATAGGGTGCAGGCAGATTACGGGCCTCACATAGCTGCTGCCAGGCCCCTAATCTGCCATGGGCCCCTATATACCACCTCCTCCTGCTGCTGCCAGGTCCAGAGTCTCTCATGGGTCCCTGTACGGCCTCCCATTGCTGCTGTCTCCATCGCCACACTCTGCTGCCATGTGCCACTTTCAGGTCTCTTCACACTGCTGGTGTGTTAAATTTTTTGACATAGGGTGCTGCAAGATAACGGGCCTCACATAGCTGCTGCCAGGCCCCTAATCTGCCATGGGCCCCTATATACCGCCTCCTCATGCTGCTGCCAAGTCCAGAGTCTGTCATGGTCCCTGTACGGCCTCCCATTGCTGCTGTCTCCATCGCCACACTCTGCTGCCATGTGCCACTTTCAGGTCTCTTCACACTGCTGGTGTGTTAAATTTTTTGACATAGGGTGCTGCAAGATAACGGGCCTCACATAGCTGCTGCCAGGCCCCTAATCAGCCATGGGCCCCTATACCGCCTCCTCCTGCTGCTGCCAGGTCCAGAGTCTCTCATGCCATGTGCCACTTTCAGGTCTCTTCACACTGCTGGTGTGTTTAATTTTTTGACATAGGGTGCAGGCAGATTACGGGCCTCACATAGCTGCTGCCAGGCCCCTAATCTGCCATGGGCCCCTATATACCGCCTCCTCATGCTGCTGCCAAGTCTAGAGTCTCTCATGGGTCCCTGTACGGCCTCCCATTGCTGCTGTCTCCATCGCCACACTCTGCTGCCATGTGCCACTTTCAGGTCTCTTCACACTGCTGGTGTGTTAAATTTTTTGACATAGGGTGCTGGCAGATTACGGGCCTCCTATAGCTGCTGCCAGGCCCCTAATCTGCCATGGGCCCCTATATACCGCCTCCTCATGCTGCTGCCAAGTCCAGAGTCTGTCATGGTCCCTGTACGGCCTCCCATTGCTGCTGTCTCCATCGCCACACTCTGCTGCCATGTGCCACTTTCAGGTCTCTTCACACTGCTGGTGTGTTAAATTTTTTGACATAGGGTGCAGGCAGATTACGGGCCTCACATAGCTGCTGCCAGGCCCCTAATCTGCCATGGGCCCCTATATACCACCTCCTCCTGCTGCTGCCAGGTCCAGAGTCTCTCATGGGTCCCTGTACGGCCTCCCATTGCTGCTGTCTCCATCGCCACACTCTGCTGCCATGTGCCACTTTCAGGTCTCTTCACACTGCTGGTGTGTTAAATTTTTTGACATAGGGTGCTGCAAGATAACGGGCCTCACATAGCTGCTGCCAGGCCCCTAATCTGCCATGGGCCCCTATATACCGCCTCCTCATGCTGCTGCCAAGTCCAGAGTCTGTCATGGTCCCTGTACGGCCTCCCATTGCTGCTGTCTCCATCGCCACACTCTGCTGCCATGTGCCACTTTCAGGTCTCTTCACACTGCTGGTGTGTTAAATTTTTTGACATAGGGTGCAGGCAGATTACGGGCCTCACATAGCTGCTGCCAGGCCCCTAATCTGCCATGGGCCCCTATATACCACCTCCTCCTGCTGCTGCCAGGTCCAGAGTCTCTCATGGGTCCCTGTACGGCCTCCCATTGCTGCTGTCTCCATCGCCACACTCTGCTGCCATGTGCCACTTTCAGGTCTCTTCACACTGCTGGTGTGTTAAATTTTTTGACATAGGGTGCTGCAAGATAACGGGCCTCACATAGCTGCTGCCAGGCCCCTAATCTGCCATGGGCCCCTATATACCGCCTCCTCATGCTGCTGCCAAGTCCAGAGTCTGTCATGGTCCCTGTACGGCCTCCCATTGCTGCTGTCTCCATCGCCACACTCTGCTGCCATGTGCCACTTTCAGGTCTCTTCACACTGCTGGTGTGTTAAATTTTTTGACATAGGGTGCTGCAAGATAACGGGCCTCACATAGCTGCTGCCAGGCCCCTAATCAGCCATGGGCCCCTATACCGCCTCCTCCTGCTGCTGCCAGGTCCAGAGTCTCTCATGCCATGTGCCACTTTCAGGTCTCTTCACACTGCTGGTGTGTTTAATTTTTTGACATAGGGTGCAGGCAGATTACGGGCCTCACATAGCTGCTGCCAGGCCCCTAATCTGCCATGGGCCCCTATATACCGCCTCCTCATGCTGCTGCCAAGTCTAGAGTCTCTCATGGGTCCCTGTACGGCCTCCCATTGCTGCTGTCTCCATCGCCACACTCTGCTGCCATGTGCCACTTTCAGGTCTCTTCACACTGCTGGTGTGTTAAATTTTTTGACATAGGGTGCTGGCAGATTACGGGCCTCCTATAGCTGCTGCCAGGCCCCTAATCTGCCATGGGCCCCTATATACCGCCTCCTCATGCTGCTGCCAAGTTCAGAGTCTGTCATGGGTCCCTGTACGGCCTCCCATTGCTGCTGTCTCCATCGCCACACTCTGCCATGTGCCACTTTCAGGTCTCCTCACACTGCTGGTGTGTTGAATTTTTTGACATAGGGTGCTGGCAGATTACGGGCCTCCTATAGCTGCTGCCAGGCCCCTAATCTGCCATAAGCCCCTATATACCGCCTCCTCATGCTGCTGCCAAGTCCAGAGTCTGTCATGGGTCCCTGTACGGCCTCCCATTGCTGCTGTCTCCATCGCCACACTCTGCCATGTGCCACTTTCAGGTCTCCTCACACACTGCTGGTGTGTTGAATTTTTTGACATAGGGTGCTGGCAGATTACGGGCCTCCTATAGCTGCTGCCAGGCCCCTAATCTGCCGTAGGCCCCTATATACCGCCTCCTCATGCTGCTGCCAGGTCCAGAGTCTCTCATGGGTCCCTGTACGGCCTCCCATTGCTGCTGTCTCCATCGCCACACTCTGCCATGTGCCACTTTCAGGTCTCCTCACACTGCTGGTGTGTTCCATTTTTTGTCATAGGGTGCTGGCAGATTATGGGCCTCCCATAACTGCTGCCAGGCCCCTAATCTGCCATGGGCCCCTATACCGACTCCTCATGCTGTGACGTTGCAACAAGGTGGAATTCAACCCTACATATGTTAGACCGCCTTTACGAACAGCAAAAGGCCATCACAGATTTCCTGATGTTAAAAGCAGATAAAGGTACTCCCTGTGTAACTTAGATGTCAGCCATTGGCAGCTCATGCGTGACACCTGCCGCTTGCTCAGGCCCTTTGAGGAGGCCACGCTATTCGTGAGTCGGCAGGACTATGGGATGAACGACGTCATTCCTCTGTTGCACGTCCTGGAACAAATGCTGTTAACAATGGCTGGTCAGGGTGCGGTAGACGTGGCGCACAGATCTCAACGCCACATGGCCCCTGTGGGGGCAGGACTGGAAGAAGAGGAGGAGGTAGAGGAGGACATTGGTGCTCAGGAATTATTGAGTGAAATGGGTGGTTTTTCCACTCAGCGGACAGGAGTGGAGGAGCAGGAGCATCTGGTAGAGGAGGAGGAAGAGGAGACAGAGGACCTAGACGCACCGTGGCAGTATGCTGTGGAGATGGAGGCAGGGAGTCCCTCGCATTCCTTGGCACAAATGGCCCATAGCATGCTCGGTTGCTTGCGTAGCGACAGCCGAATAATAACCATCAGACAGAGGGATGACTTTTGGCTGTCCACCTTGTTGGACCCTCGCTACCGTTCAAAAATGGTGGCCTTTTTCACACCTGCTGAGAGGGAGGCCAAAATAACGTACTATAAAAAACACCTATGTAGTCAGCTGGTCTCTGCCTGTCTGCGCCAACGTCCATCCTCAGACACTGTGGGCCCTGTGCGCTCGTGTTCCGCTGCCATGGCAGCAGGGGAGGGGTGGGGTGGTAGGAGCAGTGGCAGCTCCACCAGCAGCGGCTGCCTCAGTCTGCAGTCGATGATGAGTAGCTTTCTTCACCAGCGCAGTGAGGAAACTACTAACCAGCCGCAGCAGCAGCAGCAGCATCAGGTGGACCTGGAGCAGGACCTCAAACAACAGGCTTAGGCCTACTTGGACAGCACCCTGCCAACCGAGGTAGACAATCCCCTTGACTACTGGGCAACGAAACTTGACCTTTGGCCCCAACTAGCTGAATTTGCCCTTGAAAGGCTGTCATGCCCGGCCAGTAGCGTGGCATCGGAGCGCGTGTTTAGTGCGGCAGGAGGTATTGCAACTCCGCGGAGGACACGACTGTCCACCCAAAGTGTGGAGAGACTCACGTTTGTGAAAATGAATCAGGCGTGGATTAGTCTGGATTTCAAACCACCAGTTCCTGACACAACTGACTAAATCCGCCATGAATCATGCCCCAAACATGTGCCACTTTCAGGTCTCCTCACACTGCTGGTGTGTTCCATTTTTTGTCATAGGGTGCTGGCAGATTACGGGCCTCCCATAGCTGCTGCCAGGCCCCTAATCTGCCATGGGCCCCTATACCGCCTCCTCATGCTGCTGCCAAGTCCAGAGTCTCTCATGGGTCCCTGTACGGCCTCCCATTGCTGCTGTCTCCATCGCCACACTCTGCCATGTGCCACTTTCAGGTCTCCTCACACTGCTGGTGTGTTCCATTTTTTGTCATAGGGTGCTGGCAGATTACGGGCCTCCCATAGCTGCTGCCAGGCCCCTAATCTGCCATGGGCCCCTATACCGCCTCCTCATGCTGCTGCCAGGTCCAGAGTCTCTCATGGGTCCCTGTACGGCCTCCCATTGCTGCTGTCTCCATCGCCACACTCTGCCATGTGCCACTTTCAGGTCTCCTCACACTGCTGGTGGGTTCCATTTTTTGTCATAGGGTGCTGGCAGATTACGGGCCTCCCATAGCTGCTGCCAGGCCCGTAATCTGCCATGGGCCCCCGTACCGACTCCTCATGCTGCTGCCAGGCCCGTAATCTGTCATGGGCCACTGTTGTCGCTTGTTGGCATATTCCGCTCGTTCAGATGCTCCTTCTCCTGCTACTCCTCTTCACGGATTCCGTCAGCAGTCTTTCTTGGAATCCGTTTCCAAGAGACAACAGTTTGCGAGCACGCACCCGACGGTGCAGAAGCTGAACGTCCTCCTGTCCAAGTTGCTGCTGCCAGGCTCGTAATCTGTCATGCGCCCCTGTACCGCCTCCTCATGCTGCTGCCAGGTCCAGAGTGTGTCATGGGCCCCCGTACCGACTCCTCATGCTGCTGCCAGGCCCGTAATCTGTCATGGGCCCCTGTACCGCCTCCCCATGCTGCTGCCAGGTCCAGAGTGTGTCATGGGTCCCTGTACGGCCTCCCATTGCTGCTGCCAGGCCCGTAATCTGCCATGGGCCCCTGTACCGACTCCTCATGCTGCTGCCAGGCCCGTAATCTGCCATGGGCCCCTGTACCGCCTCCTCATGCTGCTGCCAGGTCCAGAGTGTGTCATGGGTCCCTGTACGGCCTCCCATTGCTGCTGTCTCTATCGCCACACTCTGCCATGTGCCACTTTCAGGTCTCCTCACACTGCTGGTGGTTTCCATTTTTGTCATAGGGTGCTGTATGGCCTCCCATTGCTGCTGCCTCCACCGCCACACTGTGGCTCCACACTCTGGTTTTGGCCCCGTGACTGCCCAAATGAGTGAAGTGTGCGGTGATTCTAAGATCGACGGCACTCATCTGCATGTCATACTGACTGACAGTATTATTTCTCTTCCCCAGCAGACTCCAAGGGCATTTAAATTAAAGGTACAGTGTTCTGCACTAATATTAAGTCTCTCTGAAGCCTAGAAACACCCTTTTTTAAGTTAAATTCACAGCGAATTTATTCGACTCGAATCGAATATTGTCCACGAATTCGCCGAATCAGTCGAATCGAATTTTTCATTTCTTCGCTCATCTCTAATATCCACCAACAACTTGAAGAAGTAGTAGTAAAGCATTGAAATGTTAGTGAAATAATTGGTTCATATAATATCATTTTTAGTTTGAGATTATCCTTTAAGAATACCTAGAGTTAAAGCATTAACTTTTTTTCTGGAAAGCAGTTTCAAATATGGAATGTTCCTTTTCAGGCGCAAAGAGGAGATATGAAAAATGTGACATATCAACCAACAACTTGAAGAATGATTGGTAAAGCTTTTTAAATGTTAGTGAAATGATTGGTTCATATAATATCATTTTTAGTTTGAGATTATCCTTTAAGAATACCTAGAGTTAAAGCATTAACTTTTTTTCTGGAAAGCAGTTTCAAAGATGGGATGTCCCTTTTCAGGTGCAAACAGGATGTAGTTTCATACAACCTGTAATGGGTAAGAATGGTGGGCGTATTACCATAATTTGCATTTGAACGGTGAGGAAGGGGTGTGTGTGGTTGACACTATATAAAAACAAACTGTACTTTAGTAACCTCACTGCTCTACATTTGCTGACCATCAATGAACAGTACTGTGACTATGGATGTTCAGGCAGATACAAGTCCTGAGGAGGTAAGTTGGATTATTTTGTCTATACTGAATCTTTTTTATGGTTGTTTTTCAGACTTTGAGGGACATAGCTGTGGCATTATTGTTTTTAAAGTTCATTTAAGGCATTATAGGCACACATTTTTAAAACAAATGTTTTAGTCTTCTGCTGTGGCAAAAAGGTAGCTTAATGGCAAATGAATGAAAGATGATCTCTAAGAGGTTGCTTTGGGTTCTCTTACACCAATGCTTTTGTGCTTTGAAGTCTGGAAATGATTTCAGCTAATACTCAGAGGCACACAATATTACTTTTAATTAGACATAGTTTAAAATGTACTGTAAGGAAAGGTTTATTTGCTAAGTGTACGTGCCTTCTGTCTTTTTCTAAATGTCTTTTTGAATATTTTGTAACTCATCGTTCAATGACTCTAGCAATTTTGTGATGTGAACATGAAGAGGTATAGGAGTAGATTAACTAAAGGCAAATAGACTGTGCCCTGTCCAAGGGATTTTGCTCCAGAGCTTAGTAGATGAGAGGAAGTTCTGCCGACTTCCATCATCCGGCCACCTGCAATGAAAAAACTTTTTGTATTGTTTTTTATCTTGCGTGTCTTTGGGCGTTCTTTGTAAAATGAAACATCACCTCATTTACTAAGCTCTGGAGCAAATTCCTTTTCAGAATGCCACTGCACTTGCAAAGTCTATTTGCCTATACAATCCTAATGAGTTGTGGCAAGCAGGTTGTTAGATGATGATTATTTCCTTTGCTTTGGGTTATTTATGGCATGTTTTCTTCAGATATCCAAAGATGACCTATCACAACAATATAATATTCACCCCCTTTTTTGTATTGCAGATTTCTGAAAGCAGATCATTTCATCAGCCAGCATTGCTACCTGGATCAACGGCCCTGCCTGCTAGAACCTTTGAGAAATTACCAGAAGAAATGGAGAAAAGACTTTCTTTCACACCTGACAGCTATGAAGGGGAATGGATTTGTGGCACAGACCTAGTGCAAATGGGATCCAGGAAAAGGCCAAGACTTTTACCACCTGATATTAAAATGTATGCCTTTATTGAGATAAGACCCAGAAAAACTGCAGACTGTCCTTATGGGTGTTGTCACAAAATTCTCCACATTGCAGGACAAACAGAACACAATCAAACGAAAACTCTCTATAATTGGAACATTTATGAAAACACGAAGACAGATGCACCAGAACAGTACTTAAAAATCCATCCGAAGAAAAGGCTGCTGAAGCGTTTCCTTACAAATGAGAATGAATGATGGTTTTGTTGATTTGTTTATTTGTGAAAAAATAAAATGAAAAAAAAATGTGATTGTTTTGTTTCCTTTGTATCTTTTTACAACCAAATATCAGACAACTCAATGCAGGCTTCTACAGTATGAAATGTGGTGCTTGTATCGTGTGACTAAAAAGTTGAAATTATTTTGGCCAGTTAAAATCATATTTGTAAAAGTTAACTAACAGGTTAATTTCATCTAGTTCAAGTTCATTCCAAATACAACCTAAATTTGTGTGAATCTCTCCAGAAAACCCCTAAACTAAAATCTTTTATTGGCTATAAAAATATATTCTAAATCCAAACACAATTTAAATTCATGTAACTGTATCCACTATTGATTAGAATAGTATAAGGGAAATGTGATACAAAGTTCATTCCAAATATAAATACAATCTTAAAAAAATGTGACATATCCACCAACAACTTGAAGAAGTAGTAGTAAAGCATTGAAATGTTAGTGAAATAATTGGTTCATATAATATCATTTTTAGTTTGAGATTATCCTTTAAGAATACCTAGAGTTAAAGCATTAACTTTTTTTCTGGAAAGCAGTTTCAAATATGGAATGTTCCTTTTCAGGCGCAAAGAGGAGATATGAACAATGTGACATATCAACCAACAACTTGAAGAATGATTGGTAAAGCTTTTTAAATGTTAGTGAAATGATTGGTTCATATAATATCATTTTTAGTTTGAGATTATCCTTTAAGAATACCTAGAGTTAAAGCATTAACTTTTTTTCTGGAAAGCAGTTTCAAAGATGGGATGTCCCTTTTCAGGTGCAAACAGGATGTAGTTTCATACAACCTGTAATGGGTAAGAATGGTGGGCGTATTACCATAATTTGCATTTGAATGGTGAGGAAGGGGTGTGTGTGGTTGATACTATATAAAAACAAACTGTACTTTAGTAAAATCACTGCTCTACATTTGCTGACCATCAATGAACAGTACTGTGACTATGGATGTTCAGGCAGATACAAGTCCTGAGGAGGTAAGTTGGATTATTTTGTCTATACTGAATCTTTTTTATGGTTGTTTTTCAGACTTTGAGGAACATAGCTGTGGCATTATTGTTTTTAAAGTTCATTTAAGGCATTATAGGCACACATTTTTAAAACAAATGTTTTAGTCTTCTGCTGTGGCAAAAAGGTAGCTTAATGGCAAATGAATGAAAGATGATCTCTAAGAGGTTGCTTTGGGTTCTCTTACACCAATGCTTTTGTGCTTTGAAGTCTGGAAATGATTTCAGCTAATACTCAGAGGCACACAATATTACTTTTAATTAGACATAGTTTAAAATGTACTGTAAGGAAAGGTTTATTTGCTAAGTGTACGTGCCTTCTGTCTTTTTCTAAATGTCTTTTTGAATATTTTGTAACTCATCGTTCAATGACTCTAGCAATTTTGTGATGTGAACATGAAGAGGTATAGGAGTAGATTAACTAAAGGCAAATAGACTGTGCCCTGTCCAAGGGATTTTGCTCCAGAGCTTAGTAGATGAGAGGAAGATCTGCCGACTTCCATCATCCGGCCACTTGCAATGAAAAAACTTTTTGTATTGTTTTTTATCTTGCGTGTCTTTGGGCGTTCTTTGTAAAATGAAACATCACCTCATTTACTAAGCTCTGGAGCAAATTCCTTTTCAGAATGCCACTGCACTTGCAAAGTCTATTTGCCTATACAATCCTAATGAGTTGTGGCAAGCAGGTTGTTAGATGATGATTATTTCCTTTGCTTTGGGTTATTTATGGCATGTTTTCTTCAGATATCCAAAGATGACCTATCACAACAATATAATATTCACCCCCTTTTTTGTATTGCAGATTTCTGAAAGCAGATCATTTCATCAGCCAGCATTGCTACCTGGATCAACGGCCCTGCCTGCTAGAACCTTTGAGAAATTACCAGAAGAAATGGAGAAAAGACTTTCTTTCACACCTGACAGCTATGAAGGGGAATGGATTTGTGGCACAGACCTAGTGCAAATGGGATCCAGGAAAAGGCCAAGACTTTTACCACCTGATATTAAAATGTATGCCTTTATTGAGATAAGACCAAGAAAAACTGCAGACTGTCCTTATGGGTGTTGTCACAAAATACTCCACATTGCAGGACAAACAGAACACAATCAAACGAAAACTCTCTATAATCGGAACATTTATGAAAACACGAAGACAGATGCACCAGAACAGTACTTAAAAATCCATCCGAAGAAAAGGCTGCTGAAGTGTTTCCTTACAAATGAGAATGAATGATGGTTTTGTTGATTTGTTTATTTGTGAAAAAATAAAATGAAAAAAAAATGTGATTGTTTTGTTTCCTTTGTATCTTTTTACAACCAAATATCAGACAACTCAATGCAGGCTTCTACAGTATGAAATGTGGTGCTTGTATCGTGTGACTAAAAAGTTGAAATTATTTTGGCCAGTTAAAATCATATTTGTAAAAGTTAACTAACAGGTTAATTTCATCTAGGTCAAGTTCATTCCAAATACAACCTAAATTTGTGTGAATCTATCCAGAAAACCCCTAAACTAAAATCTTTTATTGGCTATAAAAATATATTCTAAATCCAAACACAATTTAAATTCATGTAACTGTATCCACTATTGATTAGAATAGTATAAGGGAAATGTGATACAAAGTTCATTCCAAATATAAATACAATCTTAAAAAAATGTGACATATCCACCAACAACTTGAAGAAGTAGTAGTAAAGCATTGAAATATTGGTGAAAATGATTTGTTCATATAATATGATTTCTAGTTTGAGATTATCCCTTCAGAATACCTAGAGTTAAAACATTAACTTTTTTCTGGAAAGCAGTTTCAAATATGGAATGTTCCTTTTCAGGCGCAAAGAGGAGATATGAAAAATGTGACATATCAACCAACAACTTGAAGAATGATTGGTAAAGCTTTTTAAATGTTAGTGAAATGATTGGTTCATATAATATCATTTTTAGTTTGAGATTATCCTTTAAGAATACCTAGAGTTAAAGCATTAACTTTTTTTCTGGAAAGCAGTTTCAAAGATGGGATGTCCCTTTTCAGGTGCAAACAGGATGTAGTTTCATACAACCTGTAATGGGTAAGAATGGTGGGCGTATTACCATAATTTGCATTTGAACGGTGAGGAAGGGGTGTGTGTGGTTGACACTATATAAAAACAAACTGTACTTTAGTAACCTCACTGCTCTACATTTGCTGACCATCAATGAACAGTACTGTGACTATGGATGTTCAGGCAGATACAAGTCCTGAGGAGGTAAGTTGGATTTATTTTGTCTATACTGAATCTTTTTTATGGTTGTTTTTCAGACTTTGAAGGACATAGCTGTGGCATTATTGTTTTTAAAGTTCATTTAAGGCATTATAGGCACACATTTTTAAAACAAATATTTTAGTCTTCTGCTGTGGCAAAAAGGTAGCTTAATGGCAAATGAATGAAAGATGATCTCTAAGAGGTTGCTTTGGGTTCTCTTACACCAATGCTTTTGTGCTTTGAAGTCTGGAAATGATTTCAGCTAATACTCAGAGGCACACAATATTACTTTTAATTAGACATAGTTTAAAATGTACAGTAAAGAAAGGTTTATTTGCTAAGTGTACGTGCCTTCTGTCTTTTTCTAAATGTCTTTTTGAATATTTTGTAACTCATCGTTCAATGACTCTAGCAATTTTGTGATGTGAACATGAAGAGGTATAGGAGTAGATTAACTAAAGGCAAATAGACTGTGCCCTGTCCAAGGGATTTTGCTCCAGAGCTTAGTAGATGAGAGGAAGTTCTGCCGACTTCCATCATCCGGCCACCTGCAATGAAAAAACTTTTTGTATTGTTTTTTATCTTGCGTGTCTTTGGGCGTTCTTTGTAAAATGAAACATCACCTCATTTACTAAGCTCTGGAGCAAATTCCTTTTCAGAATGCCACTGCACTTGCAAAGTCTATTTGCCTATACAATCCTAATGAGTTGTGGCAAGCAGGTTGTTAGATGATGATTATTTCCTTTGCTTTGGGTTATTTATGGCATGTTTTCTTCAGATATCCAAAGATGACCTATCACAACAATATAATATTCACCCCCTTTTTTGTATTGCAGATTTCTGAAAGCAGATCATTTCATCAGCCAGCATTGCTACCTGGATCAACGGCCCTGCCTGCTAGAACCTTTGAGAAATTACCAGAAGAAATGGAGAAAAGACTTTCTTTCACACCTGACAGCTATGAAGGGGAATGGATTTGTGGCACAGACCTAGTGCAAATGGGATCCAGGAAAAGGCCAAGACTTTTACCACCTGATATTAAAATGTATGCCTTTATTGAGATAAGACCCAGAAAAACTGCAGACTGTCCTTATGGGTGTTGTCACAAAATACTCCACATTGCAGGACAAACAGAACACAATCAAACGAAAACTCTCTATAATCGGAACATTTATGAAAACACGAAGACAGATGCACCAGAACAGTACTTAAAAATCCATCCGAAGAAAAGGCTGCTGAAGTGTTTCCTTACAAATGAGAATGAATGATGGTTTTGTTGATTTGTGAAAAAATAAAATGAAAAAAAAATGTGATTGTTTTGTTTCCTTTGTATCTTTTTACAACCAAATATCAGACAACTCAATGCAGGCTTCTACAGTATGAAATGTGGTGCTTGTATCGTGTGACTAAAAAGTTGAAATTATTTTGGCCAGTTAAAATCATATTTGTAAAAGTTAACTAACAGGTTAATTTCATCTAGGTCAAGTTCATTCCAAATACAACCTAAATTTGTGTGAATCTATCCAGAAAACCCCTAAACTAAAATCTTTTATTGGCTATAAAAATATATTCTAAATCCAAACACAATTTAAATTCATGTAACTGTATCCACTATTGATTAGAATAGTATAAGGGAAATGTGATACAAAGTTCATTCCAAATATAAATACAATCTTAAAAAAATGTGACATATCCACCAACAACTTGAAGAAGTAGTAGTAAAGCATTGAAATATTGGTGAAAATGATTTGTTCATATAATATGATTTCTAGTTTGAGATTATCCCTTCAGAATACCTAGAGTTAAAACATTAACTTTTTTCTGGAAAGCAGTTTCAAATATGGAATGTTCCTTTTCAGGCGCAAAGAGGAGATATGAAAAATGTGACATATCAACCAACAACTTGGTAAAGCTTTTTAAATGTTAGTGAAATGATTGGTTCATATAATATCATTTTTAGTTTGAGATTATCCTTTAAGAATACCTAGAGTTAAAGCATTAACTTTTTTTCTGGAAAGCAGTTTCAAAGATGGGATGTCCCTTTTCAGGTGCAAACAGGATGTAGTTTCATACAACCTGTAATGGGTAAGAATGGTGGGCGTATTACCATAATTTGCATTTGAACGGTGAGGAAGGGGTGTGTGTGGTTGACACTATATAAAAACAAACTGTACTTTAGTAACCTCACTGCTCTACATTTGCTGACCATCAATGAACAGTACTGTGACTATGGATGTTCAGGCAGATACAAGTCCTGAGGAGGTAAGTTGGATTTATTTTGTCTATACTGAATCTTTTTTATGGTTGTTTTTCAGACTTTGAGGGACATAGCTGTGGCATTATTGTTTTTAAAGTTCATTTAAGGCATTATAGGCACACATTTTTAAAACAAATATTTTAGTCTTCTGCTGTGGCAAAAAGGTAGCTTAATGGCAAATGAATGAAAGATGATCTCTAAGAGGTTGCTTTGGGTTCTCTTACACCAATGCTTTTGTGCTTTGAAGTCTGGAAATGATTTCAGCTAATACTCAGAGGCACACAATATTACTTTTAATTAGACATAGTTTAAAATGTACTGTAAAGAAAGGTTTATTTGCTAAGTGTACATGCCTTCTGTCTTTTTCTAAATGTCTTTTTGAATATTTTGTAACTCATCGTTCAATGACTCTAGCAATTTTGTGATGTGAACATGAAGAGGTATAGGAGTAGATTAACTAAAGGCAAATAGACTGTGCCCTGTCCAAGGGATTTTGCTCCAGAGCTTAGTAGATGAGAGGAAGTTCTGCCGACTTCCATCATCCGGCCACCTGCAATGAAAAAACTTTTTGTATTGTTTTTTATCTTGCGTGTCTTTGGGCGTTCTTTGTAAAATGAAACATCACCTCATTTACTAAGCTCTGGAGCAAATTCCTTTTCAGAATGCCACTGCACTTGCAAAGTCTATTTGCCTATACAATCCTAATGAGTTGTGGCAAGCAGGTTGTTAGATGATGATTATTTCCTTTGCTTTGGGTTATTTATGGCATGTTTTCTTCAGATATCCAAAGATGACCTATCACAACAATATAATATTCTCCCCCTTTTTTGTATTACAGATTTCTGAAAGCAGATCATTTCATCAGCCAGCATTGCTACCTGGATCAACGGCCCTGCCTGCTAGAACCTTTGAGAAATTACCAGAAGAAATGGAGAAAAGACTTTCTTTCACACCTGACAGCTATGAAGGGGAATGGATTTGTGGCACAGACCTAGTGCAAATGGGATCCAGGAAAAGGCCAAGACTTTTACCACCTGATATTAAAATGTATGCCTTTATTGAGATAAGACCCAGAAAAACTGCAGACTGTCCTTATGGGTGTTGTCACAAAATACTCCACATTGCAGGACAAACAGAACACAATCAAACGAAAACTCTCTATAATCGGAACATTTATGAAAACACGAAGACAGATGCACCAGAACAGTACTTAAAAATCCATCCGAAGAAAAGGCTGCTGAAGCGTTTCCTTACAAATGAGAATGAATGATGGTTTTGTTGATTTGTTTATTTGTGAAAAAATAAAATGAAAAAAAAATGTGATTGTTTTGTTTCCTTTGTATCTTTTTACAACCAAATATCAGACAACTCAATGCAGGCTTCTACAGTATGAAATGTGGTGCTTGTATCGTGTGACTAAAAAGTTGAAATTATTTTGGCCAGTTAAAATCATATTTGTAAAAGTTAACTAACAGGTTAATTTCATCTAGGTCAAGTTCATTCCAAATACAACCTAAATTTGTGTGAATCTATCCAGAAAACCCCTAAACTAAAATCTTTTATTGGCTATAAAAATATATTCTAAATCCAAACACAATTTAAATTCATGTAACTGTATCCACTATTGATTAGAATAGTATAAGGGAAATGTGATACAAAGTTCATTCCAAATATAAATACAATCTTAAAAAAATGTGACATATCCACCAACAACTTGAAGAAGTAGTAGTAAAGCATTGAAATATTGGTGAAAATGATTTGTTCATATAATATGATTTCTAGTTTGAGATTATCCCTTCAGAATACCTAGAGTTAAAACATTAACTTTTTTCTGGAAAGCAGTTTCAAATATGGAATGTTCCTTTTCAGGCGCAAAGAGGAGATATGAAAAATGTGACATATCAACCAACAACTTGAAGAATGATTGGTAAAGCTTTTTAAATGTTAGTGAAATGATTGGTTCATATAATATCATTTTTAGTTTGAGATTATCCTTTAAGAATACCTAGAGTTAAAGCATTAACTTTTTTTCTGGAAAGCAGTTTCAAAGATGGGATGTCCCTTTTCAGGTGCAAACAGGATGTAGTTTCATACAACCTGTAATGGGTAAGAATGGTGGGCGTATTACCATAATTTGCATTTGAATGGTGAGGAAGGGGTGTGTGTGGTTGATACTATATAAAAACAAACTGTACTTTAGTAACCTCACTGCTCTACATTTGCTGACCATCAATGAACAGTACTGTGACTATGGATGTTCAGGCAGATACAAGTCCTGAGGAGGTAAGTTGGATTATTTTGTCTATACTGAATCTTTTTTATGGTTGTTTTTCAGACTTTGAGGGACATAGCTGTGGCATTATTGTTTTTAAAGTTCATTTAAGGCATTATAGGCACACATTTTTAAAACAAATGTTTTAGTCTTCTGCTGTGGCAAAAAGGTAGCTTAATGGCAAATGAATGAAAGCTGATCTCTAAGAGGTTGCTTTGGGTTCTCTTACACCAATGCTTTTGTGCTTTGAAGTCTGGAAATGATTTCAGCTAATACTCAGAGGCACACAATATTACTTTTAATTAGACATAGTTTAAAATGTACTGTAAGGAAAGGTTTATTTGCTAAGTGTACGTGCCTTCTGTCTTTTTCTAAATGTCTTTTTGAATATTTTGTAACTCATTGTTCAATGACTCTAGCAATTTTGTGATGTGAACATGAAGAGGTATAGGAGTAGATTAACTAAAGGCAAATAGACTGTGCCCTGTCCAAGGGATTTTGCTCCAGAGCTTAGTAGATGAGAGGAAGTTCTGCCGACTTCCATCATCCGGCCACCTGCAATGAAAAAACTTTTTGTATTGTTTTTTATCTTGCGTGTCTTTGGGCGTTCTTTGTAAAATGAAACATCACCTCATTTACTAAGCTCTGGAGCAAATTCCTTTTCAGAATGCCACTGCACTTGCAAAGTCTATTTGCCTATACAATCCTAATGAGTTGTGGCAAGCAGGTTGTTAGATGATGATTATTTCCTTTGCTTTGGGTTATTTATGGCATGTTTTCTTCAGATATCCAAAGATGACCTATCACAACAATATAATATTCACCCCCTTTTTTGTATTGCAGATTTCTGAAAGCAGATCATTTCATCAGCCAGCATTGCTACCTGGATCAACGGCCCTGCCTGCTAGAACCTTTGAGAAATTACCAGAAGAAATGGAGAAAAGACTTTCTTTCACACCTGACAGCTATGAAGGGGAATGGATTTGTGGCACAGACCTAGTGCAAATGGGATCCAGGAAAAGGCCAAGACTTTTACCACCTGATATTACAATGTATGCCTTTATTGAGATAAGACCCAGAAAAACTGCAGACTGTCCTTATGGGTGTTGTCACAAAATACTCCACATTGCAGGACAAACAGAACACAATCAAACGAAAACTCTCTATAATCGGAACATTTATGAAAACACGAAGACAGATGCACCAGAACAGTACTTAAAAATCCATCCGAAGAAAAGGCTGCTGAAGCGTTTCCTTACAAATGAGAATGAATGATGGTTTTGTTGATTTGTTTATTTGTGAAAAAATAAAATGAAAAAAAAATGTGATTGTTTTGTTTCCTTTGTATCTTTTTACAACCAAATATCAGACAACTCAATGCAGGCTTCTACAGTATGAAATGTGGTGCTTGTATCGTGTGACTAAAAAGTTGAAATTATTTTGGCCAGTTAAAATCATATTTGTAAAAGTTAACTAACAGGTTAATTTCATCTAGGTCAAGTTCATTCCAAATACAACCTAAATTTGTGTGAATCTATCCAGAAAACCCCTAAACTAAAATCTTTTATTGGCTATAAAAATATATTCTAAATCCAAACACAATTTAAATTCATGTAACTGTATCCACTATTGATTAGAATAGTATAAGGGAAATGTGATACAAAGTTCATTCCAAATATAAATACAATCTTAAAAAAATGTGACATATCCACCAACAACTTGAAGAAGTAGTAGTAAAGCATTGAAATATTGGTGAAAATGATTTGTTCATATAATATGATTTCTAGTTTGAGATTATCCCT
This sequence comes from Staurois parvus, assembly GCF_062004578.1. Classification (NCBI taxonomy): domain Eukaryota; kingdom Metazoa; phylum Chordata; class Amphibia; order Anura; family Ranidae; genus Staurois; species Staurois parvus. The sequence continues at coordinate 1,373,782 of NW_028318047.1, read as the reverse complement.
TCAGAATACCTAGAGTTAAAACATTAACTTTTTTCTGGAAAGCAGTTTCAAATATGGAATGTTCCTTTTCAGGCGCAAAGAGGAGATATGAAAAATGTGACATATCAACCAACAACTTGAAGAATGATTGGTAAAGCTTTTTAAATGTTAGTGAAATGATTGGTTCATATAATATCATTTTTAGTTTGAGATTATCCTTTAAGAATACCTAGAGTTAAAGCATTAATTTTTTTTCTGGAAAGCAGTTTCAAAGATGGGATGTCCCTTTTCATGTGCAAACAGGATGTAGTTTCATACAACCTGTAATGGGTAAGAATGGTGGGCGTATTACCATAATTTGCATTTGAATGGTGAGGAAGGGGTGTGTGTGGCTGACACTATATAAAAACAAACTGTACTTTAGTAACCTCACTGCTCTACATTTGCTGACCATCAATGAACAGTACTGTGACTATGGATGTTCAGGCAGATACAAGTCCTGAGGAGGTAAGTTGGATTATTTTGTCTATACTGAATCTTTTTTATGGTTGTTTTTCAGACTTTGAGGGACATAGCTGTGGCATTATTGTTTTTAAAGTTCATTTAAGGCATTATAGGCACACATTTTTAAAACAAATGTTTTAGTCTTCTGCTGTGGCAAAAAGGTAGCTTAATGGTAAATGAATGAAAGATGATCTCTAAGAGGTTGCTTTGGGTTCTCTTACACCAATGCTTTTGTGCTTTGAAGTCTGGAAATGATTTCAGCTAATACTCAGAGGCACACAATATTACTTTTAATTAGACATAGTTTAAAATGTACTGTAAGGAAAGGTTTATTTGCTAAGTGTACGTGCCTTCTGTCTTTTTCTAAATGTCTTTTTGAATATTTTGTAACTCATCGTTCAATGACTCTAGCAATTTTGTGATGTGAACATGAAGAGGTATAGGAGTAGATTAACTAAAGGCAAATAGACTGTGCCCTGTCCAAGGGATTTTGCTCCAGAGCTTAGTAGATGAGAGGAAGTTCTGCCGACTTCCATCATCCGGCCACCTGCAATGAAAAAACTTTTTGTATTGTTTTTTATCTTGCGTGTCTTTGGGCGTTCTTTGTAAAATGAAACATCACCTCATTTACTAAGCTCTGGAGCAAATTCCTTTTCAGAATGCCACTGCACTTGCAAAGTCTATTTGCCTATACAATCCTAATGAGTTGTGGCAAGCAGGTTGTTAGATGATGATTATTTCCTTTGCTTTGGGTTATTTATGGCATGTTTTCTTCAGATATCCAAAGATGACCTATCACAACAATATAATATTCACCCCCTTTTTTGTATTGCAGATTTCTGAAAGCAGATCATTTCATCAGCCAGCATTGCTACCTGGATCAACGGCCCTGCCTGCTAGAACCTTTGAGAAATTACCAGAAGAAATGGAGAAAAGACTTTCTTTCACACCTGACAGCTATGAAGGGGAATGGATTTGTGGCACAGACCTAGTGCAAATGGGATCCAGGAAAAGGCCAAGACTTTTACCACCTGATATTAAAATGTATGCCTTTATTGAGATAAGACCCAGAAAAACTGCAGACTGTCCTTATGGGTGTTGTCACAAAATACTCCACATTGCAGGACAAACAGAACACAATCAAACGAAAACTCTCTATAATCGGAACATTTATGAAAACACGAAGACAGATGCACCAGAACAGTACTTAAAAATCCATCCGAAGAAAAGGCTGCTGAAGCGTTTCCTTACAAATGAGAATGAATGATGGTTTTGTTGATTTGTTTATTTGTGAAAAAATAAAATGAAAAAAAAATGTGATTGTTTTGTTTCCTTTGTATCTTTTTACAACCAAATATCAGACAACTCAATGCAGGCTTCTACAGTATGAAATGTGGTGCTTGTATCGTGTGACTAAAAAGTTGAAATTATTTTGGCCAGTTAAAATCATATTTGTAAAAGTTAACTAACAGGTTAATTTCATCTAGGTCAAGTTCATTCCAAATACAACCTAAATTTGTGTGAATCTATCCAGAAAACCCCTAAACTAAAATCTTTTATTGGCTATAAAAATATATTCTAAATCCAAACACAATTTAAATTCATGTAACTGTATCCACTATTGATTAGAATAGTATAAGGGAAATGTGATACAAAGTTCATTCCAAATATAAATACAATCTTAAAAAAATGTGACATATCCACCAACAACTTGAAGAAGTAGTAGTAAAGCATTGAAATATTGGTGAAAATGATTTGTTCATATAATATGATTTCTAGTTTGAGATTATCCCTTCAGAATACCTAGAGTTAAAACATTAACTTTTTTCTGGAAAGCAGTTTCAAATATGGAATGTTCCTTTTCAGGCGCAAAGAGGAGATATGAAAAATGTGACATATCAACCAACAACTTGAAGAATGATTGGTAAAGCTTTTTAAATGTTAGTGAAATGATTGGTTCATATAATATCATTTTTAGTTTGAGATTATCCTTTAAGAATACCTAGAGTTAAAGCATTAACTTTTTTTCTGGAAAGCAGTTTCAAAGATGGGATGTCCCTTTTCAGGTGCAAACAGGATGTAGTTTCATACAACCTGTAATGGGTAAGAATGGTGGGCGTATTACCATAATTTGCATTTGAATGGTGAGGAAGGGGTGTGTGTGGTTGATACTATATAAAAACAAACTGTACTTTAGTAACCTCACTGCTCTACATTTGCTGACCATCAATGAACAGTACTGTGACTATGGATGTTCAGGCAGATACAAGTCCTGAGGAGGTAAGTTGGATTATTTTGTCTATACTGAATCTTTTTTATGGTTGTTTTTCAGACTTTGAGGGACATAGCTGTGGCATTATTGTTTTTAAAGTTCATTTAAGGCATTATAGGCACACATTTTTAAAACAAATGTTTTAGTCTTCTGCTGTGGCAAAAAGGTAGCTTAATGGCAAATGAATGAAAGATGATCTCTAAGAGGTTGCTTTGGGTTCTCTTACACCAATGCTTTTGTGCTTTGAAGTCTGGAAATGATTTCAGCTAATACTCAGAGGCACACAATATTACTTTTAATTAGACATAGTTTAAAATGTACTGTAAGGAAAGGTTTATTTGCTAAGTGTACGTGCCTTCTGTCTTTTTCTAAATGTCTTTTTGAATATTTTGTAACTCATCGTTCAATGACTCTAGCAATTTTGTGATGTGAACATGAAGAGGTATAGGAGTAGATTAACTAAAGGCAAATAGACTGTGCCCTGTCCAAGGGATTTTGCTCCAGAGCTTAGTAGATGAGAGGAAGTTCTGCCGACTTCCATCATCCGGCCACCTGCAATGAAAAAACTTTTTGTATTGTTTTTTATCTTGCGTGTCTTTGGGCGTTCTTTGTAAAATGAAACATCACCTCATTTACTAAGCTCTGGAGCAAATTCCTTTTCAGAATGCCACTGCACTTGCAAAGTCTATTTGCCTATACAATCCTAATGAGTTGTGGCAAGCAGGTTGTTAGATGATGATTATTTCCTTTGCTTTGGGTTATTTATGGCATGTTTTCTTCAGATATCCAAAGATGACCTATCACAACAATATAATATTCACCCCCTTTTTTGTATTGCAGATTTCTGAAAGCAGATCATTTCATCAGCCAGCATTGCTACCTGGATCAACGGCCCTGCCTGCTAGAACCTTTGAGAAATTACCAGAAGAAATGGAGAAAAGACTTTCTTTCACACCTGACAGCTATGAAGGGGAATGGATTTGTGGCACAGACCTAGTGCAAATGGGATCCAGGAAAAGGCCAAGACTTTTACCACCTGATATTAAAATGTATGCCTTTATTGAGATAAGACCCAGAAAAACTGCAGACTGTCCTTATGGGTGTTGTCACAAAATACTCCACATTGCAGGACAAACAGAACACAATCAAACGAAAACTCTCTATAATCGGAACATTTATGAAAACACGAAGACAGATGCACCAGAACAGTACTTAAAAATCCATCCGAAGAAAAGGCTGCTGAAGCGTTTCCTTACAAATGAGAATGAATGATGGTTTTGTTGATTTGTTTATTTGTGAAAAAATAAAATGAAAAAAAAATGTGATTGTTTTGTTTCCTTTGTATCTTTTTACAACCAAATATCAGACAACTCAATGCAGGCTTCTACAGTATGAAATGTGGTGCTTGTATCGTGTGACTAAAAAGTTGAAATTATTTTGGCCAGTTAAAATCATATTTGTAAAAGTTAACTAACAGGTTAATTTCATCTAGGTCAAGTTCATTCCAAATACAACCTAAATTTGTGTGAATCTATCCAGAAAACCCCTAAACTAAAATCTTTTATTGGCTATAAAAATATATTCTAAATCCAAACACAATTTAAATTCATGTAACTGTATCCACTATTGATTAGAATAGTATAAGGGAAATGTGATACAAAGTTCATTCCAAATATAAATACAATCTTAAAAAAATGTGACATATCCACCAACAACTTGAAGAAGTAGTAGTAAAGCATTGAAATATTGGTGAAAATGATTTGTTCATCTAATATGATTTCTAGTTTGAGATTATCCCTTCAGAATACCTAGAGTTAAAACATTAACTTTTTTCTGGAAAGCAGTTTCAAATATGGAATGTTCCTTTTCAGGCGCAAAGAGGAGATATGAAAAATGTGACATATCAACCAACAACTTGAAGAATGATTTGTAAAGCTTTTTAAATGTTAGTGAAATGATTGGTTCATATAATATCATTTTTAGTTTGAGATTATCCTTTAAGAATACCTAGAGTTAAAGCATTAACTTTTTTTCTGGAAAGCAGTTTCAAAGATGGGATGTCCCTTTTCAGGTGCAAACAGGATGTAGTTTCATACAACCTGTAATGGGTAAGAATGGTGGGCGTATTACCATAATTTGCATTTGAATGGTGAGGAAGGGGTGTGTGTGGTTGATACTATATAAAAACAAACTGTACTTTAGTAACCTCACTGCTCTACATTTGCTGACCATCAATGAACAGTACTGTGACTATGGATGTTCAGGCAGATACAAGTCCTGAGGAGGTAAGTTGGATTATTTTGTCTATACTGAATCTTTTTTATGGTTGTTTTTCAGACTTTGAGGGACATAGCTGTGGCATTATTGTTTTTAAAGTTCATTTAAGGCATTATAGGCACACATTTTTAAAACAAATGTTTTAGTCTTCTGCTGTGGCAAAAAGGTAGCTTAATGGCAAATGAATGAAAGATGATCTCTAAGAGGTTGCTTTGGGTTCTCTTACACCAATGCTTTTGTGCTTTGAAGTCTGGAAATGATTTCAGCTAATACTCAGAGGCACACAATATTACTTTTAATTAGACATAGTTTAAAATGTACTGTAAGGAAAGGTTTATTTGCTAAGTGTACGTGCCTTCTGTCTTTTTCTAAATGTCTTTTTGAATATTTTGTAACTCATCGTTCAATGACTCTAGCAATTTTGTGATGTGAACATGAAGAGGTATAGGAGTAGATTAACTAAAGGCAAATAGACTGTGCCCTGTCCAAGGGATTTTGCTCCAGAGCTTAGTAGATGAGAGGAAGTTCTGCCGACTTCCATCATCCGGCCACCTGCAATGAAAAAACTTTTTGTATTGTTTTTTTATCTTGCGTGTCTTTGGGCGTTCTTTGTAAAATGAAACATCACCTCATTTACTAAGCTCTGGAGCAAATTCCTTTTCAGAATGCCACTGCACTTGCAAAGTCTATTTGCCTATACAATCCTAATGAGTTGTGGCAAGCAGGTTGTTAGATGATGATTATTTCCTTTGCTTTGGGTTATTTATGGCATGTTTTCTTCAGATATCCAAAGATGACCTATCACAACAATATAATATTCACCCCCTTTTTTGTATTGCAGATTTCTGAAAGCAGATCATTTCATCAGCCAGCATTGCTACCTGGATCAACGGCCCTGCCTGCTAGAACCTTTGAGAAATTACTAGAAGAAATGGAGAAAAGACTTTCTTTCACACCTGACAGCTATGAAGGGGAATGGATTTGTGGCACAGACCTAGTGCAAATGGGATCCAGGAAAAGGCCAAGACTTTAACCACCTGATATTACAATGTATGCCTTTATTGAGATAAGACCCAGAAAAACTGCAGACTGTCCTTATGGGTGTTGTCACAAAATACTCCACATTGCAGGACAAACAGAACACAATCAAACGAAAACTCTCTATAATCGGAACATTTATGAAAACACGAAGACAGATGCACCAGAACAGTACTTAAAAATCCATCCGAAGAAAAGGCTGCTGAAGCGTTTCCTTACAAATGAGAATGAATGATGGTTTTGTTGATTTGTTTATTTGTGAAAAAATAAAATGAAAAAAAAATGTGATTGTTTTGTTTCCTTTGTATCTTTTTACAACCAAATATCAGACAACTCAATGCAGGCTTCTACAGTATGAAATGTGGTGCTTGTATCGTGTGACTAAAAAGTTGAAATTATTTTGGCCAGTTAAAATCATATTTGTAAAAGTTAACTAACAGGTTAATTTCATCTAGGTCAAGTTCATTCCAAATACAACCTAAATTTGTGTGAATCTATCCAGAAAACCCCTAAACTAAAATCTTTTATTGGCTATAAAAATATATTCTAAATCCAAACACAATTTAAATTCATGTAACTGTATCCACTATTGATTAGAATAGTATAAGGGAAATGTGATACAAAGTTCATTCCAAATATAAATACAATCTTAAAAAAATGTGACATATCCACCAACAACTTGAAGAAGTAGTAGTAAAGCATTGAAATATTGGTGAAAATGATTTGTTCATATAATATGATTTCTAGTTTGAGATTATCCCTTCAGAATACCTAGAGTTAAAACATTAACTTTTTTCTGGAAAGCAGTTTCAAATATGGAATGTTCCTTTTCAGGCGCAAAGAGGAGATATGAAAAATGTGACATATCAACCAACAACTTGAAGAATGATTGGTAAAGCTTTTTAAATGTTAGTGAAATGATTGGTTCATATAATATCATTTTTAGTTTGAGATTATCCTTTAAGAATACCTAGAGTTAAAGCATTAATTTTTTTTCTGGAAAGCAGTTTCAAAGATGGGATGTCCCTTTTCATGTGCAAACAGGATGTAGTTTCATACAACCTGTAATGGGTAAGAATGGTGGGCGTATTACCATAATTTGCATTTGAATGGTGAGGAAGGGGTGTGTGTGGCTGACACTATATAAAAACAAACTGTACTTTAGTAACCTCACTGCTCTACATTTGCTGACCATCAATGAACAGTACTGTGACTATGGATGTTCAGGCAGATACAAGTCCTGAGGAGGTAAGTTGGATTATTTTGTCTATACTGAATCTTTTTTATGGTTGTTTTTCAGACTTTGAGGGACATAGCTGTGGCATTATTGTTTTTAAAGTTCATTTAAGGCATTATAGGCACACATTTTTAAAACAAATGTTTTAGTCTTCTGCTGTGGCAAAAAGGTAGCTTAATGGTAAATGAATGAAAGATGATCTCTAAGAGGTTGCTTTGGGTTCTCTTACACCAATGCTTTTGTGCTTTGAAGTCTGGAAATGATTTCAGCTAATACTCAGAGGCACACAATATTACTTTTAATTAGACATAGTTTAAAATGTACTGTAAGGAAAGGTTTATTTGCTAAGTGTACGTGCCTTCTGTCTTTTTCTAAATGTCTTTTTGAATATTTTGTAACTCATTGTTCAATGACTCTAGCAATTTTGTGATGTGAACATGAAGAGGTATAGGAGTAGATTAACTAAAGGCAAATAGACTGTGCCCTGTCCAAGGGATTTTGCTCCAGAGCTTAGTAGATGAGAGGAAGTTCTGCCGACTTCCATCATCCGGCCACCTGCAATGAAAAAACTTTTTGTATTGTTTTTTATCTTGCGTGTCTTTGGGCGTTCTTTGTAAAATGAAACATCACCTCATTTACTAAGCTCTGGAGCAAATTCCTTTTCAGAATGCCACTGCACTTGCAAAGTCTATTTGCCTATACAATCCTAATGAGTTGTGGCAAGCAGGTTGTTAGATGATGATTATTTCCTTTGCTTTGGGTTATTTATGGCATGTTTTCTTCAGATATCCAAAGATGACCTATCACAACAATATAATATTCACCCCCTTTTTTGTATTGCAGATTTCTGAAAGCAGATCATTTCATCAGCCAGCATTGCTACCTGGATCAACGGCCCTGCCTGCTAGAACCTTTGAGAAATTACCAGAAGAAATGGAGAAAAGACTTTCTTTCACACCTGACAGCTATGAAGGGGAATGGATTTGTGGCACAGACCTAGTGCAAATGGGATCCAGGAAAAGGCCAAGACTTTTACCACCTGATATTACAATGTATGCCTTTATTGAGATAAGACCCAGAAAAACTGCAGACTGTCCTTATGGGTGTTGTCACAAAATACTCCACATTGCAGGACAAACAGAACACAATCAAACGAAAACTCTCTATAATCGGAACATTTATGAAAACACGAAGACAGATGCACCAGAACAGTACTTAAAAATCCATCCGAAGAAAAGGCTGCTGAAGCGTTTCCTTACAAATGAGAATGAATGATGGTTTTGTTGATTTGTTTATTTGTGAAAAAATAAAATGAAAAAAAAATGTGATTGTTTTGTTTCCTTTGTATCTTTTTACAACCAAATATCAGACAACTCAATGCAGGCTTCTACAGTATGAAATGTGGTGCTTGTATCGTGTGACTAAAAAGTTGAAATTATTTTGGCCAGTTAAAATCATATTTGTAAAAGTTAACTAACAGGTTAATTTCATCTAGGTCAAGTTCATTCCAAATACAACCTAAATTTGTGTGAATCTATCCAGAAAACCCCTAAACTAAAATCTTTTATTGGCTATAAAAATATATTCTAAATCCAAACACAATTTAAATTCATGTAACTGTATCCACTATTGATTAGAATAGTATAAGGGAAATGTGATACAAAGTTCATTCCAAATATAAATACAATCTTAAAAAAATGTGACATATCCACCAACAACTTGAAGAAGTAGTAGTAAAGCATTGAAATATTGGTGAAAATGATTTGTTCATATAATATGATTTCTAGTTTGAGATTATCCCTTCAGAATACCTAGAGTTAAAACATTAACTTTTTTCTGGAAAGCAGTTTCAAATATGGAATGTTCCTTTTCAGGCGCAAAGAGGAGATATGAAAAATGTGACATATCAACCAACAACTTGAAGAATGATTGGTAAAGCTTTTTAAATGTTAGTGAAATGATTGGTTCATATAATATCATTTTTAGTTTGAGATTATCCTTTAAGAATACCTAGAGTTAAAGCATTAACTTTTTTTCTGGAAAGCAGTTTCAAAGATGGGATGTCCCTTTTCAGGTGCAAACAGGATGTAGTTTCATACAACCTGTAATGGGTAAGAATGGTGGGCGTATTACCATAATTTGCATTTGAATGGTGAGGAAGGGGTGTGTGTGGTTGATACTATATAAAAACAAACTGTACTTTAGTAACCTCACTGCTCTACATTTGCTGACCATCAATGAACAGTACTGTGACTATGGATGTTCAGGCAGATACAAGTCCTGAGGAGGTAAGTTGGATTATTTTGTCTATACTGAATCTTTTTTATGGTTGTTTTTCAGACTTTGAGGGACATAGCTGTGGCATTATTGTTTTTAAAGTTCATTTAAGGCATTATAGGCACACATTTTTAAAACAAATGTTTTAGTCTTCTGCTGTGGCAAAAAGGTAGCTTAATGGCAAATGAATGAAAGATGATCTCTAAGAGGTTGCTTTGGGTTCTCTTACACCAATGCTTTTGTGCTTTGAAGTCTGGAAATGATTTCAGCTAATACTCAGAGGCACACAATATTACTTTTAATTAGACATAGTTTAAAATGTACTGTAAGGAAAGGTTTATTTGCTAAGTGTACGTGCCTTCTGTCTTTTTCTAAATGTCTTTTTGAATATTTTGTAACTCATCGCTCAATGACTCTAGCAATTTTGTGATGTGAACATGAAGAGGTATAGGAGTAGATTAACTAAAGGCAAATAGACTGTGCCCTGTCCAAGGGATTTTGCTCCAGAGCTTAGTAGATGAGAGGAAGTTCTGCCGACTTCCATCATCCGGCCACCTGCAATGAAAAAACTTTTTGTATTGTTTTTTTATCTTGCGTGTCTTTGGGCGTTCTTTGTAAAATGAAACATCACCTCATTTACTAAGCTCTGGAGCAAATTCCTTTTCAGAATGCCACTGCACTTGCAAAGTCTATTTGCCTATACAATCCTAATGAGTTGTGGCAAGCAGGTTGTTAGATGATGATTATTTCCTTTGCTTTGGGTTATTTATGGCATGTTTTCTTCAGATATCCAAAGATGACCTATCACAACAATATAATATTCACCCCCTTTTTTGTATTGCAGATTTCTGAAAGCAGATCATTTCATCAGCCAGCATTGCTACCTGGATCAACGGCCCTGCCTGCTAGAACCTTTGAGAAATTACTAGAAGAAATGGAGAAAAGACTTTCTTTCACACCTGACAGCTATGAAGGGGAATGGATTTGTGGCACAGACCTAGTGCAAATGGGATCCAGGAAAAGGCCAAGACTTTTACCACCTGATATTAAAATGTATGCCTTTATTGAGATAAGACCCAGAAAAACTGCAGACTGTCCTTATGGGTGTTGTCACAAAATACTCCACATTGCAGGACAAACAGAACACAATCAAACGAAAACTCTCTATAATCGGAACATTTATGAAAACACGAAGACAGATGCACCAGAAAAGTACTTAAAAATCCATCCGAAGAAAAGGCTGCTGAAGCGTTTCCTTACAAATGAGAATGAATGATGGTTTTGTTGATTTGTTTATTTGTGAAAAAATAAAATGAAAAAAAAATGTGATTGTTTTGTTTCCTTTGTATCTTTTTACAACCAAATATCAGACAACTCAATGCAGGCTTCTACAGTATGAAATGTGGTGCTTGTATCGTGTGACTAAAAAGTTGAAATTATTTTGGCCAGTTAAAATCATATTTGTAAAAGTTAACTAACAGGTTAATTTCATCTAGGTCAAGTTCATTCCAAATACAACCTAAATTTGTGTGAATCTATCCAGAAAACCCCTAAACTAAAATCTTTTATTGGCTATAAAAATATATTCTAAATCCAAACACAATTTAAATTCATGTAACTGTATCCACTATTGATTAGAATAGTATAAGGGAAATGTGATACAAAGTTCATTCCAAATATAAATACAATCTTAAAAAAATGTGACATATCCACCAACAACTTGAAGAAGTAGTAGTAAAGCATTGAAATATTGGTGAAAATGATTTGTTCATCTAATATGATTTCTAGTTTGAGATTATCCCTTCAGAATACCTAGAGTTAAAACATTAACTTTTTTCTGGAAAGCAGTTTCAAATATGGAATGTTCCTTTTCAGGCGCAAAGAGGAGATATGAAAAATGTGACATATCAACCAACAACTTGAAGAATGATTGGTAAAGCTTTTTAAATGTTAGTGAAATGATTGGTTCATATAATATCATTTTTAGTTTGAGATTATCCTTTAAGAATACCTAGAGTTAAAGCATTAACTTTTTTTCTGGAAAGCAGTTTCAAAGATGGGATGTCCCTTTTCAGGTGCAAACAGGATGTAGTTTCATACAACCTGTAATGGGTAAGAATGGTGGGCGTATTACCATAATTTGCATTTGAATGGTGAGGAAGGGGTGTGTGTGGTTGATACTATATAAAAACAAACTGTACTTTAGTAACCTCACTGCTCTACATTTGCTGACCATCAATGAACAGTACTGTGACTATGGATGTTCAGGCAGATACAAGTCCTGAGGAGGTAAGTTGGATTATTTTGTCTATACTGAATCTTTTTTATGGTTGTTTTTCAGACTTTGAGGGACATAGCTGTGGCATTATTGTTTTTAAAGTTCATTTAAGGCATTATAGGCACACATTTTTAAAACAAATGTTTTAGTCTTCTGCTGTGGCAAAAAGGTAGCTTAATGGCAAATGAATGAAAGATGATCTCTAAGAGGTTGCTTTGGGTTCTCTTACACCAATGCTTTTGTGCTTTGAAGTCTGGAAATGATTTCAGCTAATACTCAGAGGCACACAATATTACTTTTAATTAGACATAGTTTAAAATGTACTGTAAGGAAAGGTTTATTTGCTAAGTGTACGTGCCTTCTGTCTTTTTCTAAATGTCTTTTTGAATATTTTGTAACTCATCGTTCAATGACTCTAGCAATTTTGTGATGTGAACATGAAGAGGTATAGGAGTAGATTAACTAAAGGCAAATAGACTGTGCCCTGTCCAAGGGATTTTGCTCCAGAGCTTAGTAGATGAGAGGAAGTTCTGCCGACTTCCATCATCCGGCCACCTGCAATGAAAAAACTTTTTGTATTGTTTTTTATCTTGCGTGTCTTTGGGCGTTCTTTGTAAAATGAAACATCACCTCATTTACTAAGCTCTGGAGCAAATTCCTTTTCAGAATGCCACTGCACTTGCAAAGTCTATTTGCCTATACAATCCTAATGAGTTGTGGCAAGCAGGTTGTTAGATGATGATTATTTCCTTTGCTTTGGGTTATTTATGGCATGTTTTCTTCAGATATCCAAAGATGACCTATCACAACAATATAATATTCACCCCCTTTTTTGTATTGCAGATTTCTGAAAGCAGATCATTTCATCAGCCAGCATTGCTACCTGGATCAACGGCCCTGCCTGCTAGAACCTTTGAGAAATTACCAGAAGAAATGGAGAAAAGACTTTCTTTCACACCTGACAGCTATGAAGGGGAATGGATTTGTGGCACAGACCTAGTGCAAATGGGATCCAGGAAAAGGCCAAGACTTTTACCACCTGATATTAAAATGTATGCCTTTATTGAGATAAGACCCAGAAAAACTGCAGACTGTCCTTATGGGTGTTGTCACAAAATACTCCACATTGCAGGACAAACAGAACACAATCAAACGAAAACTCTCTATAATCGGAACATTTATGAAAACACGAAGACAGATGCACCAGAACAGTACTTAAAAATCCATCCGAAGAAAAGGCTGCTGAAGTGTTTCCTTACAAATGAGAATGAATGATGGTTTTGTTGATTTGTGAAAAAATAAAATGAAAAAAAAATGTGATTGTTTTGTTTCCTTTGTATCTTTTTACAACCAAATATCAGACAACTCAATGCAGGCTTCTACAGTATGAAATGTGGTGCTTGTATCGTGTGACTAAAAAGTTGAAATTATTTTGGCCAGTTAAAATCATATTTGTAAAAGTTAACTAACAGGTTAATTTCATCTAGGTCAAGTTCATTCCAAATACAACCTAAATTTGTGTGAATCTATCCAGAAAACCCCTAAACTAAAATCTTTTATTGGCTATAAAAATATATTCTAAATCCAAACACAATTTAAATTCATGTAACTGTATCCACTATTGATTAGAATAGTATAAGGGAAATGTGATACAAAGTTCATTCCAAATATAAATACAATCTTAAAAAAATGTGACATATCCACCAACAACTTGAAGAAGTAGTAGTAAAGCATTGAAATATTGGTGAAAATGATTTGTTCATATAATATGATTTCTAGTTTGAGATTATCCCTTCAGAATACCTAGAGTTAAAACATTAACTTTTTTCTGGAAAGCAGTTTCAAATATGGAATGTTCCTTTTCAGGCGCAAAGAGGAGATATGAAAAATGTGACATATCAACCAACAACTTGGTAAAGCTTTTTAAATGTTAGTGAAATGATTGGTTCATATAATATCATTTTTAGTTTGAGATTATCCTTTAAGAATACCTAGAGTTAAAGCATTAACTTTTTTTCTGGAAAGCAGTTTCAAAGATGGGATGTCCCTTTTCAGGTGCAAACAGGATGTAGTTTCATACAACCTGTAATGGGTAAGAATGGTGGGCGTATTACCATAATTTGCATTTGAACGGTGAGGAAGGGGTGTGTGTGGTTGACACTATATAAAAACAAACTGTACTTTAGTAACCTCACTGCTCTACATTTGCTGACCATCAATGAACAGTACTGTGACTATGGATGTTCAGGCAGATACAAGTCCTGAGGAGGTAAGTTGGATTTATTTTGTCTATACTGAATCTTTTTTATGGTTGTTTTTCAGACTTTGAGGGACATAGCTGTGGCATTATTGTTTTTAAAGTTCATTTAAGGCATTATAGGCACACATTTTTAAAACAAATATTTTAGTCTTCTGCTGTGGCAAAAAGGTAGCTTAATGGCAAATGAATGAAAGATGATCTCTAAGAGGTTGCTTTGGGTTCTCTTACACCAATGCTTTTGTGCTTTGAAGTCTGGAAATGATTTCAGCTAATACTCAGAGGCACACAATATTACTTTTAATTAGACATAGTTTAAAATGTACTGTAAAGAAAGGTTTATTTGCTAAGTGTACATGCCTTCTGTCTTTTTCTAAATGTCTTTTTGAATATTTTGTAACTCATCGTTCAATGACTCTAGCAATTTTGTGATGTGAACATGAAGAGGTATAGGAGTAGATTAACTAAAGGCAAATAGACTGTGCCCTGTCCAAGGGATTTTGCTCCAGAGCTTAGTAGATGAGAGGAAGTTCTGCCGACTTCCATCATCCGGCCACCTGCAATGAAAAAACTTTTTGTATTGATTTTTATCTTGCGTGTCTTTGGGCGTTCTTTGTAAAATGAAACATCACCTCATTTACTAAGCTCTGGAGCAAATTCCTTTTCAGAATGCCACTGCACTTGCAAAGTCTATTTGCCTATACAATCCTAATGAGTTGTGGCAAGCAGGTTGTTAGATGATGATTATTTCCTTTGCTTTGGGTTATTTATGGCATGTTTTCTTCAGATATCCAAAGATGACCTATCACAACAATATAATATTCACCCCCTTTTTTGTATTACAGATTTCTGAAAGCAGATCATTTCATCAGCCAGCATTGCTACCTGGATCAACGGCCCTGCCTGCTAGAACCTTTGAGAAATTACCAGAAGAAATGGAGAAAAGACTTTCTTTCACACCTGACAGCTATGAAGGGGAATGGATTTGTGGCACAGACCTAGTGCAAATGGGATCCAGGAAAAGGCCAAGACTTTTACCACCTGATATTAAAATGTATGCCTTTATTGAGATAAGACCCAGAAAAACTGCAGACTGTCCTTATGGGTGTTGTCACAAAATACTCCACATTGCAGGACAAACAGAACACAATCAAACGAAAACTCTCTATAATCGGAACATTTATGAAAACACGAAGACAGATGCACCAGAACAGTACTTAAAAATCCATCCGAAGAAAAGGCTGCTGAAGCGTTTCCTTACAAATGAGAATGAATGATGGTTTTGTTGATTTGTTTATTTGTGAAAAAATAAAATGAAAAAAAAATGTGATTGTTTTGTTTCCTTTGTATCTTTTTACAACCAAATATCAGACAACTCAATGCAGGCTTCTACAGTATGAAATGTGGTGCTTGTATCGTGTGACTAAAAAGTTGAAATTATTTTGGCCAGTTAAAATCATATTTGTAAAAGTTAACTAACAGGTTAATTTCATCTAGGTCAAGTTCATTCCAAATACAACCTAAATTTGTGTGAATCTATCCAGAAAACCCCTAAACTAAAATCTTTTATTGGCTATAAAAATATATTCTAAATCCAAACACAATTTAAATTCATGTAACTGTATCCACTATTGATTAGAATAGTATAAGGGAAATGTGATACAAAGTTCATTCCAAATATAAATACAATCTTAAAAAAATGTGACATATCCACCAACAACTTGAAGAAGTAGTAGTAAAGCATTGAAATATTGGTGAAAATGATTTGTTCATATAATATGATTTCTAGTTTGAGATTATCCCTTCAGAATACCTAGAGTTAAAACATTAACTTTTTTCTGGAAAGCAGTTTCAAATATGGAATGTTCCTTTTCAGGCGCAAAGAGGAGATATGAAAAATGTGACATATCAACCAACAACTTGAAGAATGATTGGTAAAGCTTTTTAAATGTTAGTGAAATGATTGGTTCATATAATATCATTTTTAGTTTGAGATTATCCTTTAAGAATACCTAGAGTTAAAGCATTAACTTTTTTTCTGGAAAGCAGTTTCAAAGATGGGATGTCCCTTTTCAGGTGCAAACAGGATGTAGTTTCATACAACCTGTAATGGGTAAGAATGGTGGGCGTATTACCATAATTTGCATTTGAATGGTGAGGAAGGGGTGTGTGTGGTTGATACTATATAAAAACAAACTGTACTTTAGTAACCTCACTGCTCTACATTTGCTGACCATCAATGAACAGTACTGTGACTATGGATGTTCAGGCAGATACAAGTCCTGAGGAGGTAAGTTGGATTATTTTGTCTATACTGAATCTTTTTTATGGTTGTTTTTCAGACTTTGAGGGACATAGCTGTGGCATTATTGTTTTTAAAGTTCATTTAAGGCATTATAGGCACACATTTTTAAAACAAATGTTTTAGTCTTCTGCTGTGGCAAAAAGGTAGCTTAATGGCAAATGAATGAAAGATGATCTCTAAGAGGTTGCTTTGGGTTCTCTTACACCAATGCTTTTGTGCTTTGAAGTCTGGAAATGATTTCAGCTAATACTCAGAGGCACACAATATTACTTTTAATTAGACATAGGTGGAACCTCTGAAGAAGTGCGTGCGCACGAAACGCGTCAGATGGACCTGGGACGCCGTTGACACTAAGCCGCCGGTGCCACGAGGAGGCCCGGCGGCCATCTTTAAATTCCAAGGGGTCAGTGTATTCATGCATACCTGTCTTCACCCGTTTTATTTTGCACCTATGTTTTTATAATAAAAGCCTATCTACTACACTATGAGCACTTCCCTGTGTTCCCTGTGAGGAGCTTCCTCAACTTTTACAGCCCCAAGGGATCTCCTGGTCATCTTCAGTGAAGGGGGAAATCTTACTCTGTTTGGCATCGTTCTGACTTGCTGGACCACTCTTTCACCACAAGAGGGCGCAGGACGTCTATCCTTTCCAGCTACCTATTTGACCAGATCTGAGTGCAGAAGGGGACCCTACAGGATATATGTACACATGCGTATAATTTTACGCTATCTGGTTAGTGTAAATTTTTACCATCTGCACTAGGAACACGGAGCACTTTTTTTCACTGGACTGTGTCTTATCATCACCTTTCTTCTCAAGCGCTGCATTTTTATATACATTACTTTTAATTAGACATAGTTTAAAATGTACTGTAAGGAAAGGTTTATTTGCTAAGTGTACGTGCCTTCTGTCTTTTTCTAAATGTCTTTTTGAATATTTTGTAACTCATCGTTCAATGACTCTAGCAATTTTGTGATGTGAACATGAAGAGGTATAGGAGTAGATTAACTAAAGGCAAATAGACTGTGCCCTGTCCAAGGGATTTTGCTCCAGAGCTTAGTAGATGAGAGGAAGTTCTGCCGACTTCCATCATCCAGCCACCTGCAATGAAAAAACTTTTTGTATTGTTTTTTATCTTGCGTGTCTTTGGGCGTTCTTTGTAAAATGAAACATCACCTCATTTACTAAGCTCTGGAGCAAATTCCTTTTCAGAATGCCACTGCACTTGCAAAGTCTATTTGCCTATACAATCCTAATGAGTTGTGGCAAGCAGGTTGTTAGATGATGATTATTTCCTTTGCTTTGGGTTATTTATGGCATGTTTTCTTCAGATATCCAAAGATGACCTATCACAACAATATAATATTCACCCCCTTTTTTGTATTGCAGATTTCTGAAAGCAGATCATTTCATCAGCCAGCATTGCTACCTGGATCAACGGCCCTGCCTGCTAGAACCTTTGAGAAATTACCAGAAGAAATGGAGAAAAGACTTTCTTTCACACCTGACAGCTATGAAGGGGAATGGATTTGTGGCACAGACCTAGTGCAAATGGGATCCAGGAAAAGGCCAAGACTTTTACCACCTGATATTAAAATGTATGCCTTTATTGAGATAAGACCCAGAAAAACTGCAGACTGTCCTTATGGGTGTTGTCACAAAATACTCCACATTGCAGGACAAACAGAACACAATCAAACGAAAACTCTCTATAATCGGAACATTTATGAAAACACGAAGACAGATGCACCAGAACAGTACTTAAAAATCCATCCGAAGAAAAGGCTGCTGAAGCGTTTCCTTACAAATGAGAATGAATGATGGTTTTGTTGATTTGTTTATTTGTGAAAAAATAAAATGAAAAAAAAATGTGATTGTTTTGTTTCCTTTGTATCTTTTTACAACCAAATATCAGACAACTCAATGCAGGCTTCTACAGTATGAAATGTGGTGCTTGTATCGTGTGACTAAAAAGTTGAAATTATTTTGGCCAGTTAAAATCATATTTGTAAAAGTTAACTAACAGGTTAATTTCATCTAGGTCAAGTTCATTCCAAATACAACCTAAATTTATGTGAATCTCTCCAGAAAACCCCTAAACTAAAATCTTTTATTGGCTATAAAAATATATTCTAAATCCAAACACAATTTAAATTCATGTAACTGTATCCACTATTGATTAGAATAGTATAAGGGAAATGTGATACAAAGTTCATTCCAAATATAAATACAATCTTAAAAAAATGTGACATATCCACCAACAACTTGAAGAAGTATTAGTAAAGCACTGAAATATTGGTGAAAATGATTTGTTCATATAATATGATTTCTAGTTTGAGATTATCCCTTCAGAATACCTAGAGTTAAAACATTAACTTTTTTCTGGAAAGCAGTTTCAAATATGGAATGTTCCTTTTCAGGCGCAAAGAGGAGATATGAAAAATGTGACATATCAACCAACAACTTGAAGAATGATTGGTAAAGCTTTTTAAATGTTAGTGAAATGATTGGTTCATATAATATCATTTTTAGTTTGAGATTATCCTTTAAGAATACCTAGAGTTAAAGCATTAACTTTTTTTCTGGAAAGCAGTTTCAAAGATGGGATGTCCCTTTTCAGGTGCAAACAGGATGTAGTTTCATACAACCTGTAATGGGTAAGAATGGTGGGCGTATTACCATAATTTGCATTTGAACAGTGAGGAAGGGGTGTGTGTGGTTGACACTATATAAAAACAAACTGTACTTTAGTAACCTCACTGCTCTACATTTGCTGACCATCAATGAACAGTACTGTGACTATGGATGTTCAGGCAGATACAAGTCCTGAGGAGGTAAGTTGGATTATTTTGTCTATACTGAATCTTTTTTATGGTTGTTTTTCAGACTTTGAGGGACATAGCTGTGGCATTATTGTTTTTAAAGTTCATTTAAGGCATTATAGGCACACATTTTTAAAACAAATGTTTTAGTCTTCTGCTGTGGCAAAAAGGTAGCTTAATGGCAAATGAATGAAAGCTGATCTCTAAGAGGTTGCTTTGGGTTCTCTTACACCAATGCTTTTGTGCTTTGAAGTCTGGAAATGATTTCAGCTAATACTCAGAGGCACACAATATTACTTTTAATTAGACATAGTTTAAAATGTACTGTAAGGAAAGGTTTATTTGCTAAGTGTACGTGCCTTCTGTCTTTTTCTAAATGTCTTTTTGAATATTTTGTAACTCATCGTTCAATGACTCTAGCAATTTTGTGATGTGAACATGAAGAGGTATAGGAGTAGATTAACTAAAGGCAAATAGACTGTGCCCTGTCCAAGGGATTTTGCTCCAGAGCTTAGTAGATGAGAGGAAGTTCTGCCGACTTCCATCATCCGGCCACCTGCAATGAAAAAACTTTTTGTATTGTTTTTTATCTTGCGTGTCTTTGGGCGTTCTTTGTAAAATGAAACATCACCTCATTTACTAAGCTCTGGAACAAATTCCTTTTCAGAATGCCACTGCACTTGCAAAGTCTATTTGCCTATACAATCCTAATGAGTTGTGGCAAGCAGGCTGTTAGATGATGATTATTTCCTTTGCTTTGGGTTATTTATGGCATGTTTTCTTCAGATATCCAAAGATGACCTATCACAACAATATAATATTAACCCCCTTTTTTTGTATTCAGATTTCTGAAAGCAGATCATTTCATCAGCCAGCATTGCTACCTGGATCAACGGCCCTGCCTGCTAGAACCTTAGAGGAATTACCAGAAGAAATGGAGAAAAGACTTTCTTTCACACCTGACAGCTATGAAGGGGAATGGATTTGTGGCACAGACCTAGTGCAAATGGGATCCAGGAAAAGGCCAAGACTTTTACCACCTGATATTAAAATGTATGCCTTTATTGAGAAAAGACCCAGAAAAACTGCAGACTGTCCTTATGGGTGTTGTCACAAAATACTCCACATTGCAGGACAAACAGAACAAAATCAAACGAAAACTCTCTATAATCGGAACATTTATGAAAACACGAAGACAGATGCACCAGAACAGTACTTAAAAATCCATCCGAAGAAAAGGCTGCTGAAGCGTTTCCTTACAAATGAGAATGAATGATGGTTTTGTTGATTTGTTTATTTGTGAAAAAATAAAATGAAAAAAAAATGTGATTGTTTTGTTTCCTTTGTATCTTTTTACAACCAATATCAGACAACTCAATGCAGGCTTCTACAGTATGAAATGTGGTGCTTGTATCGTGTGACTAAAAAGTTGAAATTATTTTGGCCAGTTAAAATCATATTTGTAAAAGTTAACTAACAGCTTAATTTCATCTAGGTCAAGTTCTTTTCAAATACAACCTAAATTTGTGTGAATCTATCCAGAAAACCCCTAAACTAAAATCTTTTATTGGCTATAAAAATATATTCTAAATCCAAACACAATTTAAATTCATGTAACTGTATCCACTATTGATTAGAATAGTATAAGGGAAATGTGATACAAAGTTCATTCCAAATATAAATACAATCTTAAAAAAATGTGACATATCCACCAACAACTTGAAGAAGTAGTAGTAAAGCATTGAAATATTGGTGAAAATGATTTGTTCATATAATATGATTTCTAGTTTGAGATTATCCCTTCAGAATACCTAGAGTTAAAACATTAACTTTTTTCTGGAAAGCAGTTTCAAATATGGAATGTTCCTTTTCAGGCGCAAAGAGGAGATATGAAAAATGTGACATATCAACCAACAACTTGAAGAATGATTGGTAAAGCTTTTTAAATGTTAGTGAAATGATTGGTTCATATAATATCATTTTTAGTTTGAGATTATCCTTTAAGAATACCTAGAGTTAAAGCATTAATTTTTTTTCTGGAAAGCAGTTTCAAAGATGGGATGTCCCTTTTCATGTGCAAACAGGATGTAGTTTCATACAACCTGTAATGGGTAAGAATGGTGGGCGTATTACCATAATTTGCATTTGAATGGTGAGGAAGGGGTGTGTGTGGTTGATACTATATAAAAACAAACTGTACTTTAGTAACCTCACTGCTCTACATTTGCTGACCATCAATGAACAGTACTGTGACTATGGATGTTCAGGCAGATACAAGTCCTGAGGAGGTAAGTTGGATTATTTTGTCTATACTGAATCTTTTTTATGGTTGTTTTTCAGACTTTGAGGGACATAGCTGTGGCATTATTGTTTTTAAAGTTCATTTAAGGCATTATAGGCACACATTTTTAAAACAAATGTCTTAGTCTTCTGCTGTGGCAAAAAGGTAGCTTAATGGCAAATGAATGAAAGATGATCTCTAAGAGGTTGCTTTGGGTTCTCTTACACCAATGCTTTTGTGCTTTGAAGTCTGGAAATGATTTCAGCTAATACTCAGAGGCACACAATATTACTTTTAATTAGACATAGTTTAAAATGTACTGTAAGGAAAGGTTTATTTGCTAAGTGTACGTGCCTTCTGTCTTTTTCTAAATGTCTTTTTGAATATTTTGTAACTCATTGTTCAATGACTCTAGCAATTTTGTGATGTGAACATGAAGAGGTATAGGAGTAGATTAACTAAAGGCAAATAGACTGTGCCCTGTCCAAGGGATTTTGCTCCAGAGCTTAGTAGATGAGAGGAAGTTCTGCCGACTTCCATCATCCGGCCACCTGCAATGAAAAAACTTTTTGTATTGTTTTTTATCTTGCGTGTCTTTGGGCGTTCTTTGTAAAATGAAACATCACCTCATTTACTAAGCTCTGGAGCAAATTCCTTTTCAGAATGCCACTGCACTTGCAAAGTCTATTTGCCTATACAATCCTAATGAGTTGTGGCAAGCAGGTTGTTAGATGATGATTATTTCCTTTGCTTTGGGTTATTTATGGCATGTTTTCTTCAGATATCCAAAGATGACCTATCACAACAATATAATATTCACCCCCTTTTTTGTATTGCAGATTTCTGAAAGCAGATCATTTCATCAGCCAGCATTGCTACCTGGATCAACGGCCCTGCCTGCTAGAACCTTTGAGAAATTACCAGAAGAAATGGAGAAAAGACTTTCTTTCACACCTGACAGCTATGAAGGGGAATGGATTTGTGGCACAGACCTAGTGCAAATGGGATCCAGGAAAAGGCCAAGACTTTTACCACCTGATATTACAATGTATGCCTTTATTGAGATAAGACCCAGAAAAACTGCAGACTGTCCTTATGGGTGTTGTCACAAAATACTCCACATTGCAGGACAAACAGAACACAATCAAACGAAAACTCTCTATAATCGGAACATTTATGAAAACACGAAGACAGATGCACCAGAACAGTACTTAAAAATCCATCCGAAGAAAAGGCTGCTGAAGCGTTTCCTTACAAATGAGAATGAATGATGGTTTTGTTGATTTGTTTATTTGTGAAAAAATAAAATGAAAAAAAAATGTGATTGTTTTGTTTCCTTTGTATCTTTTTACAACCAAATATCAGACAACTCAATGCAGGCTTCTACAGTATGAAATGTGGTGCTTGTATCGTGTGACTAAAAAGTTGAAATTATTTTGGCCAGTTAAAATCATATTTGTAAAAGTTAACTAACAGGTTAATTTCATCTAGGTCAAGTTCATTCCAAATACAACCTAAATTTGTGTGAATCTATCCAGAAAACCCCTAAACTAAAATCTTTTATTGGCTATAAAAATATATTCTAAATCCAAACACAATTTAAATTCATGTAACTGTATCCACTATTGATTAGAATAGTATAAGGGAAATGTGATACAAAGTTCATTCCAAATATAAATACAATCTTAAAAAAATGTGACATATCCACCAACAACTTGAAGAAGTAGTAGTAAAGCATTGAAATATTGGTGAAAATGATTTGTTCATATAATATGATTTCTAGTTTGAGATTATCCCTTCAGAATACCTAGAGTTAAAACATTAACTTTTTTCTGGAAAGCAGTTTCAAATATGGAATGTTCCTTTTCAGGCGCAAAGAGGAGATATGAAAAATGTGACATATCAACCAACAACTTGAAGAATGATTGGTAAAGCTTTTTAAATGTTAGTGAAATGATTGGTTCATATAATATCATTTTTAGTTTGAGATTATCCTTTAAGAATACCTAGAGTTAAAGCATTAATTTTTTTTCTGGAAAGCAGTTTCAAAGATGGGATGTCCCTTTTCATGTGCAAACAGGATGTAGTTTCATACAACCTGTAATGGGTAAGAATGGTGGGCGTATTACCATAATTTGCATTTGAATGGTGAGGAAGGGGTGTGTGTGGCTGACACTATATAAAAACAAACTGTACTTTAGTAACCTCACTGCTCTACATTTGCTGACCATCAATGAACAGTACTGTGACTATGGATGTTCAGGCAGATACAAGTCCTGAGGAGGTAAGTTGGATTATTTTGTCTATACTGAATCTTTTTTATGGTTGTTTTTCAGACTTTGAGGGACATAGCTGTGGCATTATTGTTTTTAAAGTTCATTTAAGGCATTATAGGCACACATTTTTAAAACAAATGTTTTAGTCTTCTGCTGTGGCAAAAAGGTAGCTTAATGGCAAATGAATGAAAGATGATCTCTAAGAGGTTGCTTTGGGTTCTCTTACACCAATGCTTTTGTGCTTTGAAGTCTGGAAATGATTTCAGCTAATACTCAGAGGCACACAATATTACTTTTAATTAGACATAGTTTAAAATGTACTGTAAGGAAAGGTTTATTTGCTAAGTGTACGTGCCTTCTGTCTTTTTCTAAATGTCTTTTTGAATATTTTGTAACTCATCGCTCAATGACTCTAGCAATTTTGTGATGTGAACATGAAGAGGTATAGGAGTAGATTAACTAAAGGCAAATAGACTGTGCCCTGTCCAAGGGATTTTGCTCCAGAGCTTAGTAGATGAGAGGAAGTTCTGCCGACTTCCATCATCCGGCCACCTGCAATGAAAAAACTTTTTGTATTGTTTTTTATCTTGCGTGTCTTTGGGCGTTCTTTGTAAAATGAAACATCACCTCATTTACTAAGCTCTGGAGCAAATTCCTTTTCAGAATGCCACTGCACTTGCAAAGTCTATTTGCCTATACAATCCTAATGAGTTGTGGCAAGCAGGTTGTTAGATGATGATTATTTCCTTTGCTTTGGGTTATTTATGGCATGTTTTCTTCAGATATCCAAAGATGACCTATCACAACAATATAATATTCACCCCCTTTTTTGTATTGCAGATTTCTGAAAGCAGATCATTTCATCAGCCAGCATTGCTACCTGGATCAACGGCCCTGCCTGCTAGAACCTTTGAGAAATTACCAGAAGAAATGGAGAAAAGACTTTCTTTCACACCTGACAGCTATGAAGGGGAATGGATTTGTGGCACAGATCTAGTGCAAATGGGATCCAGGAAAAGGCCAAGACTTTTACCACCTGATATTACAATGTATGCCTTTATTGAGATAAGACCCAGAAAAACTGCAGACTGTCCTTATGGGTGTTGTCACAAAATACTCCACATTGCAGGACAAACAGAACACAATCAAACGAAAACTCTCTATAATCGGAACATTTATGAAAACACGAAGACAGATGCACCAGAACAGTACTTAAAAATCCATCCGAAGAAAAGGCTGCTGAAGCGTTTCCTTACAAATGAGAATGAATGATGGTTTTGTTGATTTGTTTATTTGTGAAAAAATAAAATGAAAAAAAAATGTGATTGTTTTGTTTCCTTTGTATCTTTTTACAACCAAATATCAGACAACTCAATGCAGGCTTCTACAGTATGAAATGTGGTGCTTGTATCGTGTGACTAAAAAGTTGAAATTATTTTGGCCAGTTAAAATCATATTTGTAAAAGTTAACTAACAGGTTAATTTCATCTAGGTCAAGTTCATTCCAAATACAACCTAAATTTGTGTGAATCTATCCAGAAAACCCCTAAACTAAAATCTTTTATTGGCTATAAAAATATATTCTAAATCCAAACACAATTTAAATTCATGTAACTGTATCCACTATTGATTAGAATAGTATAAGGGAAATGTGATACAAAGTTCATTCCAAATATAAATACAATCTTAAAAAAATGTGGCATATCGACCAACAACTTGAAGAAGTAGTAGTAAAGCATTTGAAATATTGGTGAAAATGATTTGTTCATATAATTTCTAGTTTGAGATTATCCCTTCAGAATACCTAGAGTTAAAACATTAACTTTTTTCTGGAAAGCAGTTTCAAATATGGAATGTTCCTTTTCAGGCGCAAAGAGGAGATATGAAAAATGTGACATATCAACCAACAACTTGAAGAATGATTGGTAAAGCTTTTTAAATGTTAGTGAAATGATTGGTTCATATAATATCATTTTTAGTTTGAGATTATCCTTTAAGAATACCTAGAGTTAAAGCATTAACTTTTTTTCTGGAAAGCAGTTTCAAAGATGGGATGTCCCTTTTCAGGTGCAAACAGGATGTAGTTTCATACAACCTGTAATGGGTAAGAATGGTGGGCGTATTACCATAATTTGCATTTGAAAGGTGAGGAGGGGTGTGTGTGGTTGACACTATATAAAAACAAACTGTACTTTAGTAACCTCACTGCTCTACATTTGCTGACCATCAATGAACAGTACTGTGACTATGGATGTTCAGGCAGATACAAGTCCTGAGGAGGTAAGTTGGATTATTTTGTCTATACTGAATCTTTTTTATGGTTGTTTTTCAGACTTTGAGGGACATAGCTGTGGCATTATTGTTTTTAAAGTTCATTTAAGGCATTATAGGCACACATTTTTAAAACAAATGTTTTAGTCTTCTGCTGTGGCAAAAAGGTAGCTTAATGGCAAATGAATGAAAGATGATCTCTAAGAGGTTGCTTTGGGTTCTCTTACACCAATGCTTTTGTGCTTTGAAGTCTGGAAATGATTTCAGCTAATACTCAGAGGCACACAATATTACTTTTAATTAGACATAGTTTAAAATGTACTGTAAGGAAAGGTTTATTTGCTAAGTGTACATGCCTTCTGTCTTTTTCTAAATGTCTTTTTGAATATTTTGTAACTCATCGTTCAATGACTCTAGCAATTTTGTGATGTGAACATGAAGAGGTATAGGAGTAGATTAACTAAAGGGAAATAGACTGTGCCCTGTCCAAGGGATTTTGCTCCAGAGCTTAGTAGATGAGAGGAAGTTCTGCCGACTTCCATCATCCGGCCACCTGCAATGAAAAAACTTTTTGTATTGTTTTTTATCTTGCGTGTCTTTGGGCGTTCTTTGTAAAATGAAACATCACCTCATTTACTAAGCTCTGGAACAAATTCCTTTTCAGAATGCCACTGCACTTGCAAAGTCTATTTGCCTATACAATCCTAATGAGTTGTGGCAAGCAGGCTGTTAGATGATGATTATTTCCTTTGCTTTGGGTTATTTATGGCATGTTTTCTTCAGATATCCAAAGATGACCTATCACAACAATATAATATTAACCCCCTTTTTTTGTATTCAGATTTCTGAAAGCAGATCATTTCATCAGCCAGCATTGCTACCTGGATCAACGGCCCTGCCTGCTAGAACCTTAGAGGAATTACCAGAAGAAATGGAGAAAAGACTTTCTTTCACACCTGACAGCTATGAAGGGGAATGGATTTGTGGCACAGACCTAGTGCAAATGGGATCCAGGAAAAGGCCAAGACTTTTACCACCTGATATTAAAATGTATGCCTTTATTGAGATAAGACCCAGAAAAACTGCAGACTGTCCTTATGGGTGTTGTCACAAAATACTCCACATTGCAGGACAAACAGAACAAAATCAAACGAAAACTCTCTATAATCGGAACATTTATGAAAACACGAAGACAGATGCACCAGAACAGTACTTAAAAATCCATCCGAAGAAAAGGCTGCTGAAGCGTTTCCTTACAAATGAGAATGAATGATGGTTTTGTTGATTTGTTTATTTGTGAAAAAATAAAATGAAAAAAAAATGTGATTGTTTTGTTTCCTTTGTATCTTTTTACAACCAATATCAGACAACTCAATGCAGGCTTCTACAGTATGAAATGTGGTGCTTGTATCGTGTGACTAAAAAGTTGAAATTATTTTGGCCAGTTAAAATCATATTTGTAAAAGTTAACTAACAGCTTAATTTCATCTAGGTCAAGTTCATTTCAAATACAACCTAAATTTGTGTGAATCTATCCAGAAAACCCCTAAACTAAAATCTTTTATTGGCTATAAAAATATTTTCTAAATCCAAACACAATTTAAATTCATGTAACTGTATCCACTATTGATTAGAATAGTATAAGGGAAATGTGATACAAAGTTCATTCCAAATATAAATACAATCTTAAAAAAATGTGACATATCCACCAACAACTTGAAGAAGTAGTAGTAAAGCATTTGAAATATTGGTGAAAATGATTTGTTCATATAATTTCTAGTTTGAGATTATCCCTTCAGAATACCTAGAGTTAAAACATTAACTTTTTTCTGGAAAGCAGTTTCAAATATGGAATGTTCCTTTTCAGGCGCAAAGAGGAGATATGAAAAATGTGACATATCAACCAACAACTTGAAGAATGATTGGTAAAGCTTTTTAAATGTTAGTGAAATGATTGGTTCATATAATATCATTTTTAGTTTGAGATTATCCTTTAAGAATACCTAGAGTTAAAGCATTAATTTTTTTTCTGGAAAGCAGTTTCAAAGATGGGATGTCCCTTTTCATGTGCAAACAGGATGTAGTTTCATACAACCTGTAATGGGTAAGAATGGTGGGCGTATTACCATAATTTGCATTTGAATGGTGAGGAAGGGGTGTGTGTGGCTGACACTATATAAAAACAAACTGTACTTTAGTAACCTCACTAATCTACATTTGCTGACCATCAATGAACAGTACTGTGACTATGGATGTTCAGGCAGATACAAGTCCTGAGGAGGTAAGTTGGATTATTTTGTCTATACTGAATCTTTTTTATGGTTGTTTTTCAGACTTTGAGGGACATAGCTGTGGCATTATTGTTTTTAAAGTTCATTTAAGGCATTATAGGCACACATTTTTAAAACAAATGTTTTAGTCTTCTGCTGTGGCAAAAAGGTAGCTTAATGGCAAATGAATGAAAGCTGATCTCTAAGAGGTTGCTTTGGGTTCTCTTACACCAATGCTTTTGTGCTTTGAAGTCTGGAAATGATTTCAGCTAATACTCAGAGGCACACAATATTACTTTTAATTAGACATAGTTTAAAATGTACTGTAAGGAAAGGTTTATTTGCTAAGTGTACGTGCCTTCTGTCTTTTTCGAAATGTCTTTTTTTTTTTTTGTAATAACAATTTTTATTGGTTTTCAAATAAGTAAACTTATAAACACATAACAGAAAAAAACATCGATGGCATAACTACACATAATGAAGTCCAATAGAGTCATACAGAGTCATACAAAATCAGTGCGGAAACAATCAGGATCTTAGATTCAGTCCGGCAAAGAGGAAATGAAGGAATCCCACGGGAGCCAAATCAACTCAAATACAGCAGATGAACAATTAAGTAAGGCAGTCAAATACTCCATCCGTCTTACTTCAGCAATAAGTTTGTTCAAAGTCAGCATTGTAGGGGGAGTAGAAGATAACCAACCCATAGGAATACTTCTCCTGGCCGCGGTCAGCACATGAGCAGCAAGTTTTCTGGCTGGTTTAGATAGACCCGGGAATGGCAAGCCTAGCAAAAAATGCAGAGGGTCAAAAGGGAGCGAGGCATGCAGCATTGATTGCAACAAGGAGCGGACTTCCTCCCAGAAAGGAACAATAGAATTACAAGTCCAAAAAATATGATAGAGAGAACCAGAATCCCTACCACAGCGCCAGCAGACAGGAGAAGCACTCGGGTTGAAAGCATGAAGAACTTCAGGTGTTTTGTACCATAACATCATAATCTTGTAAATGTTTTCCTTAAAAACAACACAGACAGAAGATTTAGATGCATTTACCCAAATATTCTTCCACGTTAGTAAATCAATATCACGTTGTACAAACTGAGACCACCTACGCATATAAAGGTGAGTTTCATTAGATAAAGGGGATGCGTCCAGAAGAATTTTATAAGTATTGGAGATGATACCCCTTTGGTGGGGGCCCTGCATACATAAACGTTCGAAGGGTGTAGGCTTCCCCAGAATCAATGAGGATGATAAAGTAGAGAAAAAATGGCGTATTTGGAAATATATATATAGGTGATGAGGAGGTAAAGAAGCTTTTTTCTGGAGATCCGGGAATGAATGTAATTTACGAGTCACCGGATGTACCAAGTGACGTAATTGAAAAAGGTTAGATACCACCCAAAGAGACATCCGGGATATGGCCATATTGTCTGGCAGGTTAGGGTTATAGAGGATATTTGTCAGAGGGGAGCATTCAGAGGCCAGAGTAAATTGAGCCTTACATTTCTGCCATACCGTCAATGAAAATTGCATGGGACCAAGGAATAGATGACGAAAGGAAGAGACATCCACTGCCGCGGTTGACCAAAGGAGGGAACATGGATGAACTGGGGACAGTTGTAAAGATTCAATCTCAGTCCATGTATTGGGAGGGTGTTGCGTGGACCATGACAAAAGAAAACAAAGGTGAGTCGCATAATAATACTTGATTATATCCGGCGCTCCCAAACCTCCCCTAGAACGCGGAGAGAGCAGAACAGAACGTGCAATCCTGTGTCGCATATTGTGCCAGATAAAGTGTAGGAAAGATTTCTGAAGGGAGTGAAGCTTGGACATAGGGACGGGAACGGGGAGAGTCGCAAACAGATATAAGAGTTTGGGTAACACGGTCATTTTTAGAACATTAATGCGACCGAGGAAAGAGATGGGCAAGGCATCCAATTGTTTCAGAGAGCGAGAAATTGCTATGAACAAAGGGGCGAAATTGGCCTCGTATATGGATTGGTAAGAAAGAGAAATATTAGTACCTAAATATTTTAAAGAGTGTGTACACCACCGATAGGGAAAGGCTTCCTGAAGCGAGGACAGAACGATAGGCGGGACATGTATTGGGAGTGCCTCAGTTTTGGACGTATTGACTTTGTAACCTGAAATAGCCCCAAATTGTTTCAAGGTCTTATGCAAAATCGGTAAAGAAGTATGGGGACTCGTAAGCGTGAGAAGAATGTCATCTGCAAATAACGATAATTTGTACTCATGGAAATGTGACTGTATCCCACGAATATCCGGGTTTGACCTAATAGCGATGGCCAAAGGTTCCAGACAAAGAATAAACAGTAAAGGAGAGAGTGGGCAGCCCTGACGTGTACCGTTTGACATCTGAAAGGGAGGCGAGAGAAAAGAAGCTAATCTGACCTGCGAGAGGGGGGATGAATAGAGGGCCTTCAGCGCTGCTACAAATGGACCTTTGAAACCAAATCTCTCCAAGACCATGAACATATAAGGCCAGCTTAAACGGTCGAAAGCTTTTTGAGCGTCCAAGCTTAATAACACAGTAGGGGTAGAGGACCTGTTAACCAGATCAACCAGATCAATAGTTCTCCTAGTGTTATCTGCGGCATGTCTGGCAGGTACAAAGCCCACTTGGTCCCTATGTACGATCTTGGAGATGATTCCGGACAATCGGTTAGCCAAAATTTTGGTAAAAATCTTGTAGTCAGAATTGAGTAGGGCAATGGGGCGGTAGTTGTCCACGATAGACTGGTCCTTATCGGGTTTAGGGATGACCAAGATATATGCACGGGAGAATTCGGTCTGGGGTATAATTCCCTTAAAAAGATCGTGATTTAGAGAGAGGAGATGCGGTGCCAAAATACCAATAAAAGTTTGATAGTAGGAGTAGGGCAATCCGTCCGATTCCCGGAGCTTTACGAGAAGGGAGAAGTTTGATTGTGTCCAATAATTCCTCTAGTGTAATGTCAGCATTAAGGGTGGCAATGTCTGAAGGTGAGATTCTCGGGAGTGACAATGCGTCAAAAAAATTATCAAATAATGACTGTGTGAGGGGTGGATGCAGGTCCGGGGTTAAACAGTTGTACAATTTCCCGTAAAATGAGCCAAAAAGAGTTGCTATAACCCGAGGGTCGTAAGTGGGGCTTCCATCTGGCTGTATTAGTAGGTCAGGCATCGTAGAAGGGGACTGAGCTTTGAGACGATTGACTAACATACGATGGGGCTTATTGGTCTAAATGTCTTTTTGAATATTTTGTAACTCATCGTTCAATGACTCTAGCAATTTTGTGATGTGAACATGAAGAGGTATAGGAGTAGATTAACTAAAGGCAAATAGACTGTGCCCTGTCCAAGGGATTTTGCTCCAGAGCTTAGTAGATGAGAGGAAGTTCTGCCGACTTCCATCATTCGGCCAACTGCAATGAAAAAACTTTTTGTATTGTTTTTTATCTTGCGTGTCTTTGGGCGTTCTTTGTAAAATGAAACATCACCTCATTTACTAAGCTCTGGAACAAATTCCTTTTCAGAATGCCACTGCACTTGCAAAGTCTATTTGCCTATACAATCCTAATGAGTTGTGGCAAGCAGGCTGTTAGATGATGATTATTTCCTTTGCTTTGGGTTATTTATGGCATGTTTTCTTCAGATATCCAAAGATGACCTATCACAACAATATAATATTCACCCCTTTTTTTGTATTGCAGATTTCTGAAAGCAGATCATTTCATCAGCCAGCATTGCTACCTGGATCAACGGCCCTGCCTGCGAGAACCTTAGAGGAATTACCAGAAGAAATGGAGGAAAGACTTTCTTTCACACCTGACAGCTATGAAGGGGAATGGATTTGTGGCACAGACCTAGTGCAAATGGGATCCAGGAAAAGGCCAAGACTTTTACTACCTGATATTACAATGTATGCCTTTATTGAGATAAGACCCAGAAAAACTGCAGACTGTCCTTATGGGTGTTGTCACAAAATACTCCACATTGCAGGACAAACAGAACACAATCAAATGAAAACTCTCTATAATCGGAACATTTATGAAAACACGAAGACAGATGCACCAGAACAGTACTTAAAAATCCATCCGAAGAAAAGGCTGCTGAAGCGTTTCCTTACAAATGAGAATGAATGATGGTTTTGTTGATTTGTTTATTTGTGAAAAAATAAAATGAAAAAAAAATGTGATTGTTTTGTTTCCTTTGTATCTTTTTACAACCAAATATCAGACAACTCAATGCAGGCTTCTACAGTATGAAATGTGGTGCTTGTATCGTGTGACTAAAAAGTTGAAATTATTTTGGCCAGTTAAAATCATATTTGTAAAAGTTAACTAACAGGTTAATTTCATCTAGGTCAAGTTCATTCCAAATACAACCTAAATTTGTGTGAATCTATCCAGAAAACCCCTAAACTAAAATCTTTTATTGGCTATAAAAATATATTCTAAATCCAAACACAATTTAAATTCATGTAACTGTATCCACTATTGATTAGAATAGTATAAGGGAAATGTGATACAAAGTTCATTCCAAATATAAATACAATCTTAAAAAAATGTGACATATCCACCAACAACTTGAAGAAGTAGTAGTAAAGCATTGAAATATTGGTGAAAATGATTTGTTCATATAATATGATTTCTAGTTTGAGATTATCCCTTCAGAATACCTAGAGTTAAAACATTAACTTTTTTCTGGAAAGCAGTTTCAAATATGGAATGTTCCTTTTCAGGCGCAAAGAGGAGATATGAAAAATGTGACATATCAACCAACAACTTGAAGAATGATTGGTAAAGCTTTTTAAATGTTAGTGAAATGATTGGTTCATATAATATCATTTTTAGTTTGAGATTATCCTTTAAGAATACCTAGAGTTAAAGCATTAACTTTTTTTCTGGAAAGCAGTTTCAAAGATGGGATGTCCCTTTTCAGGTGCAAACAGGATGTAGTTTCATACAACCTGTAATGGGTAAGAATGGTGGGCGTATTACCATAATTTGCATTTGAACCGTGAGGAAGGGGTGTGTGTGGTTGACACTATATAAAAACAAACTGTACTTTAGTAACCTCACTGCTCTACATTTGCTGACCATCAATGAACAGTACTGTGACTATGGATGTTCAGGCAGATACAAGTCCTGAGGAGGTAAGTTGGATTATTTTGTCTATACTGAATCTTTTTTATGGTTGTTTTTCAGACTTTGAGGGACATAGCTGTGGCATTATTGTTTTTAAAGTTCATTTAAGGCATTATAGGCACACATTTTTAAAACAAATGTTTTAGTCTTCTGCTGTGGCAAAAAGGTAGCTTAATGGCAAATGAATGAAAGATGATCTCTAAGAGGTTGCTTTGGGTTCTCTTACACCAATGCTTTTGTGCTTTGAAGTCTGGAAATGATTTCAGCTAATACTCAGAGGCACACAATATTACTTTTAATTAGACATAGTTTAAAATGTACTGTAAGGAAAGGTTTATTTGCTAAGTGTACGTGCCTTCTGTCTTTTTCTAAATGTCTTTTTGAATATTTTGTAACTCATCGTTCAATGACTCTAGCAATTTTGTGATGTGAACATGAAGAGGTATAGGAGTAGATTAACTAAAGGCAAATAGACTGTGCCCTGTCCAAGGGATTTTGCTCCAGAGCTTAGTAGATGAGAGGAAGTTCTGCCGACTTCCATCATCCGGCCACCTGCAATGAAAAAACTTTTTGTATTGTTTTTTATCTTGCGTGTCTTTGGGCGTTCTTTGTAAAATGAAACATCACCTCATTTACTAAGCTCTGGAGCAAATTCCTTTTCAGAATGCCACTGCACTTGCAAAGTCTATTTGCCTATACAATCCTAATGAGTTGTGGCAAGCAGGTTTTTAGATGATGATTATTTCCTTTGCTTTGGGTTATTTATGGCATGTTTTCTTCAGATATCCAAAGATGACCTATCACAACAATATAATATTCACCCCCTTTTTTGTATTGCAGATTTCTGAAAGCAGATCATTTCATCAGCCAGCATTGCTACCTGGATCAACGGCCCTGCCTGCTAGAACCTTTGAGAAATTACCAGAAGAAATGGAGAAAAGACTTTCTTTCACACCTGACAGCTATGAAGGGGAATGGATTTGTGGCACAGACCTAGTGCAAATGGGATCCAGGAAAAGGCCAAGACTTTTACCACCTGATATTACAATGTATGCCTTTATTGAGATAAGACCCAGAAAAACTGCAGACTGTCCTCATGGGTGTTGTCACAAAATACTCCACATTGCAGGACAAACAGAACACAATCAAACGAAAACTCTCTATAATCGGAACATTTATGAAAACACGAAGACAGATGCACCAGAACAGTACTTAAAAATCCATCCGAAGAAAAGGCTGCTGAAGCGTTTCCTTACAAATGAGAATGAATGATGGTTTTGTTGATTTGTTTATTTGTGAAAAAATAAAATGAAAAAAAAATGTGATTGTTTTGTTTCCTTTGTATCTTTTTACAACCAATATCAGACAACTCAATGCAGGCTTCTACAGTATGAAATGTGGTGCTTGTATCGTGTGACTAAAAAGTTGAAATTATTTTGGCCAGTTAAAATCATATTTGTAAAAGTTAACTAACAGCTTAATTTCATCTAGGTCAAGTTCATTTCAAATACAACCTAAATTTGTGTGAATCTATCCAGAAAACCCCTAAACTAAAATCTTTTATTGGCTATAAAAATATATTCTAAATCCAAACACAATTTAAATTCATGTAACTGTATCCACTATTGATTAGAATAGTATAAGGGAAATGTGATACAAAGTTCATTCCAAATATAAATACAATCTTAAAAAAATGTGACATATCCACCAACAACTTGAAGAAGTAGTAGTAAAGCATTTGAAATATTGGTGAAAATGATTTGTTCATATAATTTCTAGTTTGAGATTATCCCTTCAGAATACCTAGAGTTAAAACATTAACTTTTTTCTGGAAAGCAGTTTCAAATATGGAATGTTCCTTTTCAGGCGCAAAGAGGAGATATGAAAAATGTGACATATCAACCAACAACTTGAAGAATGATTGGTAAAGCTTTTTAAATGTTAGTGAAATGATTGGTTCATATAATATCATTTTTAGTTTGAGATTATCCTTTAAGAATACCTAGAGTTAAAGCATTAACTTTTTTTCTGGAAAGCAGTTTCAAAGATGGGATGTCCCTTTTCAGGTGCAAACAGGATGTAGTTTCATACAACCTGTAATGGGTAAGAATGGTGGGCGTATTACCATAATTTGCATTTGAATGGTGAGGAAGGGGTGTGTGTGGTTGATACTATATAAAAACAAACTGTACTTTAGTAACCTCACTGCTCTACATTTGCTGACCATCAATGAACAGTACTGTGACTATGGATGTTCAGGAAGATACAAGTCCTGAGGAGGTAAGTTGGATTATTTTGTCTATACTGAATCTTTTTTATGGTTGTTTTTCAGACTTTGAGGGACATAGCTGTGGCATTATTGTTTTTAAAGTTCATTTAAGGCATTATAGGCACACATTTTTAAAACAAATGTTTTAGTCTTCTGCTGTGGCAAAAAGGTAGCTTAATGGCAAATGAATGAAAGATGATCTCTAAGAGGTTGCTTTGGGTTCTCTTACACCAATGCTTTTGTGCTTTGAAGTCTGGAAATGATTTCAGCTAATACTCAGAGGCACACAATATTACTTTTAATTAGACATAGTTTAAAATGTACTGTAAGGAAAGGTTTATTTGCTAAGTGTACGTGCCTTCTGTCTTTTTCTAAATGTCTTTTTGAATATTTTGTAACTCATCGTTCAATGACTCTAGCAATTTTGTGATGTGAACATGAAGAGGTATAGGAGTAGATTAACTAAAGGCAAATAGACTGTGCCCTGTCCAAGGGATTTTGCTCCAGAGCTTAGTAGATGAGAGGAAGTTCTGCCGACTTCCATCATCCGGCCACCTGCAATGAAAAAACTTTTTGTATTGTTTTTTATCTTGCGTGTCTTTGGGCGTTCTTTGTAAAATGAAACATCACCTCATTTACTAAGCTCTGGAGCAAATTCCTTTTCAGAATGCCACTGCACTTGCAAAGTCTATTTGCCTATACAATCCTAATGAGTTGTGGCAAGCAGGTTGTTAGATGATGATTATTTCCTTTGCTTTGGGTTATTTATGGCATGTTTTCTTCAGATATCCAAAGATGACCTATCACAACAATATAATATTCACCCCCTTTTTTGTATTGCAGATTTCTGAAAGCAGATCATTTCATCAGCCAGCATTGCTACCTGGATCAACGGCCCTGCCTGCTAGAACCTTTGAGAAATTACCAGAAGAAATGGAGAAAAGACTTTCTTTCACACCTGACAGCTATGAAGGGGAATGGATTTGTGGCACAGACCTAGTGCAAATGGGATCCAGGAAAAGGCCAAGACTTTTACCACCTGATATTAAAATGTATGCCTTTATTGAGATAAGACCCAGAAAAACTGCAGACTGTCCTTATGGGTGTTGTCACAAAATTCTCCACATTGCAGGACAAACAGAACACAATCAAACGAAAAATCTCTATAATTGGAACATTTATGAAAACACGAAGACAGATGCACCAGAACAGTACTTAAAAATCCATCCGAAGAAAAGGCTGCTGAAGCGTTTCCTTACAAATGAGAATGAATGATGGTTTTGTTGATTTGTTTATTTGTGAAAAAATAAAATGAAAAAAAAATGTGATTGTTTTGTTTCCTTTGTATCTTTTTACAACCAAATATCAGACAACTCAATGCAGGCTTCTACAGTATGAAATGTGGTGCTTGTATCGTGTGACTAAAAAGTTGAAATTATTTTGGCCAGTTAAAATCATATTTGTAAAAGTTAACTAACAGGTTAATTTCATCTAGGTCAAGTTCATTCCAAATACAACCTAAATTTGTGTGAATCTCTCCAGAAAACCCCTAAACTAAAATCTTTTATTGGCTATAAAAATATATTCTAAATCCAAACACAATTTAAATTCATGTAACTGTATCCACTATTGATTAGAATAGTATAAGGGAAATGTGATACAAAGTTCATTCCAAATATAAATACAATCTTAAAAAAATGTGACATATCCACCAACAACTTGAAGAAGTAGTAGTAAAGCATTGAAATGTTAGTGAAATAATTGGTTCATATAATATCATTTTTAGTTTGAGATTATCCTTTAAGAATACCTAGAGTTAAAGCATTAACTTTTTTTCTGGAAAGCAGTTTCAAATATGGAATGTTCCTTTTCAGGCGCAAAGAGGAGATATGAAAAATGTGACATATCAACCAACAACTTGAAGAATGATTGGTAAAGCTTTTTAAATGTTAGTGAAATGATTGGTTCATATAATATCATTTTTAGTTTGAGATTATCCTTTAAGAATACCTAGAGTTAAAGCATTAACTTTTTTTCTGGAAAGCAGTTTCAAAGATGGGATGTCCCTTTTCAGGTGCAAACAGGATGTAGTTTCATACAACCTGTAATGGGTAAGAATGGTGGGCGTATTACCATAATTTGCATTTGAACAGTGAGGAAGGGGTGTGTGTGGTTGACACTATATAAAAACAAACTGTACTTTAGTAACCTCACTGCTCTACATTTGCTGACCATCAATGAACAGTACTGTGACTATGGATGTTCAGGCAGATACAAGTCCTGAGGAGGTAAGTTGGATTTATTTTGTCTATACTGAATCTTTTTTATGGTTGTTTTTCAGACTTTGAGGGACATAGCTGTGGCATTATTGTTTTTAAAGTTCATTTAAGGCATTATAGGCACACATTTTTAAAACAAATATTTTAGTCTTCTGCTGTGGCAAAAAGGTAGCTTAATGGCAAATGAATGAAAGATGATCTCTAAGAGGTTGCTTTGGGTTCTCTTACACCAATGCTTTTGTGCTTTGAAGTCTGGAAATGATTTCAGCTAATACTCAGAGGCACACAATATTACTTTTAATTAGACATAGTTTAAAATGTACTGTAAAGAAAGGTTTATTTGCTAAGTGTACGTGCCTTCTGTCTTTTTCTAAATGTCTTTTTGAATATTTTGTAACTCATTGTTCAATGACTCTAGCAATTTTGTGATGTGAACATGAGGAGGTATAGGAGTAGATTAACTAAAGGCAAATAGACTGTGCCCTGTCCAAGGGATTTTGCTCCAGAGCTTAGTAGATGAGAGGAAGTTCTGCCGACTTCCATCATCCGGCCACCTGCAATGAAAAAACTTTTTGTATTGTTTTTTATCTTGCGTGTCTTTGGGCGTTCTTTGTAAAATGAAACATCACCTCATTTACTAAGCTCTGGAGCAAATTCCTTTTCAGAATGCCACTGCACTTGCAAAGTCTATTTGCCTATACAATCCTAATGAGTTGTGGCAAGCAGGTTGTTAGATGATGATTATTTCCTTTGCTTTGGGTTATTTATGGCATGTTTTCTTCAGATATCCAAAGATGACCTATCACAACAATATAATATTCACCCCTTTTTTTGTATTGCAGATTTCTGAAAGCAGATCATTTCATCAGCCAGCATTGCTACCTGGATCAACGGCCCTGCCTGCGAGAACCTTAGAGGAATTACCAGAAGAAATGGAGGAAAGACTTTCTTTCACACCTGACAGCTATGAAGGGGAATGGATTTGTGGCACAGACCTAGTGCAAATGGGATCCAGGAAAAGGCCAAGACTTTTACTACCTGATATTACAATGTATGCCTTTATTGAGATAAGACCCAGAAAAACTGCAGACTGTCCTTATGGGTGTTGTCACAAAATACTCCACATTGCAGGACAAACAGAACACAATCAAATGAAAACTCTCTATAATCGGAACATTTATGAAAACACGAAGACAGATGCACCAGAACAGTACTTAAAAATCCATCCGAAGAAAAGGCTGCTGAAGCGTTTCCTTACAAATGAGAATGAATGATGGTTTTGTTGATTTGTTTATTTGTGAAAAAATAAAATGAAAAAAAAATGTGATTGTTTTGTTTCCTTTGTATCTTTTTACAACCAAATATCAGACAACTCAATGCAGGCTTCTACAGTATGAAATGTGGTGCTTGTATCGTGTGACTAAAAAGTTGAAATTATTTTGGCCAGTTAAAATCATATTTGTAAAAGTTAACTAACAGGTTAATTTCATCTAGGTCAAGTTCATTCCAAATACAACCTAAATTTGTGTGAATCTATCCAGAAAAGCCCTAAACTAAAATCTTTTATTGGCTATAAAAATATATTCTAAATCCAAACACAATTTAAATTCATGTAACTGTATCCACTATTGATTAGAATAGTATAAGGGAAATGTGATACAAAGTTCATTCCAAATATAAATACAATCTTAAAAAAATGTGACATATCCACCAACAACTTGAAGAAGTAGTAGTAAAGCATTGAAATATTGGTGAAAATGATTTGTTCATATAATATGATTTCTAGTTTGAGATTATCCCTTCAGAATACCTAGAGTTAAAACATTAACTTTTTTCTGGAAAGCAGTTTCAAATATGGAATGTTCCTTTTCAGGCGCAAAGAGGAGATATGAAAAATGTGACATATCAACCAACAACTTGAAGAATGATTGGTAAAGCTTTTTAAATGTTAGTGAAATGATTGGTTCATATAATATCATTTTTAGTTTGAGATTATCCTTTAAGAATACCTAGAGTTAAAGCATTAACTTTTTTTCTGGAAAGCAGTTTCAAAGATGGGATGTCCCTTTTCAGGTGCAAACAGGATGTAGTTTCATACAACCTGTAATGGGTAAGAATGGTGGGCGTATTACCATAATTTGCATTTGTACGGTGAGGAAGGGGTGTGTGTGGTTGACACTATATAAAAACAAACTGTACTTTAGTAACCTCACTGCTCTACATTTGCTGACCATCAATGAACAGTACTGTGACTATGGATGTTCAGGCAGATACAAGTCCTGAGGAGGTAAGTTGGATTATTTTGTCTATACTGAATCTTTTTTATGGTTGTTTTTCAGACTTTGAGGGACATAGCTGTGGCATTATTGTTTTTAAAGTTCATTTAAGGCATTATAGGCACACATTTTTAAAACAAATGTTTTAGTCTTCTGCTGTGGCAAAAAGGTAGCTTAATGGCAAATGAATGAAAGATGATCTCTAAGAGGTTGCTTTGGGTTCTCTTACACCAATGCTTTTGTGCTTTGAAGTCTGGAAATGATTTCAGCTAATACTCAGAGGCACACAATATTACTTTTAATTAGACATAGTTTAAAATGTACTGTAAGGAAAGGTTTATTTGCTAAGTGTACGTGCCTTCTGTCTTTTTCTAAATGTCTTTTTGAATATTTTGTAACTCATCGTTCAATGACTCTAGCAATTTTGTGATGTGAACATGAAGAGGTATAGGAGTAGATTAACTAAAGGCAAATAGACTGTGCCCTGTCCAAGGGATTTTGCTCCAGAGCTTAGTAGATGAGAGGAAGTTCTGCCGACTTCCATCATCCAGCCACCTGCAATGAAAAAACTTTTTGTATTGTTTTTTATCTTGCGTGTCTTTGGGCGTTCTTTGTAAAATGAAACATCACCTCATTTACTAAGCTCTGGAGCAAATTCCTTTTCAGAATGCCACTGCACTTGCAAAGTCTATTTGCCTATACAATCCTAATGAGTTGTGGCAAGCAGGTTGTTAGATGATGATTATTTCCTTTGCTTTGGGTTATTTATGGCATGTTTTCTTCAGATATCCAAAGATGACCTATCACAACAATATAATATTCACCCCCTTTTTTGTATTGCAGATTTCTGAAAGCAGATCATTTCATCAGCCAGCATTGCTACCTGGATCAACGGCCCTGCCTGCTAGAACCTTTGAGAAATTACCAGAAGAAATGGAGAAAAGACTTTCTTTCACACCTGACAGCTATGAAGGGGAATGGATTTGTGGCACAGACCTAGTGCAAATGGGATCCAGGAAAAGGCCAAGACTTTTACCACCTGATATTACAATGTATGCCTTTATTGAGATAAGACCCAGAAAAACTGCAGACTGTCCTCATGGGTGTTGTCACAAAATACTCCACATTGCAGGACAAACAGAACACAATCAAACGAAAACTCTCTATAATCGGAACATTTATGAAAACACGAAGACAGATGCACCAGAACAGTACTTAAAAATCCATCCGAAGAAAAGGCTGCTGAAGCGTTTCCTTACAAATGAGAATGAATGATGGTTTTGTTGATTTGTTTATTTGTGAAAAAATAAAATGAAAAAAAAATGTGATTGTTTTGTTTCCTTTGTATCTTTTTACAACCAATATCAGACAACTCAATGCAGGCTTCTACAGTATGAAATGTGGTGCTTGTATCGTGTGACTAAAAAGTTGAAATTATTTTGGCCAGTTAAAATCATATTTGTAAA
The DNA here is from genome assembly GCF_062004578.1 of Staurois parvus. Lineage (NCBI taxonomy): Eukaryota > Metazoa > Chordata > Amphibia > Anura > Ranidae > Staurois > Staurois parvus. The sequence continues at coordinate 1,331,989 of NW_028318047.1, read as the reverse complement.
AGTTAACTAACAGCTTAATTTCATCTAGGTCAAGTTCATTTCAAATACAACCTAAATTTGTGTGAATCTATCCAGAAAACCCCTAAACTAAAATCTTTTATTGGCTATAAAAATATATTCTAAATCCAAACACAATTTAAATTCATGTAACTGTATCCACTATTGATTAGAATAGTATAAGGGAAATGTGATACAAAGTTCATTCCAAATATAAATACAATCTTAAAAAAATGTGACATATCCACCAACAACTTGAAGAAGTAGTAGTAAAGCATTTGAAATATTGGTGAAAATGATTTGTTCATATAATTTCTAGTTTGAGATTATCCCTTCAGAATACCTAGAGTTAAAACATTAACTTTTTTCTGGAAAGCAGTTTCAAATATGGAATGTTCCTTTTCAGGCGCAAAGAGGAGATATGAAAAATGTGACATATCAACCAACAACTTGAAGAATGATTGGTAAAGCTTTTTAAATGTTAGTGAAATGATTGGTTCATATAATATCATTTTTAGTTTGAGATTATCCTTTAAGAATACCTAGAGTTAAAGCATTAACTTTTTTTCTGGAAAGCAGTTTCAAAGATGGGATGTCCCTTTTCAGGTGCAAACAGGATGTAGTTTCATACAACCTGTAATGGGTAAGAATGGTGGGCGTATTACCATAATTTGCATTTGAATGGTGAGGAAGGGGTGTGTGTGGTTGATACTATATAAAAACAAACTGTACTTTAGTAACCTCACTGCTCTACATTTGCTGACCATCAATGAACAGTACTGTGACTATGGATGTTCAGGAAGATACAAGTCCTGAGGAGGTAAGTTGGATTATTTTGTCTATACTGAATCTTTTTTATGGTTGTTTTTCAGACTTTGAGGGACATAGCTGTGGCATTATTGTTTTTAAAGTTCATTTAAGGCATTATAGGCACACATTTTTAAAACAAATGTTTTAGTCTTCTGCTGTGGCAAAAAGGTAGCTTAATGGCAAATGAATGAAAGATGATCTCTAAGAGGTTGCTTTGGGTTCTCTTACACCAATGCTTTTGTGCTTTGAAGTCTGGAAATGATTTCAGCTAATACTCAGAGGCACACAATATTACTTTTAATTAGACATAGTTTAAAATGTACTGTAAGGAAAGGTTTATTTGCTAAGTGTACGTGCCTTCTGTCTTTTTCTAAATGTCTTTTTGAATATTTTGTAACTCATCGTTCAATGACTCTAGCAATTTTGTGATGTGAACATGAAGAGGTATAGGAGTAGATTAACTAAAGGCAAATAGACTGTGCCCTGTCCAAGGGATTTTGCTCCAGAGCTTAGTAGATGAGAGGAAGTTCTGCCGACTTCCATCATCCGGCCACCTGCAATGAAAAAACTTTTTGTATTGTTTTTTATCTTGCGTGTCTTTGGGCGTTCTTTGTAAAATGAAACATCACCTCATTTACTAAGCTCTGGAGCAAATTCCTTTTCAGAATGCCACTGCACTTGCAAAGTCTATTTGCCTATACAATCCTAATGAGTTGTGGCAAGCAGGTTGTTAGATGATGATTATTTCCTTTGCTTTGGGTTATTTATGGCATGTTTTCTTCAGATATCCAAAGATGACCTATCACAACAATATAATATTCACCCCCTTTTTTGTATTGCAGATTTCTGAAAGCAGATCATTTCATCAGCCAGCATTGCTACCTGGATCAACGGCCCTGCCTGCTAGAACCTTTGAGAAATTACCAGAAGAAATGGAGAAAAGACTTTCTTTCACACCTGACAGCTATGAAGGGGAATGGATTTGTGGCACAGACCTAGTGCAAATGGGATCCAGGAAAAGGCCAAGACTTTTACCACCTGATATTAAAATGTATGCCTTTATTGAGATAAGACCCAGAAAAACTGCAGACTGTCCTTATGGGTGTTGTCACAAAATTCTCCACATTGCAGGACAAACAGAACACAATCAAACGAAAAATCTCTATAATTGGAACATTTATGAAAACACGAAGACAGATGCACCAGAACAGTACTTAAAAATCCATCCGAAGAAAAGGCTGCTGAAGCGTTTCCTTACAAATGAGAATGAATGATGGTTTTGTTGATTTGTTTATTTGTGAAAAAATAAAATGAAAAAAAAATGTGATTGTTTTGTTTCCTTTGTATCTTTTTACAACCAAATATCAGACAACTCAATGCAGGCTTCTACAGTATGAAATGTGGTGCTTGTATCGTGTGACTAAAAAGTTGAAATTATTTTGGCCAGTTAAAATCATATTTGTAAAAGTTAACTAACAGGTTAATTTCATCTAGGTCAAGTTCATTCCAAATACAACCTAAATTTGTGTGAATCTCTCCAGAAAACCCCTAAACTAAAATCTTTTATTGGCTATAAAAATATATTCTAAATCCAAACACAATTTAAATTCATGTAACTGTATCCACTATTGATTAGAATAGTATAAGGGAAATGTGATACAAAGTTCATTCCAAATATAAATACAATCTTAAAAAAATGTGACATATCCACCAACAACTTGAAGAAGTAGTAGTAAAGCATTGAAATGTTAGTGAAATAATTGGTTCATATAATATCATTTTTAGTTTGAGATTATCCTTTAAGAATACCTAGAGTTAAAGCATTAACTTTTTTTCTGGAAAGCAGTTTCAAATATGGAATGTTCCTTTTCAGGCGCAAAGAGGAGATATGAAAAATGTGACATATCAACCAACAACTTGAAGAATGATTGGTAAAGCTTTTTAAATGTTAGTGAAATGATTGGTTCATATAATATCATTTTTAGTTTGAGATTATCCTTTAAGAATACCTAGAGTTAAAGCATTAACTTTTTTTCTGGAAAGCAGTTTCAAAGATGGGATGTCCCTTTTCAGGTGCAAACAGGATGTAGTTTCATACAACCTGTAATGGGTAAGAATGGTGGGCGTATTACCATAATTTGCATTTGAACAGTGAGGAAGGGGTGTGTGTGGTTGACACTATATAAAAACAAACTGTACTTTAGTAACCTCACTGCTCTACATTTGCTGACCATCAATGAACAGTACTGTGACTATGGATGTTCAGGCAGATACAAGTCCTGAGGAGGTAAGTTGGATTTATTTTGTCTATACTGAATCTTTTTTATGGTTGTTTTTCAGACTTTGAGGGACATAGCTGTGGCATTATTGTTTTTAAAGTTCATTTAAGGCATTATAGGCACACATTTTTAAAACAAATATTTTAGTCTTCTGCTGTGGCAAAAAGGTAGCTTAATGGCAAATGAATGAAAGATGATCTCTAAGAGGTTGCTTTGGGTTCTCTTACACCAATGCTTTTGTGCTTTGAAGTCTGGAAATGATTTCAGCTAATACTCAGAGGCACACAATATTACTTTTAATTAGACATAGTTTAAAATGTACTGTAAAGAAAGGTTTATTTGCTAAGTGTACGTGCCTTCTGTCTTTTTCTAAATGTCTTTTTGAATATTTTGTAACTCATTGTTCAATGACTCTAGCAATTTTGTGATGTGAACATGAGGAGGTATAGGAGTAGATTAACTAAAGGCAAATAGACTGTGCCCTGTCCAAGGGATTTTGCTCCAGAGCTTAGTAGATGAGAGGAAGTTCTGCCGACTTCCATCATCCGGCCACCTGCAATGAAAAAACTTTTTGTATTGTTTTTTATCTTGCGTGTCTTTGGGCGTTCTTTGTAAAATGAAACATCACCTCATTTACTAAGCTCTGGAGCAAATTCCTTTTCAGAATGCCACTGCACTTGCAAAGTCTATTTGCCTATACAATCCTAATGAGTTGTGGCAAGCAGGTTGTTAGATGATGATTATTTCCTTTGCTTTGGGTTATTTATGGCATGTTTTCTTCAGATATCCAAAGATGACCTATCACAACAATATAATATTCACCCCTTTTTTTGTATTGCAGATTTCTGAAAGCAGATCATTTCATCAGCCAGCATTGCTACCTGGATCAACGGCCCTGCCTGCGAGAACCTTAGAGGAATTACCAGAAGAAATGGAGGAAAGACTTTCTTTCACACCTGACAGCTATGAAGGGGAATGGATTTGTGGCACAGACCTAGTGCAAATGGGATCCAGGAAAAGGCCAAGACTTTTACTACCTGATATTACAATGTATGCCTTTATTGAGATAAGACCCAGAAAAACTGCAGACTGTCCTTATGGGTGTTGTCACAAAATACTCCACATTGCAGGACAAACAGAACACAATCAAATGAAAACTCTCTATAATCGGAACATTTATGAAAACACGAAGACAGATGCACCAGAACAGTACTTAAAAATCCATCCGAAGAAAAGGCTGCTGAAGCGTTTCCTTACAAATGAGAATGAATGATGGTTTTGTTGATTTGTTTATTTGTGAAAAAATAAAATGAAAAAAAAATGTGATTGTTTTGTTTCCTTTGTATCTTTTTACAACCAAATATCAGACAACTCAATGCAGGCTTCTACAGTATGAAATGTGGTGCTTGTATCGTGTGACTAAAAAGTTGAAATTATTTTGGCCAGTTAAAATCATATTTGTAAAAGTTAACTAACAGGTTAATTTCATCTAGGTCAAGTTCATTCCAAATACAACCTAAATTTGTGTGAATCTATCCAGAAAAGCCCTAAACTAAAATCTTTTATTGGCTATAAAAATATATTCTAAATCCAAACACAATTTAAATTCATGTAACTGTATCCACTATTGATTAGAATAGTATAAGGGAAATGTGATACAAAGTTCATTCCAAATATAAATACAATCTTAAAAAAATGTGACATATCCACCAACAACTTGAAGAAGTAGTAGTAAAGCATTGAAATATTGGTGAAAATGATTTGTTCATATAATATGATTTCTAGTTTGAGATTATCCCTTCAGAATACCTAGAGTTAAAACATTAACTTTTTTCTGGAAAGCAGTTTCAAATATGGAATGTTCCTTTTCAGGCGCAAAGAGGAGATATGAAAAATGTGACATATCAACCAACAACTTGAAGAATGATTGGTAAAGCTTTTTAAATGTTAGTGAAATGATTGGTTCATATAATATCATTTTTAGTTTGAGATTATCCTTTAAGAATACCTAGAGTTAAAGCATTAACTTTTTTTCTGGAAAGCAGTTTCAAAGATGGGATGTCCCTTTTCAGGTGCAAACAGGATGTAGTTTCATACAACCTGTAATGGGTAAGAATGGTGGGCGTATTACCATAATTTGCATTTGTACGGTGAGGAAGGGGTGTGTGTGGTTGACACTATATAAAAACAAACTGTACTTTAGTAACCTCACTGCTCTACATTTGCTGACCATCAATGAACAGTACTGTGACTATGGATGTTCAGGCAGATACAAGTCCTGAGGAGGTAAGTTGGATTATTTTGTCTATACTGAATCTTTTTTATGGTTGTTTTTCAGACTTTGAGGGACATAGCTGTGGCATTATTGTTTTTAAAGTTCATTTAAGGCATTATAGGCACACATTTTTAAAACAAATGTTTTAGTCTTCTGCTGTGGCAAAAAGGTAGCTTAATGGCAAATGAATGAAAGATGATCTCTAAGAGGTTGCTTTGGGTTCTCTTACACCAATGCTTTTGTGCTTTGAAGTCTGGAAATGATTTCAGCTAATACTCAGAGGCACACAATATTACTTTTAATTAGACATAGTTTAAAATGTACTGTAAGGAAAGGTTTATTTGCTAAGTGTACGTGCCTTCTGTCTTTTTCTAAATGTCTTTTTGAATATTTTGTAACTCATCGTTCAATGACTCTAGCAATTTTGTGATGTGAACATGAAGAGGTATAGGAGTAGATTAACTAAAGGCAAATAGACTGTGCCCTGTCCAAGGGATTTTGCTCCAGAGCTTAGTAGATGAGAGGAAGTTCTGCCGACTTCCATCATCCAGCCACCTGCAATGAAAAAACTTTTTGTATTGTTTTTTATCTTGCGTGTCTTTGGGCGTTCTTTGTAAAATGAAACATCACCTCATTTACTAAGCTCTGGAGCAAATTCCTTTTCAGAATGCCACTGCACTTGCAAAGTCTATTTGCCTATACAATCCTAATGAGTTGTGGCAAGCAGGTTGTTAGATGATGATTATTTCCTTTGCTTTGGGTTATTTATGGCATGTTTTCTTCAGATATCCAAAGATGACCTATCACAACAATATAATATTCACCCCCTTTTTTGTATTGCAGATTTCTGAAAGCAGATCATTTCATCAGCCAGCATTGCTACCTGGATCAACGGCCCTGCCTGCTAGAACCTTTGAGAAATTACCAGAAGAAATGGAGAAAAGACTTTCTTTCACACCTGACAGCTATGAAGGGGAATGGATTTGTGGCACAGACCTAGTGCAAATGGGATCCAGGAAAAGGCCAAGACTTTTACCACCTGATATTACAATGTATGCCTTTATTGAGATAAGACCCAGAAAAACTGCAGACTGTCCTTATGGGTGTTGTCACAAAATACTCCACATTGCAGGACAAACAGAACACAATCAAACGAAAACTCTCTATAATCGGAACATTTATGAAAACACGAAGACAGATGCACCAGAACAGTACTTAAAAATCCATCCGAAGAAAAGGCTGCTGAAGCGTTTCCTTACAAATGAGAATGAATGATGGTTTTGTTGATTTGTTTATTTGTGAAAAAATAAAATGAAAAAAAAATGTGATTGTTTTGTTTCCTTTGTATCTTTTTACAACCAAATATCAGACAACTCAATGCAGGCTTCTACAGTATGAAATGTGGTGCTTGTATCGTGTGACTAAAAAGTTGAAATTATTTTGGCCAGTTAAAATCATATTTGTAAAAGTTAACTAACAGGTTAATTTCATCTAGGTCAAGTTCATTCCAAATACAACCTAAATTTATGTGAATCTCTCCAGAAAACCCCTAAACTAAAATCTTTTATTGGCTATAAAAATATATTCTAAATCCAAACACAATTTAAATTCATGTAACTGTATCCACTATTGATTAGAATAGTATAAGGGAAATGTGATACAAAGTTCATTCCAAATATAAATACAATCTTAAAAAAATGTGACATATCCACCAACAACTTGAAGAAGTAGTAGTAAAGCATTGAAATATTGGTGAAAATGATTTGTTCATATAATATGATTTCTAGTTTGAGATTATCCCTTCAGAATACCTAGAGTTAAAACATTAACTTTTTTCTGGAAAGCAGTTTCAAATATGGAATGTTCCTTTTCAGGCGCAAAGAGGAGATATGAAAAATGTGACATATCAACCAACAACTTGAAGAATGATTGGTAAAGCTTTTTAAATGTTAGTGAAATGATTGGTTCATATAATATCATTTTTAGTTTGAGATTATCCTTTAAGAATACCTAGAGTTAAAGCATTAACTTTTTTTCTGGAAAGCAGTTTCAAAGATGGGATGTCCCTTTTCAGGTGCAAACAGGATGTAGTTTCATACAACCTGTAATGGGTAAGAATGGTGGGCGTATTACCATAATTTGCATTTGAACCGTGAGGAAGGGGTGTGTGTGGTTGACACTATATAAAAACAAACTGTACTTTAGTAACCTCACTGCTCTACATTTGCTGACCATCAATGAACAGTACTGTGACTATGGATGTTCAGGCAGATACAAGTCCTGAGGAGGTAAGTTGGATTATTTTGTCTATACTGAATCTTTTTTATGGTTGTTTTTCAGACTTTGAGGGACATAGCTGTGGCATTATTGTTTTTAAAGTTCATTTAAGGCATTATAGGCACACATTTTTAAAACAAATGTTTTAGTCTTCTGCTGTGGCAAAAAGGTAGCTTAATGGCAAATGAATGAAAGATGATCTCTAAGAGGTTGCTTTGGGTTCTCTTACACCAATGCTTTTGTGCTTTGAAGTCTGGAAATGATTTCAGCTAATACTCAGAGGCACACAATATTACTTTTAATTAGACATAGTTTAAAATGTACTGTAAGGAAAGGTTTATTTGCTAAGTGTACGTGCCTTCTGTCTTTTTCTAAATGTCTTTTTGAATATTTTGTAACTCATCGTTCAATGACTCTAGCAATTTTGTGATGTGAACATGAAGAGGTATAGGAGTAGATTAACTAAAGGCAAATAGACTGTGCCCTGTCCAAGGGATTTTGCTCCAGAGCTTAGTAGATGAGAGGAAGTTCTGCCGACTTCCATCATCCGGCCACCTGCAATGAAAAAACTTTTTGTATTGTTTTTTATCTTGCGTGTCTTTGGGCGTTCTTTGTAAAATGAAACATCACCTCATTTACTAAGCTCTGGAGCAAATTCCTTTTCAGAATGCCACTGCACTTGCAAAGTCTATTTGCCTATACAATCCTAATGAGTTGTGGCAAGCAGGTTTTTAGATGATGATTATTTCCTTTGCTTTGGGTTATTTATGGCATGTTTTCTTCAGATATCCAAAGATGACCTATCACAACAATATAATATTCACCCCCTTTTTTGTATTGCAGATTTCTGAAAGCAGATCATTTCATCAGCCAGCATTGCTACCTGGATCAACGGCCCTGCCTGCTAGAACCTTTGAGAAATTACCAGAAGAAATGGAGAAAAGACTTTCTTTCACACCTGACAGCTATGAAGGGGAATGGATTTGTGGCACAGACCTAGTGCAAATGGGATCCAGGAAAAGGCCAAGACTTTTACCACCTGATATTACAATGTATGCCTTTATTGAGATAAGACCCAGAAAAACTGCAGACTGTCCTCATGGGTGTTGTCACAAAATACTCCACATTGCAGGACAAACAGAACACAATCAAACGAAAACTCTCTATAATCGGAACATTTATGAAAACACGAAGACAGATGCACCAGAACAGTACTTAAAAATCCATCCGAAGAAAAGGCTGCTGAAGCGTTTCCTTACAAATGAGAATGAATGATGGTTTTGTTGATTTGTTTATTTGTGAAAAAATAAAATGAAAAAAAAATGTGATTGTTTTGTTTCCTTTGTATCTTTTTACAACCAATATCAGACAACTCAATGCAGGCTTCTACAGTATGAAATGTGGTGCTTGTATCGTGTGACTAAAAAGTTGAAATTATTTTGGCCAGTTAAAATCATATTTGTAAAAGTTAACTAACAGCTTAATTTCATCTAGGTCAAGTTCATTTCAAATACAACCTAAATTTGTGTGAATCTATCCAGAAAACCCCTAAACTAAAATCTTTTATTGGCTATAAAAATATATTCTAAATCCAAACACAATTTAAATTCATGTAACTGTATCCACTATTGATTAGAATAGTATAAGGGAAATGTGATACAAAGTTCATTCCAAATATAAATACAATCTTAAAAAAATGTGACATATCCACCAACAACTTGAAGAAGTAGTAGTAAAGCATTTGAAATATTGGTGAAAATGATTTGTTCATATAATTTCTAGTTTGAGATTATCCCTTCAGAATACCTAGAGTTAAAACATTAACTTTTTTCTGGAAAGCAGTTTCAAATATGGAATGTTCCTTTTCAGGCGCAAAGAGGAGATATGAAAAATGTGACATATCAACCAACAACTTGAAGAATGATTGGTAAAGCTTTTTAAATGTTAGTGAAATGATTGGTTCATATAATATCATTTTTAGTTTGAGATTATCCTTTAAGAATACCTAGAGTTAAAGCATTAACTTTTTTTCTGGAAAGCAGTTTCAAAGATGGGATGTCCCTTTTCAGGTGCAAACAGGATGTAGTTTCATACAACCTGTAATGGGTAAGAATGGTGGGCGTATTACCATAATTTGCATTTGAATGGTGAGGAAGGGGTGTGTGTGGTTGATACTATATAAAAACAAACTGTACTTTAGTAACCTCACTGCTCTACATTTGCTGACCATCAATGAACAGTACTGTGACTATGGATGTTCAGGAAGATACAAGTCCTGAGGAGGTAAGTTGGATTATTTTGTCTATACTGAATCTTTTTTATGGTTGTTTTTCAGACTTTGAGGGACATAGCTGTGGCATTATTGTTTTTAAAGTTCATTTAAGGCATTATAGGCACACATTTTTAAAACAAATGTTTTAGTCTTCTGCTGTGGCAAAAAGGTAGCTTAATGGCAAATGAATGAAAGATGATCTCTAAGAGGTTGCTTTGGGTTCTCTTACACCAATGCTTTTGTGCTTTGAAGTCTGGAAATGATTTCAGCTAATACTCAGAGGCACACAATATTACTTTTAATTAGACATAGTTTAAAATGTACTGTAAGGAAAGGTTTATTTGCTAAGTGTACGTGCCTTCTGTCTTTTTCTAAATGTCTTTTTGAATATTTTGTAACTCATCGTTCAATGACTCTAGCAATTTTGTGATGTGAACATGAAGAGGTATAGGAGTAGATTAACTAAAGGCAAATAGACTGTGCCCTGTCCAAGGGATTTTGCTCCAGAGCTTAGTAGATGAGAGGAAGTTCTGCCGACTTCCATCATCCGGCCACCTGCAATGAAAAAACTTTTTGTATTGTTTTTTATCTTGCGTGTCTTTGGGCGTTCTTTGTAAAATGAAACATCACCTCATTTACTAAGCTCTGGAGCAAATTCCTTTTCAGAATGCCACTGCACTTGCAAAGTCTATTTGCCTATACAATCCTAATGAGTTGTGGCAAGCAGGTTGTTAGATGATGATTATTTCCTTTGCTTTGGGTTATTTATGGCATGTTTTCTTCAGATATCCAAAGATGACCTATCACAACAATATAATATTCACCCCCTTTTTTGTATTGCAGATTTCTGAAAGCAGATCATTTCATCAGCCAGCATTGCTACCTGGATCAACGGCCCTGCCTGCTAGAACCTTTGAGAAATTACCAGAAGAAATGGAGAAAAGACTTTCTTTCACACCTGACAGCTATGAAGGGGAATGGATTTGTGGCACAGACCTAGTGCAAATGGGATCCAGGAAAAGGCCAAGACTTTTACCACCTGATATTAAAATGTATGCCTTTATTGAGATAAGACCCAGAAAAACTGCAGACTGTCCTTATGGGTGTTGTCACAAAATTCTCCACATTGCAGGACAAACAGAACACAATCAAACGAAAAATCTCTATAATTGGAACATTTATGAAAACACGAAGACAGATGCACCAGAACAGTACTTAAAAATCCATCCGAAGAAAAGGCTGCTGAAGCGTTTCCTTACAAATGAGAATGAATGATGGTTTTGTTGATTTGTTTATTTGTGAAAAAATAAAATGAAAAAAAAATGTGATTGTTTTGTTTCCTTTGTATCTTTTTACAACCAAATATCAGACAACTCAATGCAGGCTTCTACAGTATGAAATGTGGTGCTTGTATCGTGTGACTAAAAAGTTGAAATTATTTTGGCCAGTTAAAATCATATTTGTAAAAGTTAACTAACAGGTTAATTTCATCTAGGTCAAGTTCATTCCAAATACAACCTAAATTTGTGTGAATCTCTCCAGAAAACCCCTAAACTAAAATCTTTTATTGGCTATAAAAATATATTCTAAATCCAAACACAATTTAAATTCATGTAACTGTATCCACTATTGATTAGAATAGTATAAGGGAAATGTGATACAAAGTTCATTCCAAATATAAATACAATCTTAAAAAAATGTGACATATCCACCAACAACTTGAAGAAGTAGTAGTAAAGCATTGAAATGTTAGTGAAATAATTGGTTCATATAATATCATTTTTAGTTTGAGATTATCCTTTAAGAATACCTAGAGTTAAAGCATTAACTTTTTTTCTGGAAAGCAGTTTCAAATATGGAATGTTCCTTTTCAGGCGCAAAGAGGAGATATGAAAAATGTGACATATCAACCAACAACTTGAAGAATGATTGGTAAAGCTTTTTAAATGTTAGTGAAATGATTGGTTCATATAATATCATTTTTAGTTTGAGATTATCCTTTAAGAATACCTAGAGTTAAAGCATTAACTTTTTTTCTGGAAAGCAGTTTCAAAGATGGGATGTCCCTTTTCAGGTGCAAACAGGATGTAGTTTCATACAACCTGTAATGGGTAAGAATGGTGGGCGTATTACCATAATTTGCATTTGAACAGTGAGGAAGGGGTGTGTGTGGTTGACACTATATAAAAACAAACTGTACTTTAGTAACCTCACTGCTCTACATTTGCTGACCATCAATGAACAGTACTGTGACTATGGATGTTCAGGCAGATACAAGTCCTGAGGAGGTAAGTTGGATTTATTTTGTCTATACTGAATCTTTTTTATGGTTGTTTTTCAGACTTTGAGGGACATAGCTGTGGCATTATTGTTTTTAAAGTTCATTTAAGGCATTATAGGCACACATTTTTAAAACAAATATTTTAGTCTTCTGCTGTGGCAAAAAGGTAGCTTAATGGCAAATGAATGAAAGATGATCTCTAAGAGGTTGCTTTGGGTTCTCTTACACCAATGCTTTTGTGCTTTGAAGTCTGGAAATGATTTCAGCTAATACTCAGAGGCACACAATATTACTTTTAATTAGACATAGTTTAAAATGTACTGTAAAGAAAGGTTTATTTGCTAAGTGTACGTGCCTTCTGTCTTTTTCTAAATGTCTTTTTGAATATTTTGTAACTCATTGTTCAATGACTCTAGCAATTTTGTGATGTGAACATGAGGAGGTATAGGAGTAGATTAACTAAAGGCAAATAGACTGTGCCCTGTCCAAGGGATTTTGCTCCAGAGCTTAGTAGATGAGAGGAAGTTCTGCCGACTTCCATCATCCGGCCACCTGCAATGAAAAAACTTTTTGTATTGTTTTTTATCTTGCGTGTCTTTGGGCGTTCTTTGTAAAATGAAACATCACCTCATTTACTAAGCTCTGGAGCAAATTCCTTTTCAGAATGCCACTGCACTTGCAAAGTCTATTTGCCTATACAATCCTAATGAGTTGTGGCAAGCAGGTTGTTAGATGATGATTATTTCCTTTGCTTTGGGTTATTTATGGCATGTTTTCTTCAGATATCCAAAGATGACCTATCACAACAATATAATATTCACCCCCTTTTTTGTATTGCAGATTTCTGAAAGCAGATCATTTCATCAGCCAGCATTGCTACCTGGATCAACGGCCCTGCCTGCTAGAACCTTTGAGAAATTACCAGAAGAAATGGAGAAAAGACTTTCTTTCACACCTGACAGCTATGAAGGGGAATGGATTTGTGGCACAGACCTAGTGCAAATGGGATCCAGGAAAAGGCCAAGACTTTTACCACCTGATATTAAAATGTATGCCTTTATTGAGATAAGACCCAGAAAAACTGCAGACTGTCCTTATGGGTGTTGTCACAAAATACTCCACATTGCAGGACAAACAGAACACAATCAAACGAAAACTCTCTATAATCGGAACATTTATGAAAACACGAAGACAGATGCACCAGAACAGTACTTAAAAATCCATCCGAAGAAAAGGCTGCTGAAGCGTTTCCTTACAAATGAGAATGAATGATGGTTTTGTTGATTTGTTTATTTGTGAAAAAATAAAATGAAAAAAAAATGTGATTGTTTTGTTTCCTTTGTATCTTTTTACAACCAAATATCAGACAACTCAATGCAGGCTTCTACAGTATGAAATGTGGTGCTTGTATCGTGTGACTAAAAAGTTGAAATTATTTTGGCCAGTTAAAATCATATTTGTAAAAGTTAACTAACAGGTTAATTTCATCTAGGTCAAGTTCATTCCAAATACAACCTAAATTTGTGTGAATCTATCCAGAAAACCCCTAAACTAAAATCTTTTATTGGCTATAAAAATATATTCTAAATCCAATCACAATTTAAATTCATGTAACTGTATCCACTATTGATTAGAATAGTATAAGGGAAATGTGATACAAAGTTCATTCCAAATATAAATACAATCTTAAAAAAATGTGACATATCCACCAACAACTTGAAGAAGTAGTAGTAAAGCATTGAAATGTTAGTGAAATGATTGGTTCATATAATATCATTTTTAGTTTGAGATTATCCTTTAAGAATACCTAGAGTTAAAGCATTAACTTTTTTTCTGGAAAGCAGTTTCAAAGATGGGATGTCCCTTTTCAGGTGCAAACAGGATGTAGTTTCATACAACCTGTAATGGGTAAGAATGGTGGGCGTATTACCATAATTTGCATTTGAACAGTGAGGAAGGGGTGTGTGTGGTTGACACTATATAAAAACAAACTGTACTTTAGTAACCTCACTGCTCTACATTTGCTGACCATCAATGAACAGTACTGTGACTATGGATGTTCCGGCAGATACAAGGAGGTAAGTTGGATTATTTTGTCTATACTGAATCTTTTTTATGGTTGTTTTTCAGACTTTGAGGGACATAGCTGTGGCATTATTGTTTTTAAAGTTCATTTAAGGCATTATAGGCACACATTTTTAAAACAAATGTTTTAGTCTTCTGCTGTGGCAAAAAGGTAGCTTAATGGCAAATGAATGAAAGATGATCTCTAAGAGGTTGCTTTGGGTTCTCTTACACCAATGCTTTTGTGCTTTGAAGTCTGGAAATGATTTCAGCTAATACTCAGAGGCACACAATATTACTTTTAATTAGACATAGTTTAAAATGTACTGTAAGGAAAGGTTTATTTGCTAAGTGTACGTGCCTTCTGTCTTTTTCTAAATGTCTTTTTGAATATTTTGTAACTCATCGTTCAATGACTCTAGCAATTTTGTGATGTGAACATGAAGAGGTATAGGAGTAGATTAACTAAAGGCAAATAGACTGTGCCCTGTCCAAGGGATTTTGCTCCAGAGCTTAGTAGATGAGAGGAAGTTCTGCCGACTTCCATCATCCGGCCACCTGCAATGAAAAAACTTTTTGTATTGTTTTTTATCTTGCGTGTCTTTGGGCGTTCTTTGTAAAATGAAACATCACCTCATTTACTAAGCTCTGGAGCAAATTCCTTTTCAGAATGCCACTGCACTTGCAAAGTCTATTTGCCTATACAATCCTAATGAGTTGTGGCAAGCAGGTTGTTAGATGATGATTATTTCCTTTGCTTTGGGTTATTTATGGCATGTTTTCTTCAGATATCCAAAGATGACCTATCACAACAATATAATATTCACCCCCTTTTTTGTATTGCAGATTTCTGAAAGCAGATCATTTCATCAGCCAGCATTGCTACCTGGATCAACGGCCCTGCCTGCTAGAACCTTTGAGAAATTACCAGAAGAAATGGAGAAAAGACTTTCTTTCACACCTGACAGCTATGAAGGGGAATGGATTTGTGGCACAGACCTAGTGCAAATGGGATCCAGGAAAAGGCCAAGACTTTTACCACCTGATATTAAAATGTATGCCTTTATTGAGATAAGACCCAGAAAAACTGCAGACTGTCCTTATGGGTGTTGTCACAAAATACTCCACATTGCAGGACAAACAGAACACAATCAAACGAAAACTCTCTATAATCGGAACATTTATGAAAACACGAAGACAGATGCACCAGAACAGTACTTAAAAATCCATCCGAAGAAAAGGCTGCTGAAGCGTTTCCTTACAAATGAGAATGAATGATGGTTTTGTTGATTTGTTTATTTGTGAAAAAATAAAATGAAAAAAAAATGTGATTGTTTTGTTTCCTTTGTATCTTTTTACAACCAAATATCAGACAACTCAATGCAGGCTTCTACAGTATGAAATGTGGTGCTTGTATCGTGTGACTAAAAAGTTGAAATTATTTTGGCCAGTTAAAATCATATTTGTAAAAGTTAACTAACAGGTTAATTTCATCTAGGTCAAGTTCATTCCAAATACAACCTAAATTTATGTGAATCTCTCCAGAAAACCCCTAAACTAAAATCTTTTATTGGCTATAAAAATATATTCTAAATCCAAACACAATTTAAATTCATGTAACTGTATCCACTATTGATTAGAATAGTATAAGGGAAATGTGATACAAAGTTCATTCCAAATATAAATACAATCTTAAAAAAATGTGACATATCCACCAACAACTTGAAGAAGTAGTAGTAAAGCATTGAAATATTGGTGAAAATGATTTGTTCATATAATATGATTTCTAGTTTGAGATTATCCCTTCAGAATACCTAGAGTTAAAACATTAACTTTTTTCTGGAAAGCAGTTTCAAATATGGAATGTTCCTTTTCAGGCGCAAAGAGGAGATATGAAAAATGTGACATATCAACCAACAACTTGAAGAATGATTGGTAAAGCTTTTTAAATGTTAGTGAAATGATTGGTTCATATAATATCATTTTTAGTTTGAGATTATCCTTTAAGAATACCTAGAGTTAAAGCATTAACTTTTTTTCTGGAAAGCAGTTTCAAAGATGGGATGTCCCTTTTCAGGTGCAAACAGGATGTAGTTTCATACAACCTGTAATGGGTAAGAATGGTGGGCGTATTACCATAATTTGCATTTGAACGGTGAGGAAGGGGTGTGTGTGGTTGACACTATATAAAAACAAACTGTACTTTAGTAACCTCACTGCTCTACATTTGCTGACCATCAATGAACAGTACTGTGACTATGGATGTTCAGGCAGATACAAGTCCTGAGGAGGTAAGTTGGATTATTTTGTCTATACTGAATCTTTTTTATGGTTGTTTTTCAGACTTTGAGGGACATAGCTGTGGCATTATTGTTTTTAAAGTTCATTTAAGGCATTATAGGCACACATTTTTAAAACAAATATTTTAGTCTTCTGCTGTGGCAAAAAGGTAGCTTAATGGCAAATGAATGAAAGATGATCTCTAAGAGGTTGCTTTGGGTTCTCTTACACCAATGCTTTTGTGCTTTGAAGTCTGGAAATGATTTCAGCTAATACTCAGAGGCACACAATATTACTTTTAATTAGACATAGTTTAAAATGTACTGTAAGGAAAGGTTTATTTGCTAAGTGTACGTGCCTTCTGTCTTTTTCTAAATGTCTTTTTGAATATTTTGTAACTCATCGTTCAATGACTCTAGCAATTTTGTGATGTGAACATGAAGAGGTATAGGAGTAGATTAACTAAAGGCAAATAGACTGTGCCCTGTCCAAGGGATTTTGCTCCAGAGCTTAGTAGATGAGAGGAAGTTCTGCCGACTTCCATCATCCGGCCACCTGCAATGAAAAAACTTTTTGTATTGTTTTTTATCTTGCGTGTCTTTGGGCGTTCTTTGTAAAATGAAACATCACCTCATTTACTAAGCTCTGGAGCAAATTCCTTTTCAGAATGCCACTGCACTTGCAAAGTCTATTTGCCTATACAATCCTAATGAGTTGTGGCAAGCAGGTTTTTAGATGATGATTATTTCCTTTGCTTTGGGTTATTTATGGCATGTTTTCTTCAGATATCCAAAGATGACCTATCACAACAATATAATATTCACCCCCTTTTTTGTATTGCAGATTTCTGAAAGCAGATCATTTCATCAGCCAGCATTGCTACCTGGATCAACGGCCCTGCCTGCTAGAACCTTTGAGAAATTACCAGAAGAAATGGAGAAAAGACTTTCTTTCACACCTGACAGCTATGAAGGGGAATGGATTTGTGGCACAGACCTAGTGCAAATGGGATCCAGGAAAAGGCCAAGACTTTTACCACCTGATATTACAATGTATGCCTTTATTGAGATAAGACCCAGAAAAACTGCAGACTGTCCTCATGGGTGTTGTCACAAAATACTCCACATTGCAGGACAAACAGAACACAATCAAACGAAAACTCTCTATAATCGGAACATTTATGAAAACACGAAGACAGATGCACCAGAACAGTACTTAAAAATCCATCCGAAGAAAAGGCTGCTGAAGCGTTTCCTTACAAATGAGAATGAATGATGGTTTTGTTGATTTGTTTATTTGTGAAAAAATAAAATGAAAAAAAAATGTGATTGTTTTGTTTCCTTTGTATCTTTTTACAACCAATATCAGACAACTCAATGCAGGCTTCTACAGTATGAAATGTGGTGCTTGTATCGTGTGACTAAAAAGTTGAAATTATTTTGGCCAGTTAAAATCATATTTGTAAAAGTTAACTAACAGCTTAATTTCATCTAGGTCAAGTTCATTTCAAATACAACCTAAATTTGTGTGAATCTATCCAGAAAACCCCTAAACTAAAATCTTTTATTGGCTATAAAAATATATTCTAAATCCAAACACAATTTAAATTCATGTAACTGTATCCACTATTGATTAGAATAGTATAAGGGAAATGTGATACAAAGTTCATTCCAAATATAAATACAATCTTAAAAAAATGTGACATATCCACCAACAACTTGAAGAAGTAGTAGTAAAGCATTTGAAATATTGGTGAAAATGATTTGTTCATATAATTTCTAGTTTGAGATTATCCCTTCAGAATACCTAGAGTTAAAACATTAACTTTTTTCTGGAAAGCAGTTTCAAATATGGAATGTTCCTTTTCAGGCGCAAAGAGGAGATATGAAAAATGTGACATATCAACCAACAACTTGAAGAATGATTGGTAAAGCTTTTTAAATGTTAGTGAAATGATTGGGTCATATAATATCATTTTTAGTTTGAGATTATCCTTTAAGAATACCTAGAGTTAAAGCATTAACTTTTTTTCTGGAAAGCAGTTTCAAAGATGGGATGTCCCTTTTCAGGTGCAAACAGGATGTAGTTTCATACAACCTGTAATGGGTAAGAATGGTGGGTGTATTACCATAATTTGCATTTGAATGGTGAGGAAGGGGTGTGTGTGGTTGATACTATATAAAAACAAACTGTACTTTAGTAACCTCACTGCTCTACATTTGCTGACCATCAATGAACAGTACTGTGACTATGGATGTTCAGGCAGATACAAGTCCTGAGGAGGTAAGTTGGATTATTTTGTCTATACTGAATCTTTTTTATGGTTGTTTTTCAGACTTTGAGGGACATAGCTGTGGCATTATTGTTTTTAAAGTTCATTTAAGGCATTATAGGCACACATTTTTAAAACAAATGTTTTAGTCTTCTGCAAAAAGGTAGCTTAATGGCAAATGAATGAAAGATGATCTCTAAGAGGTTGCTTTGGGTTCTCTTACACCAATGCTTTTGTGCTTTGAAGTCTGGAAATGATTTCAGCTAATACTCAGAGGCACACAATATTACTTTTAATTAGACATAGTTTAAAATGTACTGTAAGGAAAGGTTTATTTGCTAAGTGTACGTGCCTTCTGTCTTTTTCTAAATGTCTTTTTGAATATTTTGTAACTCATCGTTCAATGACTCTAGCAATTTTGTGATGTGAACATGAAGAGGTATAGGAGTAGATTAACTAAAGGCAAATAGACTGTGCCCTGTCCAAGGGATTTTGCTCCAGAGCTTAGTAGATGAGAGGAAGTTCTGCCGACTTCCATCATCCGGCCACCTGCAATGAAAAAACTTTTTGTATTGTTTTTTATCTTGCGTGTCTTTGGGCGTTCTTTGTAAAATGAAACATCACCTCATTTACTAAGCTCTGGAGCAAATTCCTTTTCAGAATGCCACTGCACTTGCAAAGTCTATTTGCCTATACAATCCTAATGAGTTGTGGCAAGCAGGTTGTTAGATGATGATTATTTCCTTTGCTTTGGGTTATTTATGGCATGTTTTCTTCAGATATCCAAAGATGACCTATCACAACAATATAATATTCACCCCCTTTTTTGTATTGCAGATTTCTGAAAGCAGATCATTTCATCAGCCAGCATTGCTACCTGGATCAACGGCCCTGCCTGCTAGAACCTTTGAGAAATTACCAGAAGAAATGGAGAAAAGACTTTCTTTCACACCTGACAGCTATGAAGGGGAATGGATTTGTGGCACAGACCTAGTGCAAATGGGATCCAGGAAAAGGCCAAGACTTTTACCACCTGATATTACAATGTATGCCTTTATTGAGATAAGACCCAGAAAAACTGCAGACTGTCCTCATGGGTGTTGTCACAAAATACTCCACATTGCAGGACAAACAGAACACAATCAAACGAAAACTCTCTATAATCGGAACATTTATGAAAACACGAAGACAGATGCACCAGAACAGTACTTAAAAATCCATCCGAAGAAAAGGCTGCTGAAGCGTTTCCTTACAAATGAGAATGAATGATGGTTTTGTTGATTTGTTTATTTGTGAAAAAATAAAATGAAAAAAAAATGTGATTGTTTTGTTTCCTTTGTATCTTTTTACAACCAAATATCAGACAACTCAATGCAGGCTTCTACAGTATGAAATGTGGTGCTTGTATCGTGTGACTAAAAAGTTGAAATTATTTTGGCCAGTTAAAATCATATTTGTAAAAGTTAACTAACAGGTTAATTTCATCTAGGTCAAGTTCATTCCAAATACAACCTAAATTTATGTGAATCTCTCCAGAAAACCCCTAAACTAAAATCTTTTATTGGCTATAAAAATATATTCTAAATCCAAACACAATTTAAATTCATGTAACTGTATCCACTATTGATTAGAATAGTATAAGGGAAATGTGATACAAAGTTCATTCCAAATATAAATACAATCTTAAAAAAATGTGACATATCCACCAACAACTTGAAGAAGTAGTAGTAAAGCATTGAAATATTGGTGAAAATGATTTGTTCATATAATATGATTTCTAGTTTGAGATTATCCCTTCAGAATACCTAGAGTTAAAACATTAACTTTTTTCTGGAAAGCAGTTTCAAATATGGAATGTTCCTTTTCAGGCGCAAAGAGGAGATATGAAAAATGTGACATATCAACCAACAACTTGAAGAATGATTGGTAAAGCTTTTTAAATGTTAGTGAAATGATTGGTTCATATAATATCATTTTTAGTTTGAGATTATCCTTTAAGAATACCTAGAGTTAAAGCATTAACTTTTTTTCTGGAAAGCAGTTTCAAAGATGGGATGTCCCTTTTCAGGTGCAAACAGGATGTAGTTTCATACAACCTGTAATGGGTAAGAATGGTGGGCGTATTACCATAATTTGCATTTGAACGGTGAGGAAGGGGTGTGTGTGGTTGACACTATATAAAAACAAACTGTACTTTAGTAACCTCACTGCTCTACATTTGCTGACCATCAATGAACAGTACTGTGACTATGGATGTTCAGGCAGATACAAGTCCTGAGGAGGTAAGTTGGATTATTTTGTCTATACTGAATCTTTTTTATGGTTGTTTTTCAGACTTTGAGGGACATAGCTGTGGCATTATTGTTTTTAAAGTTCATTTAAGGCATTATAGGCACACATTTTTAAAACAAATATTTTAGTCTTCTGCTGTGGCAAAAAGGTAGCTTAATGGCAAATGAATGAAAGATGATCTCTAAGAGGTTGCTTTGGGTTCTCTTACACCAATGCTTTTGTGCTTTGAAGTCTGGAAATGATTTCAGCTAATACTCAGAGGCACACAATATTACTTTTAATTAGACATAGTTTAAAATGTACTGTAAGGAAAGGTTTATTTGCTAAGTGTACGTGCCTTCTGTCTTTTTCTAAATGTCTTTTTGAATATTTTGTAACTCATCGTTCAATGACTCTAGCAATTTTGTGATGTGAACATGAAGAGGTATAGGAGTAGATTAACTAAAGGCAAATAGACTGTGCCCTGTCCAAGGGATTTTGCTCCAGAGCTTAGTAGATGAGAGGAAGTTCTGCCGACTTCCATCATCCGGCCACCTGCAATGAAAAAACTTTTTGTATTGTTTTTTATCTTGCGTGTCTTTGGGCGTTCTTTGTAAAATGAAACATCACCTCATTTACTAAGCTCTGGAACAAATTCCTTTTCAGAATGCCACTGCACTTGCAAAGTCTATTTGCCTATACAATCCTAATGAGTTGTGGCAAGCAGGCTGTTAGATGATGATTATTTCCTTTGCTTTGGGTTATTTATGGCATGTTTTCTTCAGATATCCAAAGATGACCTATCACAACAATATAATATTAACCCCCTTTTTTTGTATTCAGATTTCTGAAAGCAGATCATTTCATCAGCCAGCATTGCTACCTGGATCAACGGCCCTGCCTGCTAGAACCTTAGAGGAATTACCAGAAGAAATGGAGAAAAGACTTTCTTTCACACCTGACAGCTATGAAGGGGAATGGATTTGTGGCACAGACCTAGTGCAAATGGGATCCAGGAAAAGGCCAAGACTTTTACCACCTGATATTAAAATGTATGCCTTTATTGAGAAAAGACCCAGAAAAACTGCAGACTGTCCTTATGGGTGTTGTCACAAAATACTCCACATTGCAGGACAAACAGAACAAAATCAAACGAAAACTCTCTATAATCGGAACATTTATGAAAACACGAAGACAGATGCACCAGAACAGTACTTAAAAATCCATCCGAAGAAAAGGCTGCTGAAGCGTTTCCTTACAAATGAGAATGAATGATGGTTTTGTTGATTTGTTTATTTGTGAAAAAATAAAATGAAAAAAAAATGTGATTGTTTTGTTTCCTTTGTATCTTTTTACAACCAATATCAGACAACTCAATGCAGGCTTCTACAGTATGAAATGTGGTGCTTGTATCGTGTGACTAAAAAGTTGAAATTATTTTGGCCAGTTAAAATCATATTTGTAAAAGTTAACTAACAGGTTAATTTCATCTAGGTCAAGTTCATTTCAAATACAACCTAAATTTGTGTGAATCTATCCAGAAAACCCCTAAACTAAAATCTTTTATTGGCTATAAAAATATTTTCTAAATCCAAACACAATTTAAATTCATGTAACTGTATCCACTATTGATTAGAATAGTATAAGGGAAATGTGATACAAAGTTCATTCCAAATATAAATACAATCTTAAAAAAATGTGACATATCCACCAACAACTTGAAGAAGTAGTAGTAAAGCATTTGAAATATTGGTGAAAATGATTTGTTCATATAATTTCTAGTTTGAGATTATCCCTTCAGAATACCTAGAGTTAAAACATTAACTTTTTTCTGGAAAGCAGTTTCAAATATGGAATGTTCCTTTTCAGGCGCAAAGAGGAGATATGAAAAATGTGACATATCAACCAACAACTTGAAGAATGATTGGTAAAGCTTTTTAAATGTTAGTGAAATGATTGGTTCATATAATATCATTTTTAGTTTGAGATTATCCTTTAAGAATACCTAGAGTTAAAGCATTAACTTTTTTTCTGGAAAGCAGTTTCAAAGATGGGATGTCCCTTTTCAGGTGCAAACAGGATGTAGTTTCATACAACCTGTAATGGGTAAGAATGGTGGGCGTATTACCATAATTTGCATTTGAACGGTGAGGAAGGGGTGTGTGTGGTTGACACTATATAAAAACAAACTGTACTTTAGTAACCTCACTGCTCTACATTTGCTGACCATCAATGAACAGTACTGTGACTATGGATGTTCAGGCAGATACAAGTCTTAAGGATGTAAGTTGGATTATTTTGTCTATACTGAATCTTTTTTATGGTTGTTTTTCAGACTTTGAGGGACATAGCTGTGGCATTATTGTTTTTAAAGTTCATTTAAGGCATTATAGGCACACATTTTTAAAACAAATGTTTTAGTCTTCTGCTGTGGCAAAAAGGTAGCTTAATGGCAAATGAATGAAAGATGATCTCTAAGAGGTTGCTTTGGGTTCTCTTACACCAATGCTTTTGTGCTTTGAAGTCTGGAAATGATTTCAGCTAATACTCAGAGGCACACAATATTACTTTTAATTAGACATAGTTTAAAATGTACTGTAAGGAAAGGTTTATTTGCTAAGTGTACGTGCCTTCTGTCTTTTTCTAAATGTCTTTTTGAATATTTTGTAACTCATCGTTCAATGACTCTAGCAATTTTGTGATGTGAACATGAAGAGGTATAGGAGTAGATTAACTAAAGGCAAATAGACTGTGCCCTGTCCAAGGGATTTTGCTCCAGAGCTTAGTAGATGAGAGGAAGTTCTGCCGACTTCCATCATCCGGCCACCTGCAATGAAAAAACTTTTTGTATTGTTTTTTATCTTGCGTGTCTTTGGGCGTTCTTTGTAAAATGAAACATCACCTCATTTACTAAGCTCTGGAGCAAATTCCTTTTCAGAATGCCACTGCACTTGCAAAGTCTATTTGCCTATACAATCCTAATGAGTTGTGGCAAGCAGGTTGTTAGATGATGATTATTTCCTTTGCTTTGGGTTATTTATGGCATGTTTTCTTCAGATATCCAAAGATGACCTATCACAACAATATAATATTCACCCCCTTTTTTGTATTGCAGATTTCTGAAAGCAGATCATTTCATCAGCCAGCATTGCTACCTGGATCAACGGCCCTGCCTGCTAGAACCTTTGAGAAATTACCAGAAGAAATGGAGAAAAGACTTTCTTTCACACCTGACAGCTATGAAGGGGAATGGATTTGTGGCACAGATCTAGTGCAAATGGGATCCAGGAAAAGGCCAAGACTTTTACCACCTGATATTAAAATGTATGCCTTTATTGAGATAAGACCCAGAAAAACTGCAGACTGTCCTTATGGGTGTTGTCACAAAATACTCCACATTGCAGGACAAACAGAACACAATCAAACGAAAACTCTCTATAATCGGAACATTTATGAAAACACGAAGACAGATGCACCAGAACAGTACTTAAAAATCCATCCGAAGAAAAGGCTGCTGAAGCGTTTCCTTACAAATGAGAATGAATGGTGGTTTTGTTGATTTCTTTATTTGTGAGAAAATAAAATGAAAAAAAATGTGATTGCTTTGTTTCCTTTGTATCTTTTTACAACCAAATATCAGACAACTCAATGCAGGCTTCTACAGTATGAAATGTGGTGCTTGTATCGTGTGACTAAAAAGTTGAAATTATTTTGGCCAGTTAAAGTCATATTTGTAAAAGTTAACTAACAGGTTAATTTCATCTAGGTCAAGTTCATTCCAAATACAACCTAAATTTGTGTGAATCTATCCAGAAAACCCCTAAACTAAAATCTTTTATTGGCTATAAAAATATATTCTAAATCCAAACACAATTTAAATTCATGTAACTGTATCCACTATTGATTAGAATAGTATAAGGGAAATGTGATACAAAGTTCATTCCATATATAAATACAATCTTAACAAAATGTGACGTATCCACCAACAACTTGAAGAAGTAGTAGTAAAGCATTGAAATATTGGTGAAAATGATTTGTTCATATAATTTCTAGTTTGAGATTATCCCTTCAGAATACCTAGAGTTAAAACATTAACTTTTTTCTGGAAAGCAGTTTCAAAGATGGGATGTCCCTTTTCAGGTGCAAACAGGATGTAGTTTCATACAACCTGTAATGGGTAAGAATAGTGGGCGTATTACCATAATTTGCATTTGAATGGTGAGGAAGGGGTGTGTGGTTGACACTATGGTGTCCCTTTATGACCCACAGAATAGCTGAGATTCAAGGGATCTCAGCTATTCTCTGGTCATTCACAGTTTATGACACTCAGGAGATCATTTCAGCCCTTCACTGGAGATCTGTGTTCTCCCTCCAGATTCTCCAGCCCCGAGCTGGAGAATCAGAGGGACTGCAAACTAAGCAGAGATAATTTACCTCTGTTTAGTAAACTGATCTTTTTCTGTAATCTCACGAAATTATAGTAAAATCAGCCGTTTTCCAGAGTTTGTAGACCGTTCTCCAGCGTTTGGAGACCATTCTTTCTTCGTTCGGAGAACTGCTTCATAAACTGCATTCACAGGAGAACTGTGTTCTCCGAGAATACCGGAGAACTGAGCAGCGATCTATTACCCCTGGTTCATAAACGGACACCTATATAAAAACAAACTGTACTTTAGTAACCTCCATGCTCTACATTTGCTGACCATCAATGAACAGTACTGTGACTATGGATGTTCAGGCAGATACAAGTCCTGAGGAGGTAAGTTGGATTATTTTGTCCATACTGAATCTTTTTTAATGATTGTTTTTCAGACTTTGAGGGACATAGCTGTGGCATTATTGTTTCTAAAGTCCATTTTAGGCATTATAGGCACACATTTTTAAAACAAATGTTTTAGTCTTCTGCTGTGGCAAAAAGGTAGCTTAATGGCAAATGAATGAAAGCTGATCTTTAAGAGGTTGCTTTGGGTTCTCTTACACCAATGCTTTTGTGCTTTGAAGTCTGGAAATGATTTCAGCTAATACTTAGAGGCACACGATATTACTTTTAATTAGACATAGTTTAAAATGTATTGTAAGGAAAGGTTTATTTGCTAAGTGTACGTGCCTTCTGTCTTTTTCTAAATGTCTTTTTGAATATTTTGTAACTCATCGTTCAATGACTCTAGCAATTTTGTGATGTGAACATGAAGAGGTATAGGAGTAGATTAACTAAAGGCAAATAGACTGTGCCCTGTCCAAGGGATTTTGCTCCAGAGCTTAGTAGATGAGAGGAAGTTCTGCCGACTTCCATCATCCGGCCACCTGCAATGAAAAAACTTTTTGTATTGTTTTTTATCTTGCGTGTCTTTGGGCGTTCTTTGTAAAATGAAACATCACCTCATTTACTAAGCTCTGGAGCCAATTCCTTTTCAGAATGCCACTGCACTTGCAAAGTCTATTTGCCTATACAATCCTAATGAGTTGTGGCAAGAGTTATTGTTTATTTGAGCTAATTGTAAAGTAATCAATATCCCGCTGTTATCATAGACAAGAGTCACAGATAAAAATGAGATAACGTCAATATTTTAAACATAATAAAAGTGCATTCAAATGAAATTTAGGTTAAAATCAAAATTATACCCTTAACCATACATGTTAGCAGGTTATTAGATGATGATTATTTCCTTTGCTTTGGGTTTTTTATGGCATGTTTTCTTCAGATATCCAAAGATTACCTATCACAACAATATAATATTTACCCCCTTTTTTGTATTGCAGATTTCTGACAGCAGACCATGCCATCAGCCAGCTTTGTTATCTGGATCAACTACCCTGCCTGTGAGAACCTTAGAGGAATTACCAGCGGAATTGGAGGAAAGACTTTCGTTCACACCTGACACCTATGAAGGGGAATGGATTTGTGGCACAGACCTGGTGCAAATGGGATCCAGGAAAAGGCCAAGACTTTTACCGTCTGATATTAAAATGTATGCCTTTATTGAGAAAAGACCCAGAAAAACTGCAGACTGTCCTTGTTTGTTGTCACAAAATACTCCACATTGCAGGACAAACAGAACAAAATCAAACGAAAACTATCTATAACCTGAACATTTATGAAAACACGAAGACCGATGCACCAGAACAGTACTTAAAGATCCATCCAATGAAAAGGCTGCTGAAGCATTTCTTTACACATGAGAATGAATTATGGTTTTGTTGATTTATTTGTGAAAAAATAAAATAAAAAAAAATCTGATTGTATTGTTTCCTTTGTGTCTTTTTAAAAGCAAATATCAAAACAACTCAATGCAGGCTTGATGTATGAAACATGGTGCTTGTATCTGAAATGATCTAGATAACCTCCATTTTGTTGATGTACGCCATTTTAAGTATTAAGTTAGCTTTTTGAAGATATATTGGAAGTTTAATTAAACTGTTTCAGCTTGCACAAAAATGTATATACAATGATAAAATGACCCTGAAGTTCTGTGTCTAGCTGATTCTAAGAAAGTTAGTAAAAACTGTTTTTTCCAAGAAATGTATATGTCATGTTTCATATAGTTAGCTCATGCTGGAAACTTACAAGTTGCAGTTTTGAAACTCGCTCCCCCCCCCCTTATTTTTCTGTATCCTATATAGCTTTAATAATGTCTAATAAACTTTGAACATCTTTGAACATACAGTGAGGAACAGAAGTATTTGAACGCCCTGCGATTTTGCAAGTTCTCCCACTTAGAAATCATGGAGGGGTTTTAAATTCACATTGTAGGTGTATTCCCACTCTGAGAGACAGAATTTAAAAAAAAATTCAGGAAATCACGTTGTATGATTTTTAAAGAATTTATTTGTCTTGCACTGCTGAACATAAGTATTTGAACACCGTAGAAAATCAGTGTTAATATTTGGTACAGAAACCTTTGTTTGCAATTACAAAAGGTCAAACATTTCCTGTAGTTCTTGACCAGGTTTGCACACACTGCAACAGGGATTTTGGCCCACTCCTCCACAGAGATCTCCTCTAGATCTGTCAGGTTTCGGAGCTGATTAACACAGAGTTTCAGCTCTCTCCAAAGATGTTCTTTTGGATTTAGGTCTGGAGACTGGCTAGGCCACTCCAGAACCTTGATATGCTTCTTACGGAGCCACACCTTTCTAGCAGAGGTAAAATGACACCTAATAAGACTACAGGGTTATCTCTTGAAATATTAATGGGAAGACCGTTCCCCACTCCTTGGGCTAGACAGCCACTTATGTTAGAAAGAGGGGACCTTGACCTGGTACAACAAGAATATGTGAGAAAATTGATTCAAACTTTAGATCAGGTTGAAAGAAATGTTGCTCGCTCCTCTCCTTTATTTTCTCAGGAACCAACACACCCTTTCCAAGTGGGAGATGTCGTAGTGGTCCGCCAACTTGCTAAAGACAAGAAGAAAGGCTTCCCCTATGGACCACTTACTATGGTGATAGCAGTTACCAGAGCGGCTGTTCTGGTGGAGAATTCCCAGTTCTGGATCCATGCTAGTCGAGTGAAGAAGAAGGTGAACCAAACACCTGAGAAACACGATACGGAAAAAAGAGGTGAAGTACAATCGGAAAATCCTCGAAGAGCGGGTGAAATTGGTGAAAGACCCTGAAGATGACATTCCTTACTGCCCTCATGGTGCTTTGAAGATCTGGGTCCTATTGGGCACACTGACTGTGCTCTTTTTCCTGCCAGTATGGATCCTAACTAACTGTATTTATCACCCTGAGGACTTGGGCCTAATAAAAGGTGTCTGTGATCAAGGACTAGATTTTAAAAAAGAGACCCAGATAACCGAAGGTGTAAGAAAGTCAAAAAGAAGTTTTGAAGAGAACAATCCTTTCACAGAAAAAAATGTTGATGATGCAGTTTAAATATGCTTATGCTCAACAGTCAGGTTATCATAAATGTTGGATATGTAGTAAGTTATACCATAGCAAATATAAAATTCCTCTTTTGGCCGCCCCAGTCAAGATATTTTTGTTAATAACGGGGAATGTAAGTATTGGTTTGACCAATATTACTTCTAATGCCACCATATCTTTTCCAACTCAGGGAGTCACTCAACTCCTGATTGGTGTTTTACACTGGAGAATAATTCCCACAAGGGAAAAGGAATGTGCTCTCAGTCCAAATTAAACATATCTGATCCTGGAAGGAGGGATGGAACTTATTCTGTGAAACTTTGGCAAGTAAATGATAGAGCCCTGAATGAAAGTTTAGAGGAGATACAAGACAGTGTGGAAAAAACTATGTTTGGACAACTTGTCACCTTACACTTGTTGTCACCCCTGAATTTTGTTCTGTAATACAAAATTGCTGGTCTCCTTGGGAAGCAATACCTATATCTGTTGTGGTAAGATCTGTTACCCTTGGATACCGAGTAATGTCCGAGGCTGGTGCTATGTAGCCCAATTAGTGCCAATTATGGCAGCTATAGACCAAAAGTGTCAAGGTCCTACCTTTTTCCCTGAGGTTATGTTACTCCATGTGCTGGCGTCCATCTTGGATTTCTGCTGTGCATGGTGGGAATCCTTTTATGCCTTCAGGTCTCTGAGGTCCATCCCCCAGAGGGGTGTGGCTGATGACATATAAGCCTGTGGTCCGCACATGCTCTTTGCACTTGTGTCTTGTGTCTTTGTGTCGCTATTACTCTGTTCTGACTCTCGTGACTCTCCTGGTATCTGATTCGGCTTGTGACTTGACTATTCTTTGTATTCTCCTTTGATCTGACCCTCTGTTGCTGAACCCGGCTCGTGACCTGTGATTCTCGTCTGCTGTCCTGTACTGTTTTGTCCTGTTGTTGTTGACCCGGCCTGTCTGACTACTCTTTTGTCTCTTCCACCAGCTACACGCCATTGGCTGCGGCCATTACCGCAGCTGAGGTGTCTCGGGGGCCGCGACCTGGTTCCTGGCTGCGTCAAGTCCATCCCCACCATCAGGGGCCCTGGTGAAGGGCAGCCTGGGACTTAGACTCCGCGCCCTGGGGGACTTTGGTCTGTGGGTGGTGGTTGTCGTCAGCCAGTGCGTTACATTGTTAGGCCTGCCTGTCCGTTCCTCGGCCCCTGCCCTGACATTACACAAGTGCCATGAACCCTGACAGTGCAGGCACGCCTTCGCTCCCAACGCTAGTCGCCAGACTCGATCAACAGGATCACCTGTTGGATCAGTTCGCTCAGGCGTTGCAAACTCTGCTTGCACGCACTGCACACCTTGCTCCTGGTGCTATTAGGCCGGTAGTCACTCCGGTGGTCTCTCCCGCTGCTTCTCCGCCTATTGCGTCCACCACTTCGGCGGCTGCATCAGCGGTGCCCAGAGGTATGACTGGTTCTGCCCCTCTTCCACAGCGCTTTGGGGGTGAGCCGAGTCAGTGTCGTGGGTTCCTCAACCAGGTGGGTATTTATTTTGAACTAATACCCCACACCTTTCTGTCTGAGAGGTCAAAGGTGGGGTTCCTAATTTCACTACTCTCAGACAAGGCCTTGGCCTGGGCAAATCCTTTATGGGAGAGGAACGACCCGGTGATTCAAGATTTTTCCGGTTTTGTCAATGCCTTCCGTAGGGTATTTGATGTACCGGCTCGTTCCGCCTCGGCGGCCAAGCTGCTCATGACCATGCATCAGGGTTCACGGACCGTGGCTGAGTACGCCATAGAGTTTCGTACCCTGGCGGCAGAGGTCAGTTGGAACAATGAGGCTCTGGTGGCTGCGTTTTCCCATGGTCTTTCTGACACATTGAAGGACGAGATTGCAGCTAAGGAACTGCCTGTGGTGTTGGAGGAGCTCATCTCTTTCCTGATCCTGATTGACACCAGGCTTAGGGAGAGGCCTTCACTCAAGGAACGCCTGCGGAGGCCTTCCAATCGACTGGCACCTGCGTTTTCTGTCCCACCCGTTCCTCCCTCTCCTCCCACGCCTCCTGGGGATAGCTTGTCTGGTGGGGAACCCATGCAGCTGGGGTTTGCTCGCCTTTCCGAGGGAGAGCGGGTCGCTCGGCGTCGGGAGTGTCGCTGCCTGTACTGTGGCCTCGGTGGGCACTTTCGGCAGTCTTGTCCGGTCCGTCCGGGAAACGCTCGCACCTGAGATCATGTCGGGGACAGATCTTGGGTGGAGTTTCCTCGTCCCCGGCGTTCCGCAAGGACAAGTCACTGATCACCGTGGTCCTTTCTTGGATGGAGGGCTCGGTGACGGCCCAGGCGTTGGTAGATTCTGGGGCAGGTGGGTTGTTCTTGGACAGCTCGTTTGTTGCACATCACTCCATTCCCCTGCAGGCTCGTGCTACCCCATTGGTTCTCAAAGCAATAGATGGCAGGCCCCTGCAACCGCCGCAGGTTACCCACGAGTCTCTGCCGATAGAGGTAGCCATTGGGGCTGTTCACAGGGAGTGGGCCTGTTTTCAGGTGATTTCTTCCCCACACTATTCGGTGGTTTTGGGGTATCCCTGGCTCCAGAGGCACAATCCAACCTTCAATTGGCAAACAGCCGAGATTCTCTCATGGTCTCCACAGTGTGGGGCCGGGTGCATCCGTGGGCCGGTTAAGGTATTGTGTGCCTCCTCGGACTCTGCGTTGCCCACCGACTATGGGGAGTACCGGGACGTGTTTGATAAGGTACGCGCTGGTGCCTTACCGCCGCATCGTCCTTACGACTGCGCCACATCCTTGCAACCCAGGGCCACTCCTCCGCGTGGCAGGGTGTACCCTCTCTCGGTTGCGGAGAATAAGGCCATGGAGGAGTACGTTGTGGATGCGCTTTCCCGGGGGCACATTCGTAAGTCTACTTCTCCAGCAGGAGCAGGTTTTTTTTTTGTAGAGAAGAAAGGTGGGGAATTGAGGCCCTGCATTGATTATAGGGGTCTCAATCGGATTACCATTAAAAATGCATACCCAATTCCTTTGATTTCTGAGTTGTTCGACCGCCTTAAGGGAGCAACAGTCTTTACCAAACTCAACCTTAGGGCGGCGTACAACCTCGTACGGATCAGACAGGGATATGAGTGGAAGACCGCGTTTAACACCAGAACCGGGCACTACGAATACCTGGTGATGCCCTTCGGATTGTGTAATGCGCCCGCGGTTTTTCAGGAATTCATTAACGATGTCCTTCGTGATTTGTTGCAGCAGTGCGTAGTGGTTTACCTGGATGACATCTTGGTTTACTCTACCTCCATGGAGTCCCACATCCAGGATGTCAAGCGGGTGCTGCAACGATTGCGTGAGAACGAACTCTTTTGTAAACTCGAGAAGTGCGAGTTCCATCGATCCCAAGTTGCCTTTTTGGGCTACATAATTTCCGCGGAGAGATTTTCCATGGACCCTCAGAAGGTTGCGGTGGTTCTGCAGTGGCCTCGTCCCAATGTTCTTCGGCCCATTCAGCGCTTTCTGGGTTTTGCCAACTACTATCGGAAGTTCATCAGGAACTTCTCCACATTGGCAAAGCCTCTCTCTGACCTAACCAAGAAGGGGAGTAACCCTCACGAGTGGCCATCCAAGGCCATCATAGCTTTCGAGGCTCTGAAAGCCGCCTTTGCTTCGGCTCTGATTCTTTCGCATCCCAATCCTGGGTTGCCCTTTATCCTCGAGGTTGATGCTTCCGAGGAGGGAGTAGGGTCTCTCCTGTCTCAGCGTCGGTCACCCGATGGACCCCTACTTCTCTGCGGGTTCTACTCCAGGAAGCTTTCCTCTGCAGAGTGCAACTACCAGATTGGAGATCGGGAGTTGTTGGTCATCATTCTGGCTCTCAAGGAATGGAGGCACCTGCTCGAGGGTTCCGCGGTTCCGGTCCTCATTCTTACCGATCACAAGAACCTGACTTATCTTTCGGAGGCCAAGAGATTGACACCCCGCCAGGCCAGATGGGCTCTGTTCTTGTCACGCTTCAACTATGTGGTTTCATATTTGCCTGGTTCCAAGAATGTCAGGGCTGATGCGTTATCACGGCAATACTCTGAGTTGTCCAGGGAAGACTCTGAGCTAATCTCAGTTATACCTCCAGATCAGATCCTGGCTGCTATTTGCACCAGTCTGACCTCTCCTCTTGGGGAGCAGATTTTGGCGGCTCAAACTGATGCTCCTCCCGGGAAGCCGGAGGGTAGATGTTTCGTACCCGAGGGATTGCACACCCACCTGCTGCGTACCTACCATAACGCCAAAACTGCCGAGCATCCGGGGAAGAACCAGCTGTGTTGGGTCGTCTCTCGCTTATTCTGGTGGCCAACCCTCCGTGCCAACATTGCCTCTTATGTAGCGGCATGTTCGATCTGTGCCCAGAATAAGTCTCCACGGCATCTCCCTTTGGGTCTTCTGCAACCCATTCCCAATGGGGAGCGTCCTTGGTCACACTTAGGTATGGACTTTATTGTAGACCTCCCGGTGTCTCGGGGTCATACGGTCATCTTCACGATCATCGA
Organism: Staurois parvus; assembly: GCF_062004578.1. Classification (NCBI taxonomy): domain Eukaryota; kingdom Metazoa; phylum Chordata; class Amphibia; order Anura; family Ranidae; genus Staurois; species Staurois parvus. The sequence continues at coordinate 1,298,499 of NW_028318047.1, read as the reverse complement.
TCGGTTTTCCAAGATGTGCCATTGCATTCCACTCAGGAAATTACCAACAGCGCAAGAACTGGCCACGGTCTTTTCCAGGGAGATTTTTCGCCTGCATGGGTTGCCTAAGGTGATTGTCTCGGACCGCGGGAGTCAGTTCGTGTCCAGATTCTGGCGCGCCTTCTGCTCCCAGTTGGGTATTAGTCTCTCCTTTTCTTCAGCCTACCACCCGCAGTCCAATGGGGCTGTGGAGCGTTCCAATCAGGCCTTAGAACAATTCCTTTGGTGTTATATTTCAGACCATCAGGACGATTGGGCCGATCTCCTGCCTTGGGCAGAGTTTGCCAGGAACTCGGCGGTCAACTCCTCCTCCGGGATATCTCCCTTCATGGCCAACTATGAGTTCCAACCCGCGGTATTACCTGAGAGGTTCTCACCACAGGACATTCCGGCTGTGGAGAACCATCTTGCTGCCCTGCGTTCTTCATGGGGGCAGATCCAGAGGGCCTCGAGGGACTCAGCTCAGCGCCAGAAGTTCTAGGCTGATTGCAGACGGTTGCCCGCTCCTTCATACCAGGTCGGCGATCGGGTGTGGTTGTCTACTCGCAACCTCAATCTTTGGGTGCCCACACCCAAACTAGCTCCCCGTTTTGTCGGTCCTTTCCGCATTCTCCGCAAAGTGAATCCGGTGGCCTATGCCCTTGCCCTTCCGCCTGGGATGCGGATCTCCAATATCTTTCATGTTTCCCTGTTGAAACCTCTGATCTGCAATCGCTTCACTACCTCTCTGCCTCGGCCCCGTCCTGTCCGGGTTGACGGTCATGAGGATTATGAGGTGAGCCGGATCCTGGACTCTCGATTGGTGTGCGGTCGATTACAGTTCCTGGTTCATTGGCGCGGTTATGGTCCCGAGGAGCGTTCCTGGGTTCCTTCCGCGGATGTCCATGCTCCTGCCCTCCTCCGTGCTTTTCATACCCGCTTTCCTCAGAAACCGTTTGTTGAGCCGTGGAGGGGCCCTTGAGGAGGAGGTACTGTCAAGGTCCTACCTTTTTCCTTGAGGTTATGTTACTCCATGTGCTGGCGTCTATCTTGGATTTCTGCTGTGCATGGTGGGAATCCTTTTATGCCTTCAGGTCTCTGAGGTCCATCCCCCAGAGGGGTGTGGCTGATGACATATAAGCCTGTGGTCCGCACATGCTCTTTGCACTTGTGTCTTTGTGTCACTATTACTCTGTTCTGACTCTCGTGACTCTCCTGGTATCTGATTCGGCTTGTGACTCGACTATTCTTTGTATTCTCCTTTGATCTGACCCTCTGTTGCTGAACCCGGCTCGTGACCTGTGATTCTCGTCTGCTGTCCTGTACTGTTTTGTCCTGTTGTTGTTGACCCGGCCTGTCTGACTACTCTTTTGTCTCTTCCACCAGCTACACGCCATTGGCGGTGGCCATTACCGCAGCTGAGGTGTCTCGGGGGCCGCGACCTGGTTCCTGGCTGCGTCAAGTCCATCCCCACCATCAGGGGCCCTGGTGAAGGGCAGCCTGGGACTTAGACTCCGCACCCTGAGGGACTTTGGTCTGTGGGTGGTGGTTGTCGTCAGCCAGTGCGTTACTGTTAGGAATGGACTGGCCAGCAATGGTGGGACTCACCTGCCTTTTGATCTGCAGTACCAGGGCTGGCCAGCGGGTGCTCCCAGCAATCAGAGACTCAACCTTTCAGCCAGCTAACACCTGGAACTGATGATGCTGGGGTATTTAAGGGATGGCCAGACCCACAGACTCTGCCTTGGTGTTGTGTTTGTCCTGGGCCCTGTATCTGTCCTGCATCCTGTTTCTGTCCCTGTCCCTCTGCCTGACCCTCTGTACTACGCTGCTTGCTACCTGCTGAACCTGGCCTGTGACCCCGACCATTCTCTGCTTGCTCCCCCTGTACCTACCTGCCCAATTGATATTGACCCGGCCTGCCTGACGACGCTTGCTTGTATGTACTGTTATCTGTGGGTGGTTTGGTTTGGTTTGTTTGCACTGTATTATGTTTAGTATTGCACTGCGTTTATGTTTGTATGGTTAGTGTTAATAAATTGTATTGTTTATCACATATCTGAAGTCTGCGTTTCCCTGCATCAGTCACACACCTCTGGTCATACCTGGGAGCCCTGACATTACACCAAGGCCAATCCTGACCAGAAGTGGCTGCACAGGGAAGCCATCTTGGCTTGTTGATGGGAAGGATGGATCTTGATGAGGTTGAATATTTATATCTGCTAGTGTTTGATGACAGGGAGTATGCTTATCAAACTCTGAAGGAGTATACCCGGGATGAATTGCTAGAATGTATACGGCTCGCTCATGTTCTAGTAGATCAGGGCACAGAGTTCTCTGAGGTGCAGCCTTTGATTGAGGTTTGTGCTGAGTTGGTTTCATCTGGTTCCCCCGAATGCAGGGATGAATTTTTGCCACCATTTAGTGCAGACCAGGTAGAGTCCCTGGTGTGGTTATTAGAGGATGATGTGGGTTACTTTCTGGAGCGTTATTCCACATGTTCACCACAGACACTAAGAGATTGTATAAACGCAGTACAGTCATTGACCAGACAGGCTTTGTGTAAGCTCAGCTTTGTTCAACCCATACTGCAGACATGGACAGATTTGTTGCACCCAGCCTCAGTCAGCTTACAAAGACCCAGTCCTGCTTCTAATCTATTTCCTCAAAATTCTATTCCTGCATTCCCAACAGCTCCTCCTGCCCTGCTATCTACTGCATGTCAGTACCCTGTTCCCACTCGCTGCACCTATCCTGCCTTTAACCCTGTAAAAGAGCCCTCTGTAGCCACCGCTCCCTCTCCTGTTCCATCCTCCAGTTCTTCTCTGTCTCCAGCTGCTCCATTCGTTTGCAGACCTGCGTTTACTTGCAGTGCTCCAGTAGTTAAAACCAGAAAAAAGCGAAAATTCTTTCCAACCAATACCATCCTGCCAGTATCCAAACCGGTGAGCCTGCCTTCCGTGGTTCAGCCTGAAGCCTCTACTCGGCCTGATGCCTCTACTCGGCCTGATGCCTCTACTCGGCCTGAAGCCTCTACTCGGCCTGAAGCCTCTACTCGGCCTGAAGCCTCTACTCGGCCTGATGCCTCTACTCGGCCTGAAGCCTCTACTCGGCCTGATGCCTCTACTCGGCCTGAAGCCTCTACTCGGCCTGATGCCTCTACTCGGCCTGATGCCTCTACCCAGCATGATGAACTGATCCAGCCTGACGATCCTATTAGGCCAGTTGACTCGATGCCCGCTGTTGATCCAGATGATCCGGTACCTGATCCGGTGCCCGCTGTCAAGCCAAATGACCTGATGCCTGGTGACCCAGTGCCCGCTGTCATACCTGGTGACCCGATGCCCGCTGTCGAGCCAGACAATCCGGTACCTGATGACCCGGTGCTCACTGTCGTGCCTGTTGACTCGGAGCCCACTGCCTTGTCAGATGACGCGGTGCCCGCTGTCAAGCCAAATGACCTGATGCCTGGTGACCCAGTGCCCGCTGTCCAGCCAGACGATCCAATGTCTGACCCAGTGCCCGCGGTCATACCAGTTGACTCGGAGCCCACTGCCTTGCCAGATGACGCGGTGCCCGCTGTCGAGCCAAATGACCTGATGCCTGGTGACCCGATGCCCGCTGTCCAGCCAGACGATCCAATGTCTGACCCAGTGCCAGCGGTCATCCCAGTTGACTCGGAGCCCACGGTTGTGCCTGGTGACTCGGTGCCCGCCGCCCCGCCTGGGGGCCTGAGACCTGTCGTTCCGCCTGGGGGTCCGGCGCCCGCCACTCCGCCTGAGGGTCCGAGACCTGTCGCTCCGCCTGGGGGTGCGGCGCCCGCCGCTCCGCTTGAGGGCCCGAGACCTGTCGCTCCTTCTTGGGGGTCCGGCGCCCGCCGCTCCGCCTGAGGGCCCGAGACCTGTCGCTCCGCCTGGGGGTGCGGCGCCCGCCGCTCCGCTTGAGGGCCCGAGACCTGTCGCTCCTTCTTGGGGGTCCGGCGCCCGCCGCTCCGCCTGAGGGCCCGAGACCTGTCGCTCCGCCTGGGGGTCCGGCGCCCGCCGCTCCGCCTGAGGGCCTGAGACCTGTCGCTCCACCTGGGGGTCCAGCGCCCGCCGCTTTGCCTGAGGGCCCGAGACCTGTCGCTCCATCTGGGGGTCCGGCGCCCGCCGCTCCGCCTGAGGGCCCGAGACCTGTCGCTCCATCTGGGGGTCCGGCGCCCGCCGCTCCGCCTGAGGGCCCGAGACCTGTCACTCCGCCCGGGGGCCCGGCGCCCGCTGCTCCGCCCGGGGGCCCGGCGCCCGCTGCCCCGTCCGGGGGCCCGGCACCCGCTGCCCCGCCCGGGGGCCCGATGCCTGTCGCCCCGCCCGGGGGCCCGATGCCTGTCGCCCCGCCCGGGGGCCCGATGCCTGTCGCCCCGCCCGGGGGCCCGATGCCTGTCGCCCCGCCCGGGGGCCCGGTGCCTGCTGCTCCGCCCGGGGGCCCGGTGCCTTCTGCCCCGCCTGGGGGCCCGGTCGCCCCGCCCAGGGGCCCGGTGCCTGCTGCTCCGCCCGGGGGCCCGATGCATGTCGCCCCGCCCGGGGGCCCGGTGCCTGCTGCTCCGCCCGGGGGCCCGGTGCCTGCTGCTCCGCCCGGGGGCCCGGTGCCTGCTGCTCCGCCTGGTGGCCCGCTGCCTGCTGCTTCGCCTGGTAAACCGATGTGCCTCTGCCCGGAGTCCTGCCCGATGTGCCTCTGCCCGGAGTCCTGCCCGATGTGCCTCTGCCCGGAGTCCTGCCCGATGTGCCTCTGCCCGATGTGCCTCTGCCCGGAGTCCTGCCCGATGTGCCTCTGCCTGATGTGCCTCTGCCCGGTGTGCCTCTGCCCGGTGTGCCTCTGCTCGATGTGCCTCTGCCCGGAGTCCTGCCCGATGTGCCTCTGCCCGATGTGCCTCTGCCCGGAGTCCTGCCCGATGTGCCTCTGCCTGATGTGCCTCTGCCCGGTGTGCCTCTGCCCGGTGTGCCTCTGCCCGGAGTCCAGCCCGGTGTGCCTCTGCCCGGAGTCCAGCCCGGTGTGCCGCTGCCCGGAGTCCTGCCCGGTGTGCCAGTCTTTGATATCCCGCCAGTTACCAGACCCGGGCGGTGGAACATTTTGCCCAGCTAGGACTGTTTGGAGCGTCCTGAGGCCGCTCCTTGGGGGGGGGTACTGTTAGGAATGGACTGGCCAGCAATGGTGGGACTCACCTGCCTTTTGATCTGCAGTACCAGGGCTGGCCAGCGGGTGCTCCCAGCAATCAGAGACTCAACCTTTCAGCCAGCTAACACCTGGAACTGATGATGCTGGGGTATTTAAGGGATGGCCAGACCCACAGACTCTGCCTTGGTGTTGTGTTTGTCCTGGGCCCTGTATCTGTCCTGCATCCTGTTTCTGTCCCTCTGCCTGACCCTCTGTACTACGCTGCTTGCTACCTGCTGAACCTGGCCTGTGACCCCGACCATTCTCTGCTTGCTCCCCCTGTACCTACCTGCCCAATTGATATTGACCCGGCCTGCCTGACGACGCTTGCTTGTATGTACTGTTATCTGTGGGTGGTTTGGTTTGGTTTGTTTGCACTGTATTATGTTTAGTATTGCACTGCGTTTATGTTTGTATTGTTAGTGTTAATAAATTGTATTGTTTATCACATATCTGAAGTCTGCGTTTCCCTGCATCAGTCACACACCTCTGGTCATACCTGGGAGCCCTGACAGTTACATTGTTAGGCCTGTCTGTCCGTTCCTCGGCCCCTGCCCTGACAAAAAGGAACATCAGGTAAAAGCCAGTACATACCCTAAACACCAGCTAACTCTGAGACAGAGAAGGGAAACTAAACAAGAAAAGGTAGATTTATTCTCTACAGGTGATAAGGTTTGGTCATGGTTTCCTACCTACAAGGTAAGGAGAATAAAACTCATGAACAAAATAAATAATTACACAAACATTATTGATGATATATTGGAAAGAAACTCTAAGGACATAGGGTTGCTAAATACCGAGACCAGAGCTATTAGAAAACAGCTGGAGATGCAAGAATTAGCTATTGAAAGCATGAGTGCTGCTCTGACAGGTTTGTGTGAGATGACAGAGGATTATGAATGTTGTACTTGGATATATAATACCACAATGACTGTTCCAGATTTTTATGAAATAATAAAGCAACACAGGGAACAGGTAGATGGTTTAATGGAAAAAGTTAGAGCTATAGGCAAAGATGGATGGACTCCTTTTTATTGGCTAGGATCAGGATTTGGTTCCGTCTTTTCATGGATAAAAGGTATCGCTGTAAGCATAGTCATGAGATTGCTTTTTGTTTTATTTTTATACCTGTGTTTTAAATGCTTATTATATTGCATTGCTAGAGCTATCAAGCCACAAAATACAAATTAAGGTTTTCTTGCTATGTACAAAAAGGTGAATGAAGGTAAAGAATTGAGATCATGTTCATGATCTAAGAGGGGATTGAAATGATCTGGATAACCTCCATTTTGTTGATGTATGCCATTTTAAGTAGTAAGTTAGCTTTTTGCAGATTTATTGGAAGTTTAATGAAACGGTTTCAGCTTGCACAAGAATGTATAAACAAACAATGATAAGATGACCCTGAAGTTTTCTGTGTCCAGCTGATTCTAAGAAAGCTAGCAAAAACAGTTTACACCAAGAAATGTATATGTCATGTTTCATGTAGTTAGCTCATGATGGAAACTTACAAGTTGCAGTTTTGAAAACGCTCCCCCCCTCAATTATTTTTCTGTATCCTATATAACCTTAGTAATGTCTAATAAACTTTGAACATCTTTGAACATAAGCTGCCTGCTGTTATTACGTGTTCATAGGGTGCTCCCAGAATTCTGCTGATAAACCAGGAATCTCTCCACAGACCAGGGGCCTTTAATGCTTAGGAGATACACAATATTACTGTTAATTAGACATAGTTTAAAATTTACTGTAAGGAAAGGTTTATTTGCTAAGTGTCTTTTTTATTTTGTAACTCATCGTTCTATGACTCTAGCAATTTGTGATTTGAACATGAAGAGGTATAGGAGTAGATTAACTGAAGGCAAATAGACTGTGCAAGGGATTTTTCTCCTGAGCTTAGTAGATGAGGGTAAGTTCTGTCGACTTCCATCATCCGGTCACCTGCAATGGAAAAACTTTTTTTCTTGCATGTCATTGGGCGTTCTTTGTAAAGTGAAACATCATCTCATTTACTAAGTTTTGGAGCAAATTTTTTTTTTAGAGTGCCACTGCACTTGCAAAGTCTATTTGCCTATAGAATCCTAATGAGTTGTAGCAAGAGTGTCTGTTTATTTGAGCTAATTTTAAAGGAATTATTAATCCGCTGTTGCCATAGAGAAGAGTAACAGATAACAATTAGATACCGTCAATATTTTAAACATAATAAAAGTGAATTCAAATTAATTTCAAGTTAAAACCTAAATTATACCCTTAACCGTACATGTAAGCAGGTTGTTAAATGATGATTATTTTCTTTGCTTTGGGTTATTTATGGCATGTTTTCTTCAGATATCCAAAGATGACCTATCACAACAATATAATATTCACCCCCTTTTTTGTATTGCAGATTTCTGACAGCAGACCATTCCATCAGCCAGCTTGGCTACCTGGATCAACTGCCCTGCCTGTGAGAACCTTAGATGAAATGGAGGAAAGACTTCCTTTCACACCTGACAGCTATGAAGGGGAATGGATTTGTGGCACAGACCTAGTGCAAATGGGATCCAGGAAAAGGCCAAAACTTTTACCACCTGATATAAATATGTATGTCTTTATTGAGAAAAGACCCAGAAAAACTGCAGACTGTCCTTATGGGTGTTGTCACAAATTATCTCACTGTGCAACACAAACAGAAGAACTAAATCAAATGAAAACTCTACAATCTGAAAATTAATGAAAACACGAAGACAGATGCACCAGAACACAACTTAAAGATCCATCCAAAGAAAAGGCTGCTGAAGCATTTCCTTACAAATCAGAATGAATGATGGTTTTATTGATTTATTTATTTTTGTAAAAATAAAATGAAAAAAAAAAAATCTGATTGTATTGTTTCCTTTGTGTCTTTTTACAACCAACTCAATGCAGGCTTCTACAGTATGAAATGTGGTGCTTGTATCGTGTGACTTAAGTGTTGAAATTATTTTGGCAAGTTGAAATCATATTTGTGTAAATTAACCAACAACAATAAAAGAAATTTTGAGACTAATTTTCTTATTAGGCAGAAAAGCAAGCCATCAAAGCAGTTTTCTTAGAAAAGTTGGAAAACTATGCGAAGGGGGTGTATAAAGGTTGGCTTTCATTTAGATTGTTTAAAGTAAGGGAAATATCTAAAGTTTATGGGTAATTTAAGTTTTACTTCACAAGGGAAATTTGCCTGGAACTTAGTCAATGAGGTGAAACTCTACTGATTTCCATCACCCGACCTTGTGCAAGCCAAAATGCAATGTTTTTTTTCCTTTCCCTTGTGCACCATTGGGTATTGTTTGCAAGGGTAAATTTCACCATGGTCACTAAGCCCTGGGATAAATTCCATTGCAAAAGGAAAATTCCTGTAAAAAGTGAATGTCCTCTTTGCCTTTACTAAATCAGCCCCTTTAGTATATCAGTGTCACTACACTTGCAAAATCTATTTGCCTGTAGAATCCTCATGAGTTGTGGCAATAGATTCTGTTTATTTTAGCTAATTTTAAAGTAATCAATATCCCGCTGTTACCATAGAGAAGAGTAACAGATAACAATTAGATACCGTCAATATTTCAAACATAATTAAAGTGCACTCAAATGAAATTCAAGTTAAAACCTACATTATATCCTTAACCATACATGTAAAACAATTTTTCACCTAAATATTTAGGTGTAGGCTCTTATCTTTAACCTATAATGCAGGCCATAGATGGGTCGAAAATCGGCCGATTTTTCGGCCGAAAATAAAATCAGCCGATTTTCGGATCGTTAGTGGGCTATTTGTTTGGCCATTTTTCGGTATTTTGGCAGTTTTTTTTATTGGTAAAGTTGGGGGAAAAAACGGCCGATTTTGCCGATCGGCCGATTTTCGCGGCAATAATGGGCAAATCGGCCGATTTTTTACCAATAAAAAATCTGCGCATGAGCAGTGACCTGCAGGAGGAAGACAAAAAGAAGAAAAAGAAGAAATGGAAGAAGAAGAGGATGAAGATGATGATGAAGAAGAAGAAGAAGAGGAGGATGATGATGAAGAAGTAGAAGTAGAAGAAGAAGAAGAAGAAGAGGAAGAGGATGATGATGAAGAGGAAGAAGAAGAAGAGGATGATGATGAAGAGGAAGAAGAAGAAGAAGATGTAGAAGAAGTAGAAGAAGAGGAGGATGATGATGAAGAAGAGGATGATGATGATGAAGAAGAGGATGATGATGATGATGATGAAGAAGAAGGATGATGATGATGATAATGAAGAAAAAGAAGAAGAAGAGGATGATGATGAAGAAGAGGAAGAAGAAGTAGAAGAAGAAGAACAGGATGATGATGATGAAGAAGAGGAAGAAGAAGAAGAAGAAGAGGATGATGATGACGAAGAAGAGGAAGAAGAAGAAGAACAAGAGGATGATGAAGAAGAAGAAGAAGAAGAAGAAGGATGATGATGAAGAAGAAGAGGATGATGATGATGACGAAGTAGAAGAAGAGGATGATGATGATGATGACGAAGTAGAAGAAGAAGAAGAGGATGATGATGATGAAGTAGAAGAGGATGATGATGACGAAGAATAAGAAGAGGATGATGATGGTGATGAAGAAAAAGAAGAGGATGATGATGATGAAGAAGAAGATGAGGATGAGGATGATGAAGAAGAAGATGAGGATGATGAAGAAGAAGAAGAGGATGATGATGATGAAGAAGAAGAAAAGGAGGATGATGATGATGAAGAGGATGAGGACGATGATGATGAAGAAGAAGAAGAAGAAGAAGAAGAAGAAGAAGAGGATGATGATGAAGAAGGAGAAGAAGAAGAAGGATGAAAAATAAGAGGAATTCCAGTTCAGCAAAAAGTGTCCCTGCAGAGAGCTCCGCTATTTCTTTGACAGTTCTTTGACAGTTCCTTGACATTTACAGTGGTTGCAACAATGTATCTATTTGTTTCCGAATAAAAACATCTGTATCCTAAATGGATACAAATAGATACATTGTTGCAACCTCTGTAAATGTCGAAGAACTGTCAAAGAAATAGCAGAGCTCTCTGCAGGGACACTTTTTGCCGGCTGTAGACGGGATGAAAATTGGCCGATTTTTTTTTTACCATTGGTGGTAACGTCGGCCGCTTGAACGACCGATTTTTCGTTTTTTAAAAGAAAAATCGCTCGTTTTTCTCCCCGTCTATGGCCTGCATTAGTCTTCCAGTAGGGTTAATCCCCACTCTGAATAAATATTTCAGATTAAGGTTGACACCAACAGAAAGACTCATCCACTGTCTATTTTGCCTCAGAAACTGTTAAGAAGGGTGCAGGCTATAGAGACAATGGCCCTGATTTACTAATAATATAGTCTAACAACAGATGCTGAACATTCAGGCAGACTCAATTCAATCAATTAACTCCTTTCAGTGTTCAGAAAAGCGTCTAGCAAGCTGATTGAAAAGCAGCTATCTTAGGGCTCGTTCACACTTGGCTGTTTTACCAACGCTTGCCAAACTCCCCTATAGCGTTTGGCAAGCGTTGGTCCGGCATTTGCGGAACGTTTTTCAACGCTCGGCAAACGCTCTGCAAACGCCGCATGAGCGGTTTAGTGCCGGTTGCTAGGCATTTGCCGAGCATTAATAACGCCCCACAAACGCCTATAATGCAGTTTGAGTGGTGTTACCGCTCCGCAAATGCTCCGCAAACGCCCCGCAACCGCACCGCAAACTCCGGCCAGGCGTTTGCAGAGCGGCACCATAGACAAGAATAGGAGGCTTCAAAGCCTCCTGACTCAACCAGAGGCGTCCGTTTTGCCACGACGCGACGCAAACGCTCCCGTTAGAACAGCTCCATGTGCTGTAATGTGCAGAATTGGCAGAGGCATTTGGGAAGCGGTAAAAACGCTTCCCAAACGCCTCTCTGCCGCCTGCACACAATGCTAGTGTGAACGTCGCCTTATAGACACGGTTCTGTTCATAAATATGAAAGCAGTTTAGGTGCATTTCTAGGAGCAATGTCAGATATGGTTGCTAGATGGTGCACAAGCGCAGGCTTTTTCCCGTTCACATTATTTGTTTGGCAGCCAAGTAAATGCCACAGTTTTTTTTTTTTTAAATTTTCTCTGTATTTGTTGAGACTGTTGAATCTATTAATGTTCTTGCTTTTTTTTTCTTCAAAAATTATGGGACGACTAATGCATTTCCTAATGAATGTTACAAAGTCATACATCCTATTTTCAAATGTCAAACATTTTCAAACTTATACATTTTCAAACTTATAACTAATATAATTTGAATGTCTAGTTCTAGTTTCCCAATATAATTATATATCTTCATTTTCTTTAATCATGTAACTATTCTACATTCCAGCTCAAACTCTGTTACAGTGGCTTAGCTTGCAGCACTTGGGTCACGGGTTCTAATCCCAGCCATGTCTGCACCTGACTGGAGTTTGCATGCTTTCTCTGTGCAGGTGTATTTCTGCCAACACTTCAAAGACATACTGTTAGGTTAATTGGGCCTAGTATATGTCTAAGTTTCTGGCCTTAGATTGTAAGCTCCTTAACATTACTGACTATTGTGAAGGCCCAAAATATGGAGGTCAATTTCCAGGGTTCTGCCAGTACCAGGATGTTTGATTAATCAATTAAGATTTTGGCTACTGACTAGAAAGTGGAGAGGGAGTGAATCTTACCTACGTCCTGTTCTGACAAATTTGAAACTTTAAAATTTTCCTTCTGTTTATATTTGATTGCAACTTTGTTTCTCTTCTCTTAAACCTCTCTCCTTATACAAATTGTTCCATCTGCCAATCTACGTATCACTGCCCAACTCTTTTTATTTAACTATTTATTTACTGATCTTGTTAATGTGGCTCATTTCCTATCACCTACAGCTCAGATCTCGCATTATTAGAAGATTCCTAATTGTATCTCACCACTAGTCTGATTGAATTCATAATTCCTGGTCAGTCCTGTTCCCTTACCTATAATACCCTTTAAGGCCAATTCACACTACATGTGTTTCAGTTGCTTTTTTCTTCATCCAAAACGCACAGAAAGAAGGTTATATGGTTGTCAATGTCATAGTTCACATCAGTGCTTGCATTTCCAGTGCGTTGCAGGTGCTGCAAAAAAAGTCGAACAGGCTGCATTGTTTATGCATAGAACTGTACTGGAACATGGTAAAAAGCACTGGAAAACACTAAAACACACATGTCCCTAATTAAATGGAGATAAAAGAGAGTCGAAAAAATTAACTGGAATGCATAAAAAAATGCACTGGAACTGCAAGTAGGTAGGTGGTCTTTTTCCTGTTCCTTGGGGGGTCCCCTTAAGATACCAATGGTCACACCTGGACACAGCTACGAGATCTCGGAAAGTGAATGCACTCAAGTCACCTCAGTTGCGATTGCAAACACTTCAATTTTATTGGCATAACATCAGAGTTTTTATACTGTAGTCTTTGGGCCAACACACCCTCAGACCATCCAATCAAATACATGTACGTTATTTTTACCTTAACTCAACAAATATTTGTATGAGGTTTGCATTTTCACTCTTCTGCTTTATCTGTCACACCATATCTGGTCTAACGCCCAGACCATGGCTATAATCTGACCCAATGCCCAAGCTGTGGTTACAACTTTTCAGAAATGCAACGCAGCCATCTACCAGGAGATTTTGGAGCCCTTCATGCTTCTTTCCATAGACGAGCTTTATGGGGATGCTGACTTCATTTTCCAGCAGGACTTGGCACCTGCCCACACTGCCAAAAGCACCAAAACCTGGTTCAATGACCGTGGGATTACTGTGCTTGACTGGCCAGCAAACTCGCCTGGCCTGAACCCCATAGAGAATCCATCTGGCATTGCCAAGAGAAAGATGAGAGACATGAGACCGAACAATGCAGAAGAGCTGAAGGCCGCTATTGAAGCATCCTGGTCTTCCATAACACCTCAGCAGTGCCACAGGCTGATAGCTTCCATGCCACTCCGCATTGAGGCAGTAATTGCTGGAAAAGGGACCCAAATCAAGTACTGAGTACATATGCATGCTTATACTTTTCAGAGGTCCGATATTGTTCTATGTACAATCCTTGTTTTATTGATTGCATGTAATATTCTAATTTTCTGAGATTGTGGATTTGGGGTTTTCATGAGCTGTAAGCCATAATCATCACAATTATGACAAATCACGGCTTGAACTATCTTGCTTTGCATGTAATGAGTCTATCTCATATATTAGTTTCACCTCTTAAGTTGCATTACTGAAATAAATTAACTTTTGCACGATATTCTAATTTTTCGAGTTTCACCTGTATATGTATGTTAAACAAGCATCTTGTATTAGTGTATACAAAATGGATTCAGTTATATTCCATTTAATCCTTTCAGTCCCCTCTTTTATCACATAGTGATAACACTTTTCATTGACTCACTCTCCCTATCGTCTCAATCTCATGCATTTCCTCATATTGTTGAAGCAAAAACATTTCCTCCCTTTCCTTCTCATTAATTCTCATTTTGATACACAAGATCATTCGGTATAACAGATATCCCATAAAAATCAGTATGAAAAACATGATCATAAGGGAGATCAATTTTCTAAAGCTACTGAATATGTTCCTAAACCAGGATCCATCTCCTATGCCCTTAAAGGGATTCCACCCATCTTTGGCTATAGCTCTAGCTTCAGCCTGGAGATCCTCTACCTTTTCCCTATGCTTATTAATCATTTCATAGTAATCTGGTATTTCAGCAGTTGTATTGTGTACCCAGGTACAGCACTTATAATCAGTGGTGGATTCACAAAGCCCAGTCAGTGCTGCACCTATTTGTTCTACCTTCATCTCATTAATAAGCACTTGTTTTCTTAAGGCCCGTAATTCTACATTAATAAGACTTATTTCAGCTTGTGTTTCATTTGTTATTTGATCCATAATAAGTGAGTAGTTATTAAGTCTCCTCATTAATTCTATTCCCCATCCAGTCCATGTAGGAAACCATGACCAAGCCTGGTCTTCTACCTTGAACAAATCTCTCTTTTATCTATGTTTCAGAGGATACCAGGGATGATTACTGGCCAATAGGGCATCGCTATGTTCTCCTCCCATAACATCCATCACTGGTACCTAAGTGGCCAAATAGCACCAACTCTCCTGATCCCGGGGGAATCCATGGGTAACAAACTTTCCCACAGCACACCTGGACTCCCTGAGTAAAAGCTACTGATTGGCTTTTCCATCCTGTGCTTACATTGGATTCAGGGTAACGTACTAGGGCTAAATTAATAAAAACTCATCCTGATCCGTAATGTTTTGGGTGAACTTTTGGTCAATAATTTTTTTAATATAATTCTCCCATTCTCCCTCAGTTGTATTTATTTGTGCAAAATGACCACCTGTAGGTTCCTTCCCAGTAATATTTAATTCAGATTTACTGCAAAACTCTTCCCCTTCTCTCAACCCCTTACCCAGATGAAAAACACCATTTGGGTTTCATAACGACCCCCAATACCTCAAATTTAGGTTGGGTGGTAAAATTAGTTAATATAATACTCAGGTTACCCTCCAACATAGTTGTGACATTTAGGGGTATTGCATATATATGTATGCTCATAGGTTCAGGGTGGAGCATGCTACAAACCTAACAACTTTTAATCCCTGAGAATTTAGCATACTTATATTTAAACTTCAGTAATGACATATTTTCAGTTGTAGACCTCTTCTGTCTTTTTACAGGTACGGTACACCCAAAATTAGCAACCACTTTGCTCCCCTTCTGAACATGTAACAGAAAACCCTCATTCCATTTACAAGTTAGTGCCTGACTACACTCATCCATAATGCAACATGTAAAGTTGTGTGTAGTATTAATGTCTATTTTACATTGACCTTTAAAAGGTATCATATGGGTATATGTTGGTTAGCTCCTTTTACCAGATGGGATTCAGATGGGCTATTCCATGTTAATGTAGTACATAACTTATTCTCATCCGGTTGTGATGAGGTACAACCCCAAACCCATCCTGAGCTCCCAGAGGGTTTCTGAACCACTGGCCCCTTTCTATCATATGAAATCTCCAATAGAAACCAGAGTGGGACAAATATAATAGTCACTATTGATAAGATAATAATCAGGTTCTTCCAGTCCTCACGGGGATCCAATAGGATGGGTAACAGAGTTTTTGGCTCCTTCTTCTGTTGGTTGATCAGCTTGATTGTGTCTCTCATCTTGGGAAATCCTTTTGACTCTTGATGCATGTATCTAGGTGCCTGATCCTTCAGTAAGAACAGCTGTCCGTGTAATGGCCACGATCACTGTAGGTTCTCCAAACTGGGGTCTCACCTTTGGATCCAGTCTTCGGATCACCACTTGATCACCTACCTCGAAGGGGTGGGTTGGTTGATCTGCAAGTAAAGGAAAAGAGACGGCAACATCACCATATTCACTATTCAACTTTTCACACAATTCTTTTACATATTCTGCCTTTCAGGAACGCGTCAAAAATGCATCCAAAATGCACTGGAACACGCTAAACATGCATCAAAAAAGTGTATGCAAAAACGCATCTGGAATACATCTAGACTGTGTTTCTATAGTGTGAACTGGTCCTTAGGACTAATTCACACCATTTGTGGTGCAGAAACGCATGCAAGAGCACGCATTTTCCTGCACAGCAAAGAAATGCAATGTCCTTTGCAGATGTGCACAGGTACCATGATGCAAACTTAATTGCCCCTTCACACGTCTCGTAAACACAGATGCATTCACAGCCACCAAAATGCATGGCACCACACTACTGTGTGGTTAGGTTCAACACACTTTTAAAATAATATGCCTGCAGTATTTTTTAATGTTCCCACACGTTAGGCAGCCCATTGAAATTAATGGGCTGAGGAAAAAAAAGTAAAAAATGACACATTCACACAGGTCCTCTGCTCTGTACAGCATGAATGAGTGGGTTGTTCATGTGGCTGGAAACTCCTGTTACACTGTGGGGACACAGCAGCTGTATGAACACAGGTTTTAATCTGACAGGTGTGCAGGTGTGGGGAAGTGGTCCTGAATGCTCACTGTCTGTGTTCAGGGCTGTACACCTGCACCTATATGCCTGTCAAATTATGACGCACAGTGTTTGCATAGTGTAACATAGCTTGCCTGAAAATGGCGACAGCCACAAAAACAAACCACTGATTCACACTCTACAGGCCACAGCACCCATGTGAATGAGCCCCAAGACCTCAATTACACACACAGCTTTATTTAATAATGGAGTACAGTTTTATCAGTTATATTTAACAGGAATTTGGTTGGGATTGTGTCCATTAATAATGTTTTTTTTTATAGTAACAATTTTTATTGGTTTTCAAATAAGTATACAAACAGTATGTTTGAAAAAGAAAGAATAACATAACAGAAAGGAACATCGATGGTAAAACTACATAGGTTCAGGACAAACAGTGTCATAAAATAACAGTGTAGAGGTTATTAGTACCTTACATTTTGGGCCGGTGAAGAAGAAATTAAGGTATCCCATGGGTGCCATACTGCCTCAAACACAGCAATCGCACAACTATGTAGGGCGGTCAAATACTCCATCTGTCTTACATCAGCAATAATTTTGTATAAGATCGGCATTGAAGGGGGAGTAGAGGATAGCCAGCACATAGGAATGCTTCTAGCCGCGGTCGGGAAATGTACAGAAAGTTTCCTGGATGTTTTAGATAGTCCCAGGAATGATAGACTTAATAAAAAGTATAATGGTTCAAATGGGAGAGAGGTATGCAATAGTGATTGTAACAAGGAAAAAACCTTTTCCCAAAAGGGAGTAATGGAACTGCATGTCCAAAAAGTATGGTAGAGAGAACCAAGGTCTTTACCACAGCGCCATCAGGCAGTAGAAGCATTCGAGTTATAAGCGTGGAGGATTTCAGGCATTTTGAACCACAACATCATGATCTTGTATGTATTTTCCTAAAAGACCACACAAACAGAAGATCTAGGTGCATTTTCCCAAATTTTCTTCCACATTAACAAATCAATGTCACATTGTAAAAACTAAGACCACTTACGCATGTAAAGGTGAGTGTCATTAGATAAGGAGGGGGCGTTCATAAGGAGTTTATATGTGTTAGAAATAAGACCCCTTTAAAGTGGACGCTGTATGCATAAACGTTCAAAGGGAGTAGGTTTCCCCAGGATCAGTGAGGGTGACATGGCAGAAAAAAATGGCGTAGTTGAAGGTAAATATATAAATGCTGGGATGGTAGAAGAGCTTTTTTCTGGAGATCTGAGAATGGATATAGTTTCCGAGTCACCGGGTGTACCAAGTGATGCAGTTGGAAAAGTTTGGCTGGGAGATTAGGGTTAAAGAGGATATTTGTCAGTGGGGAACAGTCAGAGACCGGTGTAAATTTAGTCTTACATTTCTGCCAGTCAAAGAAAAGTGCATAGAACCAAGGAATAGGTGGCAAAAGGATGAGACATCCACCGCTGAGGTCGACCATAGGAGGGAGCAAGGATGGGCCGGAGATAACTGCAAAGATTCAATCTCAGTCCATGTGTTGGGAGGATAATGGGTAGACCATGACATGAGAAAACGAAGTTGAGTTGCATAGTAGTAGGTTACTACATCCGGTGCCCCCAAGGCCGCCTAGAATGCAGGGAGAGCAAAACAGAATGTGCAATTCTATGCCGCTTATTGTGCCAAATAAAATGCAGGAATGATTTCTGAAGGGAGTGAAGTTTGGCCATAGGGACAGGAACGGGAAGGGTTGCAAATAAATATAGAAGTTTGGGTAACACAGTCATTTTTAGTACATTAATGCGTCCAAACGAAATGGGTAGGAAATCCCAGTGTTTCAGAGAGCGGGAAATAGCTATAAATAGGGAGGGGAAATTAGCCTCATATATGGAGTGGTAGGAGGGAGTAAGATTAGTACCTAAATATTTTAAAGAGTGGGTGCACCACCGGTAAGAAAAGGATTCCTGAAGAGATGACAGAACGACTGGTAAGATGTGTAGTGGGAGTGCCTCAGTTTTGGACATATTAACTTTGTAGCCTGATAAGGCCCCAAATTGTCTCAAGGTCTTATGTAAAATTGGTAGGGAGGTGTGGGGACTCGGAAGTGTGAAGAGAATGTCTTCTGCGAACAGGGATAATTTGTTTTCATAGGTATGGGTTTGTATCCCGCTTTTATCTGGATTAGACCTGATGGCAATAGCTAATGGTTCCAAACAGAGAATGAACAATAAAGGAGAGAGTGGAAAACCCTGACGCGTACCATTTGACATCTGAAAAGGGGATGAAAAAAAGGAGGCTAATCTGACCTGCGAAAAGGGGGAAGAATAAAGAGCCTTCAAGGCTGCCACAAATGGACCCTGGAAGCCAAACCTCTCAAAGACCATAAACATGTAAGGCAAACTTAGACAGTCGAAAGCTTTTTAAACTCAATAATATAGCAGGGATGGAGGATTGATTAACCAAGTCAAACAGATCAATAGATCTCCTGGTGTTATCTGCAGCATGCCTGGCAGGCACACAGCCTACCTGATCTCCATGTATGAGCTTGGAGATAAGTCCAGACAGTCGGTTGGCCTACATTTTAGTGAAAATCTTGTAATCGGAGTTTAGTAGGGCAATGGGGCGGTAGTTGTCTACAATAGTGTTCCTTGTCGGGTTTGGGGATAACCAAAATATATGTGCAGGAGAACTCAGTCTGGGGTGTGACACCTTTGAAAAGATCTCGACAGAGAAGAGATGGGGGGCCAGGATACCGGTGAAGGATTTAAAATAGGAGTAGGGCAATTCGTCTGGTCCCAGGGCTTTATGAGAGGGGAGATGTTTAATTGTGTCAAATAATTCCTCAGATGTGATGTCGGCATTAAGGACCGCAATGTCTGAGGGTGATAGTCTAAGAAGTGATAGGGGATCAAAAAAACTATCAAAAGATCACTGTGTAAGGGGCGGATGAAGGTCTGGGGTCAAACAGTTATAAAGGTGGTTCATAGTATGAGCCAAAAAGGGATACCATGACATGGGGATCATAGGTAGGGCTTCCATTCGGTTGGATTAAAAGATCAGGCATTGTTGAGGGGGATTGTGATTTGAGTCAATTGACTAGCATACAACGGGGTTTATTAGAAAATTCGTAAAATTTCTGCTTGACCCAAAAGGAAGGATTGTGCAGACTTACTGGAATCAAGAGCTTTGATTCGGTCACGGAGAGATGTTACCCCCTGGAGCCTTAAAATGGATGGTTTAGCCAATAGATGTCATTCAGCCAAACACAGTTGGTGGATAAGTGAAGCCTTGGCACTCGCCGAGGACTTTTTTTAAATGGGAGCCCATAGAAATACAGAGATCTCGAAATGCCGCCTTATGAGCCTCCCACAGGGTCAAGGAAGAAGCTACGGAGCCAACATTGTAACTAGAGATGAGCGAATTATTCAAAAATTCGATTCGGCTGATTCGGCGAATTCGCGGAATAAATTCGATTCGAGTCGAATATATTCGCTGCGAATTTAACTTATAAAAAGGGTGTTTCTAGGCTTCAGAGAGCCTTTATATTAGTGCAGAAAACTGTACCTTTAATTTAAATGCCCTTGGAGTCTGCTGGGGAAGAGAAATAATACTGTCAGTCAGTATGACATGCAGATGAGTGCCGTCGATCTTAGAATCACCGCACACTTCACTCATTTGGGCAGTCACGGGGCCAAAACCAGAGTGTGGAGCCACAGTGTGGCGGTGGAGGCAGCAGCAATGGGAGGCCATACAGCACCCTATGACAAAATGGAACCCACCAGCAGTGTGAGGAGACCTGAAAGTGGCACATGGCAGAGTGTGGCGATGGAGACAGCAGCAATGGGAGGCGGTGGAGGCAGCAGCAATGGGAGGCCATACAGCACCCTATGACAAAATGGAACCCACCAGCAGTGTGAGGAGACCTGAAAGTGGCACATGGCAGAGTGTGGCGATGGAGACAGCAGCAATGGGAGGCCGTACAGGGACCCATGACACACTCTGGACCTGGAAGCAGCACGAGGAGGCGGTACAGGGGCCCATGACAGATTACGGGCCTGGCAGCAGCATGAGGAGTCGGTACGGGGGCCCATGGCAGATTACGGGCCTGGCAGCAGCAATGGGAGGCCATACAGCACCCTATGACAAAATGGAACCCACCAGCAGTGTGAGGAGACCTGAAAGTGGCACATGGCAGAGTGTGGCGATGGAGACAGCAGCAATGGGAGGCCGTACAGGGACCCATGACACACTCTGGACCTGGCAGCAGCATGAGGAGGCGGTACAGGGGCCCATGACAGATTACGGGCCTGGCAGCAGCATGAGGAGTCGGTACGGGGGCCCATGGCAGATTACGGGCCTGGCAGCAGCAATGGGAGGCCGTACAGAGACCCATGACACACTCTGGACCTGGCAGCAGCATGAGGAGGTGGTACAGGGGCCCATGACAGATTACGGGCCTGGCAGCAGCATGAGGAGTCGGTACGGGGGCCCATGGCAGATTACGGGCCTGGCAGCAGCAATGGGAGGCCCGTAATCTGCCAGCACCCTATGACAAAATGGAACCCACCAGCAGTGTGAGGAGACCTGAAAGTGGCACATGGCAGAGTGTGGCGATGGAGACAGCAGCAATGGGAGGCCGTACAGGGACCCATGACACACTCTGGATCTGGCAGCAGCATGAGGAGGTGGTACAGGGGCCCATGACAGATTAGGGGCCTGGCAGCAGCATGAGGAGTCGGTACGGGGGCCCATGGCAGATTACGGGCCTGGCAGCAGCAATGGGAGGCGCGTAATCTGCCAGCACCCTATGACAAAATGGAACCCACCAGCAGTGTGAGAAGACCTGAAAGTGGCACATGGCAGAGTGTGGCGATGGAGACAGCAGCAATGGGAGGCCGTACAGGGACCCATGACACACTCTGGACCTGGCAGCAGCATGAGGAGGCGGTACAGGGGCCCATGACAGATTACGGGCCTGGCAGCAGCATGAGGAGTCGGTACGGGGGCCCATGGCAGATTACGGGCCTGGCAGCAGCAATGGGAGGCCCGTAATCTGCCAGCACCCTATGACAAAATGGAACCCACCAGCAGTGTGAGGAGACCTGAAAGTGGCACATGGCAGAGTGTGGCGATGGAGACAGCAGCAATGGGAGGCCGTACAGGGACCCATGACACACTCTGGACCTGGCAGCAGCATGAGGAGGCGGTACAGGGGCCCATGACAGATTACGGGCCTGGCAGCAGCATGAGGAGTCGGTACGGGGGCCCATGGCAGATTACGGGCCTGGCAGCAGCAATGGGAGGCCGTATAGGGACCCATGACACACTCTGGACCTGGCAGCAGCATGAGGAGGCGGTACAGGGGCCCATGACAGATTACGGGCCTGGCAGCAGCATGAGGAGTCGGTACGGGGGCCCATAGCAGATTACGGGCCTGGCAGCAGCAATGGGAGGCCATACAGCACCCTATGACAAAATGGAACCCACCAGCAGTGTGAGGAGACCTGAAAGTGGCACATGGCAGAGTGTGGCGATGGAGACAGCAGCAATGGGAGGCCGTACAGGGACCCATGACACACTCTGGACCTGGCAGCAGCATGAGGAGGCGGTACAGGGGCCCATGACAGATTACGGGCCTGGCAGCAGCATGAGGAGTCGGTACGGGGGCCCATGGCAGATTACGGGCCTGTCAGCAGCAATGGGAGGCCCGTAATCTGCCAGCACTCTATGACAAAATGGAACCCACCAGCAGTGTGAGGAGACCTGAAAGTGGCACATGGCAGAGTGTGGCGATGGAGACAGCAGCAATGGGAGGCCGTACAGGGACCCATGACACACTCTGGACCTGGCAGCAGCATGAGGAGGCGGTACAGGGGCCCATGACAGATTACGGGCCTGGCAGCAGCATGAGGAGTCGGTACGGGGGCCCATGGCAGATTACGGGCCTGGCAGCAGCAATGGGAGGCCGTACAGGGACCCATGACACACTCTGGACCTGGCAGCAGCATGAGGAGGCGGTACAGGGGCCCATGACAGATTACGGGCCTGGCAGCAGCATGAGGAGTCGGTACGGGGGCCCATGGCAGATTACGGGCCTGGCAGCAGCAATGAGAGGCCCGTAATCTGCCAGCACCCTATGACAAAATGGAACCCACCAGCAGTGTGAGGAGACCTGAGAGTGGCACATGGCAGAGTGTGGCGATGGAGACAGCAGCAATGGGAGGCCGTACAGGGACCCATGACACACTCTGGACCTGGCAGCAGCATGAGGAGGCGGTACAGGGGCCCATGACAGATTACGGGCCTGGCAGCAGCATGAGGAGTCGGTACGGGGGCCCATGGCAGATTACGGGCCTGGCAGCAGCAATGAGAGGCCCGTAATCTGCCAGCACCCTATGACAAAATGGAACCCACCAGCAGTGTGAGGAGACCTGAAAGTGGCACATGGCAGAGTGTGGCGATGGAGACAGCAGCAATGGGAGGCCGTACAGGGACCCATGACACACTCTGGACCTGGCAGCAGCAAGAGGAGGCGGTACAGGGGCCCATGGCAGAGTGGCGAAGCGTAAGCAGCTTAAATTGAAGGCCATACAGAGGCCTATGTTAAAAATAATAACATGTTTGGGGCATGATTCATGGCGGATTTAGTCAGTTGTGTCAGGAACTGGTGGTTTGAAATCCAGACTAATCCACGCTTGATTCATTTTCACAAACGTGAGTCTCTCCACACTTTGGGTGGACAGTCGTGTCCTCCGTGGAGTTACAATACCTCCTGCCGCACTAAACACGCGCTCCGATGCCACGCTACTGGCCGGGCATGACAGCCTTTCAAGGGCAAATTCAGCTAGTTGGGGCCAAAGGTCAAGTTTCGTTGCCCAGTAGTCAAGGGGATTGTCTACCTCGGTTGGCATGGTGCTGTCCAAGTAGGCCCAAGCCTGTTGTTTGAGGTCCTGCTCCAGGTCCACCTGATGCTGCTGCGGCTGGTTAGTAGTTTCCTCACTGCGCTGGTGAAGAAAGCTACTCATCATCGACTGCAGACTGAGGCAGCCGCTGCTGGTGGAGCTGCCACTGCTCCTACCACCCCACCCCTCCCCTGCTGCCATGGCAGCGGAACGCGAGCGCACAGGGCCCACAGTGTCTGAGGATGGACGTTGGCGCACAAAGGCAGAGACCAACTGACTACATAGGTGGTTTTTATAGTACGTTATGTTGGCCTCCCTCTCAGCAGGTGTGAAAAAGGCCACCATTTTTGAACGGTAGCGAGGGTCCAACAAGGTGGACAGCCAAAAGTCATCCCTCTGTCTGATGGTTATTATTCGGCTGTCGCTACGCAAGCAACCGAGCATGCTATGGGCCATTTGTGCCAAGGAATGCGAGGGACTCCCTGCCTTCATCTCCACAGCATACTGCCATGGTGCGTCTGGGTCCTCTGTCTCCTCCTCCTCCTCTACCAGATGCTCCTGCTCCTCCACTCCTGTCCGCTGAGTGGAAAAACCACCCATTTCACTCAATAATTCCTGAGCACCAATGTCCTCCTCCTCTTCTTCCTGTCCTGCCCCCACAGGGGTCATGTGGCGTTGAGATCTGTGCGCCACGTCTACCGCACCCTGACCAGCCATTGTTAACAGCATTTGTTCCAGGACGTGCAACAGAGGAATGACGTCGTTCATCTCATAGTCCTGCCGACTCACGAATAGCGTGGCCTCCTCAAAGGGCCTGAGCAAGCGGCAGGTGTCACGCATGAGCTGCCAATGGCTGACATCGAAGTTACACAGGGGAGTACCTTTATCCGCTTGTAAAATCAGGAAATCGGTGATGGCCTTTCGCTGTTCGTAAAGGCGGTCTAACATATGTAGGGTTGAATTCCACCTTGTTGCAACGTCGCAGATCAGGCGATGCTGTGGAATTCCGTGCTGCCGCTGCAGCTCAAGGAGGGTGTGCTTTGCGGTGTAGGAATGGCTGAAATGCATGCAAAGTTTACGTGACATTTTAAGGATGTCTTGCAGTGGGATGGTGGATTTTAGGAACCGCTTGACAACCAGATTGAACACGTGAGCCATGCATGGCGCATGGCACAACCTTCCTTGACGCAGAGCAGACACCATGTTCTTTCCGTTGTCGGTCAACATGGTTCCGATTTTCAGTTTGCGCGGAGACAGCCATCTGTCGATTTCTCTGTTCATTACACTCAGAAGTTCCTCCCCTGTGTGACTACGTTCGCCAAGGCATACCAGGTGCAGCACAGCGTTACACCGTTGCGCCCTGCACATGTGATATGCCGGTCGGGTAATGGGACTTGGCACGGGGATGGCGGCTGAGGACACGGCGGAAGAAGAGGTGGTAGAGGCGGACATCTTTGCCGGACCAAGGACGTGCAAACGTGGAGGCAAAAGCGGCATGACCTGTCCAAGTTGCTGGTGCGGCTGTGCCGGCACCACGTTCACCCAGTGGGCCGTAAATGACATGTACTGTCCCTGACCGTAGTTACAGCTCCACACGTCGGCGCTGCCGTGCACTTTGGCAGAGACCGACATGCTCAAAGACTGGCCCACCATCTCTTCTACATGTGAATGCAGGGCTGGCACTGCCTTTTTGGCGAAGAAATGCCGACTTGGCACTCTCCACCGCGGCGCGGCACAAGCCATCATTTCTCGGAAAGGTGCTGAGTCCACCACTTGGAAAGGGAGGGACTGCAGCACCAGCAACTTGGACAGGAGGACGTTCAGCTTCTGCACCGTCGGGTGCGTGCTCGCAAACTGTTGTCTCTTGGAAACGGATTCCAAGAAAGACTGTTGACGGAATCCGTGAAGAGGAGTAGCAGGAGAAGGAGCATCTGAACGAGCGGAAGATGCCAACGAGTGACAACTCCCCTCAGCAGAGGTGTTGGAGCCTTGACTGGCTGATAGAGGGCGATTGACGTCGGGTGACGGAGCAAGTAACGGAGCGGGTGATGGAGCGGGGGCTGGGGCAGGCAGAACCGCCGTATCTTTATCACGGTTTTCCCAGGCCACCGAATGGCGACGCTGCATATGCTGACGCAACGCTGTAGTCCCAACATGGGCCCCCTGGCCACGCTTGACTTTCTGGCCACATAGTCGACATACGGCTACGTTTACTTCCT
Source organism: Staurois parvus (assembly GCF_062004578.1). Classification (NCBI taxonomy): domain Eukaryota; kingdom Metazoa; phylum Chordata; class Amphibia; order Anura; family Ranidae; genus Staurois; species Staurois parvus. Next base: position 1,273,176 of record NW_028318047.1, on the reverse strand, counting down.
TGGGCGGCTTGACGAAAAATTGCCACACCGCCGAGTAGGAAACTTTGCCCCTGCTACTCCTCACTGGCTGACTGCTACTTCCTCCGTGCACACCGGCACCACTACTGGCCATGGTGGTAGGCTGCAGTGGAGCTGGTGCTCTACTCCGTGGCCATTTGCCTCCACTGACAATGCTGCGACCCTGCTGCCTCCTGGGCAACCCACCGACTGTTTTGCTCGCTGCCAAGCTGGCACCCTCTTCTCCTGATGATGCGGAAGCAATAGCCTGATGACGACGAGGCTGCCAAGTGCGATCAGCCTCATCATCATCAATTAGGGTCTCCGCCTCACTACTAGCCCCCTCGGCTGCGTGTGGGTCAGGAGACAGACCTATCTCTAGACCGGCTACCGAGCCACTCTCCTCGCCAGTACTTCTTCGCCTGGCTGCTGAAGAGGCGGATGTCTCCCCCCGTTCCTGACCGCCCTCTGTTAGCTCTTCCTCACTGTACAGTGTGGCTGAGCCCACAGCATGCGATACTTCGCTTGGTGAGGGAACACCAAAGGACAGGGGCAGGTAGAGGACACGTGATTTCAGTGGGCTTGCTCCCGGGCCATGCCAACTAACGGTTGTGTCTGACGTACCCACCGACCGTTGGCTGTAGGTGTCAGAGGTGACCTGGGAAGAGGAAGACGACCGAGCCAACCAATCGATGACGGCAGGGTTGTCGGTGGAGACACGACCGCTGGATGACACCGGGAGCACTGGCCTCTGGCTGAAACTAGTGCCGCCTCGACCCCTTCCTCTGCTGCCACGTCTGCTCACTCCTGAAACATTGCCTCCTCTGCCACTCCTCTGCGTGTTGTCTGACATACTCTTTAATTCAACGATTCTGTGTCCCTGAGTAATGATTCTGTGTCCCTGAGTAACGATTCTGTGTCCCTCAGTAACGATTCTGTGTCCCTCAGTAACGATTCTGTGTCCCTCAGTAACGATTCTGTGTCCCTCAGTAACGATTCTGTGTCCCTGAGTAACGATTCTGTGTCCCTGAGTAACAATTCTGTGTCCCTGAGTAACAATTCTGTGTCTGTCCCTGAGTAACAATTCTGTGTCTGTCCCTGAGTAACAATTCTGTGTCCCTGAGTAACGATTCTGTGTCCCTGAGTAACGATTCTGTGTCCCTGAGTAACGATTCTGTGTCCCTGAGTAACGATTCTGTGTCCCTGAGTAACAATTCTGTGTCCCTCAGTAACAATTCTGTGTCTGTCCCTGAGTAACAATTCTGTGTCTGTCCCTGAGTAACAATTCTGTGTCTTTCCCTGAGTAACAATTCTGTGTCTGTCCCTGAGTAACAATTCTGTGTCTGTCCCTGAGTAACAATTCTGTGTCCCTGAGTAACAATTCTGTGTCTGTCCCTGAGTAACAATTCTGTGTCCCTAAGTAACGATTCTGTGTCCCTAAGTAACGATTCTGTGGCCCTAAAGTCTCTGTGGCCCTAACTCTGTCCCTAATACACAGAGGTCTGTCTCTCTTTTATGACCGGAGGCTAATGGAGAATTCTAAGATGGCCGCGATTTATAGCTCCACCATTACACAGTGCTGGCTGGCTGGCTGCTGATTGGCTAATGCGATCACATGTCATGAATGAATGCATTATGGGTCAGCGCGCCTTGTCTGCGCGCCTTCCCAGAGATCCCCGCTCCGTCGCCACACGTCGCCGCCATTTTTGGGAAAATTTGATTCATGCATCCGAAGTTTGCTAATTTTCGGATTCGGCGCAAATCGAATATTTCCTAATCTTCGAAACGAATTCCACTTCGTCATGTTCGATTCGCTCATCTCTAATTGTAACTAAAGGAAGTATCAAGTGCCCAAGAGAGTTCGTCCCGAAGATGTTCTGTGGAAAGAAGGGTCTCATTAAGGTGCCAGTGGCATGTTTTTGGTATAACAGTAGGGAAGAAAAGGTTCAAGGTCAGAGAGGCGTGGTCAGACCAGGTAATAGGGTTGATTTCAGAGGAGACAAGGAGGGGAAGCATGGAGCAGAGATAAAAAAATTAACTAGGTGGGAGAATCTACGGTGATGGGTGGAGTAGAAAGTAAATTGTTTATGTAGAGAATATCTAATCCGCCATGCATCAAAGAGACGATGTTCCCTTATCGGGCTGCGGAAGGCTTTTGAAGAGGAGCATTGCCGCTTTGAGGGAGTGAACTCAAAACAGAACTTTCCTGTCTTTATGGGGGGGAAAAATTAAATTAAAATCACCCCCAACAATCACATGCAAAATGGAAATGGAGTCTAAGTTGGCGAGTATTTTGTAAAGGAATTGCAATTGACCTGTATTCGGGGCGTATAAATTCAACAAAACAAGGGGAGTGTTACCAAGCATACATTCCAAAATAATGAAACAACCGCGTTGGTCGACCTTGGAGGAAACAACCCGAAGGGATCAGTGTGTCCTAATCAAAATTGCCAACCCAGCCTTCCCAGAAGGGTCAAAGGCCAAGTAGGCTTGGGGAAAAAAATCTTGAGGCGAACGAAAGGAGCCAGTTGTTTTGAAATGGGTCTCCTGGACAAAAATAATGTCTGAGGATCGAAATTCCCTCAAAGCCATCCACCGTTTTTGAATGGAGTTGAGGCCCTTGACTTTATATGACAAAAACCGCAAAGCCATCATAAAATAACGAATGAAGCATATGAACGAATGAAAAAATAAATGAAATACCATCGATGAAACAGAATAGAAAACAGAAAACATTAAAATAACACAAAAAAGAGAAAATACAGTGGGAAACAGATATCCGCAAGGATATATACTTGGGAACAACAACTAAACCCAAGTCATCTACGCCAATGGCTAGACAAAATCAGGGGCAGCACGACATCCAACACATCAGGAAGGTTGTCAAACCCAGACAGAAGTCCCAGCTGCTTTAGGAAAGAGTCTGCCTCATGAAGATCACGAAGAACAACTTGAGTATTGTCCTTAGAGACAACCAGCTTGAAGGGAAACCCCCACCGATAAGGGACACGGTGTTGCTGAAGGTGTGTGGTGATCGGCTTCAGAGCTCGCCGTTTGGCAAGGGTAAATCGGGGAAAGGTCGCAGAAGAGTTGGAGTCTGTCACCTTTAAATTCCAAAGATTTGTGGGGAACCGCTGATAAGGCTTCTTTGGTTTAAAAGAAATGGAAGCGGACTATGATGTCGCGTGGTCTGGTGCCTTCAACAAGTTTCGGGCCCAGAGAGCGATGAGCCCTGTTCATTCGCCAGTCTGCTTCTGGAACCATGGGAGCAGTTGCGATGAAGAACAGTAGGTGACAGAGTAATTGTGCGTCAGCAATAGATTCCGACATACTGCGAATACGGATATTTTGGCGCCGTCCCCTGTTTTCCAGGTCCTCTTGTTGGAGCTGTATTTGGGACATGGAGTGCTTCAGATACACGTTGTCTTCCTCCAAAACATGAATGTATTGCACCAATTCATCAAACTTATTTTCCAGTTGATCTGTGCGGTCTCCAATCTGGGCAATATCCCCTCTGAGATCCAAGGCCAATTTTCCAACTTTGGCGGATATGGAGGCGGTAATATTGTGTAAAAATACTTGCAATTTATCATCCAGCGCAGAAATTGTGAGCGAAGATGATGATGTAGCTTACTTGGAATTTTGGGTAGAAGACGGATGATTCCCTGGTGTAGGGTGGTCCATAACCCCTCCTGCTGTTGCCTGGGGGTCAGAATCCTCCATCTGGGAATGGATCAGAGCAGAGGCTGTCAGCTGCTTTGTAATGTAACAGGGTGCAGTACCCTCCGTGGCCACTGGGGGTCTGGGATTGTTCCTCAGACTCCTGACACTACTTGATGCTGGGGATAGCGGCCTAGATAAAAAACCGCGGGAGCGGTGAGGGCCGCAGTTCTTGTGGCGGTGGGGAGGGTTGCGTCCAGCGCCCTATATTCCCCATGGAAACCTCTCCCTGATGCCGGGCTGGGTGCTGGTTAGTTGTGACTCACCCGGAGCAGAAGGAGTGCTGGGAAGCGAGAGGGGTGAGTCCGTATTGGCCGGGGATGAGCGGAGCTCTGCAATTAAGCGTCCGCCATCGTCCCTGGTCACGAATGTGCCCTCATTAATAATGTTTTTAGTGTATTTTTACCATAAATATGATTTTGATATTTTCTCTGGCAGTTTGGGTCCTGTCAGGTAGGCTGTACGGGGCCTCGTGATATCTAACAGTGGCCCTGGGTGTATGCTTCTGTCTGTGCCACCTGTATAGTTAGGTAGAACAATAACTTCTTCTAAGGAATACCTTGTTCCATAGGTATGTACCTCAACGTATCTAGGAATCGGACACGTTTTCTACTGAAAATACAACAATTATTAGTAATGTTTCCCCTGAAGCAAGCATGAACTAACCGCTTAGTATTATAAAGCATCCCAAATTCTCATTTTCAAGAATGTACCCAGTTATGCATAGGCCAGATCTGTGTGCCCAGATAGGACCTCCCAGTGGTTTTTCTATGTACAAGGTACACTTCCCTTTATGCCTGATCTATGTTGAGCTGCATTAGTCAATATGTTGCAATGGCCTGAAATATTTTGACCCAAACCACATGAGCTCAGGTATCCAAACATGAATGTTCTTTCATAGCAAACCTCCATTATATACTGTATGGACCTAGCCCACTCTAAATGAATGCATCGTTCTGGTAGGTCCTTTTATTACAGACTTTAGCTACATGTTTATGAAATTGCAATGACTTTTCAGCAATCAGATTGCATATTATCTAACCATCTTAAGTCTAGGAAATAGAATCAAGAGGAGATGACACTGTTTTAAGGAACAAAAAAATAGTCTTTATTCAACAAAAACACAAAAAAGGCAAATACATGGCCTGATGTAAAGACATGGCTGCCAGCTCCCAATTTTTGGGCAAACCAAAAAACAGGCTCTGCTCTTTGCCAGCACATGGCTCAAACATATCTTGAAAATATGGGGACTCCGATATACATTGCAAGTTCGTTCAGGAACGAGAAGCAATTATGCACCCCCAAAAGCAACACCGAGGAAAGGAATGGTCAAGTTGCTGTGCTGCTTCCAAACTACCTCTGGCATGCCAGAGTGTTTATGCAGGTCCTTGATGCCAGTTCTTGCCTGGTGCCACAAAATATCCACTGGCCACAAATTAATGAGAGTGGAGGGCATGAAGGTGGCTTCCTCCAAGCTGGATCCGCCAGCAGGACCACTCCTGTAAAATGAGAGCAAAGAATCATAGACATTTCATCATGACAATCACTTCTCAGTGCAGGCTAGCTAGAGTGTCTTTCATTCGTTACTATTTCAGAAGGCGAGTGGAGGCCATGAAGGTGGCTTTCTCCCAGCTTGAACCACAAACAGTACCACTCCTGTAAAATGAGAGCAAAGAATCATTGACATTTCATCCTGACAATCAATTCTCAGCGCAGGATAGCTAGAGTATCTTTTTCATTCTTTAACATTTCAGGAGTTGAAGTAAACCTTCTTGGAGTAATTAAGATCACTTTTCAAAACCCACCTGTGATGCCAGACAGCTAATCACAACAGGCTTCCCAGGGTCCAAGCCATGCCTTCTATCCAAGATGTTAATCGGCTGAAAGAAAATAAAAACACTTAGATACATAGCAGAGGTTCTTTTTTCTTCATAAATCTAAAAGGTGGTACAGGCAAAAGCCACCTTAGCGCAGTACTTCCTGTGGTTTGGAAGTGATGTCCCCTTCTAATTTACCAATGCTAACTACTTGGCCAGAGAACAATATGGGCTGGTTCCCGAGCATTGAATGGGTGTTGCTTTGGAGTGGTATAAAATGTCATTGGCAGCAATGGCCCCTCTTACCCTTTTATATCCATAGACCAACCAGATACTTAAAGTGGAGCTCCACCAAAAAGTGTACGTTCCACTTTAATGCATGTCCCCCACTCCCCGTTAAGGAGTGGCACCTTTGGGGAGCGAGTCCCCGAATTTGACAGGTACCCACTCCCACTTCCGCTGTGATTGCCTACAGCGAATGGAAGCAGAAGTTGTTCTCACCCCCATAGTCTTCTGGGACACTTGACAGGTCCCCAAAGACTATGGGACCATTCAAAAAGTGCAGCGCTACTCACGCATGTGCAGTGGGCACCTGGCTGGGAAGGCACAAGCTGTCTCAGCCGGGTGTCCACACTGAAGATGGCTGGTGAAACCAGCAATGGTGAGGACACTGCTGGATCATGGGAAAGGTAAAGGTTAGTATTTTACAAGTCAGCAGCTACAGTTTTTGTATCTGCTAAGTTTTATTTTTTTAGAAATGAAATGGAAATCCACTTTAACTTAGAGGATGAACTTTCATTACGTTTAATCTTTGCTCTCGGATTTCTATATGCTCTGTCAAAGTCAGTTACTTTCTTTGTCAATAAATAAGACCTGTATTTGTGGATCCTTGTGTGGATTATTTTTGGTAATATTGTAGTCCGTTACTAACATTAATATTGTCTGAGCTCAGATATACTAGATAATTCTAGGGACTGACAAGATAGTCCTTTTTTAAGATAACTATTGGCCAAGACCAAAACAAGGCCCGATTGATTTCAAATACAACAAATTTCATCTCTACCTATGTTAGAATACGTATATGAGAAGAAGCGGGCGATCATGTCAGCTCATGCAGCCATCCTGTCCATGGTATTCCGCCTTCGGGAGACCTGCAGCTGATGGATTTCAGGCTTCCTCTCCTCAGTCATCTCCCAGGAATCATTCCTTACCAGGCAGATGTTGTGTAGGAGGCAACAGGTGAGGATGATCCTGGAAGACCTCTGAGGAGAGTATAATAACTCTCCCCCAGGCCTGGCCAAACACAAGAACCTAGACGTCATCAGTCCAATAGTATGTTCTACTATGGCTCTGGTTTTTGAATGGGCCTTGTTATAGTTCTGTTCGGCCAGGCTCTGGGGGTACCTGACTGGAGCCATCAGCCACATCAGCTGTGGATAGCTGGCATCCCCTGTGAAAAAGAGAAAAAATGTGGTCAAGTAATTGTACTAGTATGGTTATATGTGTGTCTATTTGCGGAACTAAACCAGGCCAGACGGTGCACAATTTTCATCTCTGACACCAGGGTTGCCAGACACTGAAATTGAATCATTCATGCATCACCTAACTCAGCGGGAATAGGGGAATAACATCTTAATTACTATTATGCACTGCTGGTGTAGAGGGTGCCAAGTGCCTTGACAGCTTGCTGTACATCATGCTTATAGCTGGCTATAGTCAGCCTCTACAGTTAGGGTGGAAAAAGCGGACATGCTGGGGGCAAAGAAGCGGATTGCTATGTGGTCCTGTTGCTAACCAGGGTGCACATACGTTGCTTCCTAAACTGTGGCTTCCAGCTGAGCCCAACAATTAAACCTCCCACATATCTTTCCCTGCTAAGCCAGTCACTGGGAAGATCATTGTAATACATTTTCTCACTCCTCTTATGCAGCAGAGAACAGAGGGAATGTGATCATGTATAGAAGTTCAAACCGTACATTATTTCTAAGGTTGTTCTCTACCTAGACACAATTGATTTCCTTTGCCTATCATTTACAACAAATAGACAATTGGAGCTGAGAAGAAATTACAAAGTGTACATACTGAAAAAAATGGCATGAACATCTGAGGTACAACTGGAGTGTGTAACAAGCAGTACAAATCAATGACATGTGGGCAAAGGAGTCCATAATGTCCGTGAATCCTTAGGAGAGTTACAGGTGAAGGCAGCTCCCCATAGAGGGAAGCAATACTCTGTTGAAATTAGAGACGAACACATGGGGGCGCCAATCTGAGAATTGCTTTTCCATGCTTTCATACTCCTTTTTTTGTGCTTTTTAATAAATTATTAACTCTCTACACTCAGATTGGTGCCCCCATGTGTTCGTTCCTTTCTGTATTTTACACTCACCAGCTTTTGTATAATGCGAATGTCATAGCACTTTAGGGCACTGAGTCAGTGTTGGAATAAAACAGACCTTACTTATCTCTTTTCCCCATTATCTGCTGATGTGGTGCATATCTTCTTGTATTTGTTTTAGGGCCTAGAGTCCATATCTATGTGGCCTGATGTCAACATTTTGCTGGGCTCCCAGCATAGTCCTCAGTGGGGCAGGGAAAGACTGGATGTATACATGCAAATGTTAGCTTTATGATCATGGTATTGCTGTGACAGCCAAGCACAGTGGGCATGTAACCGCAGGGCCTGGCCCTATGTCAACTTTTGTAACATGAATGCAACATTAGAGTTCATGTGGGGACACAAACACAATACTTTACCAATAAGCCAGCCGGCTGGCATTTGGCCACTCTCGAACCTCTGGAACATGCCCGACTGAAGGAAAACCCGGCAGGACCCAACTGAAGGAATCATGGCACTATCCTGGAAAACCCATCTGAATGCTCAGGATACGTTGTCTGGCGTCACAGAAAACTTGGATGTTGAGGGAGTGGTACTGTTTGCGGTTCTGATAGTCCACTTAATTTCTCCTGGGAGCGTGTATTGCCACATGGGTGCAATCAATGTCCTACAGGATTTGTGGGGTTTGTCCATGCAGGTAAAAAGCTAATTCGCGTCATTCCACTCGTTTTCATTTCGTGGCCAGTGAATAAATTGGGACACCAGGTCAAGAATGGCATCTATGACCTGCATAAACACCCTGTTGGTTGAAAGACCCATACAAAAATTCCAGAGGTGGTTTGGAAGTTGCCCCTACCCAAAATATAAAAAGGGTCGTCAGCAACTTGACCATCCCAGGTACAGCATGACTGCGTCCTGTGGTGGGTGCAATTTTTTCCTCTATGAGCTCATAGAGGTACATAATTGCATTTAATTCTAAACGAAACCTGGAACGGATATCAGAGTCTTGCATATGTTCAAGATATGCCCGTTCTTCAAAAAACCATGGCTGGCATAAGCGGGCAACAGGAGCAGCAGCCTGCTGATATGCCACATCTTCCTGTTTGGCTGCTTCACAAAAAGCTGGAATATAAACTGTAAGCACCATACACAATCCCTCCTCCTCAAATCACCATCTTCACCCGTGGGTATGAAAGTGCGACCGTGCATGTACATACCCAGCCGCAGATACCCACCCCACAGTCGTGGATGTCAGAACGCCACCATGACATTTGCTATAAATAGGACTCAAATGGCAGCTTATCGTTCTCTTAACACACCTATGCGGACCAACTTCACTTGAAGTAAGCTTGTAGCATTGTTAGAGAATAGATATGTCTCACATTCTTAGCTAAATACAAATTATAATGTGCTATAGAACACTGTAGACTGTGTATACAATCTGGAGCCAAATTTATCCTTCCCTACCTAAATAGCCCATCCTTTTTCTTGAATGTGTTTTTATTAGTTAGCTCATTTTCAGCAGCCTACTGCACCTGTAGGGTGCCAGTAGAAAAAACACATTTACTTATGTTCTAATGTGTTTGCGTGGCCAAACATAACATTTCTTCCTCTAGACTTGTTAACCTCTTGCCTACCGGGCACTTTTACCCCCTTCCTGCCCAGGCCAATTTTCAGCTTTTAGCGCTGTTGCACTTTGACTGACAATTGCACAGTCATGCAACATGTACATGCCTGGCCGCAGATACCACCCTGCAGTCAGGCATGTCAGAACACCAACGGGGCATTTGCTATACATAGGACTCAAATGGTAGCTTATCGTTCTCTTAGCAAATCTATGCGGAACAACTTCACTTGAGGTAAGCTTGCAATGTTCTTAGAGAATAAATATGTCTCACATTCTTAGCTAAAGACAAATTATAATATGCTATACAACACTATAGACTGTGTATACAACCTGGAGCCAAAATTTATCCTTCTCTACTTAAATGGCCTATCCTTTTTCTTGAATGTGTTTTTTCTTTAGCTAGCTAATTTTCAGCAGCCTACTGCACCTGTAGGGTGCCTGTAGAAAAAAAACATGTATTTATGTTCTAATGTGTTGTTTTCGTGGCCAAACATAACATTTCTTCCTCTAGACCTGTTAACCCCTTGCCTACCAGGCACTTTTACCCCCTTCTTGCCAAGGCCAATTTTCAGCTTTCAGCACTGTTTCACTTTGACTGACAATTGTGCGGTCATGCAACACTGTACCCATATGAAATTTGTATCATTATTTTCACACAAATAGAGCTTTATTTTGTTGGTATTTAATCCCCGCTGGATATTTTATTTTGTGCGCTATAAACCAAAAAATAGCCAAACATTTATAGAAAAAAAGTTTCTTTGTTTCTATTCTATACAATTTGGCAAACAGGTAATTTTTCTGCTTCAATGATGTGCATAGATGAGGCAGCACTGATATGCAACAATGATGGGCGGCACTGATAGGGGCACTGCTGGGCAGCACTGCTAGGCAACAATGATGGGCACTGCTGGAAGGCACTGCTATACAACACTGATGGGCGGCACTGATATGCAACAATGATGGGCACTTGTGGGCAGCACTGCTGGGTGGCACTGCTGGGCATTGATCATCAGGGCACTGATCATCATTGCCCTGATGATCAGTGTCAATCCATCCTATGACAATTGCTGTATCTGCAGATCTTTCCTCACGCTGTCATCCGATAACCTCCAACTGTATTTCCTGGTGATCTGCTGTGTCATTGGACACAGCTGATCATGGGGTAAAAGGCTGCCGTGATTGGCCTTTTACCCCATCATGTAATCAGCTGTGTCTGTAGGACACAGCAATCGTGGAGATGGCTGGGTGCGTTCTGGAGTGACGTCAAATGACGCCCTCCCAGGACTGGACAAGTGCACTGTAGCCATCATTCAGCCATAGCATGGTTGGCAAGTCGTTAATGTTCTACCTCCTCTATTGGTTTTTTGGGCATTTTGTACTTGGTCCCAGGGTCTCCCTCCAGCAAACCCTGGGCTTTTTATGGAGGTCATAGACATGACCTTTGCCCTTTTGTCTTTTTTCCTTTGCCAGAATTTGGACAGAGCTGCCCCCCACCACCACCTGGGCAAAGAGAGACAGTTTATTTTGGTAAGTGTAACCCTACAACACGGCCTGCGCTGTGTTTGGAGCCCAGACAACTAACCTTTGAACTTCTGTCTTTTTTCCCTTGCCAGAATTTGGATAGATCTGCCCCCCCCCCACCACCTTGGCCAAGAGGTCCAGTTTCTTTGGGTAAGTGTCACCCTACAGCATGGCCTATGCTGTGTTTGGAGCCCAGACAACTGACCTTTGCCCTTCTGTCTTTTTTCCCTTGCCAGAATTTGGACAGAGTTGCCCCACCACCACCAAGAGGGACAGTTTCTTTGGGTAAGTGCCACCCTACAGCACTGCCTGTGCTGTTTGGAGCCCAGACAACTGACCTTTGCCCTTATGTCCCTTTTGCCATTGTAGATTTCAACAAATTCTAAATTTTCCCCCTTTGCTCCTTGGTCACTTTGGACCTGCTGCTGCTTCGAACAGCACCCAGCCAAACTCCCTGCCCACTTTTCCTCCCATGGCACCCCCAAGGGGGTGAAGAGGCTGGGGGTCCAGGGGGTGCCTTGGATCTAGGGAGCTACTGGGGCCCTCGAGGCCACTAGGGCCAGGGGGGGTATGGTGGGTTGGGGATCTGACCGTGGTGTGAGGTGGTCAGCTGCTGGTAGAAGGGGCCAGGCTTCCTTCAGAGAAGAGGTGGAAG